>NC_064631.1:151812800-152437800 GCF_023864275.1 Schistocerca cancellata
TGTCCTTGTTAACGAACTACGAGAGATGTTAAATATTGCTTCTTCACAAGTAACTTACTGGAAATGCCGTGAGGTAAAGCTCTGTGTTGGACAGGGATTCGAACCCAGAATCTAATTGGATTCTCGTCGAAGCACAATCAACTGTGACATATCGGATTTTCTCGGCAGTAGCTAGATGTTTTAACTGAAATGACGAGACGAAACATTAATTTTTTCTTTCCCAGGACTCCAACCTGGCACCTATCGCTGTTATATTCTAGAGAAAACGAACGTTAAAAATGGGTTTGTTACACCAGCAGCGACATGTGAGAATGTTTGAACTAGAAATAATATGACGAAGAGTTCAGTGCTGACTGGAAATCAAGCCCCACACATATCGTTGTTGACTGCACGCAAAGAGACGTCAGCTACCGAATTTTTCTCCACCAGCAGCTCGGCATAACATCCTTGAATTTACAATGATTTCGCAAACAGTTCTGTGTCTCACTAGGACTCAAAAACGTCAGATACCGTTAGTGTTGACAACGAATGAAAATACATTAAAAATCAAAATTACACTCCTGGAAATGGAAAAAAGAACACTTTGACACCGGTGTTTCAGACCCACCATACTTGCTCCGGACACTGCGAGAGGGCTGTACAAGCAATGATCACACGCACGGCACAGCGGACACACCAGGAACCGCGGTGTTGGCCGTCGAATGGCGCTAGCTGCGCAGCATTTGTGCACCGCCGCCGTCAGTGTCAGCCAGTTTGCCGTGGCATACGGAGCTCCATCGCAGTCTTTAACACTGGTAGCATGCCGCGACAGCGTGGACGTGAACCGTATGTGCAGTTGACGGACTTTGAGCGAGGGCGTATAGTGGGCATGCGGGAGGCCGGGTGGACGTACCGCCGAATTGCTCAACACGTGGGGCGTGAGGTCTCCACAGTACATCGATGTTGTCGCCAGTGGTCGGCGGAAGGTGCACGTGCCCGTCGACCTGGGACCGGACCGCAGCGACGCACGGGTGCACGCCAAGACCGTAGGATCCTACGCAGTGCCGTAGGGGACCGCACCGCCACTTCCCAGCAAATTAGGGACACTGTTGCTCCTGGGGTATCGGCGAGGACCATTCGCAACCGTCTCCATGAAGCTGGGCTACGGTCCCGCACACCGTTAGGCCGTCTTCCGCTCACGCCCCAACATCGTGCAGCCCGCCTCCAGTGGTGTCGCGACAGGCGTGAATGGAGGGACGAATGGAGACGTGTCGTCTTCAGCGATGAGAGTCGCTTCTGCCTTGGTGCCAATGATGGTCGTATGCGTGTTTGGCGCCGTGCAGGTGAGCGTCACAATCAGGACTGCATACGACCGAGGCACACAGGGCCAACACCCGGCATCATGGTGTGGGGAGCGATCTCCTACACTGGCCGTACACCACTGGTGATCGTCGAGGGGACACTGAATAGTGCACGGTACATCCAAACCGTCATCGAACCCATCGTTCTACCATTCCTAGACCGGCAAGGGAACTTGCTGTTCCAACAGGACAATGCACGTCCGCATGTATCCCGTGCCACCCAACGTGCTCTAGAAGGTGTAAGTCAACTACCCTGGCCAGCAAGATCTCCGGATCTGTCCCCCATTGAGCATGTTTGGGACTGGATGAAGCGTCGTCTCACGCGGTCTGCACGTCCAGCACGAACGCTGGTCCAACTGAGGCGCCAGGTGGAAATGGCATGGCAAGCCGTTCCACAGGACTACATCCAGCATCTCTACGATCGTCTCCATGGGAGAATAGCAGCCTGCATTGCTGCGAAAGGTGGATATACACTGTACTAGTGCCGACATTGTGCATGCTCTGTTGCCTGTGTCTATGTGCCTGTGGTTCTGTCAGTGTGATCATGTGATGTATCTGACCCCAGGAATGTGTCAATAAAGTTTCCCCTTCCTGGGACAATGAATTCACGGTGTTCTTATTTCAATTTCCAGGAGTGTATTACCCACCAGCAGATAGGTGTTCTCGTGCTAGAGCTTGATAATACATAATGAAAACTTTATTGCCAGGCCAGGATTCGAACCCATTCACGTGCAATATGTGGAGATGTTGAGGAATCTGCAGTTCTGAACAAACAACAAATTGTAGTCGAGCTGTATTGTCACGAAGGGACCAAATTCCGCGTTAATGGCGGTCTGAGTTGCATTTCCAGTTCAGAACCAATTTTATGGACATACAGAAGCTCAAATGAAAGGTATAATAAGCGTCCTGTGACCCTACATAGCGTTTGTTTCGTCACTAGAAATAAATAACTAGTACAAGAAAGGTTACTTACTGTTGATAGAGTTTCTACATGTCGCGACTCCTGACTTTATTGTGGTTCAACATAATGTGTACTTGGTAGAGAAGGAATATCATGTTTAACATGAATGTCAGACCACAATGCCATTATACCTTCTTCACTTGGCGGAGCCAGAAGAGAACAGAATCTGTCTCTCCTTATCAAAAACCATCAGCAGAAGTTGCAATCGAACCCAGACCATAAGTATATGAACCTGGCATCAATCCAAGAGACCACTAAATTCTCTTCTCTATCACTCATTTTTCTATCGTAACAATGTTGCGCCACACTGAATGAGAATTCTGACACACTGACTCCCTGTAGTGGTTTGCAGCATGTTCAGTACATTCATTTACTTGGTTGACCGAATCGCCATTAACTAGCTGCCTCGGCTTTCCAGTGCATACATTCGACTCTATTTTGTAATCACCGAAATAAAATCACGTAACTGACACTTACACAGAACTGCCAATAGTGTAGGATGCAGAAATTTAAACAGGAAGTGTTCCTTTCGACTTGAGCTACTCTATTGCGCTATCTGTTTGTTAAAAACGCCGTGCAGTGCAAAAGAAAAGCTGTAACTGTTTGTGTCTCAGAAGTCTAGATCCGGCCATATGCATTATCTCACAGCACTGTGCAATGCGCAAGTTCTGGAGGAATTGTTGTTGAGTTCTGGAGGTGTTGTAGCTATGTGTCAGCTAGTAGCGTAACGGTAAGCGTCACGCACTGTTGATATGACGTCGCAAGTTTGAGTACATTCACTGCTACATTTTTTAAAACGTCATACTGCTGTCTGCTGAAGTTATCGATCTAATGGAACTTTGAACATAATTCCCTTCACTTCTCAACCCAAAATAGTCGCATGTGGAAAAAGGGCTAACTTCTGCGACATTTTGTTCTTTTCAGGTTTAATAGATGGCCAGGCTGCAGATGCATCTCGAAACTTTTGTATTATGTATGGGGAGAGCGCATCGTGCCAAAATACGTCAGAAAAGTATTTTCTACATTAGCTGTCATGTGGCAGTGGCATTTTATTCTTCATAAAACCTTGTTTGACATCTTTAACTCAGAACAAGTTTTCTACATGAATGTAATCAATAAACTGCATGTGCATTGTTAGACTGTTATAGATAACATCAGAGAATTCGCATATATCGTTGATGATTAATTTCTCTCTCATGTTAACTAATGTTTTAACAACACTAAAAGAAACCGTACGAAAATTGTGCACTGTATTATAAGAAATGAAATAAAACTTCCTACGATAACGTTACGACGAAAGTCTGTTTCAATAAAACTGAGTATCTGTACACAAGCGTGCCTCTATCGGCACGAATTAGTAAAATACTACTCACTTAGATTTGGATTGGGTCTGTGTTTGATTGGTATGCTGTGTCATACTCAAGTGGTTTGCAAATGTGGCATTTCATAAATAAAGTTATGTATTCCTAGAAACCCAAAATTTGTTTGTCAGCAGCGGAACGAGGCGTTACCCGTTGTGCAGCATTGTAAGTTTTTCACCATTGCACTATGAGCCGAAAGTATTTTCTTGCGATTTCCTTATCGATGTGTGATTTGACTGCTTGTAGCTCTTTCACAGAAGGGATAAAACTGTTACAGTCAGCAAGACTGGAACCGCAAACCATAACAGACGCTTTCTCTCAGGTTAGCACGTTTCCATAGAGCTAGGGAAGAGGCATGCGTCTAGGTCTGATCTTACGAGAACAGTAGTGGCTAGAACTCGTAAACCGCTATTTAAACGACGAGATTAGATGCGATTTTCACGTGCAACGACTTTCCTGGGCTGAGAACCGTAAATTTACAATCTTTTGTTACAGCTCAAGCGTTAATAATAACTGAGATTATTCAATGTAAATGACAGGAAAAATCAAGTGAACTTTGAGGCTTAATTCCGTGCACACAAGGAAGTAACTCGTCCATCACAGAGTTGCCAAATATACCTTGCCTTGTTGCCAAATCTCAGTTACATTACCAGCAGGAAGAAGACGAACCGATGTGATCCTACAGTGGGCTGGGAAGTGACCGTAGCTGACGTCTCAAAGACGGTCCGCCGCTCGTGGTCTCGCGGTAGCGTTCTCGCTTCCCGAGCACGGGGTCCCGGGTTCGATTCCCGGCGGGGTCAGGGATTTTCACCTGCCTCGAGATGACTGGGTGTTTGTGTTGTCCTCATCATTTCATCGTCATCCAGGAAAGTGGCGGAATTGGACTGAGCAAAGGTTGGGAAATTGTACGGGCGCTGATAACCACGCAGTTGAGCGCCCCACAAACCAAACATCATCATCCTCGTCTCAAAGACGCGGCTGCTACGGCCTGGAATACGTAACCCGACTGATTCACATTTCTGTAACTGGGTTTAGGGACTGGAGCGTAGTTACTAATAATACTCAGAACTGACTGCAAACTAAGCTTCATAAATCAGTAACTCTCATAGTTGTTTTTATATATCTTTCGTAAGTGTACTCAAAACTAAGAAAATCATTGACGAACGTTTTCGTGCCTCGCCGATAGTCGAGCACAACAAACAAACAAAAAAATAAAAAAGACTGTGTGCGTGTTTGTGTGTGTGTGTGTGTGTGAGAGAGAGAGAGAGAGAGAGAGAGAGAGAGTGAGGGAGAGAGATAAAAATAAAAAAGAATGAGAGACAGAGAGAGAGTAAAAAATTGTTGCAAAGAAACTGAATCATGGTATGTAAAGAAATCTTTCATTAAAATGACACGTTCTCCATTATTACGAAATGTCGTATTCGTGATGTATGGAACAAGTATTAATCTAATCTAATCTAATCATATCATATTGCTGACTAGTCATGAAGAGGCACGAATTACAGAAATTTTCGCCAATATCAGTAACCAAATCTAAACTTTTTTTTTAAAAAAAAAGACGACATTTATTGTAATAAACTGGGACTCCTTTAAAGACTCTTTCGTCCCTGTTAACTAACCACGAAAGACGTGTGTTATACCTCCATTCAGAAGGAACGAAGTGTTCATGCATTTAAATATGAAGCGCATGATGTGAAGTTCTGTGACGGAGATACGAACCCAGCGCGCAATCGGATTGTTAACTAAGTAAAATCATTTGTTACGTATCGGATTTTCTTACCAGCTGCTAGATGTTTGAATCTAAAATAAGGATACAAATTTTTGTGCCTGAGCGACAGTCGAACCGCACACCTACCGTCCTTCTTTATCATCTACGAACATCAGTCTACTGACTGGTTTGATGCGGCCCGCCACAAATTCCTTTCCTGTGCTAACCTCTTCATCTCAGAGTAGCACTTGCAACCTACGTCCTCAATTATTTGCTTGACGTATCCCAATCTCTGTCTTCCTCTACAGTTTTTGCCCTCTACAGCTCCCTCTAGTACCATGGAAGTCATTCCCTCATGTCTTAGCAGATGTCCTATCATCCTGTCCCTTCTCCTTAGTGTTTTCCACATATTCCTTTTCTCTCCGATTCTGCGAAGAACCTCCTCATTCCTTCCCTTATCAGTCCACCTAGTTTTCAACATTCGTCTATAGCACCACATCTCAAATGCTTCGATTCTCTTCTGTTCCGGTTTTCCCACAGTCCATGTTTCACTACCATACAATGCTGTACTCCAGACGTACATCCTCAGCAACTTCTTCCTCAAATTAAGGCCGGTATTTGATATTAGTAGACTTCTCTTGGCCAGAAATGCCTTTTTTGCCATAGCGAGTCTGCTTTTGATGTCCTCCTTGCTCCGTCCGTCATTGGTTATTTTACTGCCTAGGTAGCAGAATTCCTTAATTTCATTGACTTCGTGACCATCAATCCTGATGCTAAGTTTCTCGCTGTTCTCATTTCTACTACTTCTCATTACCTTCGTCTATCTCCGATTTACTCTCAAATCATATTGTGTACTCATTAGACTGTTCATTCCGTTCAGCATATCATTTAATTCTTCTTCACTTTCACTCAGGATAGCAATGTCATCAGCGAATCGTATCATTGATATCCTTTCACCTTTTATTTTAATTCCACTCCTGAACCTTTCTTTTATTTCCATCATTGCTTCCTCGATGTACAGATTGAAGAATAGGGGAGAAAGGCTACAGCCTTGTCTTACACCCTTCTTAATACGAGCACTTCGTTCTTGATCGTCCACTCTTATTATTCCGTCTTGGTTGTTGCACATATTGTATATGACCCGTCTCTCCCTATAGCTTACCCCTACTGTTTTCAGAATCTCGAACAGCTTGCACCATTTTATATTGTCGAACGCTTTTTCCAGGTCGACAAATCCTATGAAAGTGTCTTGATTTTTCTTTAGCCTTGCTTCCATTATTAGCCGTAACGTCAGAATTGCCTCTCTCGTCCCTTTACTTTTCCTAAAGCCAAACTGATCCTCACCTAGCGCATTCTCAATTTTCTTTTCCATTCTTCTGTATATTATTCTTGTAAGCAGCTTCAATGCATGAGCTGTTAAGCTGATTGTGCGATAATTCTCACACTTGTCAGCTCTTTCCGTCTTCGGAATTGTGTGGATGATGCTTTTCCGAAAGTCAGATGGTATATCGCCAGACTCATATATTCTACACACCAACGTGAATAGTCGTTTTGTTGCCACTTCCCCCAATGATTTTAGAAATTCTGATGGAATATAATCTATCCCTTTTGCCTTAGTTGACCGTAAGTCCTCCAAAGCTCTTTTAAATTCCGATTCTAATACTGGACCCCCTATCTCTTCGAAATCGACTCCTGTTTCTTCTTCTATCACATCAGACAAATCTTCACCCTTTCAATGTATTCTTTCCACCTATCTGCTCTCTCCTCTGCATTTAACAGTGGAATTCCCGTTGCACTGTTAATGTTACTACCGTTGCTTTTAATGTCACCAAAGGTTGTTTTGACTTTCCTGTATGCTGAGTCTGTCCTTCCGACAATCATATCTTTTTCGATGTCTTCACATGTTTCCTGCAGCCATTTCGTCTTAGCTTCCCTGCACTTGCTATTTATTTCATTCCTCAGCGACTTATATTTCCGTATTCCTGATTTTCCCGGAACTTGTTTGTACTTCCTCCTTTCATCAACCAACTGAAGTATTTCTTCTGTTACCCATGGTTTCTTCGCAGCTACCTTCTTTGTACCTATGTTTTCCTTCCCAACTTCTGTGATAGCCCTTTTTAGAGATGTCCATTCCTCTTCAACTGTACTGCCTGCTGCGCTATTCCTTATTTCTGTATCTATAGCATTAGAGAACTTCAAACGTATCTCGTCATTCCTTAGTACTTCCGTATCCCACTTCTTTGCGTATTGATTCTTCCTGACTAATGTCTTGAACTTCAGCCTACTCTTCATCACTACTATATAGTGATCTGAGTCTACATCTGCTCCTGGGTACGCCTTACAATCCAGTATCTGATTTCGGAATCTCTGTCTGACCATGATGTAATCTAATTGAAATCTTCCCGTATCTCCCGGCCTTTTCCAAGAATACCTCCTCCTCTTGTGATTCTTGAACAGGGTATTCGCTATTACTAGCTGAAACTTGTTACAGAACTCAATTAGTCTTTCTCCTCTTTCATTCCTTGTCCCAAGCCCATATTCTCCTGTAACCTTTTCTTCTACTCCTTCCCCTACAACTGCATTCCAGTCGCCCATGACTATTAGATTTTCGTCCCCCTTTACATACTGCATTACCCTTTCAATATCCTCATACACTTTCTCTATCTGTTCATCTTCAGCTTGCGACGTCGGCATGTATACCTGAACTATCGTTGTCCGTGTTGGTCTGCTGTCGATTCTGATTAGAACAACCCGGTCACTGAACTGTTCCCAGTAACACACCCTCTGCCCTACCTTCCTATTCATAACGAATCCTACACCTGTTATACCATTTTCTGTTGCTGTTGATATTACCCGATACTCATCTGACCAGAAATCCTTGTCTTCCTTCCACTTCACTTCACTGACCCCTACTATATCTAGCTTAAGTAACACGTGCTTACTCACCAACAGTAAGATGTGTGCGTGTTTGACCAGAAATAACGACACCTATTGCGATTGTTGGCAACACATGAACAGACATTAAAAACGCACGTTAATTTTCACTAGCGGACTGGTACGCACGTGATAGGGCTTGAAATGAAATTATGAATATTTTTGTACTGGATCAGGATTCGGACCCACATACTTACCTTTGGAAGAGACCTAGAGAAGATTGCAGACTTGGGAAAAGGAACGAAATGATTGAACTATACTGTTCCGAGAGATTCACATCCTCGAAAGATGATATACGAATTCGAATCACAGTCCAGCACCAAATTTTTCAACGTCTCTAGTTCAATCAAGTACAAGAAAAATAAGAGCCCTGTTCCTTTAAATGGCTATCGTTTCATCAAATAAAATAAAATTTTTTAATGTAAGTAAGTTTACTGGAGACAGTATTTCTGTTTACCATGACTTCCGTCTATGTCATTTCCCAACGTAGACCGGCTCTGCCCAATTGGTAATGAAGGAACGTGATGTTTAATGCTGATTCTCGATTATAACGTCTTTCTCTTGAGGTTACCAGACGTAAAGTAAATCTGATTGTGCCTCTTAAAAGTAAATGCCTGAACCCAAGCGTTGCACCTGTGATAGTTCGTTCCACCAGATCATTGTGGCCACATTTCCCAGCCCCAGGAGTGTGCTGTAACGGATGATGTGCTTAGCTTACATAAATAGTCATCGTGGAAAAAATGCGAGTATATTAAATAGTTAAGTAGAAGCAGTCTTCTGACGTGGAGATTGTGCTATTCTCATGTCAGCAGGATGTAAAGACTCTTCTAGGCATCATAGCCACGATGTAAAGCCATTTTGAAATATTCACTAACTCAGCAACTTTCTTAGTTCGAGAAAATCCACTGTGAAGTGTGAAGTTACCGGATAATTCGATTATTACCGTCATTTTTACTATCATTTTCTTCATACCGTTGCTGGAACACATGTGCTTGAAGATCATTTAATGCCTTTTGGTCATTATAGAAGTAGTTGCCCAAGAAGAGGTTCTTTCCCTGTCTACGGAGTCCTTTTCATGTTAATATCAAACATCAGCAATTACTCGCAGTTTACATAAAAACTAAAGTAATTGATGAAGACGTTACTTGATAACAAAAACGCGCTACCTTTCTTAATTTACTTGCGCCTAGAAATGGCTGTCGAATACTGCCAAACCAAAAGCCAAGGGATCTTACTGCCTTCCGTTATACGTCGCTGTCAGTTCTTCCACAATATTTGGTCGACGTGACCTGTTTCAAGTTGTGTATGGCAGAGAATGTTTTAGAAAATCAATTGTTTTCCTTTGCAATAAACAGAAAGATTTTCATTGTAAGCTATCCAAGTTCAAAATTTTCGCATTATTAGTTCAGATTTAATATTCACTTCTATAATGTAGGAAAGTATTTCACAGTTGCAAAACCCGCATCCGACTCATTGACCTTATGCTTAGTCGCTGACCATAAATTCTAGCTCAGAGTGACACCAGTTTAAGTAACCTAATGTAGCGAAGACTGTTTGCCAGTGCTCTTTTTCACCGGAAAATTTGCAATTCACTCATTGGGCTCCAATAGTACACTGTAACAGTAATTTCTGTGTGTATGCAATGCAGGCGGATTGTGGAATTTAGTGGTGCTCTCTCTTCCACTTCCGTATACAATATGCCTGACCTAAACGGGCCCTTTATCATTACAGGCCCTGGGCAGTGCAACATCATTCTGACAACAGTAATGTGCTTATACTGACAGCCTCACTGTTCGTTTTAGCTGATTCTGTAATCATTTAAATAAAACAACATGACCGTCCTGTGGGAGACATTTCGTCCCACTTTTCCTTGTGTGAAATTTCTCAGTAAGCTTTTTGCCTTCCAACCGGCGAAATGCGGCAGAGTACAGTCAGTAAACGATTCACATAACATGCTTCAGTGCCGTTAAGACGATTTCTTTAAATATTGTCGTAGCTGAAGGAATTTAGTTTCTTCTTAATTCGTCTTATGTGGCAACGTTCAGAAATATCTCAAATAGGAAAAGCTCTTTATCCAGGTACGAAACTTGTAAAAGAAACTTCCCACAGTTTGAGTCAGGTCGATCTTTTCGTCTTATAGCACTGCATAAGTATTTTGTCTAAGAGGTATCACAAGTAGTGTTCCTGTAGCTGTGGGAATCATTGGTTGAAAACGAGTTTAACGCCAATGGGTACAGTACTGCCAAATATTCAAAACTATTATCAACCTGTCTGAGTTCATCCACAAACTGAGGCGTAGCTAGACTGTGTATCCTTGTCTTCCTTGAGTGGGCATTACACACACGTATACAATACTATGAATACTTCGAACGCTGTAGCTAACGTTGCTCTCATAAAATAATTTTGTTTTGTTAATTTTTCTGGTTGTTCAGCGTGCAATATATGTCGTAAATACAGTCTTAAACAAAAACATTGTCCGTGAGGTGGACAATACAATCGTGCTGTCATCAGAATTCTATGTCCGGCAATATGCTCGATCTGGCTACATTGTAGACTGCGTCACTTCCTGGAGGAAGTCTTGAGTGCAGTCTGTGTTCATCATTTTCCACTGCGACTGTAGTCTTGAGGTAAAACGCAGGACTAGCTATTACGACATCTGGCAACCGAGAGCACAAGGCGACTTAATTTATGTCACCCCTTTCCTCTCGGTGCTGAAGCTATGAGTGTATTTCAAACGAATCCACAAAATACACTCCTGGAAATTGAAATAAGAACACCGTGAATTCATTGTCCCAGGAAGGGGAAACTTTATTGACACATTCCTGGGGTCAGATACATCACATGATCACACTGACAGAACCACAGGCACATAGACACAGGCAACAGAGCATGCACAATGTCGGCACTAGTACAGTGTATATCCACCTTTCGCAGCAATGCAGGCTGCTATTCTCCCATGGAGACGATCGTAGAGATGCTGGATGTAGTCCTGTGGAACGGCTTGCCATGCCATTTCCACCTGGCGCCTCAGTTGGACCAGCGTTCGTGCTGGACGTGCAGACCGCGTGAGACGACGCTTCATCCAGTCCCAAACATGCTCAATGGGGGACAGATCCGGAGATCTTGCTGGCCAGGGTAGTTGACTTACACCTTCTAGAGCACGTTGGGTGGCACGGGATACATGCGGACGTGCATTGTCCTGTTGGAACAGCAAGTTCCCTTGCCGGTCTAGGAATGGTAGAACGATGGGTTCGATGACGGTTTGGATGTACCGTGCACTATTCAGTGTCCCCTCGACGATCACCAGTGGTGTACGGCCAGTGTAGGAGATCGCTCCCCACACCATGATGCCGGGTGTTGGCCATGTGTGCCTCGGTGGTACGCAGTCCTGATTGTGGCGCTCACCTGCACGGCGCCAAACACGCATACGACCATCATTGGCACCAAGGCAGAAGCGACTCTCATCGCTGAAGACGACACGTCTCCATTCGTCCCTCCATTCACGCCTGTCGCGACACCACTGGAGGCGGGCTGCACGATGTTGGGGCGTGAGCGGAAGACGGCCTAACGGTGTGCGGGACCGTAGCCCAGCTTCATGGAGACGGTTGCGAATGGTCCTCGCCGATACCCCAGGAGCAACAGTGTCCCTAATTTGCTGGGAAGTGGCGGTGCGGTCCCCTACGGCACTGCGTAGTATCCTACGGTCTTGGCGTGCATCCGTGCGTCGCTGCGGTCCGGTCCCAGGTCGACGGGCACGTGCACCTTCCGCCGACCACTGGCGACAACATCGATGTACTGTGGAGACCTCACGCCCCACGTGTTGAGCAATTCGGCGGTACGTCCACCCGGCCTCCCGCATGCCCACTATACGCCCTCGCTCAAAGTCCGTCAACTGCACATACGGTTCACGTCCACGCTGTCGCGGCATGCTACCAGTGTTAAAGACTGCGATGGAGCTCCGTATGCCACGGCAAACTGGCTGACACTGACGGCGGCGGTGCACAAATGCTGCGCAGCTAGCGCCATTCGACGGCCAACACCGCGGTTCCTGGTGTGTCCGCTGTGCCGTGCGTGTGATCATTGCTTGTACAGCCCTCTCGCAGTGTCCGGAGCAAGTATGGTGGGTCTGACACACCGGTGTCAATGTGTTCTTTTTTCCATTTCCAGGAGTGTATTACTTAGGAGCTTCATATTTCTTATTAATCAAAGTTTCACACAGATTTGTACAGTCGAACAAAATATTCAACCTGAAAATTAATTGATCAAGAAAAACTGTAGTACCTTTCTGAATGCAGAAAAAATTTAAATAGTGTGTCTCATATTTTCTCTACTGCTTAAAACCTACAAAAAATTATTTTGGGACAACAGTAACAATTCCTGAAGATGTTACTTTGGTTATTGCATAGAAACAGGCATATTAATGCTTAAATAAAAAGACATGTTAGTTATTACGTGTTTATAATGTTCTAACCTACTCTTGTGATTATTATTAGTTACTATGCATAACTCTTTCATTCGTGAAATTTTCATTTGTAACTATGTTTAATTTTTTGTTGTTTCTTAAAATATTTCAGCGTGCTTTATTTATAACTATCAAGCCACGCTCCTCAACGTTATATTATAAAATATACATACTGTTCTACTAACATGAGCACAATCACCATTGTGTTCTGGATGGCTATCCAGATATTCAGCTTGAAATTTACGGCCGTGCGTGTGATCATTGCTTGTACAGCCCTCTCGCAGTGTCCGGAGTAAGTATGGTGGGTCTGACACACCGGTGTCAATGTGTTCTTTTTTCCATTTCCAGGAGTGTATTTCGCTTTATTTCACATTGTTAATAACAGTTTGGTTCAACAATATTTTAGCGAGAGATTTCTTGGCCGACCATCTGCCTCTGAACACCGCATGCGTCTGAATTCTCTGCGACCCGTTGGTGCCTACCAGCGGGGGCAGAGGCACTGCGCTGCCTTCTGCCGGCAACGTCTGCTCCACTCCTCACGCTCTACGATGTGAAACGCTTTAATGTTGTTGAGTGGTTACCCATAAAATCTGTCTGCAATTTGTGTTTCACACTCTATTGCAACGGAGGCACAAAACCGTTTTTATTACACTAGTATGCAATACATCAATGTGGCACAGATTTAATTTCAATGTGATCCAGTGCGCTATAATTAAAGTGTCATATCCTGTTATTTTTCCTTTCACAGGAGATTCTTCAAATAATTTATTTTTTTCGTGGCTTCATATGTGTTACTCAAGGCACAGAGAGTAAATGCAGTGTAATGTGTTTGGTTCCTTTCTTTGATTCCCTATGGTAAATGGATGCAAAACATTGTGTCAATACCTTTCAAACCTGCTACATAGCTACTCAGGCATATTGCTTGTTTTGAGGTCTGTACATTAATTAATGGAGAAGTGAACGCTGTTCAGAAGTGATATTGAAAATATTCAATTGGATTTAAGGCGACAAAATTACCCATATTTGAAGCTACCCAGAGAAAAAGTATGTCGCTAGAGCCGCTGTTAGTAAATGTCTGCAGAGACTTCCTAACTGTTAATGTGGAAATTTAGCATAGAGGCCCTACAGTAATCAAGAGGTTCATTCCCTTCATACTTATCACCCTGGCATGTGAGTCTTATGTGAAGAACAAGATTCAAATTCGTATCGTTGACGGTCGATTCGAATTTATTCAGAGACGCTTGTATTGTGAAGCAGCTTGACAGTCAGAAAGCCAGGATCCATGACCATTAACACAACTTACTGGGTCGAGCTACCAAGAGGACTTGAGGTGTAAAGGTTTTTCTTCCGATTTCGTTACAGAATTTTTTCTGGAAATACGTAGCTCCATAAAATAAATCAGAAAAAAAGCTCGCACACGCTGGCTCCTACCACGGTTAGAGCTGACGATTCATTGAGCCGTTGCGACACGAGACACGGGCTGTACCACGGGGCTACGGACACACTGCTGAGAGCACTCCACTCTCATCATGGTATTGGTCGCTCAGCCTCATAACACATCGTGAAAGATAATACAAGTTGTCACTTATGTGAAGAACAGCATTTCTTTAGCCAAAAAATTGAATTTTCAGTCTCAGTGCCTTAGTTTACATGAGGATTATATAGAACGAGTCATTCAAATGGAAAGGGAATTTCAAGCGAATTTAGCGAGTCAGTTCAGTACCATACGTGGAAGTGATTGCACTGCCACAGTGTTGCCAAATGTTTGTGACGGTGTTGCCAATTCTCAGCTGTGCTAGGAACAGCTCTGTAGCGGTATGTGAGGAGAATCCCATGCTCATGTCATAGCAGGATACGGAGAGGAGGCGTGTGGTTTGGTTAATATGCAGCGTTTTCTCCTACCAGTTGTGTCAAACATTCAGGTTTATAATCTTCTATAATGATTACAGTTTCCCAAAAAATATGTTCAAATAAAACACTTACCTTGTTACTTTGTGACAAAAGATTGCTTTAGTAGAATAAAAAGTTTTTAGAAATAAATTTTGCCCACCTGTCACAAAAAGTAAGGTAACAAAGACTATGCTGCTCGAAATCGATTGCATCTATATGCAGTCTTGTGATCATAAAGGTAGAATTTCATGAATTGAACGAGAATGTAGAAAAATGTTGGTGCGAATAGAAGCTGTAAGAAAAACAGCTAACTAATTATTCTGTGCCATGTAATAATCAATTCATTTGAAAATTCAGAAGAGAAGAAACTAAAAATCATGCCCATTAAGACAGGAAGTAAAGTGCAGATCTGCGCTTTTTCATCTTCCGATCTGTACATATAATGTATACTAATCAGCGTATTCATTGCTTTCGTAATGTTTCCCTCTTGTTTAGTCTTCTAATGATGAACTGGATCCACACCCATGAGTCTGATTGTTTCTTTGTATCCTTCCATCTACTATCTTTGTGTGTTACTGCTCGGTGATCAAAAAGCAAAATATTATGCCTGCTCCCACGAGGTATTAGGATGAGGTCACAAGAAGGCTAACGAATTATTGTATACATTATTTGTATGGATCGGAAGCAGAAAAAGCGCAGATCTGCAAAGTGCCAGCATCTGCCCTTTGGTTTCCGTCCACACCCATGGGTCTGATTGTTTCTTTGTATCCTTCGATCTACTAAATTTAGATTTGAGAGCAACGATAGCTACAGTGTTCGAAGTATTCATAGTATTGTATGCGTGTGTGTAAATGTCTTCCAAGCCCACTCAAAGAAGACAATGATACACAGTCTAGCTACAGTATCATAAATACGCCTCAGTTTGTGGATGAACTCAGACTTAGGTTGATAATCATTTTGAATATTTGGCAGTACTGTTCAAAAATGGCTCTGAGCACTGTGGGACTCAACTGCTGTGGTCATAAGTCCCCTAGAACTTAGAACTACTTAAACCTAACTAACCTAAAGACAGCATACAACACCCAGCCATCACGAGGCAGAGAAAATCCCTGACCCCGCCGGGAATCAAACCCGGGAACCCGGGCGGGGGAAGCGAGAACGCTACCGCACGACCACGAGATGCGGGCGGCAGTACTGTACCCATTGGTGTTAAACTCGTTTTCAACCAATGATTCCCACAGCTACAGGAACACTACTTGTGATACCTCTTAGACAAAATGCTTATGCAGTGCTACCAGGCGAAAAGATCAACCTGACACAAACTGTGGGAAGTTTGCCTCGAAACCTTCGTACATAGATAGTGAATAAAATAGAGAAACTAATTTTAAAAAATCTGGTAGCTAGTTAAAAAGACCACGTTAAAAAACAAGAGGATTTAAATTCACTGGACACAATCTGGAAGCAAGAAGGCATTCGCTCTGTGAAAAATAATGAACAATGTCAGAAACAGTCGAGCACTAACGCGACTCTTATGAATCTGTCATTATTGGTGGGAAAGGAATGGGCAGCTGGAAGCAGTGGTATCTGCCTGGCTGGGGGACATAGCACGACCATATCGTCGATTATGACTATGATGATGATGATGTTTGGTTTGTGGGCCGTTCAACTGTGCGGTCATCAGCGCCCGTACAAAGTCCCAATTTTTACACAGTCCAATTATTTATAAAATCTAGCCACTGTCACGGATGACGATTATGAAATTATGAGGCCAACCCAAACACCCAGTTCCCGGGCAGAGAAAAAAATCCCCAATCCGGTCGGGAATCTAACCCGGGACTCCGTGATCCAGAGGCAGCAACGCTAACCACTAGACCACGAGCTGCGGACTCCATATCGTCGAGGAGCTACTGTCGGTGGTCTTAAGCATATAACGTTATCAGTTCCACATTGAATACAGGGAAAAATATTACATAAAATATGGCGCTTCAGTATTCGATCGCTATTCTTCTAGTCAAGTAGTGGCGCAAAGTCCTCGTCTCCCCAATTCTATTCAATACCTCCACATTAGTTATGTGATCTACCCATCTAATTTTCAACATTCTTCGGTAGCACTACATTTCAAAAGCTTATATTCTCTTCTTGTCCAAACTATTTATTGTCCATGTTTCACTTCCATACATGGCTACACTCCATACAAATACTTTCAGAAACGACTTCCTGACACTTAAATCTATACTCGATCTTAACAAATTTCTCTTCTTCAGAAACGCTTTCCTTGCCATTACCAGTCTACATATTATATCCTCTCTAATTCAAGAAGACTGAAGCGCCATATTTTATTTAATGAACGATCGCAGAATTTCTTTAAGACAATCATCTCTAGTTTTGATAAAAAATATTACCGTCTCCGCTAGCAACTGAACACTTGTTGCTTATGTTGCTCGTACGGCGACAGTCCTCCAGTCAGCAGCCCATACACTGTATAATCTACGCACAAATTTTATAAAAGATTGATTACAGTTGTCTGAGGACACCATTCAAGAGCCACATTGCGGAAAAGAGTACATATTTCTTCAAAACATAGAGACGAATGTAGCAGTTCGGCCCTAGGAAATTACAGATGTCTCTGTACGAGGCAGTCAACATCCAAATCGAGCAATGTGGCGCAGTGGTTAGCACACTGGACTTACATTCCTGAGGACGATGGTTCAAAGACGCGGCCGGCCATCCTGGTTTGGGTTGACCGTGATTTCCCTAAATTGCTTCAGGCAAACGCCGGGGTGGTACCTTTGCAGGAGCACGGCCGACTTAGACATTTTTCGTGGCGCTGCACAAAGTTTCCAGGACCCACGTCAAAGAAAGTAGCCGCCTGTGCCTTCTGTGAATTCTCTACGCTGGTATGCATTTCGTTGTTTATGCCACAATATTGTCTTCGTAACCAGCGGTTCATATGAGCAGAGATGAACAACAGAGGGAGCCAATTAAGGGCTGTATTGTGGACGAACAAACACTTCCCATCGTAAACGCTGCAGGAGCGTCTTTATGGGTCCTGCAGAATGCGGATAAAATTGTCTTGAAGAAAGTACTGCATGACATTTATGTTACGTGGGCTGCATAGTTTCAGGCGAAATCTCTCACCAGATCCACATACTTGGCGGGAGACACCGTTGTTTTAGGCATCTCTACGTGATCACATTGCGCTCTGAACTGCAAAGAGTGACGCAAAGCGATCGACAGACACGCTAAAGACACTGCCCAACACATATGTGCAAAGTTCCATCGGATTTTCACAGTGGTTTGCATTTCGCACCTAGTCGGACCTTACTTTCCGAATACACCTCGTAATTTTCGCACTTGCACCCAGCAAATGAAGAAGAGCGCGATAAACAGTTTTACATGTCACCATTATGAGGCCTCAAAATGTGTAATGGAAATTCAGATAAACTAAGTAACATAAACAAAAATATAGACTTGTTTGTCTTACATATTAGTTTTTTAGTCATGCTGACTAGAACAATAATTTAATATTTAGCGGTTTCATTTTGTAGGATTGTGAAAATGTAATGTAAAATATTGTTCGAATATTAAGACTTTTAAACCAGTAAACTGTAATGAGAACCAGTGTTGTGATTATTAATGTTTGCGTTCACACAATCCACTCTCTACAATACGAATAATATAAGTCGCGAGATACAAAATAATAAAACCGGCGAAACGCGACGTAAGCGCACACGGCCACTGTTTTTTACGTTACTGTATGTCTTGACACGATCCCGAGTACGTCCCAGAGCCTGAACGGTTTGACCCCGAAATATTCTCGGAGGAAGTAAAAGCAGAAAGGAACCCCTATGTCTACTTGCCTTTCGGCGAAGGACCTCGCCACTGCATAGGTAAGTCGCTTTGCTGCCACTTCGTTTGTTCGCTGTCCTCCTGTAGTCATTGGCGAGGACGACTGTTCAATAAAAAAATGGTTAAAATGGCTCTGAGCACTATGGGACTTAATATTTATGGTCATCAGTCCCCTAGAACTTACAACTACTTAAACCTAACTAACCTAAGGACAGCACACAACACCCGACTGTTCAATCCCGCGTCCGGCCATCCTGATTTAGGTTTTCCGTGATTTCCCTAAATCGCTCCAGGCAAATGCCAGGATTGTTCCTTTCGGCCGACTTCCTATCCCGTCCTTCCCTAATCCGATGACACCGATGACCTCGCTGTCTGGCCTCCTTCCCCAGGCAACCCAAACCCAACCTCCTTTAGTACGCTATATAAACTTTTATCATGCTATGAATATGTGGACGTCGATGAGCTTTATGGAAACACGACTCCTTCACATTAGCAAAATACGTATGTTTTGGTCCCTCTGTCGTTCTTTTGTCACCGTTAAAATTTATTTCTGCTCACAACCAGCAGGAAACATGCCGCAAAAGGGGAATACACTCTTGTTTTGACAGCACCTTGGACTAATTTTATGTTTCTTTTCAAATAAATACTCTAATACGCAAAATTATTGATATCTCTAACGTAGCACTGAGGGAGTTTGACAGAACTTACCTTTATTCATTAGGTGTCTAATTATTTGTAATCATTGCTCACAGTCAGAACCCGGCGTTCAAATATCTTCGTTGCTATGATCTGTGTACGTTTGAACTGTATCAGATATCTTCGTTGATCCATGATGGACCGTGGGACAACGGCTGGCATGTATTTCTTGGTGCAATAATTTACCAACAGCCGTATGCATTCTAGAAATTTATTTTATGAACTTCTTATGTGCTACCAGTTTCGGCATTATATTGATGCCATCTTCAGGCCCCACACGTCATAGTCGTAAAATCGCTATACACGGAAGGAACCATACAACTGGATCCGTGAAACAAATCGTTATGCAACAGCCCTTGGTGGCCAGGCGACGCAGATATGGCGCACGAGTGGTACAGGCTTTACTTCAGTCTCCCTTTAGCTTTCGGCTGCGACAAATGAATGTGAATGATTCAGCAAAGATTTTTACTGATAAACATAGAGGAGGAATAACCACACACACACACACACACACACACACACACACACATTATATATATATCGATTAAAGTCTTGTATTGTAGAGATAACTTCTGCAATTTTTTGGCCATGTGCTTATGGGACAAGCGCTAAATAAATTTACAAGTTGTGTTTGAGTAAACTGCCAGTTAGTGTATGCAAATGCTCGTGTGCAGGTAAAATTTATGTATGAGAGTCTGATTAATTTCCTCCAATTTATGCGGGTTTTAAGTCTCTTGAGTGTATCTAGGTATGTCTGCATGAGACTGTTTCCTATATAGTTTCAGTGTAACGTAATTAATTAACACAGATTCGACAAAATCAATCAGTGCAACAGAAAACGCAAAAAAAAGAAAAAGTCAGCTGTCACTTCTTGTATTACTCCTGAATTCCAGCACTAATCTCGCATTTTTTTTCTTCGTTATTTTTTGTGAATAGTGCGTCATTTTACTTTTCTGATGAGATGGTGAAAAATGTTATATATGTTTTACTTGTCTACAAAAAGAGAAGGGTAAAGGAAGAACAATTGAAAATAATAATGGACAAGCAGGTGGTGCATATCGCTTACCACGTTTACTGCAACAATTTCATAGTTTCAAATGCGTTGTTTTTCGTGACACTTCGGTGCCGTCTACAGCGTCATTGTAATGTTATTAATTAGAACAGAGATTCGACAATATGAACAAGAGCAATAGAAAACGTAAAACAAATATTGATAGCTGTCACTTTTTATCCCGCAACCGAAAAAATGTAAATAAAATGGAACCTGAGTTGTGATATTGTGACGAAAAGGCACAGTACCATTGCTATTTAATGAACGATCGCAGAATTCCTCTTAAGACGAAATTAAGAGGAAAGATTTCGTCTCCGTCATGGGTGACGTGCTTGCACAGGGTTCCTGTGATCCTGTTTAAGTTCGTCAGAAAATTCAGCGTTACAAGGGTTCTAGGAGACATTTAAAACGGAACGGAAGAGGGAAAAGTTTAAAAAGTCTGGAAAATCTCTTTGTGTATTATGCATTGAACGGTGAAAGAGCAGCAAACTCCAGTACGTGCGAGAAGCAAAATGTGCTTACTTCTCTACATCTACGTCTACATCTACGCTCCGCAAGCCACCTTATAGTGTGTGGCAGAGGGTACTTCTGGTACGACAATCCGTTTAATTATCCCTGTCCCACTCGCGAAAGGCGCATGGAAAGAATGACTGTAGATGAATCTTCGTGTTAGCTCTAATTTCTCGGATTTTTTCGTTGTAGTCATTTCACGTAACGTATGTGGCAGTAAATATGTTGCCCGACTGTTGCCGGAACGTATGTAATCCTCTCCGTGATACACAAAGTTTCTTTTGCAACTTCTAACACGGTAAATTACTGAACATCTCCGCAAAGCACTCGTGCCAATCCAGTCGATCTGTTTTATTAATCCAATCTGGGAAGACTCCCACACCAATAAGCAATGTTCAAGAATCGGTCGAACTTTTGTTTTATAAGCCACTAATTTCGTGGGTGAATTGCACTTCCTTAAGATTCCTCCAATGAATCTGTGCCTAAGCATCTGCTTTTCCTATAAGTTGTCTCGTGTCGTAATTCCACTCCAGGTCGCTACAGATAGTTACTACTAGTTATTTTGGGGTACTGCCCGTTTCGAGTGATTTCTCGCCTTTGGTGTAGTCCGACACTAATAGATTTCTTCCCCTGCTTATGCGAAATGCCTTACATTTCCTTACGTTCGGCGTCATCTGCCAGTCTATGCAGCAACCATGGTTCCCCTGCAGGTCATCCTACAATTCGCTGCAGTCTTCTGGCGTTGCTGCTTGTTATAGGCAACCAATCACCTGCGAATCGCTTTATTAATCTTCCGAAATTATGACTTGGGTCATCAAAATACAGGGCTGTTTATAAGAAAAAGGTCACATGTTCCTACATGAGGTGGTGTTGGTCAAAACTAGAACAAAAGTCAGGAAACCAATGCCTGTTGATGTATGGGTCGCTCGAGATCTGCATTTCACTATCAGCAATTTGTTTACAGTTGAGGCAGGATTATGAAGAGATGTAATCCTAGAGCAGCCATGGAGGTGAGGCATCAGAACCGCTTCGGTATCAATTTATGGGCAGGAATTGTCGCTGACTCACAGGGCCACACACTTTACAGATTAACAGGTGCTGTGTATCGTCGATTTCTGCACGATGATTTACCAGAGCTATTGGCAAACGTTACCCTTGCAGAAAGACGATTATGGTTCATATACGAGGGAGCACGACCGCCTTTTCTACACGTCGTGCGAGAGTACCCCACAGCAACGTCTCTTGGGCGGCGGATTGATCGGGAAGGTCCGTTAGCATGGCCTCCCCATACACCGGACCAGAACCTGTTGGATTTCTGGCTGTTGGGACATTTAAAGACAGTGGTATATTCCCAACCCATCGACAATGTGCAGATGTTATCGAAGAGTGTGACCTATGCATGTGATGCAATCCAAATAAAACTAAATGGATTTGAATGATTCTCGATTCGCTGCGGAGAAGGGCTGAAGGATGTGTCAGGATGCGTGGTAACCACACGCAGCACCGCCTCTAGTGTCTGCTTCCGGGACGGCCAAGAACTCTCTGCACGCACATACAGCTCTCGCACATGTGCAGATATCTCTCCTTTGACTGCATGCTTCCCACACTACCACGCTACGCTGTTGGTTTGTTGATTAGTTGATTCTGGGGGAGGGGACCAAACAGCGAGGTCATCGGTCCCATCGGACTAGGGAAGGATGGGGAAGGAAGTCGGCCGTGCCCTTTCAAAGGAACCGTCCCAGAATTTGCCTAAAGCGATTTAGGAAAATCACGAAAAACCTAAATCAGGATGCCCGGACGCGGGTTTGAATCGTCATCCTCCCGAATGCGAGTCCAGTGTGCTGTGCCACCTCGCTCGGTCCGCTACGCTTTCTGAGCAGGGAGGATGGGGAAACTGAGAAGGCTTCCCGTTAGATGGCACTGCTCTCGCGCAAGACTGAATAGTTTGCACGCGGCTTGGTTTCGTTTTTCTCATCATCTTAGATAGAAAACCAAACATATTTTTATTTTTTTATTTAATGTATTTTGGTTCGCTGGAAACACAAAAAAAATTAGTATCTGTCACAAACTGTCGATACACAAACAAATGAAAACAGTATCTTGAATTTTCGTCACTGAGGTTGTCACGTAATCGCCGCTAATTTGCACTGAAGCGCCAAAGAAACTGGTATAGGCATGCGTATTCAACTACAGAGATAGGTAAACAGGCAAAATACAGCGCTGCGGTCGGCAACCCCAACATAAGACAACAAGTCTCTGGAGCAGCTGTTAGATCAGTTACTGTTGTTACAATGCCATGTTATCAAGATTTAAGTGAGTTTCAACGAAGTGTTATAGGCCGACGCACGGGCGATGGGACACAGCATCTCCGAGGTAGCGATTGAGTGGGGATATTTCCCGTATGACCATACCATGATCGTGCCGTGAATATCAGGAATCCGGTAAAATATTAAATCTCCGACAACGCTGCGACCGGAAAAAAGTACTGCAAGAATGGGACCAACGACGACTCAAAAGAATCGTTCCACGTGACAGAAGAGCAACCCTTCCGCAAATTTCTGCAGATATCAATGCTAGGCCATCAACAAGTATCAGCGTGCGAACCATTCAACAAAACAACATCGATATGGACTTTCGGAGTCGAAGCCCACTCGTGTGCCCTTGATAGTCGTCTTCGGTTCATTGGTAGAATTTTGGGAAAATGTGGTTCATCTGTAAAGGAGACCGCTTATAAAATATTTATATGATCTATTCTTGAGTACTGCTCGAGCGTTTGGGATCCCTATCAGGTCGGATTGAGGGAGGACATAGAAGCAATTCAGAGGCGGGCTGCTAGATTTGTTGCTAGTATGTTTGATCATCACGCGAGTGTTACGGAAATGCTTCAGGAACTCGGATGGGAGTCTCTAGAGGAAAGGAGGCGCTCTTTTCGTGAATCACTACTGAGGAAATTTAGAGAATCAGCATTTGAGGCTGACTGCAGTACAATTTTACTCCCGCCAACTTATATTTCGCGGAAAGACCACAAAGATAAGATAAGAGAGATTAGGGCTCGTACAGAGTCATATAGGCAGTCATTTTTCCCTCGTTCTGTTTGGGAGTGGAACAGGGAGAGAAGATGCTAATTGTGGTACGAGGTACCCTCCGCCACGCACCGTGTGGTAGTTTGCGGAGTATGTAAATAGATGTAGATGTAGAAAATGACCTGGCTCCCGACGGTCACATGGGACCTACACCTGGAGCTATGGTCTGGTGTGCCGTTTCGCATGACAGCAACAGCACTTTTGTGATTATCATGAACATCATTTCAGGCGGTGTTTTCCAACAACATAACACTCGCCCACATGCCGCTGTTGTAACCCAACATGCTCTACAGTGTATCGACATGTTGTCTTGGCGTACCCGACCACCAGGTATGTCTCCAATTGAGAACATCTGTGACACCATCGGACGACAGCCCCAGTGTCAAAAATAGTTCAAATGTCTCTGAGCACTATGTGACTCAACTTCTGAGGTCCTCAGTCGCCTAGAACTTAGAACTAATTAAACCTAACTAACCTAAGGACATCATACACATCCACGCCCGAGGCAGGATTCGAACCTGCGACCGTAGCGGTCGCTCAGTTCCAGACTGCAGCGCCTAGAACCGCACGACCACTCCGGTCGGCGCCCTAGTGTCATCCACAAGCAGCATTAACCATCCCTGTATTGACCGACCAATTGCAACACGCATGTAACTCCATCCCACAAACTGACATCCGGCACCTATTCAACACATTCACGTTTGCATGCTTGCATTCAACAGTCTGGTGGTTATATCGGTTATTAATGTACCAGCATTTCACATTTGCAACGGCTTATCTCGCGTTTACATTAACCTGTGATCTTGCAATGTTAATCAATTAAATATGTTACCGAGACAAAAATATTATTGAAATTTCATTATTCTACATCAATTACTTTTTGGCGTTGCGATCTTTTTCGTCAGTGTAGTTTCATGACAGCAAACAGAGCTCAGACGAAAAATGCGTGTGCTAAAGACAGTAATGACTTCTGTCACTGCATATTCAGCGTGTCTGACTACCATCAGGAAGACCTGGGTTCGAATACTGGTAATGCCAGACATTTAACAATATTTGGGAGAGTGGTGTGTTGAACACATGCCCTTTCATACCACATCCCATGACGCTACTGGCAGAGGATGACGTGACTGGAGATCTCGGTCTTCAGGGCCTGATTGCGGAGTTAGTTTTACTGACCAAGACAGAAGGGAAGTCATGTGCGTTGTTTGGCCTAATAAGGAGACAACTGCTCTGGAAGTAGCTCTTATAGTAGTTTCTGATTTGAGACAACAATATCAATCCAAAAATGGAGATGACAACACAAACTAAACACCTTTTGGTTACCAGAACCTCTGTAAACAAGATGAATGAAAAAATGAGGCTTCAATGGCACAAGCAAAACAAAACTTTGGCTACACACCAATGGAAGCATGTACTGTCACTTGATGAGGCTAGGTCTACATATTCGCAGCCGGAGGACTGTTGATATGTGAAAAATACCATGGAGACTATCTTCTCGCAACTGTGAGGCATAATCGAGGTCCTTTTATTGTTTACCGTTTACTACCTTATCATAGTTTCTGTGAATCCTGTGAACATAGGTTATGAAACATTAGCTGATATGGTCTTTGAACTATTTTGTAATTGACCGCGTCCGTTCTCTGTCATACCGATGTTGTCTACAGGGTATTGTACCTTACAACATGATTATGCTCACATTCACACGATTGTAAATGACATAAACTGGTGTGCTCAGTGTGAAAACAATGTGAATTTGCTATGTTTCAATATTATCGATCCATTGCGGTCTGTACTAAAAAAAAACGGTTAAAAGGAATTTTACAGTTTGTTTCCCATCCTTTAGGACATATTTGCATAGACTTGCGGAAGGATTCGGGATCTTTTGGCTACAAATGGTGATTACGTAAATTGTTTTGTCCCTATCTGGTAGGTTTCTCGTGCTTCGGAGACAGTGTACTACAAATGACGGTTAATGCCATATGGTTTATTTTCAACTTATTATTATTTTTTTATTATGCACGTAATAGACCCTTTGTGGATCACGTGAAGCTTCTATAGTTCCTCCTGCGGTTTTTCCATGAGACCTTCATTTTCTCGCTCATGGCTTTCTTTCTTTCATCCGTCCACTTTGTACCGGTCTTTTTGGTTCTTGTCTCTGGCTGGACTTCCCACTTGTCTATTTTGCTTCTGTAGATGTTACGGTCTGCAGTGTCCTGAATGATGAGCTGAGCATCAGTAAAGTCTCTTCGTACTTGTTCGGCCCACGTCATACCTTTAAGGTTTTCAGTGGCTGTGAGTATATGGCGTGTGAGTCTATACTTAGGGAGTCTGTGTATGTGTCCATAGAATTTTAGGCGTCTTTTTCTAATTCCAGCAGCATTATTTGAAATTTTCTCTGTAGTTTTGTTGGTTTGCAGTCTATATCCAGCTTCAGTTTTTCGTTGTCCAAGGATTTTCCTAATGGTCTTTCGTTCTTCTTTTTGTAGATTTTGCAGCAGCATCTTGTTATGGAGCAACAAGGTTTTGTGGCGTATAGCACCTCGGGTTTAGTGACAGTGCTGTAGTGCCTGATTTTTGCATACATGGATATGTTGTAAAGTTGATGTGTTCGACCGTAGGCTCTCTTTAGTTTCTGTGCTCGAGTTTCTTGATATTTTTTTCTAGTCCAGTGGGTTCCAAAATTTCCCCCAGGTATATAAAATGTGGAACTCTCTTTATCCGTCCTTTTTTGTGGTGAGATTCTGTATGTTTAAGAGTGTACACATAAATTCCGTTTTCTCAAAAGAAATTTGCAAGCCAACTTTCTCGGCGTATTCCTTAAGTATTTCTATTTTATGTATTGCATTTTGTTCACTGTCTGTCAAAATTGCAAGGTCATCGGCAAAGGCTAGGCAGGTGACTTCAGTTTTCCTTCCAATCCTTCCAACTTATTATTACTATTATTATATTATCATTATTATTATTATTATCGTTATTATTATTATTACAATAATAAGTCTATGGCTCTACCTAATACAGCGGTGCTAATGAACGAAGTGCTTGTGGCGTGACGTAGACATTGATCTAATAGTCAGCTGAGGATCGAGAACATGGGGCACAGTACTTCAGAGTCGTGTTTTTAGAAAAGAAACGTTAGATACTTCCGCTGCATGTTGCTTACAAATATCTAACTGGTTTCCTCTGTCTTAGTCCAACAGTTGAATACAGCTATAGCAGACATAATGAGGACGTGAAAGTTTTCTATGTGTGAATAGGGTCTTGGATGTCTGACCGCCTCAATTGCAATTCTGCTAGCGATGTCTAGGGGAGTATCTCGCCTTCAAGTGAAGTGCGGGTGAGTCTAAATTCGTCTGTGGCGAAGGGCATATGAGTTGGCTGCCCACGTAAACGTTACAGCGTCTTATAGATTTATTTTCGATTTACAGCATATTGGGTTAACAACAGGACAGTAACTTTGGTTAAACAGCTTGATGTAGAAAATAACCAAAGTTGCGAAAGTCACTTCTATTTATTTAATTGCCGATCGATTTTTGGTATCTGAACCCATTCTCAAATCAACTAAACAGAAAAAATGGAGTATTCCGTGATGACACGCAAACCATGTTAATATTGTACGTCTTGTGTGTAAGTATGTTTCTCCTACCAATGGTCACTGAAAAACTAGACATAGACACAAGCGTGTTTGCGTGCTATCACGAAATGCACAATTTTTTCTGTTTGGGTGATTTGGGAATGGGTTCTTATACTCGAAACCAGTCATCAGTTAAATAAAAAGAACTGAATTTCGGAACGTTGACTGTTTTCTACATCAAACTGAATCAAAGTTCCCCCCCCCTTTTCCTGATTAGGGAACACCCCCGCAGTTTGATATTGTTAATCATCAGTATTCATTCCATAGAGTTAACTCGGCGAGACCATTCTTGTTAAATCATGCAGTTGCATCCTTGAGTCCCCGAGTCTCGTTGTACGCCAGGCGTGCATCATGACGGCTCAAGTGGAAGTTGCATCCTTGAGTCCCTGGTTCGCGATGCACGTGAACTGCACTCGGCTGACGCTAGCGTTCTATACAGGGTGTCACAAAAAGGTACGGCCAAACTTTCAGGAAACATTCCGCACACACAAATAAAGAAAAGATGTTATGTGGACATGTGTCCGGAAACGCTTAATTTCCATGTTAGAGCTCATTTTAGTTTCGGCAGTATGTACTGTACTTCCTCGATTCACCGCCAGTTGGCCCAATTGAGGAAGGTAATGTTGACTTCGGTGCTTGTGTTGACATGCGACTCATTGCTCTACAGTACTAGCTCTCGCGTCCGTCGGCCGTCGTAGTTTAATATATTATTATTATTATTTTGATTGTTGCCGACTTATGTGGTGGGCCTTAATAAAAATGATATTTCATTTAATTTTGATTTACGATTAAATGCTTTCCTGAAGTTCTCCTTTTTAACAATATTAATCTCAAATTATTTGTTACGTTAATGAATGTTAGACTCGCTGAATCTTAAAACATGAGCATATAAGTTGAACAATGTAATAAACTTTTCATATTAATTTCCTCGGCTAGTCAGTTCACTTTAAAGCAAGAAATCTTTAGTTATTGATTACAATTGCGGCCCACACACGCGCGAGAGTATTTTTCTTACCTCCGTTAACCACTGTATTGTAGTCGGAGTCCTGGCTCTGGCTGTCGGCTATGGTACTGAAAATAAGTATCTTAAAGCTACGTATTTTCTGCAACGTCGGGCGGCTGTGGAGAAAAATTAATATTATGTTAATAGCGGGCGAGCCCGCATCTCGTGGTCGTGCGGTCGCGTTCTCGCTTCCCACGCCCGGGTTCCCGGGTTCGATTCCCGGCGGGGTCAGGGATTTTCTCTGCCTCGTGATGGCTGGGTGTTGTGTGCTGTCCTTAGGTTAGTTAGGTTTAAGTAGTTCTAAGTTCTAGGGGACTGATGACCATGGCTGTTAAGTCCCATAGTGCTCAGAGCCATTTGAACCATTTTTTGAATAGCGGGCGAGTATTCCGCTTCCGCTAATTTTTCATAAGTTAATATCGCCACGTAATGGCGTCGTTGGCTGCATCGGCCGCTGCGATTGTTGAACTGTAAATTACTCGAATGCAGGTTAATTCAAGGAAGGCGGACATGAAATCGGGATCACCTCTTGCAAATTAAACGTGCACAATAATATTAAATGAATATATTATATGCTTAACTCATACAAATATGCTTACATTTGCCAGCACTCGCAAGATGTCCGTCTATACACAATCAAGACAAGAGAAGAAGTGAAGACGACTAAAAAATTAACAAAAGAGCGTATCTTGTCACCTCTTTAGATCATTTTGTCATAAATTATTTCTTTGCAATCGAAACTTACATAGAGAAATTATTATTTTACGGCTACATGATACAAAAAAATATATTATTCAATTTTTAAATGTCTCTTCTTTATAAATACTGTTTTTTAAGTCTTTTCGTAATATAACACTGGGGACGCTATATAGCATCAAGCACATCAGTACGTACCATCAACAGGTTAGTGTTCATCACGAACGTGGTTTTGCAGTCAGTGCAATGTTTACTAATGCGGAGTTGGCAAATGCCCATTTGATGTATGGATTAGCACGGGGTAATAGCCGTGGCGCGGTACGTTTGTATCGAGACAGATTTCCAGAACGAAGGTGTCCCGACAGGAAGACGTTCGAAGCAATTGATCGGCGTCTTAGGGAGCACGCAACATTCCAGCCTATGACTCGCGACTGGGGAAGACCTAGAACGACGAGGACACCTGCAATGGACGAGGCAATTCTTCGTGCAGTTGACGATAACCCTAATTTCAGCGTCAGAGACGTTGCTGCTGTTCAAGGTAACGTTGACCACGTCACTGTATGGAGAGTGCTACGGGAGAACCAGTTGTTTCCGTACCATGTACAGCGTTTGCAGGCACTATCAGCAGCTGATTGGCCTCCACGGGTACACTTCTGCGAATGGTTCATCCAACAATGTGTCAATTCTCATTTCAGTGCAAATGTTCTCTTTACGGATGGGGCTTCATTCCAACGTGATCAAATTGTAAATTTTCACAATCAACATGTGTGGGCTGACGAGAACCCGCGCGCAATTGTGCAATCACGTCATCAACACAGGTTTTCTGTGAACGTTTGGGCAGGCATTGTTGGTTATGTCTTGATTGGGCCCCATGTTCTTCCACCTACGCTCAGTGGAGCACGTTATCATGATTTCATACGGGATACTCTACCTGTGCTGCTAGAACATGTGCCTTTACAAGTACGACACAACATGTGGTTCATGCACGATGGAGCTCCTGCACATTTCAGTCGAAGTGTTCGTACGCTTCTCAACAACAGATTCAGTGACCGATGGATTGATAGAGGCGGACCAATTCGATGGCCTCCACGCTCTCCTGACCTCAACCCTCTTGACTTTCATTTATGGGGGCATTTGAAAGCTCTTCTCTACGCAACCCCGGTACCAAATGTAGAGACTCTTTGTGCTCGTATTGTGGACGGCTGTGATACAATACCCCATTCTACAGGGCTGCATGAACGCATCAGGGATTCCATGCGACGGAGGGTGGATGGATGTATCCTCGCTAACGGAGGACATTTTGAACATTTCCTGTAACAAAGTGTTTGAAGTCACGCTGGTACGTTCTGTTGCTGCGTGTTTCCATTCCATGATTAATGTGATTTGAAGAGAAGTAATAAAATGAGCTCTAACATGGAAAGTAAGCGTTTCCGGACACATGTCCACATAACATATTTTCTTTCTTTGTGTGTGAGGAATGTTTCCTGAAAGTTTTGCCGTACCTTTTTGTAACACCCAGTATACTGTTATAACTGAACTAGCTATAACACCAATGAATTTGAGTTTCATAGAAATACCCCAACCATGTATAAATATTGAAAAAGGATCATCTTTAGACGATTTACACATACGTCTAGCACGAACACACATAGGTTTATCAATAAAGAAATTAGTAGTCTGATCTGTCCTCGTGGCAGCCAACAACTGATTTTTCATAAAGCTGCGATAAGCGATTACATCCCGAGGTGGAAAGTTCTCCAGACTGGTTGAGAGTGATCGTAAAGCTGAATCAATACGAACAATGGCGGCGATTAGCCATGCTTGGCCGACTTCAGCAGCGACGTCAATAAGTGCGAAATCTGCACGTCCCCCACCGAAGACTGCTGACCCTTGTAGAAATCGATTGTTTTGGCTGGATCAACATTCATATTATAATCAGTCTTAAGGTCGAGAAAAAGTTTGTACACTCATGTTCACAAATTAAAGATAATTGCAGAATGTGGTGCCACACAACGTGGCACTACACAAAACTGGCCCTGATGGCGTAGGCCATAGGAAATACTCATTACACGGATCTGCAAGTCCACGGTATTGGTGATAAGTTGAGAAAACCGTCCCGAAACACATGTGCTACAAAACGCCACTGTTTCCTGCGTATGTACCCTGACATCAGTATGGGATATGATCACCATGATTTTCTCTGCCTCGTGATGACTGGGTGTTGTGTGATGTCCTTAGGTTAGTTAGGTTTAAGTAGTTCTAAGTTCTAGGGGACTGATGACCATAGATGATAAGTCTCATAGTGCTCAGAACCATTTGAACCATTTTGATCACCGTCCACACGTCCACAGGCCGCACAACGGGTTGGCATTCTCTGGATCAGGTAGTCGAGCAGCTGCTGCGGTATAGCCACTCATTCTTGCACCACTGCCTGTCGGAGCTCCTGAAGTGTCGTAGGGGTTTGAAGACGTGCAGCGATACGCCGACCGAGAGCATCCCAGACGTGCTCTATGGGGTTAAGGTCTGGAGAACAGGCAGGCCACTCCATTCGCCTGACATCTTCTGTTTCAAGGTACTCCTCCACGATGGCAGCTCGGTGGGGCCGTACGTTATCATCCATCAGGAGGAAGGTGGGACCCACTGCACCCCTGAAAAGGCGGACATACTGGTGCAAAATGACGTCCCGATACACCTTACCTGTTATAGTTCCGCTGTCAAAGACATGCAGGGGTGTACGTGCACCAATCATAATCCCACCCTACACCATCAAACCACGAGCTCCATACAGGTCCGTTTCAATGACATTAAGGGATTGGTATCTGGTTCCTGGTTCACGCCACGTGAAAATCTGGCGAGAGTCACTGTTCGGACTATATCTGGACTCGTCCGTGAACATAACATGGGACCATTGTTCCAATGACCATGTATTGTGTTCTTGACACCAGGCTTTACGGAATCTCTTGTGACCAGGGATCAGCGGAATGCACCTTGTAGGTCTCAGTGAGAATAAACCATGTCTGCTCAGTCGTCTGTAGACAGTGTGTCTGGAGACAACTGTTCCAGTGGCTGCAGTGAGGTCCCGGGCAAGCCTACCTGCAGTACTCCGTGGCCGTCTGCGGGCACTGACGGTGAGATATCGGTCTTCTTGTGTTGTTGTACACTGTGGACGTCCCATACTGTAGCGCCTGGACACGTTTCCTGTCTGCTGGAATCGTTACCATTATCTTGAGATCACACTTTGTGGCACATGGAGGACCCGTGCTACGACCTGCTGTGTTTGACCAGTTCCAAGTCGCCCTAGTATTCTACCCATCGTAACGTCATCAATATGTGTTCTTTGAGCCATTTTCAACACACAGTCAGCATTAGCACGTCTAAAAACATCTGCACACTTACTCGCTTCACCATACTCTGACATGCACCAACACACCTCTGCGTATGTGGACTGCTGCCAGCGCCACCGTGCGACGACAACAGGTCAACTGCACTGCATGGTCATACCCCGAGATGGTTTAAGCCCGTAAACCGCCCACGAGAGCGTTGTTTCACCATTTATCAGCATTATCCTTAGTTTATGAACATGAGTGTAGATCGTAGGACGCCATCGGTAACACGATGAATGCGACGGCGAGGTATCTTGCCGACTGACTGAGGTCGTATGGGAATCATCAGTTATGTAGCAGTACGCTAACAGGATGCCATCAGAGCATGATACTGGACTTAGAGAATTCTTGCGGCAGCCGTGTGACCTTATCCCGTACACTTAATCGACGCACAACCCGTACGCACCCTCTGCTGAAACGACTACAGTGTGCATACAGGGTAAGCAGCTTTCGATGAAAATCAAAATCATCAAAACGAAAAACTGAGACCGGCGCGTCCCCATGGAATCACACGAATAACACATATACCAATTATGTACACTATATGATCAACCATGTGTTCAATAATAGCACTGACCTACATTCGCTTGAGGCGTCATGATGTACGCCTGGCTTGCATCGAAAACCGGGGATTCAAGGATCAACAGCATGATTAAGCAAGAAAGAACGCCTGGTCAACACTATGCCATAACTACTAACAGCATAAAATTTGGGGGGGGGTGGGAGGGGGCTTCCCTAACCAGGAGACTTTACGCTAGACCAATTCCTTGTCCGCAGCTCTTGGTCGTGTGGTAGCGTTCTCGCTTCCCACGCCCGGGTTCCCGGGTTCGATTCCCAGCGGGGTCAGGGATTTTCTCTGCCTCGTGATGACTGGGTGTTGAGTGCTGTCCTTAGGTTAGTTAGGTTTAAGTAGTTCTAAGTTCTAGGGGACTGATGACCATAGATGTTAAGTCCCATAGTGCTCAGAGCCATTTGATCCATTTAAAGAAACAAAGACCAATTCCTTCTCTTATTGAAATGTTAAACGCTAACCATGTCGTTATAAGGAGGTTAATCTCTATGCACCGGCACTTAAATTGATGAAAGGTAGAGAGTAACGTCGACGGCACTCTACGAATTAACAGTACTGGAATATCGTGAATATTTGCAGCACTTGACAAGCATGCAGCCATGTTCTATACTAAGGACTTTCTGCTTGTGATTCATTTGTCACTTATCACACCATTGCCATAGAAATCACAAACGATTTTAAAAATCTCTCACCAGCGTCCTATTTGAGATGCTCTGGCAGAATTCGAGTAGGAAGTAATTAAGGATGTAGAGAAATTCGACTTTAAGGATCTATTTCGTGATCTAGTTTTGTGTAGGTCACTTTGTGAGCGAGGTTGAGCAGCGGTTAGTACACTGGACTCGCATTCCGGTGGATCAGAGTTCAAACCTGTGTCCGGTCATCATTATTTAGGTTCTCCTGATTTCCTCAAATAGCTCAAATGGCTCTGAGCACTATGGGACTTAATATCTGAGGTCATCAGTCCCCTAGACCTTAGAACTACTTAAACCTAACTAAGGACATCACACACATCAGTGCCCGAAGCAGGATTCGAACCTGCGACCGCAGCGGTCGCGCGGTTCCAGACTGAAGCGCCTAGAACCGCTCGGTCATCCCGGCCGGCTCCTGATTTCCCTAAATCGCTCCAGGCAGATAGCAGAACGGTTCCTTTGAAGGGACGTGGCCGATTTCCCTCCCTGTCCTTGAAGAAATCATACCTTGACCTCGACGTCTACGGGACGATAAACCATAATCTTCCTTTACATGAACGCTTGGTGTCTGCTCGTTTGGACACCACGCATTAATTCAATTGGTCCGCTTCGATGGGCAATGAATCCACCACCTTCAGTGTGGATGCACTGTTACGTCAGATCCCCTGTGGGAATCTCAAACTAGCGACCATGGAGGATACTGTCGGGGACGGCGAATGGGTGGCGCTAGATGGGAATGTGGGTCGGCCGACAGGCGTGCCGAGATAGTCCGCGCAGTCATGCTGAACACTGTGTCCGAGTGGCGCAGTGGTTAATGCATTAGCTTACTAAGCAGGAGATTCCGGGTTCTAAGCCTGACGCCGCTGATTCGGCATAAAGTCTCGATGCAGCTGACGTCAATAGTCCCTTTTCCTTCCTTTCCTTTCCCCCCTCCCCCCTACCTTCACCATCAATTTACACAACATACCCTTCCTTCCTGCTATACGCTGCTTAATAAACTAATACCTATTTCTTAAGAGCCAATATACACTCCTGGAAATGGAAAAAAGAACACATTGACACCGGTGTGTCAGACCCACCATACTTGCTCCGGACACTGCGAGAGGGCTGTACAAGCAATGATCACACGCACGGCACAGCGGACACACAAGGGAAACCGCGGTGTTGGCCGTCGAATGGCGCTAGCTGCGCAGCATTTGTGCACCGCCGCCGTCAGTGTCAGCCAGTTTGCCGTGGCATACGGAGCTCCATCGCAGTCTTTAACACTGGTAGCATGCCGCGACAGCGTGGACGTGAACCGTATGTGCAGTTGACGGACTTTGAGCGAGGGCGTATAGTGGGCATGCGGGAGGCCGGGTGGACGTACCGCCGAATTGCTCAACACGTGGGGCGTGAGGTCTCCACAGTACATCGATGTTGTCGCCAGTGGTCGGCGGAAGGTGCACGTGCCCGTCGACCTGGGACCGGACCGCAGCGACGCACGGATGCACGCCAAGACCGTAGGATCCTACGCAGTGCCGTAGGGGACCGCACCGCCACTTCCCAGCAAATTAGGGACACTGTTGCTCCTGGGGTATCGGCGAGGACCATTCGCAACCGTCTCCATGAAGCTGGGCTACTGTCCCGCACACCGTTAGGCCGTCTTCCGCTCACGCCCCAACATCGTGCAGCCCGCCTCCAGTGGTGTCGCGACAGGCGTGAATGGAGGGACGAATGGAGACGTGTCGTCTTCAGCGATGAGAGTCGCTTCTGCCTTGGTGCCAATGATGGTCGTATGCGTGTTTGGCGCCGTGCAGGTGAGCGCCACAATCAGGACTGCATACGACCGAGGCACACAGGGCCAACACCCGGCATCATGGTGTGGGGAGCGATCTCCTACACTGGCCGTACACCACTGGTGATCGTCGAGGGGACACTGAATAGTGCACGGTACATCCAAACCGTCATCGAACCCATCGTTCTACCATTCCTAGACCGGCAAGGGAACTTGCTGTTCCAACAGGACAATGCACGTCCGCATGTATCCCGTGCCACCCAACGTGCTCTAGAAGGTGTAAGTCAACTACCCTGGCCAGCAAGATCTCCGGATCTGTCCCCCATTGAGCATGTTTGCGACTGGATGAAGCGTCGTCTCACGCGGTCTGCACGTCCAGCACGAACGCTGGTCCAACTGAGGCGCCAGGTGGAAATGGCATGGCAAGCCGTTCCACAGGACTACATCCAGCATCTCTACGATCGTCTCCATGGGAGAATAGCAGCCTGCATTGCTGCGAAAGGTGGATATACACTGTACTAGTGCCGACATTGTGCATGCTCTGTTGCCTGTGTCTATGTGCCTGTGGTTCTGTCAGTGTGATCATGTGATGTATCTGACCCCAGGAATGTGTCAATAAAGTTTCCCCTTCCTGGGACAATGAATTCACGGTGTTCTTATTTCAATTTCCAGGAGTGTATTTCAATCACTTTGATTTGTCAATTAATAATTATCTTAGGGTTGCTTCCTTGGGTGTTAACTGTGGATGAAATTGAGAGAAGTGGAACATTGAAGGTAGAGAATTATTAGATAGCATTACTGTAGTTCAGTACCACGCAACAATGGGTTAATCGATAGCTTTTTGGGAAGTAAAGCATTTAGGCTGCCTATGTGAGAAGGCAGCGTAAGAACGTGGGAGGTGTTGCGCCCATACAGACTGCAGCCAGACGAGGCACCAAATAGCTGTCTCACACTGATAGACATAGTATACATTAGCGACCACACTCTTAAGCGACGTTGCAGCAGTAGTGTCACACAGTACAAGTGCGTCTCCATTGTCTCATAGGTTCTTCAAGTGTTCCTGTTGGGTGGCTTCTTGCTTATCATCGGCCAGTTCATTTTTTTCATCATATACACATCAAAAAAAGTTTTGCATCACCTCGTTTCAGAGAGTTCCGGAACCTATACAGAAAATTGGAGTACAGATCAACATAAACATCATTTCCGCCTTTTTTATTGCTCGTGAAAACCACATATTGCATGTTGTATCACCATACAGGGAGACTTTCAGAGGTGGTGATCCAGATTGCTGTTACCTCTAACAGTAGCAAGTCCTCTTGCACTGATGCATGTTCGTCGTGGCATACTATCCACAAGTTCATCAAGGCACTGTTGGTCCATATTGTCCCACACCTCAACGGCGATTCGGTGTAGATCCCTCGGAGTGGTTGATGGGTCACGTCGTCCATAAACAGCCCTTTCAATCTATCCCAGGCATCTTCGATAGGGTTCCTTTCTGGAGAGCACGCTGACTACTGTAGTCGAGCGATGTCGTTATCCTGAAGATATGCACGATAGGGTTGCGAATTGCCGTCCACAAAAGACGAATGTCTTGGCAATATGCTGCCGATATGGTTGCACTATCGGTCAGAGGATGGCATTCACGTATCGTACAGCTGTTGCGGCGCCTTCCATGGCCACCAGCGGCGTACGTCGGCCCCACACAGTGCCACCCCAAAACAGCAGGGAACCTCCACCCTGCTGCACTCGCTGGACAGTGTGTCTAAGGCGTTCAGCCTGACTGGATTGCATCCAGACACGTCTCCGACGACTGTCTGGTTGAAGGCATATGCGACACTCATCGGTGAAGAGAACGTGATGCCAATCCTGAGCGGTCCATTCGGCATCTTGTTGGGCTCATCTGTACCACGCTGGATGGTGTCGTGATTGCAAAGATGGACCTCGCCATGGACGGCGGGGGTGAAGTTGCGCATCACGCTGCCTATTGCGCACAGTTTGAGTCGTAACACGACGTCCTGTAGCTGCACGAAAAGGATTATTCAACATGGTGGCGTTGCTGTCAGAGTTCCTCCGATCCATAATCCGTAGGTAGCGGTCATCCACTGCAGTAGTAGCCCTTGGACGTCCTGAGCAAGGCATGTCATCGACAGTTCCTGTCTCTCTGCATCTCCTCCATGTCGGAACAACATCGCTTTGGTTCACTCGTAGTTCCTGGACACTTCCCTTGTTGAGAGTCCTTCCTGGCACAAAGTAACAATCTGGACGCGATCGAGCGGCGGTATTGACCGTCTAGGCGTGGTCGAACTACAGACAATACTAGCCGTGTACCTCCTTCCTGAGTGACTGACTGGAAATGATCGACTGTCTGACCCCCTCCGCCTAATAGGCGCTGCTCATGCATGGTTGTTTACATCTTTGGTAGGGTTTAGTGACATCTCTGAAGAGTCAAAGGTACTGTGTCTGTGATACAATGTCCACTTTCAACTTCTATCTTCAGGAGTTCTGGGATAGGGGTGGTGCATAACTTTTTTTATGTGTCTAATTTAAACGTGTATTAGCAATAGTCTCCAATTACTGAGACAACGTCAGAATTTACATGTTGTACAATCATAGTATGTGCGGTGCGTTATCGGTATTTCTCCTAGAGCCATGATTGTGAACACAGGTCCGCAGTCTGTGACTCTGAGAACTTGTAAATACTGGTGAGAGAGTGGGCGGGAGTTGGGCGGGAAGAATACTGTTCCCTTCGATTGTTTCGGCGTACTTCCGGAAAAGATCAGTGGAGGGTTTTTCCAATTTTGTCGCGCCTCTCTCATCTTCCTGTGTTTTGCCGGTTCTGCCAATAGGCTCACGAATCTTGTCGCAGTAGGTACACTCAGCCTCTGACCGAGTAACTTCACATAGTTGGTCAGGCCCCCAGCCCATCCACGCGGGCTAGCCCTAAGACAAACTTTTCAAATCCATCCGTTTTGAAAGCTAGCTTGTAACTTTCTTTCCTGCCAATTTAGAGACCTTAGCTTTGATACTCTGTCTTTTCTGAGAGCTAGATACAAAATTTAGGACTTTGATACATCCATACAAGGTTAGTAGGCAATTCCTACTCCACCCAAGGCCAGTCATCCATGAATCATTTCCTTTATAGTCTCTTGTCACTTCCCCAATCAAACATGGTGTTTGTGATTCAGTTTTCCGGATTTTTTTGCTTTTACATTCTCCACTACAGTTTTAGGAGTAGACAATACAACTCAGTCCATCACAGCACCACATGATGGGGGCTAGGTAAATAGCGCTATATTGTACCGTTTTGTCACTAACGTCCAGCAATTAAGAATCCTTCCTACTATTAACTTCAAACTACGTCAATACGCGTATTTGCATACTGCTGCTGACAATGTTCGCCTCTTCACTGTACGTTTCATGTTGCGATTCTGTCCATGTGTACAAAGCATCAAAAATATCTACCCTGTGTTAATAAATGACAAAAAATAAATATGGCTCATATGACTTTTGCTAAATGTTTTGCCACAATAGATTTCTTTTCCAACTAAACGAATCCGTACACACCTGGATCACAGTATCAACCCAACTTTCCGTTTCATTGTTCTCGATAGACAATACCCAACCAGTTGGCACAGTAATAAGACACCAAACTCACCCTGGGGAATCCCCGGCACTATGATCTATCTTTCTCGTAATTTTCCAGATAACGAAAGATAAATAGTGGGATTCTTCCCACGAAAGCGTATAGCCAGTTTCCTTCCCCCACCGCCCTGTCTTCTGTCTGCAATCACATCATGGCGTCCTCCGCAAAATAGCATCACCTTTATAATTTACATGTATGTTACATGCGATACCTTCACATACTTTCTTGAAATCCTCCAGAGCACCATCTTCGATGGATATCTCATTACCAACAATGATTCTCCGATCTACTGCATCTTGCATAGCGAACTGATTACTGTCGTTGTTACTTCGGCCAATATGGCCTACATTCAATGCAGTTTAAAGACTTCTCTTTCTTCATTACTTCGACATTTGAAACATGTTTTTATCCTTCTAAACGCTGACGCTGTCAGCAGTCTCAATCCAGAAACATCTGATGACTTTCTGGAATTGTAGAATGAACTTCTCGCTCTCCGTTCCCTGTAGTTCTACATGTTGTATAAGAAAATCAATATCTCTCTGTTATTTGGTGGCATCACTGAAGACGAAGACGATTTCGACCAAAGTGTTTCGTCCAATTATCTTCAAGGTAAGTTTAATGTTGGGCTACAATCAAACTCTACACAAGTAATTTACAAGGCTGAACTCGAATAGTCACAGACAGTCTAGCCACTTCAAAACCGGTTTATATCCAAGAGTCCTCAAGAGCACAATCACCAGACAGAGACTAAGAGTGCAGTCCGAGAAGCTTGTTTGCGTCCGTCATCGTAACCGCAGCCCGGCAGATGTGGTAGGTAGGGAGCTTGAAGGCGTAGTACCACAGGACTGGTAATACCGTGGTGTCCTCTTTTATACGTGGTGCGATGCGACTGATCGCAGCCATGTGAAGGGTCGTATACTGTTAAATCTTCATCTTCTTCCCCTGTGCCAGCATTTTGCCTCTTGGTTAGCGACAGCCTCCAACCGTGGTACACTATCGACGAACAAAGGAAAATTTCGAAATGAGACACGTGATCACCAGAATGGAAATCCATGGTTTCCACCACCTTATTTGCAATAACACGCCATATCATGTACCCAACGCAATGTGTGAGTGTAAATTGTGTCATTAGATATGCAAACGCTACCATACAGAACTCTGTACCAATAAGTGGCTACGCAAACCACAACACGTAAAATTTCTAATTTCGTATATTATTATCATTGTACTTTGAACTTGTGTGGCTACTTGACTGCAACAAAATTATTATTAAAACTCAAAACACCACTCCGGGGGTGACACTTCCAGACGACTGAGAAGGCTTCTGATGCAGTGACCCGAGTAGTCAGACGGATCAACAAAACTGGCGGCCCAGAGAGAATATAAGACTTGCTGAAACACTGGGGTTGGGTTGTTTGTGGGAAGAGACAGCGAGGTCATCGGTCTCGTCGGATCAGGGAAGGACGGGGAAGGAAGTCGGCCGTGCCCTTTCAGAGGAACCATTCCGGAATTTGCCTGGAGCGATTTAGGGAAATCACGGAAAACCTAAATCAGGATGGCCGGACGCGAGATTTAACCGTCGTCATCCCGAATGCGAGTCCAGCGTGCTGACCACTGCGCCACCTCGCTCGGTCCGAAACAATTGGCTGTTGTTACTGAGAAGAATGGACATTACGCTGAAGCCCTGTAAATTCATCTTGTAAAATTAAAAAAAAAATTAACCGTAGTTTTGCTGTGAGCAGAATTTTGTGAATGACCTTCCTAGTGCAGGGTGGACTAAATAAAACTGTCCTAGAAAATATTTACAATAACACTGACCCGGTGTTGCCCCTTGTTAATGAACATCATTGGAGACGCTGGAAATGGTCGCCGTTGACGTTGATGAAGCATTATGCACTATTTATCAAACTGTGGAACGCACTTAATAGCTCTGTATAAGGGATAAGAGCAATAATGTATTCGATGTTCTGCTGTAGCTCTTTCAGTGCGCTAGGATTATTAGAGCACAACACATCCCTCAGTGTTCCTCATTAGTATAAACCGGAGGGAGAGGGATCAGTCTGTCATGCTGATCATCCGATTGCCAGCTCGGTTTATGGACAAAGCGATACAAATCACTGCTGTGTCATCCGAATAAGACACAGCCAGGGCAAAAGTACCACAGCGCAAAGTTGCGCCGGCCATTGTGACCGAGCGGTTCTAGGCGCTTCAGTCCGGAACCGCGGTACTGCTACGGTCGCAGGTTCGAATCCTACCTCGGGCGTGGATGTGTGTGAATCCCTTACGTTAGTTACGTTTAAGTAGTTCTAAGTGTAGGGGATTGATGACCTCAGATGTTAAGTCCCATAGTGCTTAGAGCCATTTGAACCACTTGAATCGCAAAGATGCGAGCTGGTACGACTTATACTGAACTCTTAGAAGTGACCTGACAGTTGTAAATTTGATTTGCTCTGTGCTGTGAATTTCACCTACGATTATTTGCAGTTAGCCATTGAGAGCCTTTTTTGTGTTCTATTACAACCAGTGTTGCAGACTTCATTATTCGACAAGTCACAACGATAAGTAAACCTTTTTAACCCATTTGTGTGACTTTGTTCCCAATTTGTTGGAGTGTTGTGGAACCTTCGTTCTCCTATTCTGTTACCTGACCCTGGGGCACAGTTGTGTAAAAGTGGCAGAGAGAAATTGTCTTGGCGGTGTACTGCACCCGAAGCTTTTTTACGAACTCACGAACTCGGCCTACCGTAACAGCAGTAGCAATTCAGCCTCCTCAGTAGTAGCGACGAGGCCTTTACAAAACCGATGACAAGGGTTTACAAAAGTCATCGCTTGGGGCTCCAAGCTGAGAGATGCGCCCCAAATGCAAGATTTGTATACACTGTATATCACAATTAATAGCGAAAACTGACACGTGTGAAATGAAAGTGTAAGAGGGAAAAGGGGGAGAGGGGATGACAAGTCGCTTATGAGAAGAAATGTTCTTGTACCGGCCCTGGCAATTACAATGCCTCTTCATATCTTCCGCATCTCATCGAACACGCCACGCACTCATAACACGGTTATCAAGCGCGATGTGTGCTGTTACTCCGCCTTGCTGAAAATAGCAATATAGTCTTCACCTTCTGTGAGTTGATCCACGTATGGATTAAATAGTTTGTGGACATACCGGTTAGCTTTAGTAGTTTGGTGAAGGAATCGTGATATGATGCAGACACAAGACATTGCGCACCGAACACCAATCTCTAGCTTATGCAAGGGCTCTTCAAAGTTCTGATGGAGATATTCTGATGCATAATGTTGTGTCGGCAGATTAGCAAACACAACGCACTAATTTAGAGAGGAGGCCGAAATGCACGCGTCAACTTACGCAGGCTTGCTTTAGGTCTGAAACAGGATACGTAATGAATGCAATAAAGAAAAGTACGTAGCTGCTGGAATACTTAACTTTAATCCATCATTTGTATACAGCATTCTTGATGATACAAGTGAGACTCTCTCTAGAAATGGTTAATGGCGCCTTGCTTGGTCGTAGCCATGGACTTAGCTGAAGGCTATTCTAACTATCTCTCGGCAAATGAGAGAAAGGCTTCGTCAGTGTAGTCGCTAGCAAAGTCGTCCGTACAACTGGGGCGAGTGCTAGTACGTCTCTCTAGACCTGCCGTGTGGTGGCGCTCGGTCTGCGATCACTGACAGTGGCGTCACGCGGGTCCGACATGTACTAATGGACCGCGGCCGATTTAAAGCTACCACCTAGCAAGTGTGGTGTCTGGCGGTGACACCACACATAATTGCCCATGTTCTGAGCTCAAACAAAATGACAGGCTGAACCAAACCTTACCCGAAGAAATGAAAAAGCGAGGATCGAAAAGACCTGATACCACTTCTCTCGAAAACCACTGGTAGAACTCAACACGCGAAAGATCGTCTGGACACGTAACTCATGCGCGACGGTAAATTTGTAAAGACACAGGTGCCGGTCCTTTCGTAACAACACAGAGTAATACTTCAGTCAGAGCATGCAGTAGACGTGCGCTATAATATTTCTGGCTTTGCAGCCACCAGATTCAGCTACAAGAAGGTTTTCTTAGAGCAGTTGAGAAGGCAGCCGTGTGAAGATGACGTAATGTGTTTTGAGATACATATAACAGATGGTTTGTTGGGTACGAATAGTGTGAGAAAGACCGCCAAAATTGTGGTCCTCCTCCGCTATTAGCTGCTGTGTTCGGAAGTGGCGTGCCAAAATAATAAACTTCTGTTATTAATATTAGGAAAACTAACGATGATGAGTGTCGGTTAAGAATCTAATTAGCAATCATTTGTTATTTTGACATGTAACTGAAAGTAGTCTGACAGTAATTACGCTAATATTCAGTTCATTATTTTGTTATTTTCTATGAAAGTGTGAAGTATAGAAATTATTTGTGATTCATAAAGTGGACTACAATTATATAGTTTCTCGTATTCTGCTTAACAAAAAAAAAACAAAAACAAAAAAAGTGTGACTTTCCAATTTAAAGAAACCAGTACAAAATTTAATTATTTATACAATACCACTTCCTCAATAACAGTTTCTTATAGCCTCAAGATAACGGAGTCACGAACTACTGGTTGTTTACTGCTCAGGGGACAACAGGTATAGCAGACTATTAGTTGATTAACATTATTCAGAACTATGCACTCTACTCGGCGCAGTGGAGGCAACTAGGCACCTTGTGTGTAATACAATCTCAGTACATATCAGATCAGTGACACATCATCTGTGGTAACACAGAGGAGGAATGAAGGGAGGAAATTTTCGAGGGAAGGGGTTTATCATACACACGTAAATCCTTCTCGCTGCCTATATCTCTCTTACATGAATGTGTGATGTCTGTTCTTTCGGACAAAAGAACAGGGAAAGGGATAGGATACCCTATTCAGACGAAAGAGTCCACGAACTCACTTAACGCTAAGACACAAAATCAGAAACTTGCATAAAATGGCATAACCTACAGAATCAAAAAAAAAAAAAACAATATGCAGATTATCCTGCAAGTACTAACAACCGACAAGAAAATCAAGCATGGAGAAATTAACCATGAATAAACCACATAGTTATATCCCTACATCTGTATTGTAAGTTCACTCATTTTAGAACACCAGTTCATGGCACACATAGTGACATATATCAGCACATATCATAGGAAACAATTTATATAATATTTTAAACATAGCTGCACAACAGCAGCGGTTTCACGTAATAAAATTATAAACAGCCGACCAGTTGTAATGGATAAAGAAATTCTTTACCTAGGTTTCGACAAATATAAATTTGTCTTGTAAGGACTAATGTCCCATCGCGGTGGTACATTAGTCCTTACTAATGTAAAATTGTTACCTTCTGAAGAAGACAAATTTATATTTGTCGAAACCTAGGTAAAGAATTTCTTTATCCATTGCAACTGGTCGGCTGTTCATAATTTTATCAATTTATATAACTTAAATAACTAATTTTTACATATCATTTAGTTACACAAATCATGACAGACATAAAAAATACACAAAATTATTTACAGCACATTTTTAAATCCTTATGAGAGTACACACCCTTTATTTTCAATGTCTTTGGATATGCGAACAGATATGCAACTGGATGTGGCAGTTTTATAATAACATATGGTCCATGGTATAGTCTTTGTCACTTCTTGGTCCTCTTCTGCAAACGAGAAGATCTTGAATGAGATCTCAATGGTACCAAATCTCCAACCTTATGATATTGTCGTCTCTTTAATCTCTCGTCACGACAGCAAAATAACTGATGATGGCCGAAGTAGGGAGGATATAAAATGTAGAACGGCAAGGACAAGAAAAACATTTCTCAAGGAAACGAATTTGTTAACATCTAGTATAAAGTGTCAGGAAGTCTTTTCTGGAGTGTAGCCTAGTCTGAAAGCGAAACATGGACGACAAACAGTTCAGACAAGAAGAAAATAGAAATTACTGTGTTTCATGCTAACTAGTGATTGTTCTGGACAGTAAGAATTGTGTGAAATCGCCTTCAGCGATATAAAGACAGTGAACTTTATTCCTGCGAGTTGTTTTAGGCCTGTGTCCTGTCTGACAATAAACTTCAAAGGAAGTGTTGTAGATTGACCGTGATGTTTTTGTGGCGTTAGGCAGACTAGTGTTACTATGCAAAGATCGAGATCCATCCTGCTCAATCACGAGTACGCATGTGACTGTTTCCATCCTGCTCGACGCGAGTACGCATCTTCTCTCAAGATTTCTAGTGTCAATTTTTATGTAACTGTGGATACTCTGGACATCGTACCTGGTGTTGCGAAGATATCTCAGTGTACATTGTTTTCACCGTGCTGTGACTTTTTTCTATTGCTGGTCGCTCTGAGTGCAAGTAGAAACACGAGTCGAAGTGATCTGAGTGGAAGGAGCGAGTCGGGTAGAGTTGAACGCTAACCCGTTTTATTTCAGATATGCTCTATAGTTCGCCTCTTTGTCCTCGCTCATTCTTTTGTACCTTGTTCCACGTCGCGAGAACTTCTATCTTGGCGCTTGAGGCCTTAGCAGTTCCATCCCAGCCTCCAGCCCTACACTAACAGCTTCGCATCTAACCACCTGACTAGTCATCACCACCGACCACCACTCCATCCCGATGTCTTGCACCTTCTCATCATCCTGCTGTGCCATCGGCATCGCACCGTCGACATCGTACCATTATCACCACATCGTCGACATAAATCTAGTTGTTGTTGTTGTTGTTGTGGTCTTCAGTCCTGAGACTGGTTTGATGCAGCTCTCCATGCTACTCTATCCTGTGCAAGCTTCTTCATCTCGCAGTACCTACTGCAACCTACATCCTTCTGAATCTGCTTAGTGTATTCATCTCTTGGTCTCCCCCTACGATTTTTACCCTCCACGCTGCCCTCCAATATTAAATTGGTGATCCCTTGACGCCTCAGAACATGTCCTACCAACCGATCCCTTCTTCTGCTCAAGTTGTGCCACAAACTTCTCTTCTCCCCAATCCTATTCAATACTTCCTCATTAGTTATGTGATCTACCCATCTAATCTTTAGCATTCTTCTGTAGCACCACATTTCGAAAGCTTCTATTCTTTTCTTGTCCAAACTATTTACCGTCCATGTTTCACTTCCATACATGGCTACACTCCATACAAATACTTTCAGAAATGACTTCCTGACACTTAAATCTATACTCGATGTTAACAAATTTCTCTTCTTCAGAAACGCTTTCCTTGCCATTGCCAGTCTACATTTGATATCCTCTCTACTTCGACCATCATCAGTTATTTTGCTCCCCAAATAGCAAAACTCCTTTACTACTTTAAGTGCCTCATTTCCTAATCTAATTCCCTCAGCATCACCCGACTTAATTCGACTACATTCCATTATCCTCGTTTTGCTTTTGTTGATGTTCATCTTATATCCTCCTTTCAAGACACTGTCCATTCCGTTCAACTGCTCTTCCAGGTCCTTTGCTGTCTCTGACAGAATTACAATGTCATCGGCAAACCTCAAGGTTTTTATTTCTTCTCCATGGATTTTAATACCTAATCCGAATTTTTCTTTTGTTTCCTTTAATCTAGTGTTGCATGAATAACTCTGTTTTCAAAGATTCTTAAACAGTGCTGTGTACATTTAAACGATTTTCTGTATTTTATTATTCCAAACAAACTGAGTAACATTTTTTTCAATATTCATGCTGAAAACAAACATTTTTGATTCAAAATTCCGCTGTTTTGCTAAATCTGATAATTACAACCGGTCTGACGATGCCGATTGGGGAGCTTTGCCTGGCGGGTTTCCACCGCCAACCGCGCCCGAAGGGGTGGGCCTCATTTCCATTGTAAAATACATTCCCGAGAATGTTAGTATGATTATTGATCTCGGGTTTCCACCCGCAACCGCGCCAGAATGGGTGGGCCTCGTTTCCTCTGTAAAGCGCATTCCCAGTGCCAGTGCGTTCGCATGATTGGGTTCGTGCCCTTTTAGTTTCTAAAGGTCCGGTGGGCCTTTCCAGATGCCTTCTGTGTAAGGTAGGGGAAAATACATTCCCAAGAATGTTTATATCATTATGTGTGAGACAGGCGAAATACCCTCAGACTTCAAGAAGAACATAATAATTCCAATCCCAAAGAAAGCAGGTGTTGACAGATGTGAAAATAACCGAACCATCAGTTTAATAAGTCACAGCTGCAAAATACTAACGCGAATTCTTTACAGACGAATGGAAAAACTGGTAGAAGCCGACCTCGGGGAAGGTCAGTTTGGATTCCGCAGAAATGTTGGAACACTTGAGGCAATACTGACCTTACGACTTATCTTAGAAGAAAGGGTAAGGAAAGGCAAACCTACGTTTCTAGCATTTGTAGACTTAGAGAAAGCTTTTGACAATGTTGACTAGAATAATCTCTTTCAAATTCTAAAGGTGACAGGGGTAAAATACAGGGAGCGAAAGGCTATTTACAGAAACCAGATGGCAGTTATAAGAATCGAGGGGCATTAAGCAGCGGTTGGGAAGGGAGCGAGACAGGGTTGTAGCCTCTCCCCGATGTTATTCAATCTGTATATTGAGCAAGCAGTAAAAGAAACAAAAGAAAAAATTGGTGTAGGTATTAAAATCCATGGAGAAGAAATAAAAACTTTGAGGTTCGCCGATGACATCGTAATTCTGTCAGAGACAGCAAAGGACTTGGAAGAGCAGTTGAACGGAATGGACAGTGTCTTGAAAGGAGGATATAAGATGGACATCAACAAAAGCAAAACGAGGATAATAGAATATAGTTGAATTAAGTCGGGTGATGCTGAGGGAATTAGATTAGGAAATGAGACACTTAAAGTAGTAAAGGAATTTTGCTATTTGGGGAGCAAAATAACTGATGATGGTCGAAGTAGAGAGGATATAAAATGTAGACTGGCAACGGCAAGGAAAGCGTTTCTGAAGAAGAGAAATTTGTTAACATCGAGTATAGGTTTAAGTGTCAGGAAGTCGTTTCTGAAAGTATTTGTATGGAGTGTGCCATGTATGGAAGTGAAACATGGACGATAAATAGTTTGGACACGAAGAGAATAGAAGCTTTCGAAATGTGGTGCTACAGAAGATTGCTGAAGATTAGATGGGTAGATCACATAACTAATGAGGAGGTATTCAATAGAATTGGGGAGAAGAGAAGTTTGTGCCACAACTTGACCAGAAGAAGGGATCGGTTGGTAGGACATGTTCTGAGGCATCAAGGGATCACCAATTTAGTATTGGAGGGCAGCGTGGAGGGTAAAAATCGTAGGGGGAGACCAAGGGAAGAATACACTAACCAGATTCAGAAGGATGTGGGTTGCACCAAGTACTTCTAGATGAAGCTTGCACAGGATAGAGTAGCATGGAGAGCTGCATCAAACCAGTCTCAGGACTGAAGACCGCTACAACAATAACAACATGTCAGTCGGAATAAGCACGTCATGATTTAATTTTTTGTAGTTATTTAATTTTTTGTAGTTACATAAAACGACTTTGTATACTTTCCATATCTAATGAAATATGATTGTAATATTCCGGCTGCGAGTGCCAGCGATGATGCGCTACGTTAATTTGAGACGACATCGCTCTTTGCTGTGTCACACAAAGCTCTTTGCTGTGAAAAAAAAAAAAAAAAAACGGGGATAATCTATGCTTTTTGTAACTGTTGGAAATAAGTAATGTCGATTGGACATTGCGTGGTGTTTTTTTTATGTCAGATAAGTTTTCATATAGAAGTAATTTGAAGTGCAGAAGTCAACTTGTAATCGCAGATATCAAGAACAAAAAATTTAATTTGTGAAAAAGAAGGTAAATATCATTTACGAACTTTTATTCGATGTTGGATCCCCAGACCTTCATAAAACTATTAATGTGCTTAGCAATACAGTGCATAGTGATTTCTTCGCGAATTTACAATACTGGGCGAATCTGCTAGTATCATGGTCCAACGACGCACAATATTTCGCCGTCAGCTTGTATGTTCAAGACGTTCCCTAAGCGACCAGTTTGTTAGTTAGAAGGTATCATACTGCCGCTGTTGTTCAACACTATCATTCTGAAAGTGTTTTCCAGAAAATCTTACAGCGTCTGTGAGTACTTTTGTGGCCAAGAGAGAAGGAGTCTTCTTCACGAGTTGTAGCAGTTTTCTCCGACTTTGCCTGGTGTTCTCTGTGAACCGGAGAAGTGGAAACCTCCGAACGCCAACTAGTCCTGTACCTTACCCGTTCTCTCCTTACAGCAGCCACAAAGAAAACATATTCATCTACAGTCAAATTTTCACAGACTTTTATCCTAGACAGATAAAAATACACTCCTGGAAATGGAAAAAAGAACACATTACCACCGGTGTGTCAGACCCACCATACTTGCTCCGGACACTGCGAGAGGGCTGTACAAGCAATGATCACACGCACGGCACAGCGGACACACCAGGAACCGCGGTGTTGGCCGTCGAATGGCGCTAGCTGCGCAGCATTTGTGCACCGCCGCCGTCAGTGTCAGCTAGTTTGCCGTGGCATACGGAGCTCCATCGCAGTCTTTAACACTGGTAGCTAGAGATGGGTCGAACTCGTTCATTCCCGTGAACTACTTCATTCCTTTCGCTCTTTGCCGTGAAGCGTTCAAAAGAAGTAGTTCATTCATGAAGTACGGAAGCCAGGCGAAGTTGCCCAGTTCGCCGCTCAGCCGCGGCTACGCTCGCTTCGCCTCGCTCGTACAATAAAGCTTCGTAATACTTCATAATTTTACCAACAGATGGCCGAACTATGCAGTAACGTACAGGCAATGTTTTACGCTCTTACAGCGTCTGAGTTAAATAGAGCATGGTCGAAGGAGACAAAGGAAAGATAAACAGAGAAGCCTGTCAGATATAAAGAAGGTATTACATTTAATCTTGCTTGACATTTTTTCATGGAACGCCCAAAAAAGTCTTTATCTGCCAAATGAAACATTATTTGTCGTATTCATGGACTGAAAACTAGGGCTACCAACGAAATGCAGTCCAATTTTGTGTTCCTTTTAAAATTTAATCCAAAACAGATTGAGTATGTTTACCACTGTCACAAAGTCTATATACCTACGCTAAGTAATTATTCAGAAATTATCCTGTAGATTTTATTTTTGTTGAGAATAATAACCCTCCATATTCAAAACGTAAACTGTCACCTGTAGTCATTGGTACGATTTCAGGTAAAATCCCTCTTTCAGTATCATTAACAAACCTTTTATTTTCATATTGGCTGTGCGTGCTCACACAGCCAGCCTTTTCGTTTGTATCTTTAATATTCATTTGTCTGCAAGCGCTGCCAACGGTAGGCTACACGTAGACGCTAAGTTTAACTGCACAAATAGTCACGGGTAATGATGTCAGCACTGCAGGAAGTAGCTGACGCTGCTTTCCCCTCACCACCACAACCCCTCATAAACCTATCGTTCCCCACAAACACCGCGCGATTAGTCGACAGGCAGAAGAGGGAAGACTGAAGAGAAGGGAGGATGAGTGACGTAGCGCCGATGTAGTGGAAGAGGGAGAGTGGAAGAGAGTGAGTGAACTAGAAAAAGTGTGGAGTGTGCTATCTGTGAAGAGTTTGAAGTACCAGTTCATTAAAATTGAGTGGTTAGTTCACACTTCACTAGAGTGAAGCGTTCATTTGAACGACTCATTCACGAGCTCCCCATCACTACTGGTAGCATGCCGCGACAGCGTGGACCTGAACCGTATGTGCAGTTGACGGACTTTGAGCGAGGGCGTATAGTGGGCATGCGGGAGGCCGGGTGGACGTACCGCCGAATTGCTCAACACGTGGGGCGTGAGGTCTCCACAGTACATCGATGTTGTCGCCAGTGGTCGGCGGAAGGTGCACGTGACCGTCGACCTGGGATCGGACCGCAGGGACGCACGGATGCACGCCAAGACCGTAGGATCCTACGCAGTGCTGTAGGGGACCGCACAGCCACTTCCCAGCAAATTAGGGACACTGTTGCTCCTGGGGTATCGGCGAGGACCATTCGCAACCGTCTCCATGAAGCTGGGCTACGGTCCCGCACACCATTAGGCCGTCTTCCGCTCACGCCCCAACATCGTGCAGCCCGCCTCCAGTGGTGTCGCGACAGGCGTGAATGGAGGGACGAATGGAGACGTGTCGTCTTCAGCGATGAGAGTCGCTTCTGCCTTGGTGCCAATGATGGTCGTATGCGTGTTTGGCGCCGTGCAGGTGAGCGCCACAATCAGGACTGCATACGACCGAGGCTCACAGGGCCAACACCCGGCATCATGGTGTGGGGAGCGATCTCCTACACTGGCCGTACACCACTGGTGATCGTCGAGGGGACACTGAATAGTGCACGGTACATCCAGACCGTCATCGAACCCATCGTTCTACCATTCCTAGACCGGCAAGGGAACTTGCTGTTCCAACAGGACAATGCACGTCCGCATGTATCCCGTGCCACCCAACGTGCTCTAGAAGGTGTAAGTCAACTACCCTGGCCAGCAAGATCTCCGGATCTGTCCCCCATTGAGCATGTTTGGGACTGGATGAAGCGTCGTCTCACGCGGTCTGCACGTCCAGCACGAACGCTGGTCCAACTGAGGCGCCAGGTGGAAATGGCATGGCAAGCCGTTCCACAGGACTACATCCAGCATCTCTACGATCGTCTCCATGGGAGAATAGCAGCCTGCATTGCTGCGAAAGGTGGATACACACTGTACTAGTGCCGACATTGTGCATGCTCTGTTGCCTGTGTCTATGTGCCTGTGGTTCTGTCAGTGTGATCATGTGATGTATCTGACCCCAGGAATGTGTCAATAAAGTTTCCCCTTCCTGGGACAATGAATTCACGGTGTTCTTATTTCAATTTCCAGGAGTGTATTTTAGAATGTATGCGTCTAGGAAAAAGAATCAAAAGAGAGTTTAAATCCAGTACCTGTCTTACTTGTGTCAAAGTCAAAGGTCAAAGTTAGCTAATTAATTAATGTTTCTTTATGAGTAGCAGTTCATTTTACACTATTGCTACAAATGCGATATTAATCTCATCGGTCATTTGCGTGGCAACGCTCTACGTATTAGAGCAAACAATCCTGTTTAATTCCCTCCTGTTTCCATTAATAAAATTCAATAACTTCGCGATCAGCCGTGGAAACCCAGCACTACTTGTTGGCCGCCGTGTTATCCACTGCCTGTGGCGCCATTGGATGCGGTATGTTGGGGTACTGTACATGATCAGGTCACCGTTCCCCCAGCTGATGCTAGCTTTCCAATCTCGGTGCCAGTAGCCTCTCAAATGGCTTCATGAGCCTAAATGCACCCTATTCCAGCCAGTCCTTCCAAATAAACATCTCTCCACTATCGGGAATCGAACCGAGGTTGTCCAGAAGGTTGAACACTCGGCTACCGAGACGTACGTCCATACCAATAGGTTTGCCCTTTGTTCCACTATTGTCTTCAGCGGAAAAAATTTTCCTGTGGGTTGCGTCTGCTGTCATGAAACTACTTCCATTTGCTACAAGTACCCCCAAGAAAACATGCGACTGTTTGCAAGGATTCACGAAACAAACAGGCTCCGATGTATTGGCTCAGTTTGGAGATCTATAAGGCCTGACGCACAAGTAAAACGTCGTAACGATCACGAATGTGATTGTGGTACGAGGGGAAACATGATACAATGCCAGTGAAGTTCCCAATCCTTACATCTAGCAGCAAAATGATTGCGGTTTCGCTATTTATCGCTTCACCTGTTCATTTGAACACCTAAGAGAGGACATTATTTTCATGAGTCACTCCCACTATGTGTGCTGTGACGTTGTCAGGTAGCGTTGTACTCTGTAAATCTTATTGTCTCTCGTCCATGTCGTAACTGCTCGCCAACGATTCACATCCTTCCAAGCATATCAATGGTCACAAACAACTAGATACAACAATCGAAAGCCGCGCGCAGTGGCCGCGTGGTTTGAGGTGCCATGTCACGGATTGCGCGGCCCCTCCCGCCGGAGGTTCGAGTCCTCCCTCGGGCAAGGGTGTGTGTGTTGTTCTTAGCATAAGTTAGTTTAAGTAGTGTGTAAGTCTAGGGACCGATGACATCAGCAGTTTAGTCCGTTAAGAATTCACACACATTTGAACATTTTTGAACAATTGAAAGATGAAGTATAAGTATTTAAAAATAATTTATTTAGATGTTTTAAATAAAAACAATCATTATGACAGAAATATGTGCAGTCTTAAGCTCTAAGATCAATGATACGTAGTATTTACAATGCATATAATACTGCAGCTGTAGCAGGGTCAGGTCCGTAAGTAGTTACGTCCTTTTGGCTAGCCGTAACTGAATACCAGTGGTGGGCATCGGAATGAAGGAGACTGCATTAAACTCGATCGGCACCTTCGTCTGCTCACAGCGATGAACTGCGAACTTGGACATGAGGTACGCCAGCCCAATCTTGGTCTGCAGGAGGCCTAGCCGCATACCTGAAAAACAAATGTTTGTTGCACCGGTGTCGTATCGTCGCCACTGCTTGGTGTGACTAGCTGCCAGCAGCATTGGTAATAATGTTGTTATCTAATTGCTAACACAGAGGTGAAAATGTGATAAGCTGATAACCGGCATGAGAATTCGAAGGAAAAAATACTTCTGTGTTATTGTGCGGTGTTGTGATATTACCGGTCACACTAGACACAATGAGCAACCAGACATCAAGTACTATAGACATTTCCATCTTCACTCGACGAACGACAAACTCCCATATTCGATAAGCATTTAGAAAATATTTTGATGTTCCGCATTCTGGTAAACTGCCTTCGTTCTATAACGTGTAGAAGAGACCGAGAATCTTGAAATGAACATCACGGTCCTTGTTTACGACAACCTTGAAAGGTTGTTACAGTATGTGAAGTGACAGTTTTGTATGTGGCATAGGCCACAGAAAACAATTTTCCTGATTACATGAATAAAGGGTACCACCGTCTGGATGCCGAAGTTTATTTTGCTGTCAAGTAGTCAGTGCACGTAAGAGTGCATAGTCCCGCGGCATTTCGCCTATTTCCGTAAGAGTTCGAGTGTGCTCTCCAAACACACTGAGGTTATCAATTCCTCACCATAATTACGTAAGTGGAGTCTGTTCTTTCGGACATGTCCGAAAGAATAGACTCCACTTACACGATTTCCATAGTCCGTGCAGTTGCGATGACCACTGTGTCCGGATGGCGGCCGGCCGCTGTGGCCAAGCGCTTCAGTCCGGAACCGCGCTGCTGCTACGGTCGCAGGTTCGAATCCTGCATCGGGCATAGATGTGTGTGCTGTCGTTAGTTAGATTTAAGTAGTTTCTAAGTCTAGGGGACTGATGACCTCAGATGTTAAGTCCCATAGTGCTTAGAGCCATTTGAACCATCCGGATGGCGAAATGGTCAGCGCATCTACCTAGTACAATACAGAGACCACATATATAACCTTTAAGTAGTCCTAGGTGTCTGGAGTCATACAACCCGTTGTAAGCAGGTCGTTTAAGTTTTTGTGTCGGTAATGCCACGTAGCGCTCAGCACGAAAATCACGGACTGTGCATGGGGGCTTTATTTTAAATATATGGAATGCAAATATTTTTTTTTTTTTTTTTTTTTTTGTAGCTGTTAGTCCGATTACGCAAGTCTCGTAAACGGCTGGCCCTGACTAGTTTTTGTACACAATCTGACTGCATGAAACAACAACAAAGAATGAAATGAAAATTTCAGTTAATACAATTAATTAATTAAGTCCCCAGCAACTATAAAACCTACGAAACCAACAAAGCACAAGTGTAGCTGTTCTGTATGTGGTAGTATGACTCAACGCACATCAGGCACGGTTCTTCTTCAACAAGACAAGAATTTTTAAATACCAATTATACTGACGTGATAAAAGAAAATTAGAAATACTATAATTGTGCAAGAAAACCAAAATTACACTCTAATACAAGAACACACGCCAGATGCTTTGTTGACTGAACCTGTAATGACACATTATTCAGGTCACTGAAAGAATAAAAGAATAAAAGAAAATACCTCCATATATATTGACGAAATGCACTCTGACCATTACAATATCTCCATTAGAACATCATCTGCTATCTCTCCCATCAAACCACTGCATAAAACATGGAACAACACTCTCCACTACCACGTCTCACTCTGACTTCACGACAAGCAGTGTCCACCACAACTTCTCGGCAAGCACTGCTTGTCGCTGCGTCTCAATAATCACTGCCAGTGGAGGCGGCGGAACAATACTCTCTGGCGCGATCTTTGGCGCTGTGGCTCAGTGTAGCCACCTTTCAACTGTGCTGTGTGCAATCTGTGGCTGGTTTGCATTGTTGGAATATTTGCTATTGTAGAGTTGGGCAGTTGGGTGTGAACAGCGCATAGCGTTGTGCAGTTGGAGGTGAGCCGCCAGCAGTGGATGATGTGGGGAGAGAGATGGCAGAGTTTTGAGAGCGGACGATCTGGACGTGTGTCCATCAGAAAAAGGATATTTGCCATACTGGATGTCACAAATTATATATATAGATATATATTATGACTTTTGAACACTGCTAAGGTAAATACATTGTTTGTTCTTTATCAAAATCTGTCATTTGCTAACTATATGCCTATCAGTAGTTAGTGCCTTCAGTAGTTAGAATCTTTTATTTAGCTGGTAGTATTGGCGCTCGCTGTATTGCAGTAGTTCGAGTAACGAAGATTTTTGTGAGGTAAGTGATTCATGAAAAGTATAGGTTATTGTTAGTCAGGGCCATTCTTTTGTAGGGGTTATTGAAAGTCAGATTGCGTTGCACTAAAAATATTGTGTGTCAGTTCAGTGTTGATCAGAATAAGCAAAGAGAGAAATGTCTCAGTACGTTCAGTTCTGCTCAGCTGTTTGAAAATCAAATAACGTAAGTTTACCAGCACAGCAATACATAATTTTTCTAACGGGATGTTTCACCGTTTATACACCTCCGACTCCAGATGGCTGTCTGCAGACTTCCAGGACTATTTCGCACGTTGTCTCTGTAATCCATGTTTAATATTATCAATAAATATGGGCGGGTGCCGCCGAGGGTCTTGCCGAACTGGTGGGCCTTACAGGGACCTTTTGGCGTTTTATTCACGCATGTGTCAACGTTGCAACCCCCTATTATCACGCCATAGGAGGGGGCGAAAGGGGAGGGATGAAAATGCCTAAGCCTGCTTTGCTGGTTCGGATAGCGTTCAGATACCGTCGAATGGCTTTCAACGCTACCTAGTGGTTACAATCCACAATAAGTGGTGTCAGCTTATTCTCAAGAATAAGCTTCTGTGCTGAAGCTTCTACACGTGATGGCAGGTAAGGTTCTCCAGGCATTCGTCAAACTCAAAGCCCGTCCATCGCATTACCGCAGTATATAGCGTCATTCATCACATCAAAGCACCCGTTTCCAGTCATCCTCTATCCAGTGGGTGTCGCCCTTTACAGAACTCCTAGCGTCGCTTACCGTGGCTTATGAAGAATGCTGGACAATTGCATACCATTCTTTCTGACTCCCAGTGTACAGCAATTGTGTTACCTGGACTGCTGATAGCACTTTGAATGTCAGGGCTGTTTTCTTCCATTGATTTCGTGCGATTTTATACAACCACCCTCTGTAAGCTCGGCGATTCCTGTCCGTCAGTAGAAGTGGTCTCTGCGGTTTAGCTTTCGCTGTGATTGTTTCTTCGCGTTTCCTTTCACAAACACATCTCTAACAAACGACTAGGGAAGCTTTAGAAGGGTTCAAATGTCCCTGATTAATTTTTTACTCGGGTAATACCCAAAGTATTCCACGTTCCGAGTCAATTATCTCTCCTAACTGATCCACTCTGCTGTTACAGTTTCTCTACTGACATCACAATACTTCCCCCCCCCCTCTCCCTCATTTACAGAGGCGATTTTCAACCTCTCGTGACAGGTAGTGGTCAATTTCGCATTACATAGGCTTTATTCGCAAAAATCCACAATTATTGCTGACTCAACTAGGTAATTATTTCCTTTACTTACAAACAGAGGAGCCGATATGCAGGCCGCAAAATGGATGCAAGGGAAATACTAGCGTAATTGTTTCTAATTAATGTGAATGATTCTGTAAAGAACGTTGACCTACAGTAACCAAAATTTAATTTCTTAAAAAGCTAAAAATCGTATCCAGCTGGAACAACTGAACGGCTAGAAAAACAATCGACAGGGAAGTGACTTACCTATGCAGTTGCGCGGTCCTTCACCGAATGGCAGATACACATATGGGTTTCTCCCTGCTTTGTTTTGCTCCGAGAACCTTTCGGGGTCGAAACGTTCAGGCTGTGGGAAGTACTCCGCGTCGTGATGCAGGGCATAGACTGGAACGAAGATTGGCGTCCCTTCTTCCACGGTGACTCCATTGTTAGGGAACTGGTAGCGGCTTGTGCAATTGCGACCGAGCAGTGCGCCCGGTGGATACATCCTTAGCGTTTCTGCAAAGAAAAAACATATTTTCCAGATGCTTACTCTAGACGGGCTGTAGTATAGAAACCGTGGTCATACTTTCTTGCATCAGATGTTCTTCACATTTTTCATCCTATTACACGTATCTAGTGACTCGTCTATGGCTGATATCGTGAGCAGTTGGTCGTTTAAAACTCAGTTATGGTCTCAATACTGATATCCATTACAACTTACTGATATAAAGGTTCCATGTTCTATAATAATATTGGAGTTGCAGTTTTACACCAGTGTATTATGTTAGATCTAGATACGACCTCGATGAGATGAGAGATGTGACACTGTGAGGAGAATCTGACAGAGCACTGAAAGACGTACATCTAAACAAAGCACCTGGAGTAGACGAAATTCCCTCAGCATTATTTTGCTCCTTGGGAAAGCCAGCGACAGCGAAACTATTCCACATGGTATGCTGTATATACCGGGCATATATCCTAAGATTCGCCAGGCGCAGTCTCTGTTGTTTCGGCAGATATTCGCAGTTTCGTTTTTACTGTACGCAGCTGCGGTCAGCCAAAGAAATACTGCTCATCACGTTTTTCATGCAACGACCCAATGTCGACGGAAAGTGTAGTTTCCTTCCCGTTACGAACCAAATTATATTTAAACAGAAATTTTACGTGTCTATTCGATAGAACAGTCCCATATTAGTCTAGTGCGATATTTCTGTCATTGATATTTATTAACAGGGACAGTAAAACAAGAAGAGTAATCAGTACTCCAGCCACTGCCCTTGTCAGTAGATATCGATAAACATATCGATTAAACAAGTATTGCATTACACGAATCTGGGACCGCTCAATCGAATGAACACGTAAAATTCCGTTTCAAAATCGCTTTGTTTGTAACGGAAAACAAATCGACGCTTTCCGCCGAAACTGGGCGTCGATGAAAGGCGTGATGAGTAGTATTTGTTTGGACTGACTCCAGCTACTCACAGAAAAAAATCAAATTGCAAATATCTGCCGAAACACCAGAGAAAATGCGCCTAATGGTCCTTAAGATTCCGCGAGGGGTATCCGCGCGGTCTTGGGCGCCTTGCCACGATTCGCGCGGCTCTCCCCGTCGGAGGTTCGAGTCCTCCCTCGGGCATGGTTGTGTGTGTTGTCCTTAGCGTAAGTTAGTTTAAATCAGATTACGTAGTGTGTAAGCCCAGGGACCGATGACCTCAGCAGTTTGGTCCTGTAGGAACTCACCACAAATTTCCAATTTACCCTTAGGAGGGACCCCCTGTACATACAGGGTGTAATGGATATAAATGCAGATATTTTTGTGCGTGTTAACTACGCTCTACCATTTTGCGTCCATGCGTCCACACTTGACCCTCCGCCCAGGGAAAAATAATCATCTTGCCACACGTGTTTGGGGACACTACACAACTTAAAACTATAAGACTCGCAACAGCTATAATTACTAGCCTGGAAATGACGTAAATACTGATATAAGGCCGTTCAATAGACCGTTCTTAATCACCAATAGAAATATCTGCACTTATACCGTTTCATCGCATATATGAGACAGGCAAAATACGCTCGGACTTCAAGAAGAGCTTAATAATGCCAGTTCCAAAAAAGGCTGGTGCTCACTCGTGTGAATGCTAGCGAACTATCAGTTTACTAAGTCATTGTTGCAAAATACTAACAAGAAATACAGAAAAATGTTAAAGCCAATCTCAGATAATATCAGTCTGGGTTCTGGAGAAATCAAGGAACGCAAAGGGCAATACTGACCCAATGGTTTATCGTAGAAGATAGACTGAAGAAAAATAAACTTACTTTTATATCGCTGGCACAATCAGAGAAAGCTTTTTCACAATTTTGACCAGAATACAATATTTGAAATTCTCATAATAGCAGGGGTACAGAGAGCGAGGGACTATCTCCAACTTGTACAGAAACCAGGTTGCAGTTATAATAACGAAGAACATAAAAGCCAGCAGTAATTGAGAAGGGCGTGAGGTAGGGCTGTATACTATCCTTCATGTTATTCAATATGTAAAATGATCAAGCAATAAATGGAACTTTTCGCTGGCTCTACTATTTTCTTTGTTTTATTATTACTCGCGTACAACTAATATATGAGATAAAATATGTTGCTACGGAAAGACCACAAAGATAGGATAAGAGAAATTAGGGCTTGTACAGAGGCATATAGGCAGTCATTTTTCCCTCGTTCTGTTTGGGAGTGGAACTGGAAGAGAAGATGCTAGTTGTGGTACGAGGCACCCTCCGCCACGCACCGTATGGTGGATTGCGGAGTATGTATGTAGATGTAGAAAGAGCCCCGAAATACCTTTTAGTGATGCTGTAATGTGACTTTCTTTGGGTCATTAATTTTCAACAAAACAAAATATATTCTGTTCTTATTCTTCTGGATCTGGCTTTCTATTAAAGGAACATTTTTTCGTTACTGTAACTCGCCATAAAGTTCAACATCTTCCTTACTTTACAGTTATTGAAAAGGTTAATGAAAATTATTTCGTTATCAATACTGATGTTACAGTACGCAATGATTGTTTAACATCAAAATTTTGCAGAGGATTTTTGTTAACAGTAAGACACCAATAAGTACCACGACTAACACGAGAACATGAGACTATTGTCATAGAAAAAGATGTTTTTACTATAAGGTTTGCCAGACCAAAACTACGCACAGCAAGATTTATGTTATGACGGTAAATTATCTTTTTGCACTGTTAATAATACATTATCAGCAGCCCGCGTGAACCTGTAAAACACATCATAAAATCTGCTGCTCTGCTCTGCAGTTCCGAAAGCTGAAAGAAATAATTTTAGTTCACTATTGCCTGCCCGCTTCTTTGCGGTATGATTGATTTCATTTAATGCAGTTTTAATGCGCCGCGTCAGCGGCTCGTTCGTTCGTAGCTCAGCTCTGCACCACGAATAATATTTAAATAACTGAAAATGTCTTAAAGGGATGGGATAAAATACCAGGCAAGTTTATTACAAATCATAATGCAAGTTTTCACTAAGTAACTCTATTCAAAACATTTAAACAGATTAAATTATTACACACCTTTACAAATCAATGTCTAATGGCGTCCCTCTCTCAATCTTGACAGAAGAATGCTACGCAAGCGTACAATATAACGTCACAGGCTCTTCCTATTCACGTAACTCCAAGAAGACGACAGAGAAATTAATGTTCGGTTTTTACTATTTATACTAGTCACATATTCTCATCTTTGTTTGATATTTAACAAGTATCGTCTGTGGCGGTTTCAGTACTCGCCGACACAGATTTTATCTTTAAAAAAAATCAGTACATAATTCTATACAAGAACAAAACATGACACATAATGATTTCACTTTATTACACAAAATTCACACAATCGTTGTCCATGCAATTACAATCATGCAGTTCAATTATTCTTTTCTCCTTTTCTTTTTTACCACATATGTCTTTTGCTAAGAGAAGTTACAAACTAAAGATAAATTTGGAAATAATCGTAAAATTAATGGCGAAAAATGAAAACTACAAGGTTAATTGTAAGTCTGACAGAGACGACAACGACTTTAAGATCAGTTTAACGGAATGGGTAGTGTCGTGAAATGAGGTTACAAGATGAACATTAACAAAAGAAAAAAAGGGTAATTGAGTGTGGTAAAATTATGGGAGGTAATGTTGAGGGAACTGGGAAATCAGACATTAAAAGTAGTACACTAGTTTTGCTATTTAGGTGGCAAGACGAGTGATGACTGTCGAAGTAAAGAACAAAAGAAAACGTAGACTGGCAATAGCTAGAAAAGCGATTCTGAGAAAGAGAAATATTTTAATAGAGAATATAAATTTAAGTGTTAATCTCTAATGAAAGTATTTGTTTGGATTGTGCCCTTGAATGGAAATGAAACGCAGGCAGCATGTATACGAAGAGAATAGAAGCTTTAGTAATGTGATGCTACGGATGAAGACAGAAGAGTATGGGTAAATCTAATAATTAATCAAGAGGAAGCCAGGGAGAAAAGATCATTGTGGTACAACTTGAGTAAAAGAAGGAATCGTTTGATGAGACACATCCCGAGACATCAAGCGATTGTTATTTGCGCTATTGTGGTAGGACCAGGACTTGACTATAGAAACGAGCCTTCTAGTGGATATGAGTTGCAGGTGTTGTGCAGAGGTGAAGAGATTTCTACAGGATAGACTAGCGCGGAGAGCAAATTCAAACGAGTCTTCGTACTGAAGATAAGAACAACTATTAGTCTATACTGCACTTTATTACATCAAAGGTAGGTTAAGTCTGTATTAAGTAACTGTTATCTTACTCTTTCATCCTGCAAGGGGTTACTGAATTCTATAATTAATGCACTTTGCGGATTTGTAGTGACAACTGCGTATTACTTTCAACAGGACATCAAGTCCGAAAACAATGTTTCATGCCAATGGAACAGATAAGTAACGCATTGCTTGAAAACTGCGACGGAACAGAGACATTGTTGGACAGAAATAATCACAGCTACTGACGAACGACATTGAAAACAGAAAATACGTAATAGAGGTGGAGTGGTATGTTTATAACTAAAAGTGGTAGAGATTTCACCACATGGGAAAGCAGCATAACAGGCATAAATAACGTTCATGTCTGATACAGACCAGGTTCCGAAGATAAAGGTCGACATTGGATTCCGAATAAGGAATAATCACCCCTCTTGCACTAATTCACGTTTTGCACCTGTTAGTCAAGCTGGCCAGCAAACTTTTGAGAGCTTTTAGGGGATATTATCCCATTCCTGTATCAAGGCGGTTTTCAATTCTTGCATGGTTCGGGGAGGGGGTGTTCGTTGAGAAATATCTCTACCAAGAGCATCCCAGGAGTGTTCTATATGTCCGGTGAATACACAGGCCATTCCAAACGTTCAGTATCTTCGCTTTCCAGTGAGTCCAACACCTTACCTGTCTTGTGTGGCCGGACAGTGTCGTGCATGAACACGAATCCAGGACCTACCGCACTCCTAAACTGACGGACGTGATCCAGAATACTCTCCATGTAATACCGCTGTGCTGAAACGGTACCGCGCACAAAGATATGCAGTGTGTGCATAATGCCTGTCCACACAACATCGCCTAGGCCATACCGATAACGTACATGAACATTCTGTGGTGTGTAACGTGTTCCCCTCTCTCTCCACACTAACTTGTGGCTATAATCATTTGCCACAGTGAAGCGAAGTAGCAAACAACTTTAAAAAAGCGCAGTTGACTCCCATATAAAAGAAGGATACAAGAACGGAGAGGCAAAAACACAGACCAATATCCGTAACATAAGTTTGCTGCAGAATTCTTGAGCATATCCTAAATTCCGCTGCAGTCCGGAACCGCGGGACTGTTACGATCGCAGGTTCGAATCCTACCTCGGGCATGGATGTGTGTGACGTCCTTAGGTTAGTAAGGTTTAAGTAGTTCTAAGTTCTAGGGGACTTATGACCTAAGATGTTAAGTCCCATAGTGCTCAGAGCCAGCCATATCCTAAATTCGGATATTATAAATTTCCTTGAGAAAGAAAGACTTCTGTCCGCAAATCAGTACGAATTTAGAAAGTATAGCTTGTGCGAAATTCAGCTTGCCCTTTTCTCTCACTATTTCATGCGAACCATGGATGGACGACAAGATGCAGCTTTCATATCCCTAGATTTCCGGAAGGCGTTTGACACGATGTCCCACTTCAGACTGTTCAGAAATGTACGAGTATACATGAATGGCTAGAAGACCTTTTAAGAAACAGAACACAGGAAGTTGTCCCTCATGACGGGTGTTCATCAGACATAATGGCATCTTCAGGAGTGCCCCATGGAAGTGTCATAGGACAGCTCTTCTCCTATATATGTGTAAAACGATCTGACGGATGGGGTAAGCAACAATATGTGACCATCTGCCGATAACCCTGTATTGTAAGGAAAAGTTGCAAACCTGAAAGAAATTTAACGAGCACGTAACATCGGCAGCAGGGAAACGAATTATCGACCTCGGTTTGTTGCGTGAATTTTAAGAAGTGGTGGCTCATTTATAAAGGAGAACACGTACAGAACACTAGTATGACTCGTTCTTCAGTACTGCTAGAGTTTTTGGGATCCCACATGGTCGGAACGAAGGAAGACATCGAAGGAATTCAAAGGCTTGCTGCTAGGTTTGTTACTGGTAGGTTCGAACAACACGCAAGTGTTACGAAGATGTTTCGTGAACTCAAATGGGAATCTCTGGAGGGAAGGCAACGTTTTTTCCGCGAACCACTAATTAGAACATTTAGGTGATCGGAATTTGTGGCCAAGTGCAGAATGATTCTGCTGCATTCAGTGTACATTTCGTGTAAGGACCGCGAAGACGAGATAAAACTTGGACACTTACGGAGGCATTTAGACAGTCGTTTTGCTATCACTGCATCTGCGAGTGGAACAGCACGGGGAATCATTAGTAGTGGTACAGGGCACCCTCCGCCAGGCACCATATAGTGGCTTGCGGAGTATATATGCAGATGTACATTTATTGCAAATGATGGAGTGTGAAACAGTAGCTCGTGGCTTATAGAGAAAAGATTGTTTCTCAGCTGCTACGAATCAGCGCACGCACTACTGACGCGGAACTAGGACGTAACACCCACTTTGTTTTGTGAATGGCTCCAGATAATCAGACGAGGTTTTCCGCAATTGATAATACGCTAAGGCACACGTAATTTTTTGTACCCGTAATGCTCGCTAACTCTGGTATGTTGAAACAAGTGTTTCTCTTCATGGAACCGTATACTTTGATTACTACATTGGAAGAACAATTGCAGTTGTACAGTGCTTGTTAATATTAGCGTTGAAATCTTTCTCAAAACTATCCAAGAAATGTACCAAACTTAGAAAGCAATGCGGCCAGAGTCGGTTGTTGCGGTGTGCACATCGCCAAGCAGAACTCCTATGCCAGGATCCGTCGTTATATACATCAAGACAGACCTACGCTACTAATTGTATTGTATTAAATCGGGGACCTAGAAACGACGGAGAGGCTTCGTCCCGCCGTAGCCCTCAGTGGTTCACAACCCCACAATAGGGCATAGCAGTCCACCCAAACCCATACATAAAAGCATATGTAGAAAATATAACCAAGGTATGGGAAGAAGTTTTATATACTACCCTTGAAGAAATGTGACACATCGTTCTAATATATGACAGAAATCGACTAATTTTCACAGAAGTCATACAATCGAAATAGTGTATTTTTTAAGGCAAGTTGATCATTCAACAAATCTTTTGAATTTAGGTGAGAATGTTGATGTATTTCAAATAGTTCTAAAAGGTTCATTTTGTAGTCCTTTTCAACTATATAATTTCCGTTCTAAACAAGGATACAGGAGGATGAGTGATTTTCTGTGTTTTGAGGTGTTTTGCAAAAACTGACATATTAATTGGTTCAAATGGCTCTGAGCACTATGGGACTCAACTGCTGTGGTCATAAGTCCCCTAGAACTTACAACTACTTAAACCTAACTAACCTAAGGACATCACACACATCCATGCCCGAGGCAGGATTCGAACCTGCGACAGTAGCGGTCGTGCGGTTCCAGACTGTAGCGCCTTTAACCGCTCGGCCACTTCGGCCGGCGACTTATATTAATTCTCATCATCTTTCTTGAGCAAGTGTTCACGTGAGCGAGTCTTAAATGCCCTCGCTGTCTGTCCAATATAAAAACTCGGACATATACTACACTGTATTTTATGCACTCCAAATTTGAGGAGTTTCTCAGTTGGAGGTTCCTCATTATGTGTGAAGAGCAACTTGGGGGAGGGGGGGGGGGGGGAGGCATTATTGGTGGCAGAACGCACAGTGATCTCATATTTTTTAAATAAATTGGCTATACGACGCGAAATGTTCTTAGAAATGGGATTGTTGTGTATTTCTTACCTTGTTGTTGTTGTTGTTGTGGTCTTCAGTCCTGAGACTGGTTTGATGCAGCTCTCCATGCTACCCCGTCCTGTGCAAGCTTCTTCATCTCCCAGTACCTACTGCAACCTACATCCTTCTCAATCTGTTTAGTGTATTCATCTCTTGGTCTCCCTCTACGTTTTTTACCTTCCATGCTGCCCTGCAGTACTAAATTGGTGATCTCTTGATGCCTCAGAACATGTCCAACCAACCGATCCCTTCTTCTAGTCAAGTTGTGCCACAAACTTCTCTTCTCCCCAATCCTATTCAGTACCTCCTCATTTCTTACCTAGGAGTCCATTTTGTTAAGTGTAGGGGACTTTATATTCTTGTTGGTTTTATTGTTACAAACTTTTTATACAGGGTTTCCTTCATATCCGTTTTTGACCGATATATACTTCAAGTTATTAAGTTTTGTTGCAGTAGCAGAAGGGGTTAAGGGCACGGTCGATCATGGCATGAAAGAATGCCAATTTGTGCTTAAAGGGTGGACAGGAAGAGGCATAAATGATTTTATCTGTTGTGGTATGTTTCCTGTAAATATCGAAGTTAATTTTACCATATACTAAACATAGTTTCAGGTCCAGAAGACATTTCATTGTGTTGATTTTGTATTTATTAGGTAAATTTAATTTTACGATGGAAACAGGCACTGACTCTCTAAGTGATTTGACGTCCCTCACATATCCTTTTAATAGAATGGTGGTATCATCGACATACCGTCTGCAAAGGTAACATTTCACGTCGTATAGGCAATTTATTAAAAAAATGACATCATAGTGTCCTCTACCATCAATAATGCCACCAAGTTGCTCTGCATACATAATGAGAAACCTCCGACTGACCAATTTCTCAGATGGAGTAAATAAAATACGCTGTAATATATGTCAGAGTTTTTATACAGGACAGACGGGTAGGGCATTTAAGACCAAGTTTCGTGAGCACGGCCCAACAAACTCAGTGATGATTCCTGTAAGTCATTTTTTGCAGAGAATTCAAAACAGAGAAACACCCACGCCCTCCTCCATCCTTGCGCAGCATGGAAATTTTAGACACAGCTGATAAGGACTACAAAATGAACCTCTTAGAAGGATTTGTAATATACAAACATTCTCACCAAAATACAAAAGATTTGTTGAATAATCAGCTTGCAGTAAAGAACAGACACTCTTTTGGTTGTATGACTTACATGAAAATTAGCCCATTCCTATAATATATTAGAACTATACGTCATGTTTTTCTTCAAGAGCAGTATAAACAACTTCTTCACATACCTTTGTTATATTTTTTATTTATGGTTTTATATATGTTCCTCGCTGCTAGCAAAACAGATACATAGATGTCATTCCGTTACTGTAAATTGTCACTCAGTGTTTGAAACAATCACATACAATATGTACATACCATGACATTATGCTCCTACAAAGAAGACACTGATGTTTGCTAAACCAATACCAAGTAAGTTTGTGTAATGTACTTTTCGTATTTCACGTAAATGAACAGCCAAGGTCAAAAGATTTATAATATCGCTAGTTTTGTAGGCTTCCGAAGATGGTAAATTAATTTGTCTAAACCAGCAAAGCATAATAAAATTTATTTGCTACTGTGACTGAATTTTATCCTGGAAAAATAATACCACAGTTACTGAAAATGCCCCTCTCCGGTAGCTGAGTGGTCAGCGCGGCAGAATGTCAATCCTAAGGGCCCGAGTTCGATTGCCGGCTGGGTCGGAGATTTTCTCCTCTCAGGGTCTGGGTGTTGTGTTGTCCTAATCATCATCATTTCATCCCTATCGACGCGCAAGTCGCCGAAGTGGCGTCAAATTGAAAGACTTGCACCCGGCGTACGGTCTACCCGACGGGGACCCTAGTGACACGACATTTACATTTAGTTACTGAGGATTACAGCCATGAATAAAATAAGAAAGGGGGTTATTAATACTTATAATGATAAACAGCCCTATTCAATGAAAATGAGAAACTGCTGTATTAACTTCCTTAGATCTGAAAAAAGTATAGTACTTGTCTTTGGCTGGAGATGCTTGAATGCTTCTTAAAGTTAAAGCAATCGGACAAATGTGTCAATAGATATATAGATAGTACTCGAAACTGTAATTAGATGGAATATCCTTTAAGGGGAGCAGGAGGTGGTCAAATCCAAAAAATTACGATTTTTTTTGCTACCGAAAATTAATTGGAACATTCCTCTTTAATGTAAACTTTGAATTATTGTTCTACTCGCCCTAGAAGTGGAGTTATTACCATTTTGCCCCACGCCTGCAGAGAAAATGGGCGGCCGCTGAATGCATCTAACATCCTCTCGTGACTTCCTGGCGAACTGCTTGGGATTTTCTGGGCCTGTTACGCATACAGCGAGTGTGCAAGGGTTGGCTACATTGTTTTCTGTGACAAATGAAGCGCTAAGAGAGCGTAACATCGTCTCTTTGCTGTTTACCGTTTCGAATTACACTCCTGGAAATTGAAATAAGAACACCGTGAATTCATTGTCCCAGGAAGGGGAAACTTTATTGACACATTCCTGGGGTCAGATACATCACATGATCACACTGACAGAACCACAGGCACATAGACACAGGCAACAGAGCATGCACAATGTCGGCACTAGTACAGTGTACATCCACCTTTCGCAGCAATGCAGGCTGCTATTCTCCCATGGAGACGATCGTAGAGATGCTGGATGTAGTCCTGTGGAACGGCTTGCCATGCCATTTCCACCTGGCGCCTCAGTTGGACCAGCGTTCGTGCTGGACGTGCAGACCGCGTGAGACGACGCTTCATCCAGTCCCAAACATGCTCAATGGGGGACAGATCCGGAGATCTTGCTGGCCAGGGTAGTTGACTTGCACCTTCTAGAGCACGTTGGGTGGCACAGGATACATGCGGACGTGCATTGTCCTGTTGGAACAGCAAGTTCCCTTGCCGGTCTAGGAATGGTAGAACGATGGGTTCGATGACGGTTTGGATGTACCGTGCACTATTCAGTGTCCCCTCGACGATCACCAGTGGTGTACGGCCAGTGTAGGAGATCGCTCCCCACACCATGATGCCGGGTGTTGGCCCTGTGTGCCTCGGTCGTATGCAGTCCTGATTGTGGCGCTCACCTGCACGGCGCCAAACACGCATACGACCATCATTGGCACCAAGGCAGAAGCGACTCTCATCGCTGAAGACGACACGTCTCCATTCGTCCTTCCATTCACGCCTGTCGCGACACGACTGGAGGCGGGCTGCACGATGTTGGGGCGTGAGCGGAAGACGGCCTAACGGTGTGCGGGACCGTAGCCCAGCTTCATGGAGACGGTTGCGAATGGTCCTCGCCGATACCCCAGGAGCAACAGTGTCCCTAATTTGCTGGGAAGTGGCGGTGCGGTCCCCTACGGCACTGCGTAGGATCCTACGGTCTTGGCGTGCATCCGTGCGTCGCTGCGGTCCGGTCCCAGGTCGACGGGCACGTGCACCTTCCGCCGACCACTGGCGACAACATCGATGTACTGTGGAGACCTCACGCCCCACGTGTTGAGCAATTCGGCGGTACGCCCACCAGGCCTCCCGCATGCCCACTATACGCCCTCGCTCAAAGTCCGTCAACTGCACATACGGTTCACGTCCACGCTGTCGCGGCATGCTACCAGTGTTAAAGACTGCGATGGAGCTCCGTATGCCACGGCAAACTGGCTGACACTGACGGCGGCGGTGCACAAATGCTGCGCAGCTAGCGCCATTCGACGGCCAACACCGCGGTTCCTGGTGTGTCCGCTGTGCCGTGCGTGTGATCATTGGCTGTACAGCCCTCTCGCAGTGTCCGGAGCAAGTATGGTGGGTCTGACACACCGGTGTCAATGTGTTCTTTTTTCCATTTCCAGGAGTGTAGTTCAGTGTTGCGCCTGTTGTTGGTAGTATTACACTTCTTTTGTAAAGCCTTGTTCTGGTTACGATGCCACGTTTTAGTAACCGTGTATATAAGAAGAGGAAGAACGTAGGGAAAAGAAAATTAACACTAATACCAAGTTGCGATACTACAATTACTGAAACAGTGCGTTCTTCTGCTAAGCGACACATGGCCGGCCACAGCCCTGTGACATCATCTAGCAAATACTACCTTGGGTCATGGTGCCCCAAAGGTTTCAAGACTATAGAGGAACTGAAACCATATGTAAATGAATTTGTAGTTGAAAAGTTGGAATGCATTGGGCATGTGCAAAAGCGTATGGGTGCACGGCTTCGAAGGCTCAAACAAACTTTGGGTTCAAGTAAGCTCAGTGATGGAAAGACAATAGGAGGGAGAGGTAGGCTTACTGATGAGGTGATTGAACGTCTACAGAGATATTATGAGTATGCTATAAGGCAAAATACTAGTAATGTTAGTGACATGCGAAAAGCAGTGTGGGCATTGTTCCTTCATACTGCCTCTTCCAATGAATACCCTCAACACAGCCTGTGCCCAAAAGATTCCTGGTGCAAATATAATGCAAAAAAGTACTATGATCACAAACATGGTTTGCCAGCAGCTGTGATAAATGCAATAAAACCAATTTTTCATGACTTAGCACAGCCAGAATTGTTACACAAATGTCTACACGGAAAGACGCAGAATCCTAATGAGAGGGTAAACAATTTGATTTGGAAAGTGATTCCTAAAAGGGTGTTTGTAAGCATAAAAACACTGCACTTTGGCATTTATGATGCAATAGCAACCTACAACCAAGACAGTGTGAAGTGTGAAGTTCTGAAGGCATTAGGATTTACAGCTGGGGTGAACACTGAACGAGCACTAAGAAATACTGACAGAGAAAGGATAAGAGGAGCAGAAAGAAGAGAAAGGCATATGAAGTATGATGGAACAACAGGCCAGAAAAGAAGACAGGAGAGGAAGTTTTTGGAGGATGAACAAGAAGACCCTGATAATCCATCCTATAGTGCAGGAATGTATTGAGAAATTTTGATAGCCATTTCCCGTAAATTAGAATTTTCCGAATATAAGGAACATTTTCTCAAAATCCACTCTAGCTACAGAGGTGAAATTTTTATACAGCACTCCTAGTGGTCAAACTTACATTGTAACACAGCCATTTGGCAATATGTTCAGTAGTTTCATTTCAGTTTAATTATAAAGCAATGATTTGTAAAAAAATTTGAGTCATTAATAAAAAAAAATAATTGGAAGGAAACTAGAAAAGATACTCCAAAACCCCTCTGTCATAACTGCAATACTAAACCACTCTATATGTAAAAAAAATTCAAATTTTTCTATTTGGTAGTTTATTCATAAATGTTCCTCAAACTTAGTGATTTTAACATGGGCAGCATAGGAACCTCCGGCTCCCCTTAAATAAACCAACCACTTTATTCAGAATGAATGACGACATGTCACCTACAAAATAAATACTTATCTCTACGAAACTTCGTTGTACACTTACTTTAGCATGTGCTTCACTATTTACCATCGACTGCAAGGGATATTTGCAACCGTCTTTCGAGAGACTGATGATACGCCATTGCATTCTGTAGCGATTCGACGGCCCATTGTCTGGCATCCTTGGGACTTCATGATAGACTACATCTTTCATTGCTCCCCTTAGAAAGAAGTCAAAGGAATCATGGGACCTGGCTGGCCGTAGTACTACAGCAGTCTGTCCTATCCAGTAATCAGGAAACTTTTCGTTCAGTGTTTGCGTTGCAACACGGGGAGAGTGAGCTGGGCAGCTGTCGTGTTGGGACCACACAAGCTGCCGCTCACTCAGTGGTACCTCGTCTAGAAGAACGGGTAGGAATTTCGGAAAAAAAATGCGTGCATACGTATATCTATTTAACATCCCTGCGATGAAGTAATGTTCCGCAATGGGATTTCCCATGATGCCGCACCATACGTTTACGCTCCACGGTCGTTGGTGTTGTAACTGACGAAGCCAGCGCGTATTCTCAGCTGCCCAGTACTGCATCTTACGTAAATTTATAATACTGTGGTTCGTAAACGTTGCTCAGTCAGTAAAGAGCACACGTTGGGAAAACGTAGTGTCGTCTCCCAGGCGCTGTAGAGCGAACCGACAAAATTCAATACGACGTTGTAAATCACGTTCTCAGAGTGCCTGATGTAGTGACAAATGATAAGGATGGAGTTTGCGTCGATGGAAGATGCGAATGACACTCGTCTGGCTGATCCCAGATGCCCTGGCGATACGTCTCGTACCGCCGTGCCGATTGATAAACACTGTAGCCAGAACAGCTTTTTCATGTGCTCTGTCAGCCGCAGTCTTCGTCCTCGTCCTCCGTTTGACGTTGAAGATGCCTGTTCGCACTAGTGATCTAACAATTCCTGCAAGCGCCTGGCGCGACGGACAGCGACGATTAGGATACACCTCCATTTACAGCAGTACCGTTTCGACGGCATTTCTTTGACATTCGCTGTAGGTGATTAGCACGTCTAACTTCTCATCACACGTGTACCTCTCTGCAGGGAAGCAATGTTGAAGCAGAAAATAACCTGCCTGTAGACGCAATTCCTGCTGATTCTGCAGTGCAGAGCAGTAAACTGCTGAAAGGCTTGACGCAGCGAGGTAGCCTGGCCGAGCGTGTTTACAAAGCAACAACCGATTCCGGGCGTCCTGCCTTCAAATTTTAGAATATTTTTAGGATTCTTTTGCGAAGAGTTTCGACGTCAAAATTAACGAGCGTTATATCACTGTACTCGTCTTCTCATGTGCTTTCAGCTGCCGTCAAAAGAAGGAATCACTCTATTTTTAAAAAATCACACTTGCTACAATATCTTGATCGATATAAGAGTGAAGACTCTGTAGCACACAATAAGGCTACATGCCCCTTAGCGTACTATCATTTGCCGAAAACCTCAATTAGATATCTAGAACTCTTTACGAAATGAAAGATATGTTACTAATTCACACTGTAGAATTATTAGTACAGGATGAAAAGAATGATCGGTGAAGACGGACATTGACAATTGTTACAACTGAAGATAGATGCTATTTTGAAAGTATTACATTCAGGATCGCGTGCAGAATCTGCCTGCTGCTATCTTCGGTATAATAACGGTCTCCAGAATCTCTAACAATGAAACTTGTTCATTTTCATTCCATTATTTGCTATGGTATCATATTTTGTATAACTCTGTAAAACTGTCTCGCTCCATGTTGCTAAGAAAAATGGCGATCAGTAGGCTCTGTCTAGTCGTATCGCGAAGGTTGTGCGTGTCATTGATTGGCTGATTGGGAGTTAAGGTGCTAAACAGCGAGGTCATTAGCCCCGCATGGCACAGTCCGTCTGGATTTACTGACAGCTACAAATCTGACAGGTCGTTTTCCAAGCGTCTCGGAATTCTAGCGCTCCCATTTCCACTTGCACATATACAGGAGATAGGCAAAATAATGTGAATAGTGGTAGCAATGGGATGGTTGTGTTTGATGGTCAACAATGCAGATAAGGCACGTGTCGCGCTGAACTGTGCGTGTTTAGTACGGACTATGCATCAGTGCAGGTTGTTTACGAGCAGAACACACTTCGTATTTGCATTCAGGGGCCGGGGTCGACGTGCAATGAAAGACCTAACAGAGTTACAAAGAGGGGTTCGATTAGCTGGAGCATCAGTAATCAAGACAGCCAACTTATTGAATGTTTCAAGAGCAACTGTTTCAACAGTCATGACAACCTACACCAAATATGGAAAGACATCATCGTGTAAACGTAATAGTGGGCGCAAATCAAAAATAAATGACAGAGATCGTCGTACGGTAACACGAATTGTGTCGAAACAACACAAAACTACGGCGGCTAAAGTGACTGTAGAGCTCGATCGCCATCTTGGAGACCCCGTATCTATCGACACTGTCCGCCGAGAACTCCATAAAGCGAATACTCAACGACGACCTTCTATACCGAAAGCATTACTGATGACAACCAACGCAAAGAAGTGTAAAACATGGTGTCAGGAGCATAAATCCTAGATGGCTGACAGTGGAAACGTGTCATATGGTCCGACGAGTCAACTTTTTCGTTATTTCCACATCGGGCCGGATTTACGTCTGGATAGCCAAAGCCTTGCAGACAAACAAAAATTACGAGAAGCGAAATGTAGTGTGAGGAGGGCTAAGCGAGAGGCGTTCAATGAATTCGAAAGTAAAGTTCTATGTACTGACTTGGCAGAAAATCCTAAGAAATTTTGGTCTTATGTCAAAGCGGTACGTGGAGCAAAACAAAATGTCCAGACACTCTGTGACCAAAATGGTACTGAAACAGAGGATGACAGACTAAAGGCCGAAATACTAAATGTCTTTTTCCAAAGTTGTTTCACAGAGGAAGATTGCACTGTAGTTCCTTCTCTAGATTGTCGCACAAATGACAAAATGGTAGATATCGAAATAGACGACAGAGGTATAGAGAAACAATTAAAATCGCTCAAAAGAGGAAAGGCCTCTGGACCTGATGGGATACCAGTTCAATTTTACACAGAGTACGCGAAGGAACTTGCCCCCCTTCTTGCAGCGGTGTACCGTAGGTCTCTAGAAGAGCGTAGCGTTCCAAAGGATTGGAAAAGGGCACAGGTCATCCCCGTTTTCAAGAAGGGACGTCGAACAGATGTGCAGAACTATAGACCTATATCTCTAACGTCGATCAGTTCTAGAATTTTGGAACACGTATTGTGTTCGAGTATAATGACTTTTCTGGAGACGAGAAATCTACTCTGTAGGAATCAGCATGGGTTTCGAAAAAGACGGTCATGTGAAACCCAGCTCGCGCTATTCGTCCACGAGACTCAGAGGGCCATAGACACTGGTTCACAGGTAGATGCCGTGAACTTGACTTCCGCAAGGCGTTCGATACAGTTCCCCACAGTCGTTTAATGAACAAAGTAAGAGCATATGGACTATCAGACCAATTGTGTGATTGGATTGAAGAGTTCCTAGATAACAGGACGCAGCATGTTATTCTCAATGGAGAGAAGTCTTCCGAAGTAAGAGTGATTTCAGGTGTGCCGCAGGGGAGTGTCATAGGACCGTAGTTATTCACAATATACATAAATGACCTGGTGGATGACATCGGAAGTTCACTGAGGCTTTTTGCAGATGATGCTGTGGTGTATCGAGAGGTTGTAACAATGGAAAATTGTACTGAAATGCAGGAGGATCTGCAGCGAATTGACGCATGATGCAGGGAATGGCAATTGAATCTCAATGTAGACAAGTGTAATGTGCTGCGAATACACAGAAAGATAGATCCTTTATCATTTAGCTACAAAACAGCAGGTCAGCAACTGGAAGCAGTTAATACCATAAATTATCTGGGAGTACGCATTAGGAGTGATTTAAAATGGAATGATCATATAAAGTTGATTGTCGGTAAAGCAGATGCCAGACTGAGATTCATTGGAACAATCCTAAGGAAATGCAATCCGAAAACAAAGGAAGTAGGTTACAGTACGCTTGTTCGCCCACTGCTTGAATACTGCTCAGCAGTGTGGGATCCGTACCAGATAGGGTTGATACAAGACATAGAGAAGATCCAACGGAGAGCAGCGCGCTTCGTTACAGGATCATTTAGTAATCGCGAAAGCGTTACGGAGATGATAGATAAACTCCAGTGGAAGACTCTGCAGGAGAGACGCTCAGTAGCTCGGTACGGGCTTTTGTCAAAGTTTCGAGAACATAGCTTCACCGAAGAGTCAAGCAGTATATTGCTCCCTCCTACGTATATCTCGCGAAGAGACCATGAGTATAAAATCAGAGAGATTAGAGCCCACACAGAGGCATACCGACAATCCTTCTTTCCAAGAACAATACGAGACTGGAATAGAAGAGAGAACCGATAGAGGTACTGAAGGTACCCTCCGCCACACACCGTCAGGTGGCTTGCGGAGTATGGATGTAGATGTAGATGTAGATGTAGATGTAGAGAACGCCAAAATAAGCCTACAATCCTGATTGCTTGATTCCAACGGTTAAGCATGAAGGTGGAAGTGTGATGGAGTGGGCAGCCATATCATGGTACTCCGCTGGTCCCATCATTACTCTCAAAAGCCGTGTCACAGCCAACTGACCATTTTAGGTGATCAGGTGCACCCCATGATTCAGAAGTTGTTCCCCAACGATAATGTACCCATTCACACAGCCAGGATAGTACAATGACGGTTTGAGGAACATGCAACTGAACTGCAGCGTCTTCCCTGGCCGGCACGGTCCCCTTATTTGAACATCATCGAATCCTTGTGGGCAGTATTGGGGCGCAGACTCCGGAGCAGATTTCCGCCTCCCTCGTCACTGCAGGAGCTAGAAGAGGTTCTGATCGAAGAGTACCGTAACGATCCACTGGAGACTATGCTATCATTATACGCCAGTATTCCAAGAAGAATCGCGGCTTTATTACGGGCAAATGGTGGTCCGATCCCTTATTAATAAACCATTCCCAAGTAAGTACAGGTGTTCACATTATTTTGCTTATCCCCTGTACCTCTTCATGGGATTTGTGACTAATAGCGTTATGTCGTTCAAGAGAAACTGTAGCATTCACTGAGCCAACGTTCGACTGACAACATCGTGGGTGAACATTTGTTTAAAGATTGCTCATTTCTGAACAAATATACTTTGCAGTGTTCTGCAGTACTTTAGAGACTTTCGCTGAAAGTGTATCTTTTATGGGGGTATAGTGTTGCAAATCATTTATTTTTATGTTTTTAGGGTTCCGTACCTCAGTCGGTAAGAGAGGAATCCATATAGGAACACGTCGCTGTCCGGCTGACTGTCACATACTAAGGTCTGCAGTTCCTTGGTGGTGTGCAACATATAAGCTTCTAAGTCGGTACTGTCAAAATATGCGGTCACTCATGTCACATATTTTGATACTTGCTAACTCACTCATCAAAACCAAGGGTACTTCCCGCTGACGTAGAATCATAAAACTTGCCAAGAAGCAAGGTTTCACAGTACAAGTAAAAAAATCCGAAAATTGTTAATTTGCAATTACATCTCATAAAAATATTTTTTGACATTTGTTGTTCGTCTGTCCGTCTGTTAAACCCCTGATTCTCAGGAACGTGTATAGCTATCAAGTTGAAATTTGTGTCTAATATTAATATCTATGGTCTCCCGGCAGAGTAAAACATTTTAAGCTTTTAAGTCAATGCAGTTAAAAGATACTGCCATGTATGTCCCATATTATCATACTCGTACACTCCGTCATCAAACGATATAGCTGGACTATGTATATACATAATGGGCGTGATGATGTATGGGCAAATCGTCTGGAAACGAAGTCATGAGAGTCTTGGTCGGACCACGGATTGTTTTCAGTCTTCGTTGTAACCTAGCCATCACCACTCAACTATGTGAGAAATCGCTAACAACAGCACGTGGTTCGGATTCCATGTTAAATTGTAGGTTGCCTTTTCCCGATTGGATAACTGGCGTAGGTTAAACACACACAAGTCCCCGAAGTGGCATCCAGCAGAATGACTTGTGCACTGAGCCACAAGAAATTATTATTTCCTGCATACATAATTAAGTTTGTACGGAATTCTCAGGCTGCGAGATGTACTCGCGCTTTTTCGTATTTTTAAAATATTTTATCAGCTATTTGTGTTTAATGTGGAGCCTCGATTCATGATGGAATAGCTTTGGCTCAAGTCGTTCCCTGGAAACAGAGAGTAATAATAATATATCATCAGGCTGTCCTTCTGAAATCAGATGAATCGTTCGGAAAAATATCGTATTTTATAGAAAATTGCGAACTGAAGTCGGTGGGCGTGTCGTAACTTTAATTATGTGGTAAACATATTAGGTAGTCATATAACTGGCGCAACAAAAATTAATAACTACTGATGTATCAGGCAAGTCAGTGTCTTTCTCGAGCAGAATTTACGGATTAATACCCGCACTGATGTGCTCCTACATTTCCTTCATCGTCAATTACTTCCTAGCACGAAAATAACGGCTAATAGTAAACAGTTACCAAACTCTTTACGTGGTTGAATGTACCTGGTTTCGGAATCTCACCTGAAACTACTTTATCGAGGTACGGCATCTCCGAGATGGCCTCGTATGTCAGCTGCCCATCGTTCTTCTTCATCGTGGCGTCCACCTCCTCTTGTAGACGTTTCTGCACGTCCGGGTTGAGGGCCAGCTCGTACAGCGCGAAGCTCATCGTGGTCGACGATGTCTCGAAGCCCGCCAGGAAGAACACGAACGCTTGGGCTGCCACGTCATCCATCGACAACTCTGCGGGGAAAGAAGAAAATGGTTCGTCAGTCAGAACACAACAGTTGTTCAGCGGCTTGAGGGCAGCTAAAGGGGGTGAACCGCATTTCCACCGATAAAAATATGAGGTAGTCCAGGTATATTTTTAAGTGTTTTGGTGTTGTCCGTTGTTTCATTAGAATGTAGCTACATTTCGTTTAATTATTACCCCCCCTCACCCCACCCATTTATTTTTGCAAGTAATAGGTGCCTGTAAAGTAACAAGTTATTATATAATGGCTGTAGAAGTTATCGCTGGAATCGTAATGGAAATAGTGTTTACATATAGGTCTGGATTTCTGTAGTCACGGCACGGGTACGCGCTAGCTGGCACCATGGTCATATTGCCATACTTGCAAAAATACAGCTGCAGACAACTGGCTGTCATGCTTGACTTGCGCTCCACGCTCGGCATTTGTTCCATTTACTTCGCTCCCTTGTCTTCCACTTCTTCCCTTCGGCGAACGCCTGTTTCTTACATTTTCTACAGTAGAAACGGTTGTCGCAAAAGGAGCTGCAGACAGCAACTGAAAAGATGGCGGATCGTCTGGCTGTTCAACAGCGAGCACGGATCTGCACGCTATGAAGTGTAGAATACTATCGTCCTGGTGCACAGATGGTGACGTACTGTGAGCGCAGAGTGATTGCCACAGTTCGTTTACAGACAATAAACAATTGTCACATTAATAGACAATGAAGAATTGTCACAGAAAGTTAATGACCACAAGCTCGATGAAAGGTACAAGAGAAACTGGTCGTCCATCATCGTCTCGACCTGATGATAAAGTGGCGTCTGTGCAGGAAATGTATGTTAGCAGCCCTTCGAAATCAACACATCTGGCAGCACGTGAAAGTAGACTGACAAGGCACGTGGTGTGTGAGATATTGCATAAAAACTGAATTATCGAACGTGGAAACCTCATAACATTCTGCAGCTAACACCGGATGAGTGATCGCAGAAGGGACTATGGCGAGTGAATGTTGTGTTGAGTGATTAGGCCGTATTTATATCGGAGAGTTTCTCAATCAACACAAATGCCATTACTGGGTGAAACAGCCTTGAGTTGTTACGGCGGAGAAGATGCAGTCTACCCGAAAGTGTGGAATGAACACCACAAATCTTATTGGGTCATTATCTTGTGCGGTACAGTTACCGCAGAATGCCACCTGAAGACGATTGGAAATTATGCTTGGCCCATAATAGCTGCGTGGGATAACATGGAAGACACAGACAGTAAGGCGCACTACCACACTTTGTAAATGTAGTGTGTGCGTGGTTGGATGAGAAGTTTCCAGAACGTTGGCTGAGAAGACGCGGAAATCATGAGTGAACTGCACTAAGTCCATACTTACACCATGTGACTTATTTGTATGGGGCTGTGCAAAATGTGAGGTGTACCGGACGAACCTCGCGCACAATAAGAACTGAAACCATGGATTCTGGATGCTCTCAGCAACACCTCACGCGACTTCCACAAGAGGAATGTGGATCCCATGCGCAGCCGCTTGAGATGATTGGTCTACATCACAGTCGCCTACATTGAATTTTAAAGTGTGCATCTACATTCTTAACAATGTAGGCATGATATTAATTTCAATAAATTAGCTAGTTAGTTAGTTACATGTCCCATAGATCACTTGAGCCATTGTGTTGTCGTAATGACGTGGAACGAGTCAGTTTACAGGATGTGTGTACATGATTGGTCTTAAAACTGATAAATACAATATTGTATTTTAGTCTTGCTCATGCAATTACACTTAATATTTTTTTTTTACTGGTTACCAGTTTTTAAGTATAAATTCATCAATGGCATAGATAGAGGGACTTGTCCAGAAGAAATGATTTTAAATTAAGTTCGGAACTTGCTTCGCTAACCTGTCAGACATTTCTCAAATTGTGATGGATTATTTGTGAAGAATTTCATTGAAGAATATACAGGGTGGTCCATTGGTAGTGATCGGGCCAAATATCTCACGAAATAAGCGTCAAACGAAAAAATTACAAAGAACGAAACTCGTCTAGCTTGAAGGGGGAAACCAGATGGCGCTATGGTCGGCCCGCTAGATGGCGCTGCCATAGCTCAAACGGATATCAACTACGTTTTTGTAAATAGGAACCCCCATTTTTATTACATATTCGTGTAGTACGTAAAGAAATATGAATGTTTTAGTTAGACCACTTTTTTCGCTTTACGATAGATGGCGCTGTAATAAGTATAAGTACGTGGTATCACGTAACTTTCCTCCAGTGCGGACGGTATTTGCTTCATGATACATTACCCGTGTTAAAATAGACCGTTTACCACTTGCGGAAAAGGTCGATATCGTGTTAATGTATGGTTATTGTGATCAAAATGCCCAACGGGGGTATGCTATGTATGCTGCTCGATATCCTGGACGACATCATCCAAGTGTCCGGACCGTTCAGCCGGATAGTTACGTTATTTAATGAAACAGAAGGTGTTCAGCCACATTTGAAACGTCAATCAACAAATGATGATGCCCAAGTAGGTGTTTCAGCTGCTGTCGTGGCTAATCCGCACAACAGTAGCAGACCAATTGCGCGAAAATCGGGAATCTCAAAAACGTCGGTGTTGAGAATGCCACAACAACATCGATTGCACTCGTACCATATTTCTATGCACAAGGAATTGCATGGCGACGACTTTAAACGTCGTGTACAGTTCTTCCACTGGGTACAAGAGAAATTATGGGACGATGGCAGATTTTTTGCACGCGTTCTATTTAGCGACGAAGCGTCATTCACCAACAGCGGTAACGTAAACCGGCATAATATGCACTATTGGGCAACGGAAAATCCACGATGCCTGCGACATGTGGAACATCAGCGACCTTGGCGGGTTAATGTATGGTGCGGCATTATGGGAGGAAGGATAATTGGCTCCCATTTTATCGATGGCAATCTAAATGGTGCAATGTATGCTGATTTCCTACGAAATGTTCTACCGATGTTACTACAAGATGTTTCACTGCGTGACAGAATGTCGATGTACTTCCAACATGATGGATGTCTGGCACATAGCTCGCGTGCGGTTGAAGCGGTATTGAACAGCATATTTCATGACAGGTGGATTGGTCGTCTAAGCACGTTCACCGGATCTGACGTCCCCGGCTTTCTTTCTGTGGGGAAAGTTGAAGGATATTTGCTATCGTGATCCACCGAGACCGCCTGACAACATGCGTCAGCGCATTGTCAATGCATGTGCGAACATTACGGAAGGCGAACTACTCGCTGTTGAGAGGAATGTCTTTACACGGATCGCCAAATGCATTGAGGTTGACGGATATCATTCTGGGCATTCATTGCATTAATGTAGTATTTACAGGTAATCACGCTGTAACAGCATTCGTTCTCAGAAATGATGAGTTCACAAAGGTACATGTATCACATTGGAATAACCGAAATAAAATGTTCAAACGTACCTACGTTCTGTATTTTAATTTAAAAAACCTACCTGTTACCTACTGTTCGTCTAAAATTGTGAGCCATGTGTTTGTGACCATTACAGCACCATCTATAACAAAGTGAAAAAAGTAGTCCAACTAAAACATTCGTATTTATTTACGTACTACAAGAATATGTAATAAAAATGGGGGTTCCTATTTAAAAAACGCAGTTGATATCCGTTAGACCTATGGCAGCGCCATGTAGCTGGCCAATCATAGCGCCATCTGGTTTCCCCCTTCAAGCTAGACAAGTTTCGTTCTTTGTAGTTTTTTCGTTTGACGCTTATTTCGTGAGATATTTGGCCCGATCACGATCAATGGACCACCCTGTAAGTGCTGTGATGGTGTAGTTAAAATACCCAGCTCTTTGAAGACATACCCACACGACGTACGTGGGTGAACAACACTCATTATTCTTACTGCTCCTTTTTATGCAAATCAAACTTTCTTTCTAAGTGATGCGTTACCCCAGAAGATGATTACGTACGATATTACTGAGTAGAAATATGCGAAATATGTCAGGAGTTTGATATGTTTGTTTGCAAGACTAGCAGTTCTAGGAAGCGTAAAAGTAGCTTAACTTAATTGTCGAGAAGCACGGGAACATACTTCTTCCAGTTCAAGTTTTCATCGATATGTACACCCAAAACGTTTGGAGCATTCTACCTTATCTAGTAACTTCTACTCATATGCTACGTCATCAACTACTTGTATGGCTCTACTTGTTGCACAGGACTGAATGTAATGTTTGTGTGTGTGTGTGTGTGTGTGTGTGTGTGTGTGTGTGTGTGTGTGTGTGTTTCAAAAATTAGGGAGAGTACATTTTCAGAGAGCCACTTAATAATTCTTTGACAAACATCATTTACCAACTGTTGCTTTCTGTTTAATGGGGTCTACTTTAACACTAGTATTGTCTGAAAAAAGTACCAATTACGCTTGTTGAATGTTAAGTGGAAGATCATTCACATATATGAGGAATATTGAATCCTGTGAGACTCCCTTTGTCATTTTTTTTCTACAGTCGCTACAATTTCCTACTTTTCCGACATTGTCTGAATTATTCAGCGCAACCTTCTGCATTCTGTTTGTTAAGCATAATTCAAACCAGCTGTTAGCGTTGAAATAGTGGAATTTATACGCCTTTTCTCAATATCTAATTACTTTCAGACACACCGTATATTGCACCGAGGATGTCTGAACTACAGTGCAAATTTCGACGCTCTTGTCTGTAAACAAACTTGTTCCATTCACTCACAGTACTACGTTAGTTTCTGTTAAAACACCAATGTTCATTTTTCTCTTCGTCACGAAACTTTTAATACTTTACTGTTCGGTTCTGCCTCAGATTTGTTTTTCCATTATCGTTATTTATTAGAGGTGATACACAGCAGCAGAGAGAGGTCTGCTGACAAAGAATAGGACAGTATGCACCTCACGCATGGATCCCCTGAATGCAATGTAGAGCAGCCTGATCGCTCTATTACCGTAGCGACAGCAACAACATCATAGTATTGGAGTCTGCAAGAAAATCTACGGTGCGTCGCAGTACACTTATCCGTGATCAAGGTCGTCTGTAAAGATCTGAGAAGGAACCGAATGTAAATCACTCTCCAGCTGCAACAATAAGAGAAGTTCTCAGTCTTGCACTACCGATTTCGGAAGATTGCCTTCCAGTTTAAAATAACACGCAACTCTGACAACAATGGTGCGACTGTGTTATAAAAAAAAAAATCAGACAAAGACTTACAGCTTCCGAAATCTAAAGACGACTTAATCGAATTTATATGTAGTTTAATAATATTCTGAAATAGCTTTTCCGTTGTATTTTGTTTAAGATCAAATGCTGGTGCGACAGCATTTGTTCAGCCCGGTACTCCGACGATCTGACGTGACAGTTGGACAGAAAGTGGCGTGATATCTGTCAGGAGGACATCCTCCAACTCTGTCAATCAATACCAGGGGCCAGATGTGGACCAACACGTTATTGAATTGCTCAGTTCATGAAGGTCTTGAATAAATCAAGGTCTTGAATAAATCACCAATTTTTCTGAAATGGTTACCATAAGTTTGTCTGTACATATACGTCACATCTATCAGTTCGTCCCATTCGGATTATTCCTTTGTGGTGCAAAATTTTTCTCCCCTCAGAATGTATTACAAAAAGGTCATGTAAGAATGGGTTTGAAAATCCTTCGTTAGGGAACTATGAAAATATTTGTTATTGATGACACAAAAATCATAAATTAACTAAGCAAATTTACAGTTACAAACATTGCCCGAGGTGACCACCTCCTGCTTCCATACACCCCATGAGCCTGCGTTTCATACTTTCCAGTATGTCGTGGGAAACTCCTGGTGTTTTCCGCATTTGGTCAAATCCATTTCCGATACTCTCCCTCAGAATAGCGACACTGGATGCGGGAACTGAATGCAGCAAGGATTTTACGAGGGTCACTCCAAAAGAAATGCACACTATTTTTTTTACATCCATCTTTTATCCTACAAGTTTGAAAGTTTTACAGTGTGTAGATACATCCTTTAGGAACAATATTTTCATCTCTCCACATAATTTCCATCCCTCTCAACTGCCTTATGCCATCTTGGAACCATCGCCTGTATACCCGCACGCTAAAATTCTGGACCAACCTCTTGGAGCCACTGTGAGTCATCATCTTCAAACCTTGTTCCACGAAGAGAGTCTTTCAGATTCCCAAAGAGATGATAGTCACATGGAGCCAGGTCAGGATTGTAAGGCGTGTGTTTTAGTGTTGTCCATCGGAGTTTTGTGATCGCTTCCATGGTTTTTTGACTGACATGTGGCCGTGCATTGTCGTGAAACAGCAAAACATCCTGCTTTTGCCGATGTGGTCGAACACGACTCAGTCGAGCTTGAAGTTTCTTCAGTGTCGTCACGTATGCATCAGAATTTATGGTGGTTCCACTTGGCATGAGGTCCACAAGCAAGAGTCCTTCGGGATCGAAAAACACCATAGCCATAACTTTTCCAGCAGAAGGTGTGGTTTTGATTTTTTTTTCTTGGGTGAATTTGCATGATGCCACTCCACTGATTGCCTCTTCGTCTTTGGTGGAAAATGATGGAGCCATGTTTCATCATCTGTCACAATTCTTCCAAGAAATTCATCTCCACCATTCTCGTACTGTTCCAAAAGTTCGCTGCATACTGTTTTTCTTGTTTCTTTGTGATCCACTGTCAACATCCTGGGAACCCACCTGGCACAAACCTTTTTTAACGCCAACACTTTCAGTATTCTGCAAACACTTCCTTCCCTTACCCCAACGTAGCGTGACAATTCGTTCACTGTGATGCGTCTGTCAGCAGTCACCAATTCGTTAACTCTCTGCACATTTTCTGGAGTGTGTGCAGTACGAGGCCTGCCGCTGCGAGGACAATCGTCAGTATTGCCTACATTATGTATTGCCAAAGCATCATGTAACTTGCTTGCCCACAGACTAACTGTACTGCGATCGACAGCAGCATCTCCATACACCTTTTGAAACCTCTTGTAGATATTTCCCACTGTCTCGTTTTCACAGCACGGGAATTCTATGACAGCACATTACTTCTGACGAACGTCAAGTGTAGCAGCCATCTTGAAGACATGCTGTGACGGCACCACTCACGGGAACAGGTTGAACTAAGCTTGAAGACAACCGGGAAGGATGTATCTACACACTGTAAAACTTTCACACATGCAGAATGAAAACTGTGTTTTTACAAAAACAGTGTGCATTTCTTTTGGAGTGACTCTCGTATATGTCCCAAGAGGGGAAAAAATATCCACTGGATTCAAGTCTGGCGGTCGGGCAGGCCAGCTATATGAAATCACGGCAACCAGACCAGTCGTTTGGAAACGATCGAGATGCTAGCGAACTATCCGTGTAAAGTAGAGGAAGCATCATTGTGCATAAACCATATTCGCTGGATGACGTCTCAAGTTACATCATGTAAAAGGAGCAACTCATGCCTGTCGTTGTGATGTGTTGTGACGGAGATTACTCTATATACAGAAAAACAGCAATCAGTCGAAACAAATCAAGTGCCATGACCAACTGTAAACATGAAAGCAAGTAAAAAAGCACATTTGAGGTAAATTACACAACCAGGAGTCGCTACAGGGAATTTCCTTCACAACTTCCTTAGTGAAGGATTTTCGGATCCATGTTCTTATGAAAGTTTCGTAATCTTTTGATGTCAAGAATAAATCCATAAAGTTTGACACACGTTTTTATACATTCTGTATAAAGGACATAGTCATGGAAGAAACACACGTAAGAAAAAGCAAATATCTTCCGAAACATTTTCACCCTTAATTCGAAATCAGAGTATGAAGCGACAGTGAAGCGGGCAAAACAAATGAAAATTCCACGTCTGGAGGGCCTACTAGCTAAACTATAAAAGATTATGAAGAACAAATTACATGAAAGATTTTCAAAATTGTGATATTTCTGAAGCGGCTCATATAATAACCCACCTGAAAAACGCTCCCGTCAGAGCAGATTCCGCCCTCATCATGAAAAATTCTGACATGCGAACATGTTCGCACTCTTTTAACACAGAACATTCTAAATCGTCTTGCACACTCTCTCTTCGTAGTCAGGTCTTCGTACTCAGCATCTGCCTGTCACTGTCTCTTAACTGTCTGCTTTCTATCCCATTGAAACTATTTCCTATCGGTTTCTCCGGCTGACCCTATCTCATCTCTCTCTCTATCTCTTCCTCATCACTTCTGTCCCACGGCCATTTCTTTGTCCTATTCTTTTTCTCTCACACTGCCATTGTCTCTTTCTTTCTCGCTTACAGTCAGCGGTCTTTCTCTTCTACCATCATTGTCTCCTCTCCAAGCATGTTTTTCGGGATGGTTTGCTCGGTGTTTTGACCCCGTTAACTGGAACACTTTAACACGTGGGTACAGGATATGGGGGAAACAGAACAACTTTTTCGTGTTAAATTTCGCTGGTCTGGAAGTTGGTATGAAGTCCCCCCATGGCGGAGGTAGGTGTCAAGTCCCCCCATGGCTGTGCGTGGTCTCCACTCTTATTTCCTTTTCATTTCCACTGTCTCCTCCCTCTTTTGGTCCCGCTGCTACTATTTTCATCCATCTGTGCTTCTCATTTACTGCCAGTCTGTCTCACAACATTACTGTCACCTCTCTCTTTTTCTCCCATTGGCACACTGTCTTTCTGCTACTCTCTTTCAGCGCAAAAAACTGCGAATATGTTCACATCCCAAAATTTTTGTTGAGGGAGACGGAATGAGGATTGAGGTAGTTGGTTCCTCATTTTTCTGTTAGAGTCTTTTAAAGAGTAATATGCTGGCCTTTTAGTGCTCCAACAGTAGCATTTTTCAGCTGGTTCCCTTCTTTTCCCTGTTACATAAAGGTGGGCTGCCTATATAAAACGATTTCTGGAGTTACAGTTTATTTATATGCTCCAATATAAATATATACTTTGACACACAGTATACATAAATAAGATTAACACAAAAGCGCCTCCCATCCAACGCAAGCTCACTTTACACTACTTTACTAAAAATGCACAATGATTTTAGGCTTCACCTACAGTGTAATAAAAAAGGCGGTGATTTATTTTCAACAACAGAGAATTTGGTATAGCAAAACAATGTTTTAAAAATAAAAATACAATAATTTCTAGGTCAGCCTTACACTTCAGGTCGGACATTACACGCATATTTTACGTGCATGAGTACGGTAACTTCGAACCTCTGGACCCTGGTAAGGGGTAATGACACTGAAAAAAAATTAAACGTCTTTGAGAACATCACCTAAAGAACGTACGGAAAAAATTTCGACGATTTGTCGTAAATATAAATTACAGCAGTGGACATTCCCCACAACTGCTACCTTCACTGCTAAAAATCATGGTTTTTCAGATGTATCTAGACAACGGTTAAAACGTTTCGAAAACGGTAAAATGACATTTCTAGATAAAAGTCTAAACCATCCACTGTTAAAATTTGAACTATTTTCTATGGTTAGTCATTTAGTGTAATTGTAGCTCACAGTGAAAACCGTCTAAAACCAAATTTCGCTGTTTTCTGCATAAGTATGGTAACTTTAAACTACTGTCTTGGTAACGCATAATGATATCGAAACAAGTTTCGATGTTCTCCGACAACTTTATCTTAAGATCACATACCAAAAATTTCGACGATCTGCCAAAGACAGAAATTATAAAATTGACCATCCCCACAACTGGTACTTTTGGTACCCAAGGAATCATGATTTTCGGGGTTTTCTCAGGAAATGCCCATAAACAAATATTGATTTTCTGAACCGTCTAAGGCCCACTATAGACCACCCATAATGCATAAGAACCAACTGTTTTGCTCAACTGGACTGGGCTGGAAGAAATGTGTAATGTTTAAAAATTTTGACGCTTAACTGTATGATAGCTATAGTGCGTCCGACGCCGGCCTGGGTGACCGAGCGGTTCTAGGCGCTACAGTTTGGAACCGCGCGACCGCTATAGTCGCAGGTTCGAATCCTGCCTCGGGCATGGACGTGTGTGATGTCCCTAGGTTAGTTAGGTTTAAGTAGTTCTAAGTTCTAGGGGACTGATGACCTCAGAAGTTAAGTCCCATTATCTCTATGATCAATAGGACCCGAAACACCCTGAAACATCATACTGCTGCGTGCGCCTTTTTGGAACATATTGGTACCGATGGACCGATAAATCATAGCAGGACGTCTCTTACTTTGTGTGTTAAGTAAGATTCGATCACGGTTACGTCAGTGACTGTAGGTACCGAGTTTTCTGAACTTACTCCAGTTGTCCACATCATTGGAGCTATCCTTGAGGCCGTTGAGCTTATCGTCATCGACGAAGCCCCTGTTCTTGAGCTGTATCAGCAGGTGCATGAAGTCGTTGCGTGTCACGCTGTTCTTCTCCCGGTACTCCACGGTCTCTCTCACCATGTTTCGGAAGAACTGCGACACTTCTTCCGTTCCACCAGCAACCCTGTGACCAAGAACGATTTCAATGCGTACTTAAAATATGCCTACATATAAACAGCCTTCTCTTAGATAAATATAATCTGCGACCAATATGTAGACGACTTTCATGCAAATATAGCTCGCGTCTTTCTTTTTCTCACTAGCAGATCTGCAGATAAAAACTAGAGCACAGGTAAAATTACGTAAGTAACTACAGCGGTACTTCTAAACTTAGCTTTTGTTTTATCATTCATCCTATGTAATCCGTGTATGGGAACTGCAATACGACATTACTATCTACGTCTTCAGAGGTTTTTATACCACTGTAAAGAATTGTGATGTGTCAAATACACTACCCTATGTGATCAAAAGTATTTGGACATCCCCAAAAACATACGTTTTTCGTATTAGGTGCATTGTGTTGCCACCTGCTGCCAGGTGCTCCATATCAGCGACCTCAGTAGTCGTTAGACATCGTGAGACAGCACAATGGGGCGCTCTGCGGAACTCACGGGCTTCAAACATAGTCACGTAATTCGGTGTCACTTGTGTCATACATCTGTACACGAGATTTCCACACTCCCAAACATCCCTAGGACCACTGTTTCCGATGTGACACTGAAGTGGAAACGTGAAGGGACACGTACACCAACAAAGCGTATAGCCCGACCTCGTCTGTTGACTGACAGGAACCGCCGACAGTTGAAGAGGGTCGTAATGTGTAATAGGCAGACATCTATCCAGACCATCACACAGGAATTCCAAACTGCATCAGGATACACTGCAAGTACTATGACAGTTAGGCGGTAGGTAGAAAACTCAGATTTCATGTTCGAGCGGCTGCTCATAAACCACACATCACGACGGTAAATGCCAAACAATGCCTCGCTTGGTGTAAAGAGCATAAACATTGGACGACTGAACAGTGGAAAAACGTTGTGTGGAGTGACGAATCACGGTACACAATGTGGCTATCCGATGGCAGGGTGATGGTATGGCGAATGCCCGTTGAACGTCATCTACCAGCGTGTATAGTCCCCACAGTAAAATTCGGAGGTGGTGGTGTTATGGTGCGGTTTTGTTTGTCATGGTGGGTGCTTGCACTCCTTGTTGTTTTGCGTGGCACTATCACAGCACAGGCCTACATTGATGTTTTAAGCACCTCCTTGCTTCCCACTATTGAAGAGCAGTTCGGGGATGGCGACTGCATCTTGCAACACGATCGAGCACCTGTTCATAATTCACGGCATGTGGCGCAGTGGTTACACGACAATAACACCCCTGTAATGGACTGGCCTGCACAGAGTCCTGACCTCAATCCTGCAGAACACCTTTGGGATATTTTGGAACGCCGACTTCATGCCAGGCCCCGCCGACCGACTTCGATACCTCTCCTCAGTGCAGGATTCCGTGAAGACTGGGCTGCCATTCCTCAAGAAACCTTCCAGCACCTGACTGAACGTATGCCTACGGGAGTGGAAGCTGTCATCAAGGTTAAGTGTAAGCCAACACCATACTGAATTCCAGCATTACCGAAGGAGGGCGCCATGAACTTTTAAGTCATTTTCAGCCAGGTGTCCGGATACTTTTGATCACATAGTGTCGATGCACATGAGAATTGTCTCATTCATTTTAGGGAGACAAGATTCATGTTGTCTTAAAACAACAAACATAAGAGTGAACTACTTTGTGTTGTTTCAAACTAACAGCATAAATAATGTAAGTTCAAAATTGCTTTTTCACTGAAAGTACTGATGTTTGAGGGATCATACCTTGGGATACTGAAATTTCAGTTACTTCGCCAGTGATGTACATCTGCATTTCACATCTCAGATAGATACCACAATGAATGGCGGACATTTGTTGTTTTAAGTACATTCTAAAACTGATAAAGCGACGCACCACGAAGGAATTATCAGAATGGGATGAAACTCTGCAGATGTGACGTACATGTATGAAGAAACAAATGATTATAGTCTCAAACAAATTGTATGATTTTTTCAAGAGAATGAACTTCACAAATTGAACAAGTCAATATCGCGCCGGTGCACCTCTGGCCCTTATGGAATCAAATGGGTTCAAATGGTTCTGAGCACTATGGGACTTAACATCTGTGGTCATCAGTCCCCTAGAACTTAGAACTACTTAAACCTAACCAACCTAAGGACATCACACACATCCATGCCCGAGGCAGGATTCGAACCTGCTACCATAGCGGTCGCGCGGTTCCAAACTGTAGCGCCTAGAACAACACCAGCTATGAAATCAGTAATTCGGATTGACATTGACTGATAAAGTTGTTGGATGTTCTCCAGAGGTATATCGTGCCAAATTCTGTCCAACTGGCGAGTTAGATCGACAGAATCTCGAGCTGTTTGGAAGGCCCTGTCGATAATGCTTCAAACGTTCTCAGTTGGGAAGAGATGCGGCGACCCCTCTGGCCAAGGTAAAGTTTGGTTGGATGGTTGATTTGGAGGAGGGGACCAAACAGTGAGATCATCGGTCCTTTCCGATTAGGGAAGGAATGGGAAATAAGTCGGCCATGTCCTTTCAAAGGAAGCATCCCAGCATTAACCTGAACCGATTTAGGGAAATCACGGAAAACCTTAATCAGGATGGCCGGACGCGTGTTTGAACCGTCGTCCTCCCAAATGCGAGTCCAGTGTGCTAACCACTGAGCCATCTCGCTCGGTATAGGGTTTGGGCAAGCACTCTTGCTGAAACTTAAGGCTAGGAATGCTTCCCACGAAGGGGAAAAAAATGGCGCTTAGAATGACGTCAACACTCATCTGTACAATAAGGGTATCACGGGTGGCAACTAAATGAGTCCTCTTTTGAAATAAAATAGCACCCCAGGCCGTTAGTACTGGTTGTTGGGGCATATCGTGAGTGACAATCAGGTTGGTATCCCGCTGCTGTTTGGGGCATCTCCAGTCACGTCTTCGGTGGTCATCGGGGACTGGAACCTCATTGACTGGAGCAGAATTGTCTTCAGTGGTGAGTCGCGCTTCGAACTGAGGCCCGATTACCAGCGAAGACTTCTCTGGAGGCGCTCCGGACAGTGGTGGGATACCGAGCTAATTGTCACCTGCCGCACCGCCCGACAACCAGGAGTGATGGCCTGGAGTGCCATTTCATTTCACAACAGGACCCATTTGGTTGTCATCCGCGGCACCCTTACAGCACGGCGGTAGGTCGTATGGTGAGCCATCCTGGACTTACATTTTAGTATGATAGTGCCGTTCCGACAACGGTGTGAGTTTTTACTGCTCGTTTTCGTGCTTGCCAAATTCCACCTTGGCCAGAGATACACTACTGGCCATTAAAATTGCTGCACCACGAAGATGATGTGCTACAGACGCGAAATTTAACCGACAGGAAGAAGATGCTGTAATATGCAGATAATTAGCTTTTCAGAGGATTCACGCAAGGTTGGCGCCGGTGGCGACACCTACAACGTGCTGACATGACGAAAGTTTCCACCCGATTTTTCATACACAAACAGCAGTTGACCGGCGTTGCCTGGTGAAACGTTGTTGTGAAGCCTAGTGTAAGGAGGAGAAATGCGTACCATCACGTTTCCGACTTTGATAAAGGTCGGATTGTAGCCTACCGCGATTGCGGTTTATCGTATCACGACATCGCTGCTCGCGTTGGTCGAGATCGAATGACTGTTGGTAGAATATGGAATCGGTTGGTTCAGGAGGGTAATACGGAACGCTGTGCTGGATCCCAACGGTCCCGTATCACTATCAGTCGAGATGACAGGCATCTTATCCGCATGGTTGTAACGGATCGTGCAGCCACGTCTCGATCCCTGAGTCAAGAGCTGGAGACGTTTGCAAGAGAACAACCATCTGCACGAACACTTCGACGGCGTTTGCACTAGCATGGACTATCAGCTCGGAGACCATGGCTGCGGTTACCCTTGACGTTGCATCACAGACAGGAGCGCCTGCGACGGTGTACTCAACGACGAACCTGGGTGCACGAATGGCAAAACGTCATTTTCTCGGACGAATTCAGGTTCTGTTTACAGCATCATGATGGTCGCTCCGTGTTTGGCGACATCGCGGTGAACGCACATTGGAAGTGTGTATTCGTAATCGCCATACTGACGTATCACCCGGCGTGATGGTACGGGGTGCCATTGGTTACACGTCTCGGTCACCTCTTCTTCGCATTGACGGCACTTTTATCAGTGGACGTTACATTTCAGATGTGTTACGACCCGTGGCACTAACCTTCATTCGATCCCTGCGAAACACTACATTTCAGCAGGATAATGCACGACCGCATGTTGCAGGTCGTGTACGGGCCTTTCTGGATACAGAAAATGTTCGACTGCTGCCCTGGCCAGAACATTCTCCAGATCTCTCACCAATTGAAAGCGTCTGGTCAATGGTGGCCGAGCAACTGGCTCGTCACAATACGCCAGTCACCCTACTCTTGATGAACTGTGGTATCGTGTTGAAGCTGCATGGGCAGCTGCACCTGCACAAGGCCGTTATTACGGCCAGAGGTGGTTTTCTGGGTTCTGATTTCTCAGGATGAATGCACCCAAATTCCGTGAAAATGTAATCACAAGTCAGTTCTAGTATAATATATTTATCCAATGAATCATCTGCATTTCTTCTTGATGTAGCAATTTTAATGGCCAGTAGTGTAGTATCTCTCGAAGTTTACAGTTCGCACCTGTGTTTTAAACAGCTGTGAATTACTGCCCAATGGATTTAGAGGCCTCGCATATGGGATGTAACGTTTTAGTGATGACAATTTGTTTCAAGCTCAAAGGTCAGTCATTTCACTTGTCTAGTTCGTTAATACTCCAGGTTTAACTTTACAAAACTGACTTGACAAAATACAAATTGTAGAACATCCTGCGGAACTTCACACGGAGAACTATTAAATATTTCTGAAAAGCGAACGTTAAATATTAGTTTAACTCTCTTGAGCGCGGTCTGGAATGTTTCTTGGCAACTGTTCTCTTGCAGGCTTGTCTGTAGTAATGTAATTCGCGCTCTTCACAGGACACAAACAGAACAACGACACTGTCGCGACAGCGCGGTTGGTGTATATGCTTACCCGAGTGCCTTGGCTAACAGGGGGACGAAATCGTACATGATCTGAGCGATCTTGGACTTGAGCGAGGGCTCAAACACCTTGCGCCCCCACTGTCGGAACTCGGCCTCCGGGTTCCTCTGGCAGTTGCACTCCACGCCGAAGGCGACGGACGCGATGATGTCCGTGGCGTACCTGGCAGACACCTCCCGCATCTCCACCACCTCCCCACGGCTCGCTGAATCTCTCAACACTTCCACCATCTCGCGGCCACAGTCCTGCATCGTCTGTGAATGGAATACACCAATTTGTAAATAGCGTTCAGGGGATGTCGGCCCACTCGATACACACCGTAAATTAAAGTGTCCCCCTGGGTTTTTCTGTTTGTGTGGTATGGATAATCTTACAAGGAACCCCTTGAACGCGAGGTCACAGTAGGCCAATGATGTTTACGGCTTTCTACGCCCCACATATTGTCTACCACGTACCCACAATATTAGCTGCTAATGGCAGCAGGGGGCGGCACTGGGGGTATCTCGTGGTGAGCACAGCAAGAGTCCACTGCGCGTAGTTGAATTGCTCAGGTGACGAGTAACTCAGAACCAATCATAAACAAAGCAAACATTGCATTATATGTACTTTGCCGAAGTTGATATTTCGCCAGAAAGGAACCCAAGGAACTTTGCAGAGTGAGAGACAAGTGACAGATGAAAGGTGAGTCAGTGAAATGTGTGATGTCGTATACGCTCGACTGTGCGGGCAATGTGCAAGAGGAGTACAATCATGACGATACTTGCTTAACGACTGAAAGTTATACTGAAATCTGTGTCTAGTCATGTGTAGGTCAACATGCCTGTCGGACAGGGAGTCACAAACCCCGTCTCCAGCGAAATGTAGTAAAGGCAATCGTTTTCCAAGGCGCGGGTACAAAAATAATCGTGTGCATAGAACATCATCTGGAGTTTTGTAAAAAAAAGTGCCTGCCCGGTTGTCCGTGCGGTCTAACGCACGGCTTTCCGGGAGGGAAGGAGCGCCTGGTCCCCGGCACAAATCCGCCCCGCGGACTTGTGTCGAGGTCCGGTGAGCCGGCCAGTCTGTGGATGGTTTATAGGCGGTTTTCCATCTGCCTTGGCAAATGCGGGCTGGTTCCCCTCATTCCGCCTCAGCTACACTAGGTCGACGATTACTGCGCAAACAAGTTCTCCACGCACGCGTACACTACCGTTACTCTTCCGCGCAAACATAGAGGTTACATTCGTATGGTGTGAGACGTTCCCTGGGGGGCCCACAGCGGCCCGAACCGCACAATAACCCTGGGTTCGGTGTGGGGCGGCGGAGGGGTGAAGTGGACTGCGGTAGTCGTCGTGGGGTTGCAGACCACTGCGGCTGCGGAGGGGACGGAGCCTCTCCGTCGTTTCTAGGTCCCCGGTTAACATTGTTGTTGTTGTTGCGGTCTTCAGTCCTGAGACTGGTTTGATGCAGCTCTCCATGCTACTCTATCCTGTGCAAGCTTCTTCATCTCCCAGTACCTACTGCAACCTACATCCTTCTGAATCTGCTTAGTGTATTCATCTCTTGGTCTCCCCCTACGATTTTTACCCTCCACGCTGCCCTCCAATACTAAATTGGTGATCCCTTGATGCCTCAGAACATGTCCTACCAACCGATCCCTTCTTCTGGTCAAGTTGTGCCACAAACTTCTCTTCTCCCCAATCCTATTCAATACTTCCTCATTAGTTATGTGGTCCACCCATCTTATCTTCAGCATTCTTCTGTAGCACAACATTTCGAAAGCTTCTATTCTCTTCTTGTCCAAACTATTTACCGTCCATGTTTCACTTCCATACATGGCTACACTCCATACAAATACTTTCAGAAATGACTTCCTGACACTTAAATCTATACTCGATGTTAACAAATTTCTCTTCTTCAGAAACACTTTCCTTGCCATTGCCAGTCTACATTTTATATCCTCTCTACTTCGGCCATCATCAGTTATTATGCTCCCCAAATAGCAAAACTCCTTTACTACTTTAAGTGTCTCATTTCCTAATCTAATACCCTCAACAGCACCCGACTTAATTCGACTACATTCCATTATCCTCGTTTTGCTTTTGTTGATGTTCATCTTATATCCTCCCTTCAAGACACCATCCATTCCGTTCAACTGCTCTTCCAAGTCCTTTGCTGTCTCTGACAGAATTACAATGTCATCGGCGAACCTCAAAGTTTTTATTTCTTCTCCATGGATTTTAATACCTACTCCGAATTTTTCTTTTGTTTCCTTTACTGCTTGCTCAATATACAGATTGAATAACATCGGGGAGAGGCTACAACCCTGTCTTACTCCCTTCCCAACCACTGCTTCCCTTTCATGTCCCTCGACTCTTATAACTGCCATCTGGTTTCTGTACAAATTGTAAATAGCCTTTCGCTCCCTGTATTTTACCCCTGCCACCTTTAGAATTTGAAAGAGAGTATTCCAGTTAACATTGTCAAAAGCTTTCTCTAAGTCTACAAATGCTAGAAACGTAGGTTTGCCTTTCCTTAATCTTTCTTCTAAAATAAGTCGTAAGGTCAGTATTGCCTCACGTGTTCCAGTATTTCTACGGAATCCAAACTGATCTTCCCCGAAGTCGGCTTCTACCAGTTTTTCCATTCGTCTGTAAAGAATTCGTGTTAGTATTTTGCAGCTGTGGCTTATTAAATGATTGTTCGGTAATTTTCACATCTGTCAACAACTGCTTTCTTTGGGATTGGAATTATTATATTCTTCTTGAAGTCTGAGGGTATTTCGCCTGTTTCATACATCTTGCTCACCAGATGGTAGAGTTTTGTCAGGACTGGCTCTCCCAAGGCCGTCAGTAGTTCCAATGGAATGTTGTCTACTCCGGGGGCCTTGTTTCGACTCAGGTCTTTCAGTGCTCTGTCAAACTCTTCACGCAGTATCGTATCTCCCATTTCATCTTCATCTACATCCTCTTCCATTTCCAAAATATTGTCCTCAAGTACATCGCCCTTGTACAGACCCTCTATATACTCCTTCCACCTTTCTGCTTTCCCTTCTTTGCTTAGAACTGGGTTTCCATCTGAACTCTTGATGTTCATACAAGTGGTTCTCTTATCTCCAAAGGTCTCTTTAATTTTCCTGTAGGCAGTATCTATCTTATCTATCCGGTTAACATAACATTGTAAAAAAAATGTGTATTTCTGATAACTCCGCAGCACTATGGCAGTGTAGTGCATAAGAAAAACTATGAATATTCAAGAGAGGACAAGGAGCATTCGTTACAAGAACTGGTGTTTGCGCGTTTCAAGGATGCTCGATACAATTTACAGGATGCGCATGACAGAGACCTACTACTTGACGCACATAAAATTGCACGCGACACAAATTAACAGTCATGTCAGGGAAGCAGTAGATGGTTGCATAACTTCAAACAGTGCTACAGAACTGGAAGACCTAAGACAAAGAAATGTCAAACAAAGCGTCAACTTGACGACGCGCAGCAAACTGCGGAAACGGTCAGAAACTTTGTAGATTTGTTTTCAACTCCGATCAACCGGGATTGGAAGAGGAAATGCATACGAAAGGTATCCTGGAAATTAGAAGTACCAAGAGAGTTGTGTAGCCAACGGCCTTACCGCAGTGGTAACACTGGTTCCCGACAGATCAGCGAAGTTAAGCGCTGTCGGGCTGGGCTAGCACTTGGATGGGTGACCATCCGGTCTGCCGAGCGCTGTTGGCAAGCGGGGTGCACTCAGCCCTTGTGAGGCAGACTGAGGAGCTACTTGATTGAGAAGTAGTGGCTCCAGTCTCAGAAACTGACATAAGAACGGGAAAGCGGTGTGCTGACCCCATGTCCCTCCATATCCGCATCCAGTGATGCGTATGGGCTGAGGATGACACGGCGGCCGGTCGGTACTGTTGGGCCTTCATGCCCTATTCGGGAGGAGTTTAGTTTAGTTAAGAGAGCTGTATCAAGATCTACTGACATCAATCAAATAAATAACTTTCCAACCAGTTTACCATCCAGATGAACAGTCGGTATAATTGTGTAATATTGCGTTAGAGCAAAGTAACTTGCTTTTGCTTGATTCCTGACCTGCGTATAAAAATGATACACCTTTAGAGCAACCTACCCCTTCTGAAAAGTGTGTCATTGTAGTTCATACCACCTGGAACCACTGGACAAATTTAGCCTCTGGATGTTTTTTTTTCGTGTCTATAAAATATATCATTGCACTATCTGTAGCTACGTCTTAAAGGGTAGCAAGGTTCTTGGTGCGCTCCACAACACACTGCTTCGAATTCGGTTGCATGCCGCCACGTTCCATCAGTCCTCATCATCCTATTACAGCAATATGAGCCCATATGCCTTCTTTAAAGAGTTGATACGTAGCTGAACGTCCTGCACAATTTGTCACTCCCAAGGAGGTCACCTTCGATCTTGATGTTGCGCAACTTTGTGATCACTGTGGTGCGCCATCTTCCATTCGGTGTTTATGGTGCAAGTTAATGGTTTGTTTTGAACATATCTTGAATGTCGACGCTGTCCATTTTGTGAAGAGCAATACACACATCCCGTAGAACGTTGCTCTGTGCAACTCCCAGACGCTCATTTTCTGTCCTCCTCCTGATGCACATCCTGAGTCATTAGCAGCTAATATTTTTCCGGTCGTAAACACTAACACAAAGCTTTCAAATAAGCTTTTCTAAAGATTGAACTTGCGACCTCGCACACAAGGAATTCCCTGTTAAGAACTATTGTAGTCATTCTGAGTGAATATCTTTAACGTAATTTGTAACTATGAGCACAGTCTGGTGTTTTCCAGTAAAGTTACACTACTGGCAATTAAAATTGATACACCAAGAAGAAATGCAGATGATAAACGGGTATACATTGGACAAATATATTATACTAGAGCTGACATGTGATTACATTTTCACGCAATTTAGGTTCATAGATCCTGAGAAATCAGTACCCAGAACAACCCCCTCTGCCCGTAATAACGGCCTTGATACGCCTGTACATTGAGTCAAACAGAGCTTGGATGGTGCGTACAGGTACAGCTGCCCATGCAGCTTCAACACGATACCACAATTCATCAAGAGTAGTGACTGGCGTATTGTGACGAGCCAGTTGCTCGGCCACCATTGACCAAACGTTTTCAATTGGTGAGAGATCTAGAGAATGTGCTGGCCAGGGCAGCAGTCGAACATTTTCTGTATCCAGAAAGGCCCGTACAGGACCTGCAACATGTGGTCGTGCACTAACATGCTGAAATGTAGGGTTTCGCAGGGATCGAATGAAGGGTAGAGCCACGGGTCGTAACACATCTGAAATATAACGTCCACTGTTCAGAGTGCCGTCAATGTGAACAAGAGGTGAGCGAGACGTGTAACCAATGGCACCCCATACCATCACGCCGGGTGATACGCCAGTATGGCGATGACGAATACACACTTCCAATGTGCGTTCACCGCGATGTCGCCAAATACCGATGCGACAATCATGATGCTGTAAACAGAACCCGGATTCATTCGAAAAAATGACGTCTTGCCATTCGTGCACCCAGGTTCGTCGTTGAGTACACCGTCGCAGGCGTTCCTACCTGTGCTGCAGCGTCAAGGGTAACCGCAGCCATGGTCTCCGAGCTGATAGTCTATGCTGCTGCAAACGTCATCGAACTGTTCGTGTAGATGGTTGTTGTCTTGCAAACGTCCCCATATGTTGACTCAGGAATCGAGACGTGGCTGCACGATCCGTTACACCCATGCGGATAAGATGCCTGTCATCTCGAATGCTAGTGACAAGAGGCCGTTGGGATCCAGCACGGAGTTCCGTGTTACCCTCCTGAACCCACCGATTCCATATTCTGCTAACAGTCATTGGATCTCGACCAACGCGAGCAGCAATGTCACGATACGATAAACCGCAATCGCGATAGGCTACAATTCGACCTTTATCAAAGTCGGAAACGTGATGGTACGCATTTCTCCTCCTTACACGAGGCATCACAACAACGTTTCACCAGCCAACGCCGGTCAACTGCTGTTTGTCTATGAGAAACGGTTGGAAACTTTCCTCATGTCAGCACGTTGCAGGTGTCGCCACCGGCGCCAACCTTGCGTGAATGCTCTGAAAAGCTAATCATTTGCATATCACAGCATCTTCTTTCAGTCGGTTAAATTTAGCGTCTCTAGCACGACATCTTCGTGGTGTAGCAATTTTAATGGCCAGTAGTGTATTAATTTATTACATTTATGGTGCGTTGTTTTCCACCGCTGGGTTCTCGAGTCATATCATTTATTGCTGCACAATAGCTTGTGTGGACCGCCAGAAACAATAACGTACGTTAACTGGAAAATAAATTTGATTTGTAAAAACTTAAATCACTAGTTGTTGTGTTAGTGTTTTACAACCTGCACCTGTTTTTCAGCCTAGCGGTTAGTGGAATTCTGAGCACTTGATAGTACCCATACCACGGTTTTACTATAAATTTAAGTGGCGCATTTAAGGTAAAAAAAATCTGCACCTAGACGAAAAGAAGCAGAGCTTAATTTTATTAACAAAATTTGATTTAGCGCCGTATAATGCAGGTTTTGATGTTTGTACCATGATGCCTGAATGTTGATAATGACTATGCCCAGATGTTAATAACTTAAACATTTATGCAGCTATATAGCGTTCGTAAACATATCATAATACTAGGTTGAATCTGAGTGCAAGAACTCCATCAGACATTAAGTAAGACAGTTTAGTTTCATGCGATTTTCTTCATAACGGGTACTTGAATAATCTGCCTGGAACACACATTACTGGGGTTTCATTTAGAGTGTGTGTGTGTGTGTGTGTGTGTGTGTGTGTGTGTGTGTGTGTGTGTGTGGTTTGAGGTTTTCGGGCGCTAAACATCGTGGTCATCAGCGCCCAAACGCATAGAAACAGGAACACATGCAGTGAAGGGACGAAGACGGACAGCGAACAAGGAGAATGGCTAAAAGACACAGACCTGACGCAGTTACAAATCCTCACATATAGAGGCAAAACAAGAGGAGAAGAAACGCACTAAAAAAGGAAAGGAAACACAAGGAAAAGAGAACAGAAATCGAAGTGAAACAAGTAGGTAATCGTGACTGGCGGACCTCTTACCTAAAGCCTGGATGAGCGTCACCCAGCAGCACATTAAAATCCTCTCCCTAAAATCCGAGGCAACAAATTGGACAGGACACAAAACTGTAAGACCTTAACCACAGTCATTGCGTCGTCTTGCAAATTAGAGGGCAAATCCGGTGGCAAGGAAACCACCGCCCTCTGGTCAGGGAATAAAGGACAGTCAAGTAAAATGTGGCGGACAGTAATCTGGACGCCACAAGCACTGCAGATTGGGGGGTCCTCCCGCCGGAGTAAAAAACCGTGCGTTAAGGGACTGTGCCCGATGCGGAGGCGAGTGAGGAGAACCTCATCCCGCCTGCATGACTGGTAGGACGTACGCCTTGGCCGCGTGGTAGCCTTCACCAGACGCAGCTTGTTTTCACCGACTGCCAGCCACTCCTCTTCCCATTGACGCATAACACGAAAACGCAAAAGGGAGGTAACAGCATGGAGGGGGACGGCACATTCAACAACGTGAGGGAGGGAACATGCATCTTTGGCAGCCACATCCGCCAGTTCGTTTCCCCTAATACCCAAGTGCCCCGGCACCCAGCAGAAAGAAACCTCCTTCCCCTGCCGTTGCAGGTGGAGTAGGGCATCATGGATGTTCTGGACGACCGTATCCGCTGGGTACAAGTGTTGCATGGTCTGAAGGGCACTCAAGGAGTCAGAACAGATGAGAAACTTAAGACTGGGAACACATCTCATCTGCTCCAATGCCCGCAAGATCGCAAACAATTCGGCATCAAAGATGGTAAACGCTGCAGGAAGCCGTAACTTCACGACTCGATCAGGGAAAACAACAGCACAACCAACAGAGTCCCCCTGTTTAGAGCCATCCGTAAATACTGGTACATGGTCGGCATGCTGGTTTAAAATATAAAATAAGGAGGTAAAAACAAACGCAGGAGTGCAGCTCCTCCGGTAGACAAGTCTAAAAGGACGCTGGGCCTCTGGAGCAACCAGGGAGGCAGGCGGGTAAAACCCTGGAGTTGGGGTGCCACACGCTCCACACCAAGGGACTCAAGCAAATGCTTGGCACGAATCCCAAATGGTCTCGTTGCCCTTGGACGACTGGAAAAGGGACGTTCCATAGGCGGTCGGGCAACAGTAGGGTATGCAGGGGAGGTAGGACAGGCAAGGAATTGACACACCCGTCGCACCATGAGCAGTTTCCGCCGGATGGCGAGCGGCGGTTCCCCTGCCTCAGCACACAGGCTGGGGATGGGACTGGTACGGAAGGCACCAGTAGCCAGCCTGATACCCTCATGGTGTACTGCGTCAAGAATCTTCAGATACGAAGGCCTCGCTGACCCATACACAGTGCATCCATAGTCAAGACGCGACCGGACGAAAGCCCTATAAAACTGCAGCAGACGCGCCCGATCTGCTCCCCAGGACCGATGGCTCAGACACTTCAAAATATTCAGCGCCTTCAGGGCCTGCACCTTGAGGTCTCAGACGCAATTCAGGGGAGGTAAAAGCACGTCGAGAACGATTAAAATGAACACACACACATTTGTCTGCAGAAAAGGTAAAACCCGTCTTCGCAGTCCATGCCTCTAATCGCTTTATCGTAAGCTGCAGCTGCCGACTAGCAGTGACAAGACTGGAGGAAGAACAGAAAACAGCAAAATCGTCCACAAACAAGGAGCACTGGGCAGGACTCCGGATAGTGGACGCGATACTGTTAATGGCGACGGCAAAGAGGGTGACACTTAAAACGCTTCCCTGAGGAACACCATTTTCCTGCACGTACAAATCAGATAACACATTACCAACCCGATATCGAAAGAGGCGGCGGGAAAGAAAGGACCGAATGAAGATGGGGAGATGGCCACGAAAGCCCCACTGATGGAGTTGATTGAGGATAAGGCGGCGCCAAGTAGTGTCATACGCCTTATTAATGTCAAGGAATACACCTAGACAATGCTGGTTACGTAGGAAGGCCTGCTGGATGGCCGCCTCAAGCAGGGTCAAGTTGTCTATAGTTGAACGACATCTCCGAAAGCCACACTGAGAGTGGCTAAGGAGCTGCCTGGTCTCGAGCAGCCAAACCAGGCGACGGTTGACCATACGTTCCAATGTCTTCCCGACACAGCTCGTCAAAGCAATACTCCGATAACTACTGGGATGCATTCGGTCTTTTCCCGGTTTGAGGAGGGGAATCAAAATCGCCTCCCTCCACGAGTCCGGGAACGTGCCGGATGACCATATCATATTAAAACAATTCAGGAGAACTTCCTTGGATGGCAGCAACAAGTGCTGCAGCATGCTGTACAGGATTTGATCATCACCTGCCGCAGTATCATGAGCCACAGACAGCGCCGAATCCAGTTCCCACATTGTGAAGGGGCAGTTGTTGGGTTCAGAATTTGGAGACCGGAAGTCCAAGTGATCCCTCTCGATGGCAGTGCAGTAGCGGCAGAAATCTGGATCACAGTTAATAGTGGCAGTAGATTCGGCAAAATACATGGCCAGTGTCTGGGCAATGTCTCTCGGCGCCGTGAGTAGACAACCCAGATGCAGCAATGTCGTGACAGGTAGTTGGCTGCGTTTCCCGGAAATCCTCCTGATGGCTTCCCATACTTTTGTAGAACTAGTGGAGCGGGAGGTGGAGTTCAAGAACGACTGCCATGACCGTCGTTTACTCTCTTTAATCACTCGCCGCGCTTTGGCCCTTGCCACCCGAAAGGCCGCAAGATTGTCAGCTGAGGGACGGCACTTGAAGCGGCGCAGAGCTGCACGGCGGGCTCGGATGGCTGAGTGGCACTCAGTGGTCCACCAAGGGACAGGGCGCCTCTTGGGATGACTTGAGGACCGTGGGATCGACAATTCAGCAGCATGGGAGATCACGGCTGTAACATGGTCGACCCATTCGTGGACGCTGGCACGGTGTTCCAAAACAGCTAAATCGCTGAAAAGTGTCCAGTCAGCTCTGCAGAGGTGCCACCTGGGTGGCACTGGTAATGCCACAGTCTCATCCAGGAGGCGAATCCAAAGGGGTAAGTGGTCACTAGAATGGAGGTCAGCGGCAACCTCCCACAGAGCAGAATCCGCGAGTGCTGGAGAGCAAAAGGAAAGGTCAATAGCTGACGACGACCCAGAAGCAGTACAGAAATGAGTGGGAGCACTAGAGTTGAGGATGCACAGTTCTTCGGATGCCATGAGGCTTTCCAGAATGCGACCCCTGGGGCAAGTAGTCGTAGAGCCCCATAAGACATTATGAGCATTGAAGTCCCCCAGAAGGAGAAATGGGCGGGGGAGTTGGGCAATAAGGTCTGTGAGAGCCTCAGAGTCTATTGCATCCTGAGGTGGTAAGTAAACGGAACAGATTGTGAGCCTCCGCCCCACAAGAAGGTCAACTGCAACTGCTTGCAAGTCCGTAACGAGAGGTAGCTCAGATGAGTGGTGCATGTCATGGACAAAAACTGCAACACCACCCTTTGCCCTTTCCCCCATCAGATCATCTTTTCGATACACGGTATAGCCCCGTAAAGGAGCATCAGTGGCCCGGAAATGTGTCTCTTGGAGACATAAGCACAAGGGGCGCTCTCGTACAAGGAGTTGTAATTCATTCATTTAGAACATCCAGTCACTTCTAGTACTTAGGTTTCCTCATTTTTATACAATATGTTCTTCCACTAGTCCTATATGTGTACTTTATATTAGTAAATAAGAATCCAACGCGAGATCTATTTTAAAGTAGATGTTGTAATATTCTCATTTAAAAATTGTTAAGAAGGCATCGGCACATAATTTTCATACCCGTAAGTACATACAGAAATATTTTAGGTACGTTACTCACTGTATAGCACTTAAATACCTAAGTCGGAACAAGGCCCCGGGAGTAGAAAACATTCCATTAGAACTACTAACAGGCTTGGGAGAGCCAGCCCCGACAAAACTCTACCGTCTAGTGAGCAAGATGTATGAGACAGACGAAATACCCTCAGACTTCAAGAAGAATATAATACTTCCAATCCTAAAGAAAGCAGGTGTTGACAGATGTGAAAATTACCGAAGTATCAGTTTAATAAGTCACGGCTGCAAAATACTAACGCGAATTCTTTACAGACGAATAGAAAAACTGGTAGAACCCGACCTCGGGGAAGATCAGTTTGGATTCCGTAGACATATTGGAACACGTGAGGCAATACTGAGCCTACGACTTACCTTAGAAGAAAGATTAAGGAAAGGCAAACCTACATTTATAGCATTTGTAGACTTAGAGAAAGCTTTTGACAATGTTGACTGGAATACTCTCTTTCAAATTCTGAAGGTGGCAGGGGTAAAATACAGGGAGCGAAAGGCCATTTACAACTTGTACAGAAACCAGATGGCAGTTATAAGAGTTGAGGGGCATGAAAGGGAAGCAGTAGTTGGGAAGGGAGTTAGACAGAGTTGTAGCCTATTCCCGATGTTATTCAATTTGTGTATTGAGCAAGCAGTAAAGGAAACAAAAGAAAAATTCGGAGTAGGTATTAAAATCCAAAGAGAAGAAATAAAAGCTTTGAGGTTCGCCGATGGCATTGTAATTCTGTCAGAGACAATAAAGGACTTGGAAGAGCAGTTGAATGGAATGGCCAGTGTCTTGAAAGGAGGGTATAAGATAAACATCAACAAAAGCAAAACGAGGATAATGGAATGTACTCGAATTAAGTCGGGTGAAGCTGAGGGAATTAGATTAGGAAATAAGACACTTAAAGTAGTAAATGAGTTTTGCTATTTGGGGAGCAAAATAACTGATGATGGTCGAAGTAGAGAGGATATAAAACGTAGACTGGCAATGGCAAGGATAGCGTTTCTGAAGAAGAGAAATTTGTTAACATCGAGTATAGATTTAAGCGTCAGGAAGTCGTTTCTGGAAGTATTTGTATGAAGTGTAGCCATGTATGGAATCGAAACATGGACGATAAATAGTTTGGACAAGAAGAGAATAGAAGCTTTTGAAATGTGGTGTTACAGAAGAATGCTGAAGATTAGATGGGTAGATCACATTACTAATGAGGAAGTATTGAATAGGATTTGGGAGAAGGGAAGTTTGTGGCACAACTTGACCAGAAGAAGTGATCGGTTGGTGGGACATGTTCTGAGGCATCAAGGGATCACCAATTTAGTATTGGAGGGTAGCGTGGAGGGTAAAAATCGTAGAGGGAGACCAAGAGCTGAATACACTAAGCAGATTCAGAAGGATGTAGGTTGCAGTAGGTACTGGGAGATGAAAAAGCTTGCACAGGATAGAGTAGCATGGAGAGCTGCATCAAACCAGTCTCTGGACTGAACACCACCACCACCACCACCACAGCAACAACAACAACAACTACTCACTGTATATGCCAGTTTCTTTTCTTAACAAACAAATTAAGACGTTGAAATCAGATGGCACTGCAGGTCTTTATGCAGTTTTTATGGTATGTGTGTGTGTGTGTGTGTGTGTGTGTGTGTGTGTGTGTGAGTGAGTGTGAGTGTATGAGTGCGTGAGTGTGTAAGGGTAAGTGTGAGGGTGTTTGTTTTATGCAGCTACCGAAAGACGACGTGAAAAGATTTGAAACTAGTTACGTAAAACAGAATAAATTTGAAATTATAAATAGCGACTAGATTGCATAACGTCATTAATACACCTGAGATTTTTCCGAACTGGAAGCACAGCAACCTTACATCACGGTAGTTTTGGTCTCAGAAATTCAATTCACTGCTTAGAGGATACTCACCTGGCACATCATCTTGAGCTTTCCTGACGTAAAGGTCGGGGTCAACTTGGTTCGCAACCGTTTCCATTTGTTGCCTCCAATGAAGAATAGATTGTGGTTCAACGGTTCCCGCTCGTTGAAAGGGACTCCTCTATTGCGAAACGAATCAAAATCTTTAACTAGTACCATGCGTATGAGGTCAGGGTCAATCAGGACGAGCATCGGTTTGGTGAATCCATATATTCCCACATACCTCTCACCTGCGGAAGGAAAATACAGACTGAAAATATGTGTTACAACGGCAAAATACCTGGTGTTCGTATTTTAATTCAGATTCTAGTTAACATATTTCGTTTATAACTATCACAGTAAATGTTTAGATAACAGTAAAATTCATATGAAGGCAAAATTCTAAAGTATGTCCGAAGACATAACTCCGAACACACCACTTGATGACACATCACCCAGTAGTATCATAAAAGCTTAATTCACCGATGAAGCAGTATGACGTCAGTATGTATTTCGTGAGGCACCGAACTACATTAGACATCAGGAGTCAGCTGTGGTTATACAAAGTAACAATTTTTAACACGGCACGTGGAACTATAGTAGCCGAATTACAGGAGAAATTTGGCATTTGAGTAGGAAAATTTATTTACAACATAGTCTGGCTGGGTTATACAAAGTAATAATTTTTAACACGGCAAGTGAAACTATGGTAACTGAAATACAGGAGAAATTTGGTATTTGAGTGGGAAGTTTTATTTACAACATAGTCTGGCTGGGATTATGAGTAGCATCTGCAGTTAGAAGTGGCGATAAGGGAACTGTGTCTGAGAATCCTATACTAAGCTTGGGCAAATGGACACATCTTTATTAATTTTCATTTTTTCTAGATTGTTCATTTTCATTCTTTTATCGATGTGTCACACATTTTATCTAAGTTCAATAGTTTTCATCACATATTCGTTGTAGTAATTCCTCTTGTCTTACAGTTAGTCCTAAATTAAACATTAACAAACGAACTGATGTACCATGTAGAGGCACTAATTTAAAATGGTAAGCGAGACAGAAAAAAGAAGTAACCTGTTTATTATTTCAACAGTAATCCCCATAACTATTAACACGTTTATTGTACTGATGGCGATCGCCTTCATGGAAAAATATTCGCGTCCGCTCCCAGAACCATGATTGTACCCTCGTGTGCCCTCTTCATCTGAAGCAAAAAAATATGGACATCGCATGAAGAGAGACTGTGATTGTATGGAGGATGTGTAAGAGCTGAAACGTCCCCTTAGAAAAATTATACATGACTGTGCTTAAACTGACACACCATTTTTTTTTTTAGCGCAACGCAATCTGACTTTCAAAAATCCCTAAAAAAGAATGGCCCTGACTAACATTAACCTATACCTTTCGCAAATCACTTACCTCACCAAAAATCTTCGTTACTCGAACTACTGCAATACAGCGAGCGCCACTACTGCCAGCTAAATAAAAGATTCAAACTACTGAAGGCACTAACTACTGACAGGCATAGTTAGCAAATGAAAGATTTTGATAGAGAACAAACAGTGTATTTACCTTAATAGTGTTCAAAAGTCATAATATATATAGCAGTTCATGACATCCAGTCTTACAAATTTCAAAACTCTGCCATTTCTCTCCCCACATCCACCACTGCTGGCGGCTCACCTCCAACTGCGCCACGCTACGCGCTGTTAACATCCAGCTGCCCAACACTACAATGGCAGACAACAATGCAAACTAGCCACAGACTGCACACAGCACAGCCAGTGATTTTCATACAGAGCGCTACGTGGCGTTACCAATATAAAAACCTAAACAGCCTACTTACAGAGCTACTCAGTGAAAATTCTCCAGCGTAGTCGAAGCAACCTTGGCAACACGCGGGAGTGGACTGTCAAGCAACAGAATGAAGCCGTTTCGATTACGCTCCAGAAGTTTCGCTGGGAAGAACTTACACATCCTCCATACAGTCCCGATCTTTCCCCATGGCCAGCAACTGTGGTCGAGCGGTTCTAGGCGCTTCAGTCTGGAACCGCGCGACCGCTACGGTCGCAGGTTCGAATACTGCCTCGGGCTTGGATGTGTGTGATATCCTTGGGTTACTTAGGTTTAAGTTGTTCTAAGTTCTAGGGGACTGATGACCTCAGATGTTAAGTATCATAATGCTCAGAGCCATTTGAACCATCTCTCGCCATGAGATTTCCATATTTTTGGAGCTCTGTAGAAAGAGATCCCGATCGTCGATTTGTTTTGGATGATGACGTGCACACCGGGGTACAATCATGGTTCCATAGGCAGCCGCACACATTTTTCCATGAAGACATTGGTCGTCTTGTCTCTCAGTGGGATAGAAGTATTAACATTTGAGGCGATCACTTTTGAAAAGAGTTTACTCACTTTTTTTTCCATGTCTTCTTATCATTTGACTGCTCCTTACACAAAAATTTCACAGCCACACATTTTTATTTTTGCGCCTGATGATGACGTAAAGCTGAAAACTGGTTTGTAAAATAGTAAATATTATAGAAAATTACACAAGTGATGTGTGTGTCTTTATTCAATACAAACACCCACACACACACACCCACACACACACACACACACACACAGGCAGCAAACTGTTCAAATTACTCTGTCAATATTACATTGACTGATTGTTCCGTCTGATCTTGGTAGAATATTTTATACATTATGAGTATATATACACTTACGCAAACAAAAATTTCAACTCCAAAAAATAATTAATGTAATAAAATGTCGGGAATGCGTTTGTCCAGGTAAGACATTTAAGTGATTAACATCGCAACAGCACATAAAATAAGCTACTGGAAATGTGAAATGCTCGTACATTAATAACCGATATAACCGCTAGAATGTAGATTCAGTCATGCAAACGTACATGCATATCAGTGTTGTAGGGTTCCAGACGTCAATTTGTGGGATGGAGTTCAATGCCTGTTGCATTTGGTCAGTCAATACAGGAAAGGTTAATGCCGGTTGCGGATGACACTGGAGCTATCCTCTGATGATGTCCCATATGTGCTCAATTGGAGACAGATCTGGTGACTGAGTAAGCCAAGGCAACATGTCGACATTCTGTAGAGCATGATGGGTTACAACAGCGGTATGTGGGGGAGCGTTGTCCTGTTGCAAAATACCTCCTGGAATGCTGTTCATGAATGGCAGCACTTGTCTAATCACCAGATTGACGTACAATTTTAGAGGCAGGGTGCGTGCGATATGCGAGCGAAAACCACGAGAGTGTTCCTGCGGTCATACGAAATCGCATCCTAGATCATAACTCCAGGTAGACCCATAGATCCAGTGTGTATAGTACACGGAAGGCTATAGAGCGTCTGGCTCGATGTTGACCTTGAAGTAACCGACTTATAGTATGTATGTATGTATTGAACTGGCGACCTAGAAACGACGGAGAAGCTTCGTCCCCACCGTAGCCCTCAGTGGTACACAACCCCACAACAGGCTACAGCAGTCCACTGACCACACCGCCGCCCCACACCGAACCCAGGGTTATTGTGCGGTTCGGGCCCCAGTGGATCCCCCGGGAACGTCTAAATCCAGACGAGTGTAACCCTAATGTTTGCGTGGTAGAGTAATTATGGTGTACGCGTACTTGGAGACTGTTCGCGCATAAGCGTAACTGTGGCGCAATAGGGGAACCAGCCCGCATCCGGCGAGGCAGATGGAAAACCATCCACAAGCTGGCCGGCTCACCAGACCTCGACACTAATCCGCCAGGTGGATTCATGCCGGGGACTGGCACGCCTTCCCGCTCGGGAAGCAGTGCGCGGGGCCGCACGGCTAGCCGGGCGGCTTTTGTGATAAGTTCTTTGTGTCACTGTGGTGCCAACTGCTGCTCAAACTGAACTGGGGACGTAGAAACGACGTCGAACACGTTGGTCTTCCCTCTCGGTTGTGGCATGTGGCCGGCCGGTGTGGCCGAGCGGTTCTAGGCGCTTCAGTCTGGAACCTCGCGACCGCCACGGTCGCAGGTTCGAATCCTGCCTCGGGCATGGATGTGTGTGACGTCCTTAGGTTAGTTATGTTTAAGTAGTTCTAAGTTCTAGGGGACTGATGACCTCAGTTGTTAAGTCCCATAGTGCTCAGAACCATTTTGTGGCACATGGCCGTCCGCAACCCGGTCTTCTTGTGATCGTAAATTCCCGTGACCATCACTGCCAGCAATTACGTATAGTAGCCATATTCCTGTCAATACTTTCTGCAGTATCGCAGAAGGAACATCCAGCATCTCGTAGCCATATTACACGACTTCGTTCAAGGTTAGTGAGGTGTCTCTCTCGCCTTACTGCCATTCTTTATTAACGTCAACTCACCACATCCAATCTAAAAGGTAACTAACTCTCACGGCCGTTACAACATGTACTGAAATAAAATCTGATATGCATCCTCATCACGGCGTCACTAGCGCCACTCCTATGCAACTGGAGCGAAATTGTAACAGACACCATCTTTCAGATATAAAAACACGTTTACCAACTGCCGTTTATGTCGCACAACTCCTTCTTTGTACTGCGATTTTTTTCCGTAATTGTATATATGGAAATGATTGCATGGCATTACAGGCCGGGAGACCCTAACTGGGCCTGTCGAGCAGCCCAGTGGAGCTCTATCTGTCGCAACTTGTGCGTCTCTGCAATGAAGGTGAGATCAAATCATAAGGACATCATAAACTCTCAGTCTGCGAGGGAAGGAAATCTCTATCCGGCCGGGAATCGAAACCATCGACCCCGTTATCAGGGACACAACATTGCTAACGAGCTTCTTTATTTCTGTGGCTTTGCACGATTTACGTTTATGAATCAATTTTCTTAGCTGTTGCAGTTTTATATGAGATAGAAACCGTAGATTCTATGAATGGTTTTGAAAGAGGTGCCAACATGGGTGAGTACACTCGTTCCATACCAGCCCATTCGCACCTCTGTCAACTCTAACAAACCCCTTTCAAGGGAAACGAGAGTAAACTCTCGCTCGGAGAGGATATTTTGTGAGGACAACTGCAAATTTTATCCCAGAATGCTTTGTGTGACGCTTCTGTCTGAACTGGTAGGAGACAACATGAACTGCAAATGTGTTCCCTTTTGGTATACCACCCCACATACATGCTTGGAAGTGTTAACAGAAACTTATTGCTGATGTTATTTTGTTAATACTTCTCCTTGTATTTTCTCTAAGAGAGACTGAATTTTTACACTGTGAAGTTTGGTCAGTGTATAGTTCATGTTTTTTTTTTTTTTATTGTGGGTTGCTAAGAGCATCATCAGTGCCCACAGAAGTACTTCTTATTTAAATAAGACAAATGTGCAAAATAATTTCGAGTTTATAAGTGACTTTCCTCAGAATTGTAGTAACGTCACTATCCATTGCCAGATACCATCTTATGCCTATACCACGGCTGTATATTGTAGGAATAATTATTGTGCAATCTCACTGTACTACAACCTTCCACAGTACCAAAGCGATGTTGACATTTTTGTAATTTTCAGCAACGTTCAGCGAGCTGTGACCAAATGTAGTAAAAGCCTTTGTGAGTGTCAAGAGCGGAATTAATTAGGAATTAATCTGAGGGCTATGGAAACTAATGATTCAAATTTTCTTTGGCTTCTCCAAGGGGCAATCAAAAAGTTTCCTCTTCCGGACAGTGTTGTAGCGAATATGCAACGTAGCGCGACTTCGATGGGGGTATATAAGAACCGATATGTAGGAAAGGGAATAGTGTGGCATTCGTGTCTTTTCGATGTGCGTGCGGTAAATGCGGAAACGTGAACTATGGCGATGTTATTAACAGATGCGTCCAACAGTACTACGTGCTGCAATTCTTTTCTTGGCGCCGGCCAGTGTGGCCGAGCGGTTCTAGGCGCTACAGTCTGGAACCGCGCGACCACTACAGTCGCAGGTTCGAGTCCTGCCTCGGGCATGGATGTGTGTGATGTCCTTAGGTTAGTTAGGTTTAAGTAGTTCTAAGTTATAGGGGACTGATGACCTTAGAAGTTAAGTCCCATAGTGCTCAGAGCCATTTGAGCATTTTTTCTCGGCTGCGAAGGATAAACGCCAGTGGACATTCATCGAAGAGTGAGGAATGTCTGTGGAAATGGTTCGCCAAGTTCCGTCCCGGTCGCGGTTCGACGCAAAGCGCCGGTCAATCTGGAGGACGAGCCTCAGCCATTAGAGACAAGTGGGGGACAGTTAAATCAAATGGTTCAAATGGCTCTGAGCACTATGGGATTTAACTGCTGTGGTCATCAGTCCCCTAGAACTTAGAAATATTTAAACATAACTAACCTAAGGACATCACACACATCCATGCCCGAGGCAGGATTCGAACCTGCGACCGTAGCGGTCGCGCGGTTCCAGACTGTAGCGCCTAGAACCGCTCGGCGGGAGACAGTCGAGCACCCGCTCTGCCGTACTGATCTCTCCCCCATACGATTGTCAGGCCTTCGGTCCCAAAAGCCCTTGAAGTGACGACGATCCCTGACGGACGAGGACATTCAGCAGACAGTTACGGACTTCTTCACGCAGCAGGATACGGTGTTTTTCCAGCCGGTTTTATCTTCAGCCGGCTGCACCAGTGGGATGATTGGCTCAGTGCTCACTGCGAGTTTGCCTTATCGGCATACCGACTCTGGACAGTACAGCCTTCGAAAGGAAACTTTTCTATCGCCCCTTATAGATAAAACACCGGCAGTATTACTAAGTCAGATACGTTTATAATTTTTCAGTTACTCGTTTATCTTATTTTGATGAGGCAAATAGAAAATGACGAGATAACTGCCACTGAAGTGAAACATTGGAAATACTTTGTTAGAATAGAGTGCAAAGAGTCTCGTACCTCTGAATTGACGGTAGACGTCTTGTAGAATAAACTCCAAACGTCTCTGTCCTAGAAAGCTTTTCCTGAGGTTCCCGAAGGGTATCTGCGGTTTCGCTTGCGGCACTCCACGCTTACTCCAGTAACTGTATCGGTGTGAGAACCAGGCGTAGAGCGCCCCCACTGCCACCAGGAGAACGGCGACAGCTTCGCTCAGCCACGACTCAAGGAAGACGCCCATTGTGCCACCACTGCAATGTTTTCTCTCCCGCGAAAAGATTCACCTGCTGGTAAAACTCCTGAAAAGTAAGGACAAATTTATATGTAAAACACCAAACGGTTTCTTAACAACATGGTTAAATTTCGAGTTGTGTTACACTAGCAGATCTACCAAAAAACACTGATAACACTTTGTATGTTTCACGGGACGGAGAACAGGTCATTTTTAAGGATCCGTACCTCATCCACTAGAAACGGAACTGCTATAGGATTACTTAGTTGTCTGTCTGTCTACTTCTCTGCCTACCCGCCTGTCTGTCTTTCTATCTGTCCGACTGTTAAAACCCTTCCCCCGGAACCGGTACGCATATTGAGTAGGAAATTTATGTCACATACTGAGGCCTGTGGCAACGGCCTTGACGCAGTTGATACAATGGCTCCCATCAGATCACCGAAGTTAAGCGCTGTCGGGCGTGGCCGGCATTTGGGTGGGTGACCATCCGGGCCGCCATGCGCTGTTGCCATTTTTCGGGGTGCACTCAGCCTCGTGATGCCAACTGAGGAGCTACACGACCGAACAGTAGCGGCTCCGGTCAAAGAAAACCATCATAACGATCGGGAGAGCGGTGTGCTGACCACAAGCCCCTCCTATCTGCATCCTCAGCTGAGGATGAGATGGCGGTCGGATGGTCCCGATGGGCCACTTGTGACCTGAAGACGGAGCGTTTTGCTTAAGGCCTGTAGTCACTTGGCAATGGTGTAATAAATCTAACTACTAAGCCAATACAATGAAAAGATATGCCCATATGCGCCACATATTTGGATGCAAACTTACTCACCAAAACCTATAAACCACTTTTCGTTGACTTACAATCATGAAATCTGGCAAGAAGCAATGTTTCACTGTACCAATAAAGGAAAAAATACGCAAATTGTGAACTTGTAATTATATCGCAGGAAACAAAATTTTTTGACATTTATTATCCAATTATCTGTGAGTCCATCTGTTAAGACTCCTTATTCTCAGGAACAGGGACATGTACCAAGTTGAAATTGACAGCACATACTAAGGTCTCTGGTCAGTTGGTGGTGTAATAAATGTTAACTTCTAAGTCAATGCAGTCAGAAGATAGGCCATTTATGTGACATATTTTGATGTTCGCAAACTCACTGATAAAACGTATAGGTTACTTCTCGTTGACCTAGAATCATGAATCTGGCAAGAAGCAAGGTTTCGCTGTACAAGTAAAGAAAAAATACGAAAATGGTGAATATCTGTCACGAAACAATTTTTTTCTTTTGTTATCCAACTGGCTGTCTGTTCATCCCTCTGTTAAGACGCCTTCTTGTCATGAAAGTTAACTAGAAATTTATGTCACGTACTAAGATCTATGGTCCCTTGGTGACATAAAAACGTTAAGCTTCTAAGTCAATGCAGCCATTTATGTCACATATTTTGATACAAAGTTCCTATTAAAACTTGAAGGGTACTTCCTGTGCACCTAGGATCATGAAATTTGACAATAAGCAACATTTCACGGTCCAAGTAAAGGAAAAAATTCTAAAAGTGTCAAATTCTAATATCACACGAAAAAAATTCTTGCAGGATCAGTTTCGTAACATTTTTGGCGCGGGTCAGGAGATGAATGAGCCACTTACACAACGTGTCTCAATTCAGTTAGGACTGTGGCTATGAAAAATAAAAGTGAAGGATTACGTTCATAGAATCACCGTATTAATCCAAAATAGTGTCACATGAATCAAAAAACAGCTGAAATCATTTTAAAAGTGATTAAAATTCTTCTGGGTACTATTCCGCGTCATTGCTAAAAACTAACAACAATAATAATAAACTAAAACCGACGTTTCGGCCGAATTGCTACGGCCTTCCTCAGGGCACGACTGGTTTTGCATGGGGATAGGTGCTTCTATTTGTTACAGACTATCGATGTCTAACGTCACTGTTATAAAACTTTGATTGGCTCTCTAAAGTGATTGGCTAGTCATGATGTAAGGGTAGATGGAAAGAAAGAGGCTATTCGTGGATGTCCATGTCGTCAACGATTGGTAGCTGTCCGCCAATCAGCGTTCGGCTTCTGGTCGGCAAGTTTTCCTCCTGGTGTGCGCGGAAGTGGACTGACCAAATGGCTCTGAGTACTATGGGACTTAACATCTATGGTCATCAGTCCCCTAGAACTTAGAACTACTTAAACCTAACTAACCGAAGGACATCACACAACACCCAGTCATCACGAGGCAGAGAAAATCCCTGACCCCGCCGGGAATCGAACCCGGGCGCGGGAAGCGAGAACGCTACCGCACGACCACGAGCTGCGGACAGTGGACTGACAGTTGCTCTGCAGCTGTTTGTGCGTGCGGACGCGGGGCAGAAGCTACACGGGACACGGACGTATCTTTTTCTTGTTTTTTTTTTAGTTTGACTTCCATGCAATATTCTCGATTCTGTTGCTGTTGTTTGTTGTTTGTTGACTGTACTGTTTCGTTGTTATTTTTGTAGTAAACAGTTGTTTGTTCCGGTATGTTTTGACGCTTCATTAATAATGGTCACAAATAAACTTAATTTCCAGGTGAAATTTCGTGACAGTAGTTATGTCAGACGATCATGTGACATAATTAGAATTGAAAGATGTTTATTACGCTGCAAGCCCAGAACATTACAAATAGTTCTGAGAAGTAGCGCAAGAACAAAAGTAGCGCAGGGTGGTTAGAAATGATTAACCGGGTTCTGATGCCTTATAGCTTCAAATAGATAATGCCCATCCATTCAAACTAATGACCGATGATAAGAGCTTATTTTAAAGTCTTGTTTATGCCATTGCATGTCTCACTGTGGTTCCCGAGGCGGTAAGGTAGCAAGAGGTTGCAAAATGATGACTAACCAACAGACAGCATTTTGTATGTTTCAAGAAAACTGAGCCTGTCGCTACCCTGCATTTGCAGACAGTACGCTTACTAACAATGATTCCGCACAGCACGGCAATGGCTGGGTTACCGTCGCTATAGTACGTGGCTCTAGAGGAGAAAAAGTACCATGTCTTTAATCGTTTAACAGTCGTGACGTCATCGCCTATCGGACATTTCAAATTTGTTAAGTGTATAACAGAGACATGAGTTAATCGCATTACATGTCCACCATGCCGTTGGTTATCAGGACCAGAAATCATCGTAAAATAAATGAATACGAGTCTGTGTCAGTATGGGTCAAAGGTGTTGACAACTGTAAGAAAATAAAGCTAGTTGGTGACCTCACAGCATACAGCCACTAACGTACCGAAGCATTCTACGGTGGTATTGACTGTTCAACGATACAGGCTGCCTCTGTAAAGGAAGAAGCTTTGGGCGGTCAGGTGTTCCAGTTGATTGTCCGAGAGGCGTTTCATCGCCGTTCAGAAAAATCTACACGTCGTGCAAGTAGCGAACTGGGCATTCCACAGCCAACAGTATGGAATATTCTGTGCAAGCGATTACGCCAGAAACCAAATCGCATACAGCTGCTGCAACATTTACGGCCAAGCGACTGCATCATCAGACGCGAATTTTGTGATTATTTCCAGGAAGCAGTGGAAAATAGCGAATTATCCCATGACCCGTGTTCACTCATGAGACAACGTTCCACATAAACGGTGAAAAGAATCACCACAACACTCGCATATGAGGCGCTGCAAATCTCTTCGATTTCAAGGAGCAAAGCGTTCGGACCTTTTTTTCCTGGGAAAATTGAAATCCATACATTGTACCTACACATGTTGCAGGAGTGGTTGTTTCCTAAACTAATAGCTGACATCCTAAGCTTCATATTCCAACAAGACAAAACTAAGCCTCGCTGTAATAGAGTAGTGCGTCGCCATTTGAATGAGAAACTTGCAAACCGGTGGACTGGGTGAATACATGCTCAAATGTGTATCGGTCGAACTTAACTATTACATGGATGTTTGTCATCTAGCACGAGGAGAGCACATAGAACACTGCAATAATGTGCAAGAAACTTGGGAATGTGCTTTTCATTAAATATATCATTCACCATTTTCATGTGATACCTTGTGAAACACATTCATCCAAAACCCGATGAATCATTTGTAGTCACATTGTACATCGCAACATTTAAAAAATAGGAAAATTTCCAAATTTTGTTCCCATTCGCAGCGTCGTATCTTTTTGAATTTTTGTGATACGCACTTGGTCCTCAGAATGCATTGCAACATTGACAATCATGTTTCGAATAGCACTTGCTCCATTATAGTCGGACAGTTTATTTCTGGGCTATGAACCCGTTTAACACAGTGTCATGTTAGTATAGTAACAAATTTTATAAGCAACACACAGTCGTAAGTCAGTCGCAGTCGACACGCTAACCAGCATAATATGAAAAAATTTAGTTTAAATAATCGTTCCTCTTTAAAAAGTGACCAAGGTGGCAAGCTTTGTCTTGTATTTACTGAGTTACTGAAGATTTAAATAATCCACACAGAAATTCGAGAACGATTGCCTCCCTTTACGAAAAAGAGATATTACTTTACACATATGGGTCACCATAACACTTGAGAAAAACAGTTTTCTGGCGAAAAATTAGAAATAATAACCTGCAGTTGAAAGTTTAGTAAACAAGTTTTCTTGCTAAATAATATTTCATCAAAAGTACCAGTTGTCCCCGAAGTGGTTTTCTAATATCGAAACGCATAATCTTACAACTATTTATATCCATAAAAAAACTTAAACATGAGGTATATACAAAAAACACTTCGCCTTAAGTATGAAAATAAAATAATTAAGTAGTTAACAAACTTTTAATAAACACTCATTATTCCAAAGAATTAAATACCAAGTACTGTCCTCGTGAGCTATGACTGACTTGCTGACTTCAGCGAAGTGGGTGTTTAACTGTGTCTAAAAATTGCACCACGCGTTAAAGGAGCCCATGTCATCAGCCGAGAATGATATATGGTCACGACAGCAGAGAATTTCTGTCAGCATTTTAATAAAGAGATAAAAAAGTGATATTAAAGAAACGATATATATTTTACATACAATTTTTGGAAATAGGTCTAAATTTACAAACACTCTTCTTCCGTAGTTTATGAGCAAACCCCGTATTATCTCCCATATAGAACAGTTTATCACAAAAAGATAGACATGAATCTCGTTGTGGCGCATATACACTGAAGACCAATAGAAACTGGTACGCCTGCCTAATAGCGCATGGGGCCTCCGCAGAGCGCAGAAATGACGCAACATGACATGGCATGGACTCGACTTTATGTCTGAAGTAGTGCTGGAGAGAATTGACACCGTGAATCCTGTAGGGCTATCCATAAATCCGTAAGAGTACGAGAGGGTGGAGATCTCTTCGAACAGCACGTTACAAGGCATCCCAGATTTGCTCATTAACGTTCATGACTAGGGAGTCTGGTAGCCAGCACAAATGTTTAAACTCAGAACAGTGTTCCTGGAGCCACTCTGTAGCAATTCTGGACGTGAGGGATGTCGTATTGTCCTGCTGGAATGGCCCAGCAATTCCATCGGAATGCACAGTGGTCATGAATGGATGCAGGTGATGAGACAGGATGCTTACGTACGAATCACTTGTCAGAGTCGTAACTAGACGTATCAGGGGTCCCATATCACTCCAACCGCAAGCGCCCCACACCATTACAGAGCCTCTGCCAACTTGAACAGTCCCCTGCTGACATGCAGGGTCCATGCATTCATGAGGTTGTCTCCATACACGTCCATCCGCTCGACATAATTTGAAACGAGATTCGTCAGACCAGGAAACTTGTTTCCAGTCATCAACAGTCCAATCTCGGTGTTACGGGCCCAGGCGAGGCGTGAAGCTTTGTGTCGTGCAGTCATCAAGAGTACACGAGTAGGCCTTCGGCTCCAAAAACCCACATTCATGATGTTTCGTTGAATGGTTCGCACGTTGACACTTGTTGATGGCTCAGCATTGAAATCTGCACTTCTGTCAAGTTCCACGATTCCTGATATTAACGGTACATTCGTGAAATGGTCGTACGGGAAAATTCCCGCTTCATCGCTACCTCGGAGATAGTGTGTCCCATCGCTCGTGTGCCGACTATAACACCACCTACAAACTCACTTAAATCTTAATAACCTGCCATTGTAGCAGCTGTAACCGATCTAACAACTGTGCCAGAGACTTGTCTCATATAGGCGTTGCCGACCGCAGCGCCGCATTCTGCCTGTTTACATATCTCTATATTTGGAAACTCACGCCTATACCAGTTTCTTTGGCGCTTCAATGTATTTTACTGTAACACAATGTAGGTGACGAACAGAAAAATGCACTAGTTGGTGTAAAAATGGCTTCTTATTCCAAATCTACTACCAGCACAATCAGCTATCAGTTAAATTCAATTTAGCAGTTTATTATAAACAGAAAATTACATACAACTTATGCTTTTGGAAAGGAAGATTTGGAGGGACCAGTGATAGAAACAGGAGAGTTGATTAATTTTGGTTCAAATGGCTCTGAGCACTATGGGACTTAACATCTGAGGTCATCAGTCCCCTAGAACTTAGAACTACTTAAATCTAACTAACCTAAGGACATTGGACACATCCATGCCAGAGGCAGGATTCGAATCTGCGACCGTAGCGGTCGCGCAGTTCCAGACTGAAACGCCTAGAACCGCTCGGCCACACCGGCCGGCTGATTATTTTTGTTGAATCTCTTTGTTACTGTCTCTAGAGATGATGTCCTTTTGTATTCAGAAATCTAGTAGCAGACGATTATACGTATACCCATTCCATAACGTCACACTTGTCATCATACATTGAACACATTTTTTCTAGACCCATTGTTTTTCTTTCATTTTACTTACACTTGGTCAAATAAGGTAGTGTTCCACTTTCGGTGCCTCCTTAATTTTTTTCTGGTTCTATTCTCAGTGTGTCCTCATTTTTCAGTTTTTTCTTACATCTGTACTATTGCTCTTGATTCTCTGTTATTTGTTCGTGCTTGGTCTTCTGAATTCAAAATTTCTTCCTAAAAGAGTTTCCCTGTGCTACATTCGATTCTTGAACATTATTTGTTTCCTGTCTGACTATTTATTTCTATGAATCAAGCTCTTGTCGAGCGCTTTTCCATAAAAACGCAGAACATGTTCTCATTTATTAAAAAACTTGCTCAAAAATAAATATTTGATGTTTCATGCCCTCCGAAATACACAATATACTTAGGTAAGTTCCTCATCAGTTTTTCTATGAATATTTGTCTGCATTGGATCCTCTGTTTTTCTTTAAATTCTTCTTCTAGTTTACATTTGACTGTTAATAATTCACTGGCATATAAGTATTTTAGTGTAAGATAGTGTCTGAGAACTTCCTTTATTTATAGTCATTTCTTATCATTCGTGTTTTTTGTTAAATTATATGCTCCTTCCATGCTACTATTTCTTCTGTTTATAATTTTCATAAGCCATTTTCTCGTATGATTACTGCAGGATACTAAAACTTTCTCACCTATTTATGTCGACATGTGTTTCGCTGGCAAACGGGAGAATGCCTTCCAGATATGTGGAAGTATCAGGAAAATTATTCTTGATGGGGAGCTATCAGGAAAATTGTACACCTTGGACGGACCCAAACCGGCAGTTCTAGGCTAAGAACCCGACCTTATTCTGAAACACTTTAACACAATTAGTTCTGTCTCTCAAATAGACGACTTGGAAAGTGCATACGCAAGTGCAATACAAACGTAACTCGCATTGTAGCTGCAGCCTTCTTTGTGCTGCTGAGAGCACTGAACGACCTTGGCCCTGCTCGAGCGCTTGCAGCGAGTGGCCAATACACGGCCTTTTACATTCCACTTCACTGCAGCTTTCTAAACATTACACTAACTGACCATTGCTCAGCAGCTGTTAAGCACTTGCTTAAGCTATACACAGTACAGAGCATCAATTTTCGCCTTCAGTGTCACCTTACGCTACCACTCTCCTCTTGACGCATCCTTAATGTTTAGCTGTGTCATGTACACAAGAAAAAATACACAAAATGCATGACAGTGACGCTGATGCCTTTAAACAGAATAGTTGTGGATATTAATACTGCAGGAAGGAAATGTACCCAGGAAGTTAACTCCGTTTAAAATTGCCTGAAAAACAGAGCCTTGCAGACAATGGGGACTCAGAAATTTGTATTACGTAACTAGTGACGCAGCAGTTGCCGACATCTCTGCTAACAAAAGCTCCGCTTGTTCTGTCTTAACGGATCTAACATACACTGACGGAAAAAACTGCAAAACAAAGAAGGCGCTGTGTGACATAAACGAAAGTTGGTAGGTATGTTCTTCGTCTGAAATATGATATCTATTAAAATTTCGGACCAGTCACATAAGAGTGGCGCTAGTAGCGCCATTATGAGGATGCAGATCAGGTTTGCTTTCAATTTAGGATGTAATGGTCGTGAGCGTTAGTTACCTTTGAGATTGGACTTTGTGAGTTGATGTTAGTCAAGAATGCCTTTAAGGCAATACAGACACCCTCATCAACACCTCACCGAGTTTGAGTAAGCTCCCGTAATGGGGCTACGAGATACTGGATGTTCCTTCTGAGATACTGCAGAAAGACTTGGTAGGAATGTAGCCATTGGACATAATTACTGGCAGCGGTGGTCTACATCTACATCTACATTCTATATTTATACTCTGCAAGCCACCCAACGGTGTGTGGCGGAGGGCACTTTACGTGCCACTGTCATCACCTCCCTTTCCTGTTCCAGCCGAGTATGGTTCGCGGGAAGAACGACTGCCGGAAAGCCTCCGTACGCGCTCGAATCTCTCTAATTTTACACTCGTGATCTCCTCGGAAGGTATAAGTAGGGGGAAGCAATATATTCGATACCTCATCCAGAAACGCACCCTCTCGAAACCTGCACAGCAAGCTACACCGCGATGCAGAGCGCCTCTCTTGCAGAGTCTGCCACTTGAGTTTGCTAAACATCTCCGTAACACTATCACGCTTACCAAATAACCCTATGACGAAACGCGTCGCTCTTCTTTGGATCTTCTCTATCTCCTCCGTCAACCCGACCTAGTACGGATCCCACACTGATGAGCAATACTCAAGTATAGGTCGAACTAGTCTTTTGTAAGCCACCTCCTTTGTTGATGGACTACATTTTCTAAGGACTCTCCCAATGAATCTCAACCTGGCACCCGCCTTACCAAGAATTAATTTTATATGATCATTCCACTTCAAATTGTTCCGCACGCATACTCCCAGATATTTTACAGAATTAACTGCTACCAATGTTTGTTCCGCTATCATATAATCATACAATAAAGGATCCTTCTTTCTATCTATTCGCAATACATTACATTTGTCTATGTTAAGGGTCAGTTGCCACTCCCTGCATCAAGTGCCCATCCGCTGCAGATCTTCCTGCATTTCGCTGCAATTTTCTAATGCTGCAACTTCTCTGTATACTACAGCATCATCCGCGAAAACCATCATGGAACTTCCGACACTATCTACTAGGTCATTTATATATATTGTGAAAAGCAATGGTCCCATAACACTCCCCTGCGGCACGCCAGATGTTACTTTAACGTCTGTAGACGTCTCTCCATTGAGAACAACATGCTGTGTTCATGGGACTATACGACCGCAACAAGACCGGATTCCGAGCGGCCACTTGGCATTTGGATTTGGATTGTATTGTTTGGGGGAAGAGACCAAACAGCGAGGTCATCGGTCTCATCGGATTAGGGAAGGACGCGGAAGGAAGTCGGCCGTGCCCTTTCAAAGGAACCACCCCGGCATTTGCCTGGAGCGATTCAGGGAAATCACGGAAAACCTAAATCAGGATGGCCGGACTTGGCATTACCGAGAGAGAAGATGGTCGTGCTCGACGTGTGACTCTAGCGTATCGTACTGCATCTGCAGCAGCAATTTGAGCAGCAGTTGGCTGCACAGTGACATAACGAACTGTTACAAATCTATCACTTCAAGGACAGCTCCGAGCCAGACGCGCTGTAGCGTGCATTTCACGGACCCCAAATCACCGTCCTTTACGACTTCAATGGTATCAAGCAAGGGCTCTTTGGAGTGCTGAGTGGAGGTCTGTACTGTTTTCTGATGAAAGTCGGTTCTGCCTCGGTGCCAACGATGGGCTGTGTTGGTTAGGAGGCCAGTTGAGGGCGTGCAAGCAAGCTGTCTGGGTGCTAGACATACTGGACCGACACCTGCAGGTATCGTCTGGGGTGCGATTTCGTATGACATCAGGCGCACTCTCCTGGTTGTTCCACGCGTCCTGACTGCAAATTTGTACGCCAATCAGGTGATCCAACCTGATATGCTGCCATTCATGAACAGCATTTGAGGGTGTATTTCCAATAGGATAACGCTCGTCCACATACTGCTGTAGTAACGCAACATGCTCTACAGAGTGCCTACAAGTTGCCTTGGCCTGTTCGATCACAGATCTGTCTCAGATCGAGCACATATGGGACATCATAGGACGAAAACTTCAGCGTCATCCACAACCAGCATTAACCGTCTCTGTATTGACCGACCAGGTGCAACAGGCATGGACTCCATCCCACAAACTGACATCCGACACTTCTACAACACATTGCCTGCATTCAACATTCTGGCGGTTACGCCGGTTATTAACATACCAACATTTCACACTTGCAGTGGCTTATCTCGCACTTACATTAACCAATGGTCTTGCAGTATTAATCACTTAAACATGTTACCTAGAGAAAACATTCCCGAAATTTCATTACTCTATGTTAATTATTTTTGGAGTCGCGATTTTTGTCCGTCAGTGTATCTGACGAACGTAGAGAAATGGCTTGGAACAGTTTGCTGGACTAGATAACCAGTTATTTGGGGACAAGATGTCGCGCGTACTCTGTCTCAAGATTCGACCTGTGTAAATGAACACAGAATAAAGGTTATGCAACTTAAGTATTTTGTACAGTGTTCAGAAAACATAACTACACCGTAAAGCTTTAAACAAAGAATTGTATGTAAACTGTTAATTACTAAAATAAACATTGTTGATTTACAAACAGGAAATTTCCTAAATCGCTTCGTAAACTGATATCAGCATAGCTCCCCCTCCCCCCCCCCCCTCTTTCAAATAGAACGTTCTCCTTTTTCAAAATCGTATTAATCGTAAAACCCTTAATATTATTCGAACTTCGGTCTTAGAGCCGTTTATTATGTTATTAGTTGGTTGTGTTTAATGTAACACGTGTGGTTTCATAGTTGAAGTTACGGACAAGTTCGGAGGAACTGAACTGTTATTGGAGACAGCGACTAAAGATAACGAAAGATTCAAAGTAGATCAGAGTTTAATGTCCGGCCGACGAAGAGGTCATTGCAGATGGATCACAAGTTCGGAAAGTGGGAAGGGATGGAGCAGGAAGTCGGCCGGGGAAGCGATTGGGGGAAGCCACGGAAAACCTGAATCTAGATGGCCAGACATTGACATGACCTGCCGCCTGCCAGTCTGGATCCAATTATCAATGTGAATTTTCCCATCATCTTCTAGCAGGTCTTCTTAATGGTCTTTCATTATCTTTTACACTACAGGAAAGAAGTTCGTTCAACTATCAGATATACATTCGTCGAGCTATATGTCCTGTTTACGTCTATTCCCTGCTCTATTAGCTTCTTTTTCCATCTCTCCTAGAAATTCCCATAAGGCATCTCACTGAGCAATCCCCTGTTTTTAATTGTGTTTGCATTGAAACTCAATGTCTCATTGATGTACAGGGTGTTTCAAAAATGACCGGTATATTTGAAACGGCAATACAAACTAAACGAGCAGCGATAGAAATACACCGTTTGTTGCAATATGCTTGGGACAACAGTACATTTTCAGGCAGACAAACTTTCGAAATTACAGTAGTTACAATTGTCAACAACAGATGGCGCTGCGGTCTGGGAAACTCTATAGTACGATATTTTCCACATATCCACCATGCGTAGCAATAATATGGCGTAGTCTCTGAATGAAATTATCCGAAACCTATGACAACGTGTCTGGCGGAATGGCTTCACATGCGGATGAGATGTACTGCTTCAGCTGTTCAATTGTTTCTGGATTCTGGCGGTACACCTGGTCTTTCAAGTGTCCCCACAGAAAGAAGTCACAGGGATTCATGTCTGGCGAATAGGGTGGCCAATCCACGCCGCCTCCTGTATGTTTCGGATAGCCCAAAGCAATCACACGATCATCGAAATATTCATTCAGGAAATTAAAGACGTCGGCCGTGCGATGTGGCCGGGCACCATCTCGCATAAACCACGAGGTGTTCGCAGTGTCGTCTAAGGCAGTTTGTACCGCCACAAATTCACGAAGAATGTTCAGGCAGCGTGATGCAGTAATCGTTTCGGATCTGAAAAATGGGCCAATGATTCCTTTGGAAGAAATGGCGGCCCAGACCAGTACTTTTTGAGGATGCAGGGACGATGGGACTGCAACATGGGGCTTTTCGGTTCCCCATATGCGCCAGTTCTGTTTATTGACGAAGCCGTCCAGGTAAAAATAAGCTTCGTCAGTAAACCAAATGCTGCCCACATGCATATCGCCGTCATCAATCCTGTGCACTATATCGTTAGCGAATGTCTCTCGTGCAGGAATGGTAGCGGCGCTGAGGGGTTGCCGCATTTGAATTTTGTACGGATAGAGGTGTAAACTCTGGCGCATGAGACGATACGTGGACGTTGGCGTCATTTGGACCGCAGCTGCAACACGGCGAACGGAAACCCGAGGCCACTGTTGGATCACCTGCTGCACTAGCTGCGCATTGCCCTCTGTGGTTGCCGTACGCGGTCGCCCTACCTTTCCAGCATGTTCATCCGTCACGTTCCCAGTCCGTTGAAATTTTTCAAACAGATCCTTTATTGTATCGCTTTTCGGTCCTTTGGTTACATTAAACCTCCGTTGAAAACTTCGTCTTGTTGCAACAACACTGTGTTCTAGGCGGTGGAATTCCAACACCAGAAAAATCCTCTGTTCTAAGGAATAAACCATGTTGTCCACAGCACACTTGCACGTTGTGAACAGCACACGCTTACAGCAGAAAGACGACGTACAGAATGGCGCACCCACAGACTGCGTTGTCTTCTATATCTTTCACATCACTTGCAGCGCCATCTGTTGTTGAAAATTGTAACTACTGTCATTTCGAAAGTTTGTCCGCCTGAAATGTACTGTTGTCCCAAGCATATTGCAACAAACGGTGTATTTCTATCGCTGCTCGTTTAGTTTTTATTGCCGTTTCAAATATACCGGTCATTTTTGAAACACCCTGTAAGTCAAAACTGGCAATACACTCTCAATGTAAACTTTCTTTTTCAGTCACAGAAGAAGGTTATGTATGGAAATCGTATTTAGATTACCAAACCAGACCAAATTATTTTACCCTTCTGTTTATTTCTTTAACTGTCCAAATGTAATCATAAATTTGCAATCAGATAAACGCACTGGTTGCACTTTTATGTGTCTTTTAATTGCCACGATCGGTGTCGGACCCGAGGCCACTTTCCATTAACTATCTGAACAATATTTTTTTTTAAAAAAAAGTACAATGGAATAAGTTACATGGCAAAGAAAGTAACAACAAACACCAAAAGCGAACGCCTAAAATAAATAATGTTGCAATAACATCTCGTCAACAAACATCGCCACACAGCATAGCAAAATAAATAATGTTGTATAGCAGCTCCTTCACAATTTAAGAAAACAATATTCACTCTAAGACCGAAGAAACGACACACGACGAAGAAATTATCCTAACACAACGGAAATCAGCAGATGTGATGTACATGCACAACAAACAAATGATTATAGTTACAGAAAAATTGGATGATTTGTTCGAGAAAAAGAGTTTCACAAATTAAGCAAGTTAATAACGCGTTGGTCCACCTTTCGCCCTTATGCAAACGGTTATTGATATGCATTCATTGACAGAGCTGTCAGATGTCCTCCTGACGGATGTGCCAAATTCTGTCCAATTGATCGTCAGAATACCAAGCTGGTTGGAGGGCTCTGCCCGTAAGGCTCCAACTCCAAACTTTCTCAGCTGGGAAGAGAACCGGCGCCCTTACTGGCAAGGAAGGCTCTGACAAGCACGAAGACAAACAGTAGAAGCCCTCGCCGTATTGTAGGGAAGCAGCCTACGCACGCCTTATAAAATTCTCATCAGTCTTTCCATTGTGTGCCAGCCTAGTCCGCTGTAACTAGCTGTGACGTCATGAATGTTGCGCAATGCTTTAAAAATCAAGTGAATAACCTGAAACGGTTCTAGCACGTCAGGAGTAATACTAAATCAATATGTGTTGAATGTCAGTTCAATAACTTTAACCATTTTCAAAATTTGGACGTTTTTCTGTAAAAATCATTGGCGCAACAGAAAAGAGCTAGAGACTTAAAAATTTATATTTAGATTCCTTTTCCATAATAATTTAATAGGAACAGTACTTTGGATCTCACAATTTAAAATTTTAGTGGAAATTCATGATTTTCTGGTTTTTGTCTTATAAATTAAGGAAGCAAGATAATTTAAGTAGGCTAATAAATAAGGCTAGGATGTTTATATTTAAGTAAAATGGAGATCCGCTATAATCATAAAGATGTGAGAAGTTTCAATTGAATAACTATAAAACTATAGCAATAGCGTATCTCCAAACGGCAAGTTCAGAGCTCGTCTACTGTGTGCAGTGTAATTAAATTAATTCTCTCGCCCAAAATATTTTACTTAGCCACGTCAGATTTTTATTATGATTACTTACGTGTGTGCTGATTGCGCATTTAAATTGAGAGCTTCATCTGCCATCAGCAAAGGAAGCAATGATTTATTCAATAACTTAATGAGGTGCATTACTAGCCCAGCGGCTAGTCGGGAGAGCCGATTTGATCAGGCGTTCCCTTAGCCGTCCGCACCGCGGCTTTATATATAAGAACGATGCGCGAGGAAGGAAGGCCCCAGTTCTCTCCAGACGCTGAATAGCGCACCATCTGTGTCGGGAGTCGCGTGGCATCGGTATCATTGCTATAAACAGCCTCGGATGCCGTATTAAGTTACTCCGGATACGCGTAACCATGAAATCGTTTTCGAGTGAAGTGTTAATTCTGGGATGACTTTAATAATCTATCTTCAGTTTGCGTATGTCGTATTTTCACGTGCCGCTGCGGGACAGACATTCTACCATTATTTAGTGTGGCGTTTGATGAACATTATCATCAAATTAGGGCGAGCATTCATTTAAACATTTAATTTGGACAGTTATAGTTGCATCAGCGCATTAGACTCTGAACTGCTCTGTTAGTCAGGTTGTGTGGATTCTTTTTTTTTTTTCATCTGTGACTTTCAGAATACATAGAACATTTTTTTTCACGATCGTTTTTGATTATGAATCCCAGACAATCTCCTAATTCCTCAGAGCTATAAGCTGTAGCTATAAGTGTATTTCTCAGATGAAGTGGGCACTAGGAATTCTAATTACAGGCTTCACGTTTTGCTAATCACTTTCTGGTTGCCAAAATTGTAGTTAGAGAGCCAGTGTTGAGAACGGCAAAACAACAGCATAAATACAAAAGGAATATTTATATAACAATTAATTCCACCCGCCGCCCCACATATGGTTAAACAGCAGGGAAATGAAATGTTTCTACATTACAAACCAAACATTAAATATAACAATAATTCTACCCGCCGCCCCACAGTATGTGTGTGCGTGGGGGGGGGGGGGGGAGGGGAGGAGGTGGGAGCATTGTCTTGCTGAAATGTGAGCCCGGATGGCTTGCCACGAAGGATAGCAAAACGTCACATAGAATATCGACAACTTAACGTTGTGCTCAAAGGGTATCACGGATGACAACCAAAGAACCAAAGGGTTCCTGCTATGAAAAGAAATGGCACCCCAGATTAGCGCTCCTGGTTCTCGGACCGTATGACGTTTGACAGTTTGGTTTTCCACTGCTGTCCAGGGCGTCTCTGGACACGTCTTCTCTGGTCATCAGAGTTTAGTTCGAAATGCCACTCATTACTGAAGACAAGTGTACTCTAGGCACTGAGATTCCAGGCTGAGCATTACGAACAGGTCTCGCCAACCAGTTTGGTATTCTCTTCAATAAACTATGCAATTTTTCTGAAACTATAATCATTTTGTTTCGGGTGGAGTGACAGTTTACAAGGAGGACCAGCAGACAGAGGTGAAGATGAACTGTGAGAATCAAATAAGCCTAAGGATAGCACAGAATGAATTTTCACTCCTCGTCATAGGAGTGTGCACTGATTTCAAACTTTCTATCGGATTAAAACTGTGTGTCGGACTGGGATTCCAACGTGGGACCTTTGCCTTTCGCGGGCAAGTGCTCTACCGGCTGAACTATCCACGCACGACGCGGTCTCAGATCTTTACTTCCGCCAGTACGTCATCCCCTACCTTCCAAACTTCACAGAACTTCTCTTGCATGCCTTGAGGGATTAGCAGTCCTGGAACAAAAGATACTGCGGAGACATGGCTTCACCACAGCCTGGGTAGGTGGGAGATGAGGTTCTGGCGAAAGTAAAGCTGTGAGGGGCCTCGGGAGTCGTGCCTGAATAGCTCAGTTGGTAGAGCAGACAAAAGGTAGAAGTTTCAGGTCGTGTCCCGGTCCCGCACACAGTGTTAATGTGCTAGAAAGTTTCATAAGTACAGTGCTTTGAAAGTAAAACAAAATACAGAAATACACGGAATTTAAAAGTTTTGGTTGGATGTATAAGAGAAAGAGACGAAAAAAGACAGCAGACGACACTCAGAGAACCTAAGACTAAAAGCAGAGTCGAATTTGGGAAGCCAGCGGTAGCAATCAAGTGAAGACAGCAAGTGCATCTCCGCACGCAAACAAGATGTTTACGCGACGTGAATGCTGTTTACTTAAGTGAGGCACACGTATTGTGTAAAGGTGAAACCTAGTCAACAGCACAGTGTCGTCAGTATAATGATGGTGTTTCAAATATGCTTCTTTAACAACTATTACTCCTTCATTTTCCCAGTGCAGACTCGCTCTAGGGCTACTGAGAATTATTAAGGCATTACGAAATCTTGTTGCTCGCCTGGCTCTTTAAATTTTTAATATCTCACGAGCCTGATCAAGTCTGATGGAAGCTTCAGCCCCGGCCGGGGTGGCCGAGCGGTTCTAGGCGCTACAGTCTGGAACTGCGCGACCGCTACGGTCGCTGGTTCGAATCCTGTCTCGGGCATGTATGTGTGTGATGTCCTTAGGTTAGTTAGGTTTAAGTAGTTCTAAGTTCTAGGGGACTGATGACCTCAGAAGTTAAGTCCCGTAGTGCTCAGAGCCATTTGAACATTTTTTGAAGCTTGAGTATTGGAACGGTCACTTCCGTGCAATAACACTGGCTGAATCAATATACGAGTATTTCCCCTCAACGGCTGCTACGAGTAGTATAGCCTATTGCTGAAACTGTGACGAAAAATTTCTCAAAGTCTATGAATCCCAGAGAATGTGGTAAGTCTTCTCATTGCTCCATTCAATAATTTTATTAAATACTTGCATGTGGCCCACCGTACTAACCTGACTTCCGAAGTCTGCTTGCCACTTTGTTTCATCAGAATCGAATGTTTTCTCAGTGTATTTGGTGAAATTTTTAGTGCTTACATCATCAAAGGACTGATAGGACTGCAGTTTTTCATACCTTGTCCGTATTCTTTCTCATGAAGTAGATTACCGATTTTCTCCAGTTTGGGAAGGGTCTTCTTTCTCACATATTCTGTAAACAATTTCGCATGTTCCTATTGCAGCATTTTACCTCAAGCTTTAACCATTTTTTATTGGAATACCTTCACTTCCACACACATCTTCTACCTGCGGACTGCCATAATTTTCTTAATTTACAGCAGAACAGAGAAGGTGTAAAGAATTGGAAAAACATTGCTAGTCTATTAAATTTATACCAAAATGTTCGGTGAACTTCTGAGTTAAATTTCAGACCGTAATCAGACTAAAGTCCATAGAATGTGACATCAAAATTGGATAACACGGAAGACATAAATGATTTCTTTTTTAAGGAGCACCAAGTATGAGTTATAACATGTTTCAGGATTTCTAGACAAGTTTTCGCTAACTTACAGCTTATTCCGAATTTACAGATAGTCAACAAAACTAGGGTTTAGACTTGTCGGTTTGTTAAGCAACTCTAACAGGTAAAATAGTGAGAATAAAAAATTTGTTTTTAAACAGAGAAGTAGAGCAAAATGAATACAAAGAACCACAACTATTTTCTAAAGAGTTGAAATCGTGTTCGAATTTCGTTACAGAGATGTAGATGAACTGTGCTTCTGATATCAACACTGTATAATATTTGTGTAACTTTTTTTTGTTTATTTTTCGACCGGCTACGAGCTTTCACAATGGACTTCCGTATTCGATAGTGCAAACGTGAGATTAGGCGCAAAATTATCTCTACTAGCATCGAAACTGACAACCAGTATGCTGAAAGATTGTTCAGTGAAGGCTAACTAAGTTGGTGAATTCACTTACTTTAAGCAACCGAAAAGGGAGTGCGAACGGATAATGCAAAAAATAATCCGGAAATTAGAAATGAAACAGATACCATTTGGGAAAATGAATGCCGCATTGAAAAGTAAGTATGTAATATGCCTGAAAAGTAAGGTCAGCAAGTACTGTATGATAAGGATTCTAATCTATGGTAGTCAAATACGCAGCTCAGTGGCACAAACCATCCAGAAACTGAGAACTTTCCAGTGACTAATAAGTAGTAGTCTGTCAATAACAACGCGAGAGGCAGGTAGGAATGAAGGGACGTCTCACTGACTGCTAACGAATCGAAATGCGGTAAAGTGTGCAAAGTTTACGTTCAGTGCTAAATGACGTTCCTCCTTATACGCTTTGTGCGATTATGTTTTGAAAAAAAAATGGTTCAAATGGCTCTGAGCACTATGGGACTTAACATCTCAGGTCATCAGTCCCCTAGACTTAGAACTACTTAAACCTAACTAACCTAAGGACATCACACACATCCATGCCCGAGGCAGGACTCGAACCTGCGACCGTACCGGTGGCGCGGTTCCAGACTGTAGCGCCTAGAAGCGCTCGACCACACCGTCAGAGGTATCAGAATGATTTTCGCTTATAAATTTCGGCTCCGTCGTTTCCAGACTCGGGTTTCCTACCTCAAATTGATATATTTATCCTTCTCCACCACCCGTGAAAGTTTGTCCGCCGCTCGTGGTCTCGCGGTAGCGTTCTCGCTTCCCGAGCACGGGGTCCCGGGTTCGATTCCCGGCGGGGTCAGGGATTTTCACCTGCCTCGAGATGACTGGGTGTTTGTGTTGTCCTCATCATTTCATCATCATCCAGGAAAGTGGCGAAATTGGACTGAGCAAAGATTGGATAATTGTACGGGCGCTGATGACCACGCAGTTGAGCGCCCCACAAACCAAACATCGTTATCGTTACCCGTGAAAGTTTGTAACATCACGGAATCACACTGTATATGTAACTGTAGACGAAGACGCTCGTCCATTACAACTGTAGTCGACACATACTTGGTACTGCGTAGCACGTCAGAGAAATCCAGCGCGTCAGTTGACCTCTAATTGTTGCCCAAAGCAGTAAAGAGGTAGATTACCACCAGAATTTAGTCCGCAGCTCGTGGTCGTGCGGTAGCGTTCTCGCTTCCCACGCCCGGGTTCGATTCCCGGCGGGGTCAGGGATTTTCTCTGCCTCGTGATGACTGGGTGTTATGTGATGTCAATAGGTTAGTTAGGTTTAAGTAGTTCTAAGTTCTAGGGGACTGATGACCATAGATGTTAAGTCCCATAGTGCTCAGAGCCATTTGAACCATTTTTTGAACCAGAATTTAATGCCTGTATATGAAAAGGCATTGACTTTGACCTTGACAAGCACAGTGACGACCTCTCACAAACAAACTACTTCAGCTGTGTCTTTCACTTCTTACGTAATTCATTACGGCTTCAAAAGCGAATTTGCTTAAATGATCACTGATGTGACTGAGGGCTGGTGATGCACTGCTAAAGCCATTAACCGTACAACTAACTTGTAAAGAAATGTGAACTTGACCGCAAGCAGTGACTCACGCGAAGTGCGTTCGGCAGACAGCCGGTTTCGCAGAGCCTCTCGAGTTGTTTCGAAGGCGGCCGACGCTGTAACTGCTCGCGGAGAAGCTTGCTGCGGCTATATAGCGGGACGTGGCCGTGTGACGGCGGCTGACGCTGCGCCATCTCTTACCGGGATTTCTCGCTACCGTGACAGAGTCAGTTCGCGCCGCCCCCGTACTCTTTGCGTTGTGAATCATGGGCAAAAGTTCATTTTTTCACCGAGTAAACTTAGCACTGCGCAAACCAAGAGACGCATGTTTACAGCGTTCCATCTTATCAGTACCAACGACCGTGAGAGCAGCCCTTACCAGTGATGTGACGTAAACTGTTACAAATAAGACCGTGGAAACAACAAGCTAACATTACGAACGGCAGCCACTGTTAAAGTGGTGTGATGGTTTCGGCGCTTGCCCTGCGCGGTATTTTAACGTGCAACATCACGCGTTTTGCACTCCTAGATGTTACGATTGCTATACCGATAACGCAGCGCCACCTGGCGTTACAACAAAGATCATGTGAAGCCAAAACAACAACAAAAAGAAAACAAATTTCTCCTTCCGTTCTTTGAGACAGACAGGGGAAGGAAATTTAGCGTCCAGCATTGCATCGACGACGATATATGTATCGCACATAAGCACGCATAGGAAAAGCACTGGCCTAGGAAATTGGACATGTCCTCTTTCAAAGGCACCATCCCAGCATTTGTGTAAAATGATCTATGGAAACCAAAGACAGTTTAATCTGGATGGCTAACGGGAATCTGAACTTTGGTCCTCCCAGATGGACTCACATTTCGTGCCTAGTATTTTCTGCTTTTTAATTTTAGCTCTAAAAGGCGTTGTATGAGCACATTGCCATTATACGTATACCAATATAGATATCATGCGAAAAACGTATTCTCCAGTAAATAGCATTTTATATCGATGGCTTTCGAAATGCTTAAGTGCCAATACAGTGGTCATTGTCCAGACGGACGTAGCGTTTACTCTGAATGCAGGTAATTCATGAAAACCTTTTTAGACTCAGTTTCCGCGGGCAGTTACCGCCAGTCATTCTCGACATCACACTGTTACTATACAGCGTATCCTAGGAGACACGGTTAATATTCGGGGATATGATTGCAATGAACATTCGAAAAAAAAATTCTAGTAAAGATGGGCTCCAAAAAGCGTACCTTAAGAGCTGTGAGCATTTGTTCATCTTCGCTACTGTCAAACACATTTCTTCTATCGAAGAAGTGGTCATAGTTCTTAAGGTATACATTTTAAAGCCCAAGTTTAACTGACTATTTTTTATTGTTTTTATCCATATTATCTCCTCCTAAAATATGGAAAGCATAGATCTTGCAGTAGAAGAGATTTGTTTCACAGTATCGAAAATGTAGAAGTGTTCATAGCTCTTAAGATATGTATTTTAGAGCCAATTTTCAGTAGCCTTTTTCTTTCGAATTTTCATCCCTATCACTTTTATGAATAGTTATTATTTCTTCTGGAACACTCTGTATTTAGTCAAAGAGAAAAAAATTATACAAACATCGAAAGGTGTTGACATAAGATGCAAAAGAGATTGAGATCTTTCTCGAATTCTTTACGAATTGTTTATGTCTGTGGAATCATGTCGCACGAAGCATTTTTAAGTAATTTTTTATTCTTGTGATAAATCTGCTGTACCTTTCTTGATAAACTGAGATGTCTCCATTCTGGTCTATTTATATAGTAGTAAACACAGAATAAGTCGCAAGGTAAGCAAAATAGATCTACAAAGCTACAAATCATAAATCATGGGGTAACTCAATAGCAGGGAAACTCTTTGCTTTTCGTACGTGTCTCGGTAACAAGAAAGGAAGTTCGTGCCGGCCGAAGTGGCCGTGCGGTTCTAGACGCTACAGTCTGGAACCGAGCGACCGCTACGGTCGCAGGTTCGACTCCTGCCTCGGGCATGGATGTGTGTGATGTCCTTAGGTTAGTTAGGTTTAATTAGTTCTAAGTTCTAGGCGACTGATGACCTCAGAAGTTAAGTCGCATAGTGCTCAGAGCCATTTTGAAAGGAAGTTCGTCAAGAACAGTAACATTCAGCTAAAACATTAAAAAGTCAGAGTAAATTGTAGTAAGGCGTACTAAGTGCAATGTGCAACATAGAAGATGGACACCATTGCAATGGAACAGACAAACTGCAGCAAGTGGAAAATGTGGGAGCCTCGCTAAGAAAAGTCGAGGGCACGATGACAGAAGCGTAAAATCAGATATACAGAAATGTGCCATTTAAGAGAAATAATAATTTGCCGTGATATTATGCCACACAAATGAAACTATAATTCTGTATCGTTTCCTGGACACACATTCCCAGATGAAGGGTGATACAATGGTTGTTTTAAAGGGAAATCATTTGTGAGAAGTTAAATCTCGGAGCAGGACCAAGAATAAAATATTGACAGCTGCCTTTAGCAGACAGTGTTCTAGCAATATAGCTTACTCATTGTACCCGCTGGATGAAATGAGACTTCAGCATCTTTTACTGCTAATAGGGACAGCTGAGGAATTAGTCTTGCTTAAGCGGCAGTGTATTACATAACCAAAGGTATTTTGCTTTAAATTCACATTGACATTTAGTTGGTAGCATCTCACTTAAGACAGTGAATTGACATCACATAGTTCAAGTAATATGGACACAGAGGAATTGCCAGCCGGGGTGGCCGAGCGGTTCTAGGCGCCACAGTCCGGAACAGCGCGACCGCTACGGTCGCAGGTTCGAATCCTGCCTCGGGCATGGCTGTTGTGATGTCCTTAGGTTAGTTATGTTTAAGCAGTTCTAAGTTCTAGGGGACTGATGACCTCAGAAGTTAAGCCCCACAGTTCTCAGAGCCATTTGAACCAACACAGAGGAATTGCGAGCAAAGATTAAACAGATTGTAAATTGTGATCTGGAGAACCACGTGGCTAGTAAGGACTAAGGACGAGAAGAACGCAACATGGTTTTACAACGAAATTCGGAAAATGCTGGGGACGTTAAGGCTGCTGCACTGTCGGTTCAAAAGAGAACGCGCAAATAACGACAGGGAAAGGTTAGAGATTCGGGCATCTGGGAAAATATCTATGTGCGTAGCATACAACTGCCACCGTCATACCTTATCAAAAGATCTGGGCGAGAACGTGACAAAATTGTAGTCCTATGTAACATCGCTATGGGGGTCTAAGTCTTCCATCCAGTCATTCGTCGACCAATCTGGTGTGGCAGTTGAAGACAGCAAAACGAAAGCTGAAGCTTTAAATTTCGCGTATAAGAAATCATTCATGCAGGAGAATCGTTGTTTCACCATAGAACAGACTCTCATGTGGATGACATAGTATTAAGCTTTCCTGGCGTAAACAAACAGCTGAAAGAGTTGAAAACAAATAGTCGCCACGTCCGGATAGCATTCCAATTCTGTTTTGCAAAGAGTGCTCTGTGGTATTGGCCCCTTACTTAGCTTGCATTTATCACAAATCTCTCGCCAGCGCAAAGCCCCAAGCGACTGGAAAAAAAGATAGGTGATCCATGTATATAAGAAAGGTAAAAGAAAGGACCTACAGAATTACAGATGAATAGTACGAAGGGCAAAAAGAGAATTAGGACAATTTGGTAGTGCAGATTGCCTACTTCAGGGGCAAGTGCACATTCAGGGGCAAACCTCTTTTGATTGACAGGTCCTTAGCCTATAGTTTTAAGTTTATTATGACCCCTTGGGGGATAATCCCTCCTTAACCTATTGTTCGGTTAAGTGATTTTTCATGTCATCCCTATTGCTCCTCCCTTCTCTCCCCCCCCCCCCTTCTTCTTCCCCCTAGCCGGGCAGAGTGGCAACGCTGTTTGAGGCGCCATGTCACAGACTGTTGCCTGGCCCCTACCGCCGGAGGTTTGAGTCTCCTTCGAGCATGTATGTTTGTGTTGTTCTTAGCGTAAGTCAGTTTAAGTAGTGTGTAAGTCTAGGGACGGATGACCTCAGCAGTTTTGTCCCTTAGGAATTCAGACACATGTGAACATCTTCCCCCACCCCATCCTTCTGGGAACTCCCCTCGCCGATACAAGCACACGTTTGACATCAATTTCATTGACTAATTAATTAAATTGATCAATTAATGAATGCCTTCCACTCTGGGAAACCCATTCCCCTTCCCTCCCCCACCTAGAAATTGGAAATTGGAAAAAAAATCTCAGTTGATTGACCATTGGCTATTAAATCGATTTCAGTGTATGGAATATTATTTAAACAATTTCTGGTAGACAAGGCAATGTGTGGAATATTGTTTATTTAAACAATTTATAGGATACAAGATGGTATTTGAAATTTTCAGGAAAGAATTTTTCAGGAAATTGACTGTTGTGTATGGAATACTGTTTATTTAAACAATTTGTGGGTGACAAGGCACTTTGGAATATTTAAACAATGACGGCACTTTTTTCTTCTGATCACGCTTGGAAACGCTGAGTGGGCTTAGTTTATATTTGCTGCTGGAGTCAGGGATGTTAAGGCTCTTATTTTTTTCTTTTCCTCACATTTAGAAGAACACTGGTGCCTAAGCATAAACGGGAAAATCAGAAAAATTACATATCTAAAAGTTCATGACATATTTCGAAACCCACCGCCACGTTCGGCAGACAGACAAATTACTAGAATCTCAGCGGCAAATTATTTTGTACAAATCTAGAAACATACAGCAGTCACATTCCGCTGGCACTTAAACCCTGGAAAAGGGATCTACAGACGATAAATGAAACGAAGTGCAATATAGTAGCCACTGTTTTGGGTCTCACGCACGCTCGTCTACACCAGGACGCTACCAAAAAGTTCACAACAGCCCAAGTCCTAATTACAGATCACGTTACTAAGTACCGCTGACCAAAGTGGCTGGCGGGAGTGGCCGAGCAGTTCTAGGCGCTGCAGTCTGGAACCGCGAGAGAGCTATGGTCCCAGGTTCGAATCCTGCCTTGCGGATGGATGTGTGTAATGTCCTTAGGTTATTTGGGTTTAAGTAGTTCTAAGTTCTAGGGGACTGATGACCTCAGCAGTTAAATCTCGTAGTGCTCTGAGCCATTTGAATCATTTGACCAAGGTGGGCATATTGGCCTCCTTTGATCTCGCGGTCCCCAGACAAAGCGGCATTTTGTTGACTACGAAAATTCCAGACTCACTTCCTGTCTCTGTCTTTCTCAAGAGACCACTCACTGTTTGTCTGTGCGAAGCACAGCTCGAGACATGCAGACAGGAGTTTTCCATCTCCCCTCAGAATACAGTGTTCCTATTGGATAATGCTGGAGACAAAGGGAGAGCAGAAGCAATTTCGATATAGAAAATAAAGTGAAATACTCCATCTGCGTTACCATATCAAATTATTTGCTCAAAGATTACAGGTGTGAAATAGCTAAAAACACTCACTCCACCTCACGATGATCCTTCTTCATAATGAAACATATTTTCAACGTTTGAGTATCACACGCAGAGATTATGCAAATTAAGTAATCAAATTTCCATCACAAATAGACTGTAGTGCTAAAGATATCCGAGGTCCTGTACGCACTGACGTTTATGAGCACACACACCTCCTCCACCACAACGTTTCCACTAAACAAACTGGTGAAAAAATAAAAAATCCCACTAATCACAAAAATGGTACAAATGGTTCTGAGCACTATGCGACTTAACTTCTGAGGTCATCAGTCGCCTAGAACTTAGAACTAATTAAACCTAACTAAGCTAAGGACTTCACACACATCGATGCCCGAGGCAGGATTCGAACCTGCGACCGTAGCGGTCGCTCGGTTCCAGACTATAGCGCCCAGAACCGCACGGCCACTCCAGCCGGCCCACTAATCACACAAACTAGTGATCGCGAGGCATGCTGACTACAGTGTAGCTCCATCTGCACCAGCCGGGAGGGAGATCCGCACCTGCCCAGACCATGCCTGCCGGTACTTAATGCATGTGCACTCACAATACAACTATCGGAAACAATAAATTGATCAATCGGGAATTTGGCGTTGCGACTGGGTTTTTAAATCATTGTAGAATATCCTGAATTGGTCCTCTCCACTACATTCGGAAGGAGGAAGAAAGGTCTACCATGTGATGGGATAGTAACAATAACAAATACCTCTGCAAGACAGAGTCCACTGTGATGTATTGAGAACTAATACACATGACACACTTCATCTGCGAGCCAATCCGTAGTAATAAGTTGTCATGGATTGATGTCAGAGATCGCTATCAATTGGGAATTTAACGTTGCGGCTGAGTTTGTAAAGCACTACAGAATTCCTAAATTGATTCTGTCTGCTACATTCGGAAGCAGGAAGGGTCTACTGCGTGATAGGATAAAGACAACAGCAGATAACACTGCAAGACAGAGTCCACTGCAATGTATTGACAGGCACTAAATACGGCACACTTAAACTACGATCCAGTCTGTAGCAGTAGCTGCCATGGCCAGATGTCGGAGATCACTCACTTGCACATCCCGCGCATTCCTGTCCCGATGTCCACACGAAGCGCGCCGCCGGCGTCAACGCTGAGGTTGGTGAAAACTACCGCCGCAGCGGCAGCCGCAGCCGTGGAGACACGTGTATGCCAGAGTGCACCACTCCCAACCATGGAGGGCACCCAGGGATGACCGGAGTGGTAGGAATTCGGATGTTATCGATATGTCCAGCACAAACACCCACCATTTTGAATCTTTCTTCACGCAACACACACGTCCGCTTCTATCCCTGCTGACCCCTCACACTGGTCACTCCGCTAGCCCTCATTGCCTTCGATAAGATCAGACAGACTGGCGCATTTTACTACCTAACCGCCCATCACAGACCGAGTTAATCCGCAACTTCTGGTCGTCCAAGCCTAGTGACCACTTCCAGCGACAGCTGCAGAGCACAGCGAAACAAATGCCGCCAGCCGCCGTGCACTGTAAAACATACACCGGCGACTCGGATGTATACACTAGTTCTAACCAATTCCACCTCGACACAGAGCCACCAGTTTACAAAATCCACTTTACCTAGTCCGAGACAGCAATGTTGCTGGCCATACACCCCGAATTTCTCTCTCAAAATGTGGATTTCTCCATTTTATATATGTTATTTTCGAAGACAGAAGAAATCAGGAAGTACAGTTTTTTCACATCGCTAAATTATCGTTACTTGTTGTAAAAGTCCTGTAACAGTATGCCATAGGCTACATTTCCTACACGTATTCTTTCATCAGATAGAAAAAAATCTGTCCTAATCAGCTTAATATCTGTTAGTCATAGGCCTAGATTATTAGATTCATTTTTGGCTCATGACGGAGTATTGAGATCTACCTCTGTCACGGGATGCCTCCTCACTTTCGAACTTCCTTAAAGTAACAAAATGCTTCACATGAAACGAAGTCTCTTAAGCTGACAGCACAGAGAAGTTGTAAATATTAGGTTTATACTACGTATCACTTTATAAATGTAATACTTCTCATTTTATTACGAAGGATGTCTCTCACTATATAGATGAAAGACAGAAATTTCGTTAAAGGTATCACCGCAACGAAAAATTGCTTTATTACTGCTCCTGCTCCCGAATCACATCCGCAGTCACTAGCCATCGCTACCATCCGCCAGGTGGCATTTCATTGATATAAAATTGATAGCCTAATTAATTAAAATGATCATAAGAGTCACTTTGCATGGCGAGTAATTTTTTTTCCCCACCAGTGGGAGTACACTCGCCAGAAATGGGAATCCCTTCGGAAGACGATGGTCTTTTCGGGGATCACTATCGTGTACCAACATTTTAAGCCGACCCCAGAAGGATTCTACCGCCAGCAACATACATTTCGCGTAAGGGCCGCGTTATTAAAAACACGAACACAACAACTATGTTACTGTCACCCTGCATAAAATCGGTCTTGGTTCTACAGGCACAGACAAGTCCCTGATAATGTTACGCTTTCTGGTGAAAATGCTGTACCTGCGATTTGGAATCAAATCTATCCATTCAACCACATACTTACGTTGGATCCTATAAAGATGTCTTTTAATGATTACATGAATCATGTTCATGCCGCTTTCATATCTCAAACCGAGTCACCTTTTTATTCGAACCTGTCTGCTAAGGCTGCCACACAGCAAAAACTCCACTGTGGTTTTTAGACAGTCCGTCTGCATCTTGTAACTGTTCCTCAGACTCTGTCCCACCCTCCCTGCACCTTTGTCCATGTGATGATTCCAAATTAAGTCGGAACTGAACAGAAGTCGGAGAGCGCTATATCTAAGACTTTCCGCATCCCGGGGTGAAAAAGGATGAGCTGGGTTAACGCGACAGGACCGTGTTTTGACCACACGTTGCCGTAGCTGTGCCAACCCTGTAGGATGTGTAGGGCCAGCGCCAAACGAAGCTTTTTCCTGCTACACGAGGTAGTAGAAATACATTACGAGCATTTATGGAGTGTTTCTTATCGGGAAAATGAGGAAAACTCCACATCATACGGGATTTGGAAGGAGGACGGGTCTTTTGCTACTGCACCGTAGTCCATTTCCAAACCACATACAGGTACGGCAGTCCGAAGGAGATATGCATCCCTCAGAGTGCATTTATGTCCATCACCCTAACATTCTCTCTATCTTCGTTAGTGTGCACCATCCAACAGAGAAAAACTACGAGCTATAGAAAACTCCGCTAATGTTACCCAGTAGAGAACTCAATAAGGTTTTACCACACGTCCCTCTTCCAATACACTGAAAACAAGTACCGTCTGCATGCTGACATTGACCATATGTGATGATTCCATTAAATACACCGGTACACGTTTTGGTCCACTGGAACAGCCTTCCAGTGATCCACGTCGTTTCCACAGACCAGTACAAAGCTTTGTCGCGCCTACTGTAGGAGGACCATATGCCACAGAGCAGAGCAGTGTACGACTGCAGCTGTGTACACAGCAATATATTTTGTTTTCTACCATGACTATGAGATCTGCGACAGGTGCTAAATTGATATTAACATGTTTCAAGCCACTGACTCTCACAGAAAACTAGGCGTTGCATGGTGTAAATTATACTGCTGCTGCTCTCACAACACACTGGATGAATGAAATAAAAGACAGAGGCTGTGTCCAGTTGTGCTACGTCCACTAACCTAAGCCTCCAGAAGAAAAAAAATGGCGGGAAGTTGGAATTCCAAGAGGATAATGTATGATTATGCATGATAATGCATTGATTATCACTCATTAACATTCATTATCATTCATTATCATTTATTAACATTCATTATCATTCATTGTCATTCATTATCATTCATTATCACTTATTATTATTTATTATCATTTATTATTATTTATTATTATTGACCTGCCTCCACTAGAAAATTCCCTCCAAATTCAAATTCCTACACGATAATGGCTGCAAAACCTTACTTTTGTTTATTATTATTCATTATCATTTATTAACATTGATTATCACATTCATTGTCATTTATTATCATTTATTATTATAGGCCTACCTCCACTAGAAAATTGCGCCAAATTCAAATTCCAACACGATATTCTCTCGAAAACTGTACTTCTATGTATTATTATCATTTACTATTTATTCAAGATGTCCGATTTTCTCGGTGAGAAAGTCATTCTCCTTACATCCATAACAAAGATCTATCACAAGTTCAAATCCCCAACACCTTAATTGATAACATGTACGAGCTTTCTCCGTCACTCACCTTTTCTTTTCACCAGTAGCCTATCATAATCGCGTTAAATAATAAACTGCACTTATAGTAACGTAATTCACGTCCTTTGATTTTGCAGGGGGGAAGGTACTGAAGACTTTATTTCAAGCAGTATGGTCATCACTTGTTCTCCAACACAGTCAGCACACACATCTTTGATGTCGCACTGCAGTCACCACGACGTCCGCGCTCCAACTGAATTAGTTCAAATCCTCGCCACCCCCTGGCCAGTGCGCGGAGACACTGCCTACGCCTGTCACGTGAGGCGGGGGAGGGGGGGGGGGGGCAGCGATCACTCCCACGTCGTAAACATGTTTTCGCTGGACATGCTGGAACTTGTCGAGTTTGACGTCACAGCGGCCCCTTGTCCACTCACCACGTGTATTCGTCACCTCCACACGTTTCCCGCCAAAATTGTCTCCCTCCGAGCTGAATCACACAACGGTCGGCCGTTTCCCTGCAACACTTTCGGCGCCATGTTCAAACATGTCGATGCTGACCTCACACAGCCGCTCGCGACGTGAACCTGTGCGAGCGAGAACGCAGTGCTACACTTTTGGCGGCAAAGTTTGCTCGACAGTGGAATCTGCCATGACTATATAACAGCACCTTTGGAACACACTAGAACGCCCACTAATTGACTCGCTTTCGCGCGCACGTAATAACTGTACAATCGCTGCGACACTGCCCTGCTCACGTCACACACCCTCATACACGCGAAGGACATAGCCTTCTGTAAATACCTGGAAAATGAGTCTTTATTTCAGACATTACGGTCATGTAGGTGTGTCCCAACAGACTTCTCCATGCTCAGACAGCAGAACTCCAGAGCGCAGATGATGTACCTGCAGCCAGCTGAGCCCGCTCGCTGACCCGCTGACGTGAAGCACACCCCCATGGCCAGCGCGACAGGTAGGCGCGGCGAGCGGCGCCTGAGGGTCCCCCCCCCCCCCCCCCCCCGCCGAGCACTTAACACCGGACTGGATGTTTCCTGTCGACCGCGTGCCATGCAAAGGATACGTTTGGCGCCAGAGTTTGACCGACAGTGGAATCCACCATGACCATATAACAGCGCGTTTGCTCGCCGCGAGAACGCTCGCTAATTCACTCTCACCACCCTGCTATATTAAATAATTCCATTTACAATTTCATATACATATTCAAACGTGTTCAACTCCCTAATATCAACTACTTTTCGAGGACCAGAACGCCACCTCCTCCTCCTAGGAACCAGCGCAAAGTTTGAAATCTGCCAGTAAACAAAGCTCACTTGCATTTCCGCCACCAACCTAAGAAAATTGTTTCAAACTAAGCCACCAGCACTCAACCTCTTCCTACATGCTTCTGGTAAACGGACTCACCCTGCACTAGGTCCATGGACCGAGGAACGAATTTACTTTATTTAGGAATGGAGTATATACATCGCACCGACATGTCCCACATCATACAGACCTGCAAAACACTCTTACATAACTCATTTATAATGTTCTAAACACATGCTTGCTAATTGTAAACAATTAAAAATAACTGATAGCACAGCCTACAGACATGCGAACCGCTCGTAAATAATGCAAACATTTACCTCCAGATAGCCAAACAACTGCTAATTTTCGCAAATAATTTCAGTGCATTGGCCGATGGTAGGAAGAACGAGTGAACTTTACTTATTTGCTACATATCTTTTTCAGACTTTTACTTCTCATAGGTTTCGATATGTAAGACTGACATAAGGCAGTTTCTGAACTCCAGTAGTGCACTAAACTTGGCAACACAACCACACCCATCAAGATATTCATTCCATTCCAGACCTGTAACTCCTCTACAGATAAATTTGTCCAGTTATTTGCCTACTCACTCACATCCTGACCAGATTGCTGTTATTGCGCAAAAACAGCTCAGACTGCGCTGTGGTGCTCGGGGTAAGTAAGGAATTGCTGCACTCTATTTATTTGGAGCCCTTTTATTTAGTCGTGGAGTATATTTGTCATAAAACACCCGCACTGATCCGACTGTGGTCATCGGACACAGGCCACAAACTTGTAAACAACTCCTAATTTCACCACACAATAGCAAACAGCTCGTAAATAATGCAGTACACAATATCAGCAGACGAGCTCTGTACTCTTAAACTCTCCAAATAAAGCACCGCACAGTGCACAGACATGCTCGCAAAATAGTGCAACAGACGCGCCCAAACACTACCAGCAGCCAAACTGACCAAAAGTCTGTGCTCGGCCTCCCCCAAACATGACCTCAACACAGTCGCATTCGCACCTATCACCGGAGAAATTGATATCGCCTATGCGCCTTAGATTACGCTACAATGCAGGCTGCACGCGCGTGTCCAGTTGGCGGGGAAGGGGATTCCAGAGTCTCCAGCCAAGTTCATCTTCCGAGCGCTCGTGACAGCCGACACATGTGAAAGCTGCATTGTTCTTCTCATGTATACCACCGGCATCTCAGGTCCAAGTGAGCTTTGTTTACTGGCAGATTTCAAACTTGGCGCTGGTTCCTAGGAGGAGGAGGTGGCGTTCTGGTCCTCGAAAAGTAGTTGATATTAGGGAGTTGAACATGTCTGAATATGTATATGAAATTGTAAATGGAATTACTTTATATAGTGGGGTGGTGAGAGTGAATTAGCGAGCGTTTTCGCGGCGAGCAAACGCGCTGTTATATGGTCATGGTGGATTCCACTGTCGGTCACACTCTGGCGCCAAACGTATCCTTTGTATGGCACTCGGTCGACAGGAAACATCCTGTCCAGTGTTAAGTGCTCGCGGACGCGGCCGCCCGTTTGTGGCAGGGCCCTCAGGCGCCGCTCGCCGCCGCCTACCTGTCGCACTGGCCGTGGGGGTGTGCTTGACGTCAGTGGGCGAGGGAGCGGGCTCAGCCAGCCGCGCGTACGTCAGCTGCACTCTGGAGTTTCGCTGTGTGAGCATGGAGAAGTCAGTTGGGACACACCTGCATGACCGTAATGTCTTAAATAAAGAGTCGTTTTCCAGGTATTTACAGAAGGCTATGTCCGTCGCGTGTATGGAGGGTGTGTGACGTGAGCGGGGCGGCGGTGCAGCGATTGTACAGTTATTACGTGCGTGCAAGAGTGAGTCAATTAGTGGGCGTTCTAGTGCGGTCCAAAGCAGCTGTTATATAATCATGGCGGATTCCACTGTCGAGCAAACTTTGGCGCCAAAAGTGTAGCACTGCGTTCTCGCTCGCACAGGTTCACGTGGCGAACGGCTGTGTGAGGTCGGCATCGACAGGTTTGAACGTGGCGCCGAAAGTGTTGCAGGGAAACGGCCGACCGTTGTGTGATTCAGCCTGGAGGGAGACAATTTTGGCGGGAAATGTGTGGAGGTGACGAATACACATGGTGAGCGGACAAGGGGCCGCTGTGACGTCAAACCTGACAAGTTTCAGCGTGTCCAGCGAAAACATATTTACGACATGGGAGCGATTGCTGGGCTCGCACCCCGCCTCACGTGGATTTGAACTAATTCAGTTGGAGCGCGGACGTCGTGGTGACTGCACTGCGATATCAAAGATGTGTGTGCTGACTGTGTTGGAGAACAAGTGATGACCGTACTGCTTGAAGTAAAGTCTTCAGTCCCTTCCCCCCTGCAAAATCAAAGGACGTGAATTACGTTACTATAAGTGCAGTTTATTATTTGACGTGATTATGATAGGCTACCAGTGAAAAAAAAGATAAGTGACGGAGAAAGCTCGTACATGTGATCAATTATGATGTTGGGGCTTTGAACTTGTGATAGATTTTTGTTATGGATGTAAGGAGAATGGCTTTCTCACCGAGAAAATCGGACATCTTGAATAAATAATAAATGATAATAATACATAGAAGTACAGTTTTCGAGAGAATATCGTGCTGGAATTTGAATTTGGCGCAATTTTCTAGTGGAGTTAGGCATATAATAATAAATGATAAAGAATGATAATAAATGATAATAAATGACAATGAATGATAATGAATGTTAATAAATGATAATGAATAATAATAAACAAAAGTAAGGTTTTGCAGACATTATCGTGTAGGAATTTGAATTTGGAGGGAATTTTCTAGTGGAGGCTGGTCAATAATAATAAATAATAATAAATGATAATAAATAATAATAAGTGATAATGCATGATAATGAATGACAATGAATGATAATGAATGTTAATAAATGATAATGAATGATAATGAATGTTAATGAATGATAATCAATAACAATAATAAACACAAGTACGGTCTTTGCATGCATTATCCTGTTGGAATTCAAACTTCCCGCCGTTTTTTTTTTTTTTCTTCTGGAGGCTTAGGTTAGTGGACGTAGCATAATTGGACTATTTTCCCGCCAAAATTCAAACTTCCCGCCATTTTTTCTTGAGGTTAGGTTAGTGGAGCTAGCACAATTGGATTATTCTCCCGCCAAAAGCCGCCATCTTGGATGACGTCATGCGATGTTGCCAAGTATACATGCCGCAATCTTTGATGACGTCATCGCCGCCATCTTGAATAAATTTGGTAACAATGGAGAGAGGGGTGGCGCATAGGTTGTCCCCCTACTGATGAGTGTGATGTCTTTAGGTTAGTTAGGTTTAAGTAGTTCTAAGTTCTAGGGGACTGATGAGCACAGATGTGAAGTCCCATAGTGCTCAGAGCCATTGAACCATTTTTGTACCGTTCTAGAAATTCTAGCCGGCAAAGTTTAAATGCAGTCGAACTAAAACTTTTTCTGTAATTAAAGCCAACTTAATTCGTATAAAAATTACCAACATTGTCAACTGATACACAACGGAGTTATCAAATAATATGCGCACGGCTTCCCCCGTTGGAGGTTTGAGCCCTCCCTCGGACATGTGGGTGTGTGTTGTCCTTAGCGCAAGTTAGTTTAAGTAGTGTGTAAGCCTAGGGACCAATGACCTCAGCAGTTTGATCCCATAGGAACATACCTCCAAAAATAATATTTGTCCGAGAAAGCTGCCACTTGGATGCTGCTACCTGTGCATGCAACAGATGACGGCAGATATTCCCTTCGGCCGTCCGCTGCGAATCTACTCGTACATAAATACCGGTACGGCCTGAGAGGCAGTCAGACTTCGCACCGAGCTATCACTCTGTCCGCGTCAGTCAAACGCAGTCTTAAGCGCTGCCCCGGGTGTCGTCACAGCCAGGCTGTACTAAACGCATGTTTTCGGTATAAATTGAAAGTGAACCCGCAAGGACTGTACACCGTTCTGGATCGCTTAGAGTTCGCGGAAGTAGCTGTTTGTGTGCTGCCCGTAATGTTAATAAAACGACGTGGCAACTGGTGAGATTATTCTCCACTTTTGTGGCGAGCAATTAACTGTGATTATTTGAAGTCAGGGCGACAGACCATTTAATGGGAACTTCCCGTAGAGGCCACCTCTGAACTGCTAGACAACGTCTGATACCGATCTACATATTTCTAGCACTTCGACCATATTGCGTAGTTTACGATTGCGACTGGCCTTCCTTCCAAACGGTTCAGATGACTCCAAGCACTATGGGACTTAACAGCTGAGGTCATCAGTCCCCTAGAACTTAGAACTACTTAAACCTGTCTAACCTAAGGACATCACACACATCCATGCCAGAGGCAGGATTCGAACCTGCGACCGTAGCAGCCGCGTGGTTCCGGACTGAAGCCCCTAGAACCGCTCGGCCACAGCGGCCGGCTGCCTTCCTTCCTTATGCGGATGGGATCACAGAGCATTCTCGCATTCTTAGGATGAAGTTGGAGATCGAAAGATCTCCCCGCATTGTCTTTGACAAACCCTCCCTGCAACACTGTCACAGATTTAATTTGCAGCTAATCAGAAGTACCAGAGTACTATATCCGCACCAATCTTATCATGGCGCCAATCCAAGTGCACAAGAACATTCCCATTGGGCTCATGTCAAGGAGGAAGTTGGCACCCCTTATCGGTGTACAGTAGATATGAGTGTGTTGTGGTGACATAAAAGACGATTATGAAGAACAAACGTGTGGTTTATGCGTGATGCCAATGGCTTTTCCTTGCCATCTCTCTGTTACAAAGTATGACTTACCTACTGTCCAATTTATTTCCACATTTGCCCAGATCGCGTAGCACGTTACGCGATATTTCGAAGAGTCATAGAGGAGGTTTTCCATCGGTTAGCCCCAAGATTTCTATTTCTTCAGTCTCCTGCTTACTATTTTGTACCCACCTAAAATATAAGGATGGATAAAGTTAGTTTTTACAACATGACCTTCGCAACTTTGTTCTACATGACAACTATTTCTTGTGAACTAGTACTTACCTACGGTACCGTCCGCGGCTCGTGGTCTTGCGGTAGTGTTCTCGCTTGCGGCCCACGGGGTCGCGGGTTCGATTCCCGGCGGGGTCAGGGATTTTCTCTGCCTCGAGATAACTGGGTGTTGTGTGTCTTTCATCATCATTTCATCCTCATTCACTCGCAGGTCGCCGTAGTGGCGTTAAAGAAAGTGTGGAGCGGCGGCCGAACCACCCTGCGAGGGTCTCCCGGCCACCAACGCCATACGTTCATCATTATTATTATTATTACCTACGGTACCAATACATTTTCGATCAAAAATATGCGTTGCAATATGTTCGGTACAATTGTATCAGGTTTATACCCCTTTTCAATCAACTACATAGCAGAGGTGTTTATTTCTGAGATTCACCGACCAGCTGCAGCCTGATATGAAACCATCTAATGTATCAAAGTTGAATAAATTCATTTTTTTTCGAAGATGTGCCATGTAAACAGTTTCTAATTCATAGCTTTTTGTGAGAAAGTACGGCATAACTTCGAGAGTGATGGATTTCCACTTTTCAATTTTTCTTCAGTGTTCTAGTTTCACCTAAGAAAATTTACCTGCATTTTGCATCCTCATCCGAGCAGAAATAGCTTCTTTTACATTTCGCAAGCTTTCTGATGTCCACTTCACACGCATCTGAAATATAAAGGACTACAAAATGGTTTTAGTACACTATCTGATACAAAACGAGACTTCTTTGGTTAATATCGACTCTCTCCCATTTTGTCAGGACTGCATTCGCCTAGAGGACACCACACAGGCTGTAACTGACATCTTATTCAAGAAACCTGCAGAAATATCACGTTTTCCTGTTACAAGTTCTATGCAGACAATTATGAACACATCTGAAACATAAAATAGTGAACAAATTAATTTCTTTTCGATGAACTATACCAATGGCTTTCCCTTGCCACCTCTGTGTTACGAAGAATGACTCACCTACGGGTCTACAACTACGTTTACTTCATACTCCGCAAGGCACCTAATGGTGTGTGGCGGAGGGTTCTTTCGGTACCACTATCTGATCGCTCCAACGCCGTTCCAGTCGCGAATAGTGCGTGAAGAATGATTGTCGGTAAGCCTCTGTATTGGCTTTAATTTCTCGGATTTTCTCCTCGTGTTCAATACGCAAGGTGTATGTGGGGGGAAGTAATATGTTATCTGACTCCTCCTGAAACGTTTTGTCCCGAAATTTCAATAGTAAATCTCTCCGTGATGCATAACGTCTCTCTTGTAACGTCTGCCAGTGGAGTTTGTTTAGCATCTCCGTAATGCTCCCTCGCCAGCTCCTCTTTGGATCTTCTCTATCTCCTCTATCAGTTCTACCTGATAGGGATCCCAGATAGATGAACAACACTCAAGAATCAGGCGAACAAGCGCCTTATAAGCCACTTCTTTCGTGGATGAGTTACATTTACTTAAGACTCTTCCGATGAATCTGTGTCTTGTGTCTGCTTTTCCCACTATGTTTTATATGGTCATTCCACTTAAGGTCGCTCTGGATAGTTACGCCTAGATATTTTACCGCAGACGCTGTCTCCAACTGTTTGTCATCAATAGTATAGCTGTGCAGTAGTGGATTTCTTTTCCTGTGTATGTGCAATATATTACATTTAATTATGTTCAGGGTGAGCTGCGAAAGTCTGCACCATTCATTAATTCTCTGCAGGTCGTTCTGCAAATTCTTACTATCTTCTGGCGTTGCTACTTTGGTATAAACAACTGCATCATCTGCGAATAGCCTTAAAGAGCATCCGATGCTTTCTACTAGATCATTTATTTATATTGAAAACAGCAACGTCCTGTCACACTTACCTGTGGTACTCCGTATATTACCTTTACAGCTGTCGATTTAGTTTCGTTAAGAGCGACGTGTTGAGTTCTATCTGCAAGAAAGTCTTGAATCCAATCGCAGGTCTGCTCCGATACTCCGTAAGCTCGAATTTTTTTCATTAAACGCCAATGCGGGACGGTGTCAAATGCCTTACTGAAATCAAGGAACACGGCACCAACCTGAGCGCCGTTGTCTACTGAGCTGTGGATCTCATGGAGGAACAGAGAGAGCTGAGTTTCGCAGTATCTGTGCTTGCGGAATCGATGTTGATTTTTATAGAGGAGATGTTCACTTCCCAAAAGCGTCATAATTCTTGAACATAAAACATATTCCAGAATTCTACAACAGATTGACGCCAACGATGTAGGTCTATAATTGTGTGGATCTGTCTTACGCCCTTACTTAAAAACGGGAGTGACCTGCGCTTTTTTCCAGTCGTTAGGTATCTTTCGTTGCTCAAGCGATCTACGATAAATTACTGCTAGAAGGGGAGCAAGTTCTTTCGCACAATCGTTATAGAATCTTATAGATATCTCATCTGGTCCTGAAACCTTTCCACTGCCAAGCGATTGTAGCTGCTTTTCACTTACGCGATCGGTTATCTCAGTATCTGCCATTTCAGCGTTCGCTCGATGATTCAAAGGAGGGTCAGTGTTATGACCTTCCGCGGTGAAACAAATTCGGAAGATCGAATTCAGTATTTCGGCCTTTTTTCTGTTATCTTCCGTTTCAGAGCCTTTGTGGTCGCTGAGAGAATGAATAGATGATTTTAACCCATTTACTGATTTTACATTTGACCAAAATCTCTTAGGGTTTTTACTCAGGTCGGTTGACAAAGTCTTACTTTCGAAATAATTGAACGCTTCTCTCATTGCTCTCCTTACGCTCATTTTCGCTTCGTTCAGCTTTTGTTTGTCATCTAGGTTTTTACTTCTCCTGAATCTGAGATAAAGTGCTCTTTGTCTACGTAGCGCTTTTCTAACACGGCTATTAAACCATGGTGGATCTTTCCCATCCCTTAAAACCTTACTCCGAACATACTTGTCTATGGCATATCGAACGACACCTTTCAATTTTTTTTCCATTTGTTCTCCACATCTTCGTCCTCATCACCGAATATTTGATGCTGACTGCTGAGATATTCTGAAATTTGTATCCTGTCACCCTTGCTGAGCAAATATATCTTCCTACCTTTCTTAACATACCTTGTAGGACCCGTCGTCATAGATGCTGTCACAGCTTTATGATCGCTGATACCTTCCTCTACGTTAACAGATTCGATAAGTTCACGTCTGTTTGTCGCCAGGAGGTCTAGACGTTACCCTCAGAGTTAGTTCTCTATCTGCTCTAGGTAATTTTCGGACAAGACATCCAGAACAATGCCACACGATTCCCTATCTCTGGCACCAGTTTTGATGGCATAACACTCCCAATCCATAACTGGAAAGTTGAAGTCACCCCCTATTACAACGGTATAATCAGGAAAATTTCTAATGATATTCTGCAAGCTCTGACTGAAGCACTCTGTAACTACAGATCCTGACCCAGGTGATCTATATAAGCATTCGATCACCATTTTTGACCGTTCTTTGACACTCAATGTCACCCAGATTTATTCACATTTGGAATCCGTGATAACCTCTCTAGATTTTATCGAATTTTTTACTGCAATAAACGCGCCGCCACCATTGGTGACTAACCTATCCTTACGATAAACATCCCAGTCTGAACTTAGAATTTCGTTGTCATTGACGTCTGGCTTCAATCAGCTTTCTGTTTCCAATACTATCTGAGCATTATAACCTTCAGTTAGGGATACTAATTCTGGGACCTTTACCTGGATGCTCCTACAGTTTACTAAACTCATTAATATTTTCTACTTCTCATATGCAAGGACCAAGGTTCTCTGAGGTCGCTGTAGCTGATATAACAGGCAAATCGTGTTTGCTCCCATATGCACGCCACACGCACTCCGCTACCCTAGTAGCCGCTTCCTGCGTGTAGTGCGCGCCTGACCTATTAAGTGGAACCTGCATCCGATAGCGGATGTCGAGAAATTCGCATCCGATACCGTCGCAGAGCCCTCTGAGCCCCTGGTTTAGATCTTCCCCTCTGCTCCAAACCAGAGGACCGAGATCAACCCTGGGTACGATGCTACAAATAGCTTAGCCTGCAACCCGCGTGCGCTGCTGGCTGCCTTCAGCAAATCAGCCAGCAGCCGAAAGGAGCCGAGGATGGCCTTAGAACATGATTATTAAAAATCCTTATCAGCTCATTGAAATCTACATTGTCGTAGCTGTTCAACGCACTGACCTGGAGGAGAATAAATTTACTTTTCGAACCAATGAAAAAACTCTCATGTACTCAATGTTAGGGTAGGTTAGTACAGTAGTTTTTGACATTCAATGGACAAAGTGTACTCAACTTGGAGTGAGCAACATCTAGACTCAACATTTATTGTGGCCTAATGCGCAATAGGACTTTACCATGTGACATGTGTAATGGCATTGTCTCCGTGCTGGATCTGAAACGCTAATTCCCTACTCTGGCCTTGACTGAAATCACTCAGTCGCAACTTTTCTGCGTTCCGTAGAACATTAATCTTTCCCTAGTCGAAATAATCGCTATTAACATTCGCTATGGGTTGGAGCGATGTGCATAATTCTTTTGCTAGCAAATTAAGGAGTATCTCATACTATATCTTCCTGTCGTTATGGATCAAACTCATGTAAGGTCCGTCAAATCCGGATGCCTTACAACATTCATGGATAAAATTAGTTTCTACAGGATAAGCATCATGTCTTTGAACTACATGATATATATTTCTAGTGAACTAGGACTTACCAAAGAGGCTGATGCATTTTTGCTCATTAATATGCTTTGCCATGTGCTGAATAGTAATTTATCAGCTATCAAAAGATTTTCATTCCAAAAGATAGTAGATACGTTTTCTCACTTCGGCAAAGAGCTTGTTACCTAATATGTGAGCATCTGAAATAGAAAAGACGGAGAAATTCATTTCTTTTAGGATTAGCTTCACAGAGAGGTAGTACTGCTCAGCGTTTGTAACAAAGTACGGCATACCTTACAGAGTGATTGGTAGAAATGTTTAAGTTCTAAAATATCGTTCTAGAACCACTAAAGAACATTTACCTGTATTAGCCATCATCACACCAGGAGAAAAACGTCTATTGCATTTCGCTAATCTCCTGATGCCCGTTTCGTCGGCACCTGAAAATTAAATAATTGATGAATTAATATCTACAAATTGAGCACAGTGGCTGGCTACATCAATTATCTGATAGAAAATGTCACTCCCTTGGTTAATGTTGCGTTTCTCCCAATTTTTCATGATTGCGGTCAACTAGAGGGCACTTTAAAGGCCTTAACTGACATCTTTACCAACAAATCTGCAGAAATATCATATTTTCATCTTACAAATACTATGCAGACACTTTTCCACAGTTCTGAAACATAAGAAAGTGAACGAATTAATTTCTGGTCAATGAACTATACCCATGGCTACTCCTTGGTATCTCAGTCTCAAAAAGTATAACGTACCTACGAGTCCGGTTTATTTACACACTTGCTTCAATAGAGCAGCATGGTACGGAGTATCTTGAAGAGCTTTATCTGATTTTTTGATCGGTTATTCGCACGTTTCAATTTATTTTCCAATTCTACCAACTCCTTCCGTTTATTTCGCCCTCCTGCAACACATTCATGAATATTACAGTATGAGCGTCAGGACTTTTAACTATATAATAGTTATTTCTTGTGAATTATTACTTACCTGCAAGTCTCCTACATTGTCGAGCACTGATATACTTTGCCATGTTCTGAACACTATTTTATCAGCTCTACATCTATTTTTAGTTGAAAAGATAACAGAAAAGCTATCAAATATCGGCTAAGGGCTTTTTCCTAAGATGTGACCATCTGAAATACAAAACATTAAAAAAATTCATCTTTTTTGGATGAACTTCATAGAGAGGTAGAAATGCACAGCGTTTTGCAACGAAGTACGTCATACATCCAGAGTGACTGGTTGCCATCTTTAATTTCCTAAACATCGCTCTAGAACCATTTAAGGACATGTAAATGTATTATCCATCATCACACCAGGAGAAAAACGTGTCTTGCATTTCGCTCATCTCCTGGTGCCCGTTTCGCCGGCACCTGAAAATTAAATAATTGATCAGTTATTATCTACAGGTTAAGCATTGCGGTTTGTTTCAGTCAGTTATCTGATAGAAAACGAGATTCACTTCGTTAAAGTCGCGTTTCTCTTATTTTTCACGATTGCAGTCAGCTACAGGGCCATAACACGTCGTATTTGACATCTTAACCAACAAATTTGCAGGAATATCTAATTTTCCTGTTACAAATACTATGCACACACTTTTGCACAGTTCTGAAACATAAGATAGTGAACAAATTAACTTCTGGTCGATGAACTATACCAAGGTCCTCTTCTTGATATCTTAGAGCATGACTTACCTACGGTTCCGGTATAATTACACATATCCCTCGATAGCGCTCCATGGATCGAAGTATCTTGACGAGCTTTAGTTGACTTTTTTAACCGCTTATTAACACGTTTTAATTTATGATCTCATCCTTAAATATATAATCCGTACATTTTGTCACTCCTGAAACACATTCATGGACAAAGAGAGTTTTTACAGCATGGGTGTCACGACAATCATCTACATGATGCTTATTTCTTGTGAACTGGGACTTAATTATGAAACACCGACATATTCGTTCATTGATATGCTTTCCCATGTACTTAATGGTACTTTATCAGTTCTAAACCGATTTCCAGTCAAAAAGATAGCACAAATATTTTCTCACTTCGGCAAAGAGCTTGTTGCTTGGTATGTGATGATCTGAAATATAAAAGATTTATAATTTTTTTTTGTTTTAGAATGAGCAAAATGGAGAGGTACTAAAGAATAGCCTTTTGTAACAAAGAGCGGCATACCTTCCATACTGATTGGTTTCCATGTTTAATTTCAAAAAAAGCGTTCTAGAAACACTTAAGAACATTTAGCTGTATTATCCACCATCACACCAGGAGCAAAGGGTCTATTGCAAATCGCCATTTTCTTATGCCCGTTTCTCCAGCACCTGAAAAATAAATAATTGTTCAATTAGTATCTACAGGTTGAGCGCAGTGGCTTGTTTCAGTCAATTATTTGATAGAAAATTAGACTCACTTGGTTCATTTCGCGGTTCTCCTTCTTTTGCTCGATTTCAGTCAGCTAGAGGGCACATTACAGGCCATAAGTGACATCTTTACCAACAAAAGTGCAGTAATCAAATCTTCCTGTTGCACATACTTTGCAGACACTCGTCCACGATTCTGAAATATAAGAAAGTGAACAATTTAACTACTAGTCCATGTATTATAAAAATCGCTTGTCTTGATATCTCAATGCTACAACATACTTCTTACTTACGAGTCCAGTTTATTTACACATTTTCCTCGATAATGCAGCATGGTACGAAGTATCTTGAAGATATTTAGATGACTTTTTGACCGCATATTAACACGTTTGTGCCTATTATCTCATTGTCCCCTCTCCAATCCGTTCATGTGTCTCCTCTGGAATACAGTCATGGATAAGGACTTGTTGTCAGCACAAGTGCCATGAGTTTGAATTACATGACAGTTATTTTTCTTCTCAACTAGGACTTACCCATGAAACTCCTTTACTTTTGCGCATTGGTAGCCTTTGCCAAGTGCTCAATCGTATTTTATCAGCTCCAACCCGATTTTGAGCAAGAAACATAGCACAAACGTTTTCTCCCTACGGCCAAGCGCCTGTTCTGTGATATGTGTCCATCTGAAAGACAAAAGACGAATAAATTGATTTTTTTTAGGATGAACGAAATAGAGAGGTAGAACTGAACTGCGTTTTGTAACAAACTACGACATACCTTCCGATCTGATTGGTTTCCATGTTTAATTTCAAAAACAGTATTCTAGAACCACTTAAGAACATTTAGCTGTATTATCCATCATCACACCAGAGAAAAGTGTGTATTGCAATCCGCCAATCTTCTGATTCCCGCTTCGGCCGCACCTGAAAATTAAATAATTGTTCAATTAGTATCTACAGGGTGAGTGCAGCAACTGGTTCCAGTCAGTTGTCGGATAGAAAATGAGGCTCCCTGGGCTCATGCCGTATTTCTCCCATTTCTGCACCATTTCAGTTAGCTAGAGGACACTTTTCATTCAGAGACTGACATCTTTACCAACAAGTATGCAGTAATATCAAATCTTACTCTTGCAAATACCTTGCAGACACTTGTGCACAATTCTGAAACATAGGAAAGTGAACAAATTAACTACTGGTCGATGAACTATACCGGTGGCTTGTCTTGTTATCTCAATCTAACAAAATATACCTTACCTATGAGTCCAGATTATTTACACATTTTCCTCGATAGTGCAGCATGGTACGAAGTATCCTGAAGATCTTTTTATGAATTTTTGACAGCTTATTAACTTGTTTGTGCCTATTATCTCATCGTTCCATCTCCAATCCATTCAGGTGTCTCTCCTGGAATACAGTGTATATAAACTCGAGTCGTAGGTAAGATATATGTTGTAACATTGAGATATCAAGGCAAGTCATTAGTATAGTTCATCGACCAGAGGTTTATTTGTTCACTTTCTTAAGTTTTATAGTAGTTCCCAGTGCCTGCAAAGTATTTGCAACAGGAAGATTTGACATTACTGCAGATTTATTGCTAAAGACGTCATTTCGGCCTGTAAAGTGCCCTCTGACATCTTTACCAACAAATCTGCAGAAATATCAAATCCTCCTCTGGCAAATACTTTGCAGACACTTTGGCACAAAATTGAAACATAAGAAAGTGAACAAATAAATTACTATTCGATGAACTATACCAGTGGCTTGTCTTGATATCTCAATGTTACAACATATACCTCACCTTTGAGTCCCGCTTCTATACTCATTTTCCTCGATAGTGCATCATGTTTCTGCCTATTATCTCTTAGTTCCATCTCCAATCCGTTCACGTGTCTCCTCTGGAATACAGTCATGGATAAGGACATGTTGTCAGCATAAGTGTCATGCGTCTGAACTACATGATAGTTATTTCTTGTCAACTAGGACTTACCTATGAAACTCATTTACTTTCGTACATTGATATGCTTTCCCAAGTACTGAATCGTATTTCATCAGCTCCAAACCGAATTGCAGCCAAAAACATAGCACAAACGTTTTCCACTTCGACAAAGAGCCTGTTGTGTGATATGTGACCATCTGAAATACAATGGGGGAAAAATGATTTTTTTTTAGAATGAGCAATATAGAGTGGTAGTAGTGAACAGCATTTTGTAACAAAGTACGGCATATCTTCCAAACTGAGTGGTTTCCATGTTTAATTTCAAAAACAGCGTTCTAGAACCACTTAAAAACATTTAGCTGTATTATCCATCATCACACCAGGAGAAAAATGTGTATTGCAATCCGGTAATCTTCTGATGCCCGTTTCGACCGTACCTGAAAATTAAATAATTGTTCAATTAGTATCTACAGGTTGAGCGCAGCAGCTGGTTTCAGTTAATTATCTGATAGAAAATGAGACTCCCTGGGTTCATGTCGCGTTTCTCCCATTTTTGCACCATTTCAGTCAGCTAGAGGACACTTTACATGCAGATACTTAAATCTTTACCAACAAAACTGCAGTAATATAAACTCTTCCTGTTGCAAATACTTTGCAGATACTTGTCCACAACTCTGAAACATAAGAAAGTGAACAATTTAACTACTGGTCCACGAATTATACCAATGGCGTATCTTGAGATCTCATTGTTACAACATACATCTTACCTACGAGTACAGTTTATGTACACATTTTCCTCGATAATGCAGTGTGGTACGAAGTATTTTGAAGATATTTAGAAGACTTTTTGACCGCATATTAACACGTTTACGACTATTATCTCATTGTTCCCTCTCCAATCCGTTCATGTGTCTCCTCTGGAATACAGTCATGAATAAGGACATTTTGTCAGCACAAGTGTCATGAGTTTGAAATACATGATAGATATTTCTTTTCAACTAGGACTTACTTATGAAACTCGTTTACTTTTGGGCATTGATAGCCTTTGCCAAGTGATGAATCGTATTTTATCAGCTCCAACCCGATTTTGAGCAAGAAATTTAGCGCAAACAGCTTCTTCCTTCGGCAAAGAGCCTGTTCTGTGATATGTGACCATATGTAAGGCAGAAGATGAATAAATTGATTTTTTTTAGACTGAACAAAATAGAGAGGTAGTGCAAAACAGCTTTTTGTAACAAAGGACGGCATACCCTCCAAACTGATTGGTTTCCATGTTTTATTTCAAAAACAGTATTCTAAAACCACTTAAGAACATTTAGCTGTATTATCCATCATCACACCAGGAGAAAAGTGTGTATTGCAATTCGGTAATCTTCTGATGCCCGTTTCGACAGCACCTGAAAATTAAATAATTGTTCAATTAGTACCTAAAATTTGAGCGTAACGGCTGGTTCCAGTCAATTATCGGATAGAAAATGAGGCTCCCTGGGCTCATGTCGCATTTCTCCCACTTCTGCTCCATTTCAGTCGGCTAGAGGACACTTTACATTCAGAAACTGACATCTTTACCAACAAGTATGCAGTAATGTCAAATCTTCCTGTTGCAAATACTATGCAGATACTCGTCAACAACTATGAAACATAAGAAAGTGAACAATTTAACTACTGGTCCATGAATCATACCCAATGGCTTGTCTTGATATCTCAATGTTACAACATACATCTTACCTACGAGTCCAGTTTATTTACACATTTTCCTCGATAATGCAGCATGGTACGAAGTATCTTGAAGATATTTAGATGGCTTTTTGACCGCATATTAACACGTTTGTGCCTATTATCTCTTCGTTCCATCTCCATTCCGTTCATGTATCTCCTCTGGAATACAGTCATGGATAAGGACATTTTGTCACCACGAGTGTCATGAGTTTGAACTACATGGTAGTTATTTTTTGTCAGCTAGGGCATCCCTATGAAACTCATTTACTTTCGTGCATTGATATGCTTTGGCAAGTGCTGAATCGTATTTTATCAGCTCCAACCCGATTTGGAGCAGCAAACATAGCACAAACGTTTTCTCACTTCGGTAAAGAGCCTGTTGTGTGACATGTGACAATCTGAAACACAAAAGGCGAATAAATTGAATTTTTTTAGGATGAGTAAAATGGAGAGGTAGTACTGAACTGCGTTTTGTAACAAAGTACTGCATACCTTCCAAACTGATTGGTTTTGATGTTTAATTTCAAAATCAGCGTTCTACAACCACTTAAGAACATTTACATGTATTATCCATCATCACACCAGGAGAAAAGTGTGTATTGCAATCCGCTAACCTTCTGATGCCCGCTTCGACCGCACTTGAAAATTCAATAATAGTTCAATTAGTATCTACAGCTTCTCCGCAGCAGCTGCTTTCAGTTAATTATCTTATAGTAAATTAAACTCCCTGCTTCATGTCTCGTTTCTCCCATTTTTGTTCCAATTCAGTCAGCTAGAGGACACTTTACATGCAGAAACTGACGTCTTGACCGACAAAACTGCAGCAGTTTCAAATCTTCCTGTTGCAAATACCTTGCAGACACTCGTCCACAATTCTGAAACATAAGAAAGTGAACAATTTAACTACTGGTCCATGAATTATACCAATGGCTTTTCTTGATATCTCAATGTTACAACATACATCTTACCTACAAAATGGTTCAAATGGCTCTGAGCACTATGGGACTTAACAGCTGTGGTCATCAGTCCCCTAGAATTTAGAACTACTTAAACCTAACTAACCTAAGGACATCACACACATCCATGCCCGATGCAGGATTCGAACCTGCGACCGTAGCAGTCGCGCGGTTCCGGACTGCGCGCCTAGAACCGCTAGACCACCGCGGCCGGCCATCTTACCTACAAGTCCAGTTTATTTACTCATTTTTCTCGACATTGCAGCATGGTACGAAGTGTCTTGAAGATATTTAGATGACTTTTGGCCGCATATTAACACGTTTGTGCCTATTATCTCATCGTTCCATCTCCAATCCGTTCATGCGTCTCCTCTGGAATACAGTCATGCATAAGGACATTTTATCACCACAAGTGTCATGAATTTGAACTACATGGTAGTTATTTTTTGTCAACTAGGACTTACCTATGAAACTCCTTTACTTTCGTGCATTGATATGCTTTGCCAAATGCTGAATCGTATTTTATCAGCGCCAAACCGATTTGCAGCCAGAAACATACCACAAACGTTTTCTCACTTCGGCAAGGAGCCTCTTGTGTGATATGCGACCATCTGAAATACAAACGATAAATAAATTGATTTTTTTTAGGATGAACAAAATGCAGAGGTAGTACAGAATAGCGTTTTGTAACAAAGTACGTCATACCTTCCAAACTGATTGGTTTCGATGTTTAATTTCAAAAACAGCGTTCTAGAACCACTTAAGAACATTTAGCTGTATTATCCATCATCACACCAGGAGAAAAGTGTGTATTGCAATCCGTTAATCTTCTGATGCCCACTTCGAACGCAACTGAAAATTAAATAATTCTTCAGTTAGTGTCTACAGGTTGATCGCAGCAGCTGGTTTCAGTCAATTATCTGATAGAAAATAAGACTCCCTGGGTTCATGTCGCGTTTCTCATATTTTTGTACCATTTCAGTCAGCTAGAGGACACTTTACATGCAGAAAGTTACATCTTTACCAACAAAAGTGCAGTAATCAAATCTTCCTGTTGCACATACTTTGCAGACACTCGTCCACGATTCTGAAATATAAGAAAGTGAACAATTTAACTACTAGTCCATGTATTATAAAAATCGCTTGTCTTGATATCTCAATGTTACAACATACATCTTACCTACGAGTCCAGTTTCTTTACACAATTTCCTCGACAGTGCAGCATGGTACGAAGTACCTTGAAGATTTTTACACGACTTTTTGACCGCATATTAACACGTTTGTGCCTATTATCTCATTGTTCCCTCTCCAATCCGTTCATGTGTCTCCTCTGGAATACAGTCATGGATAAGGACATGTTGTCAGCACAAGTGTCTTGAGTTTGAAATACATGATAGTTATTTCTTTTCAACTAGGTCTTACTTATGAAACTCGTTTACTTTTGGGCATTGCTAGCCTTTGCCAAATGCTGAATAGTATTTTATCAGCTCCAACCCGATTTTGAGCAAGAAATTTAGCACAAACGTTTTCTCCCTTCGGCAAAGAGCCTGTTCTGTGATATGTGACCATCTGAAATACAAAAGGTGAATAAATTGATTTTTTTTAGTATGAACAAAATAGTGAGGTTGTGCAAAACAGCGTTTTGTAACAAAGTACGGCATACCCTCCAAACTGATTGGTTTCCATGTTTAATTTCAAAAACAGTGTTCTAGAGCTACTTAAGAACATTTAGCTGTATTATCCATCATCACACCAGGAGAATAATGTGTATTGCATTCCGGTAATCATCTGATGATTGTTTCGACCGAAACTGAAAATTAAATAATTGTTACATTAGTACCTACAGTTTGAGCGTAACGGCTGGTTCCAGTCAATTATCGGATAGAAAATGAGGCTCCCTGGGCTCATGTCGCGTTTCTCCCATTTCTGCACCATTTCAGTTAGCTAGAGGACACTTTACATTCAGAAACTGACATCTTTACCAACAAGTATGCAGGATATCAAATCTTCCTGTTGCAAATACTGTGCAGACACTCATCCACAATTCTGAAACATAAAAAGTGAACAATTCAGCTACTGGTCCATAAATTATACCAATGGCTTGTCTTGATGTCTCAATGTTATAACATACATGTTACCTTCGAGTACAGTATATTTACATTATTTCCTCGACAGTGCAGCATGGTACGAAGTATCTTGAAGATATTTAGATGACTTTTTGACCGCATACTAACACGTTTGTGCCTATTTATTCATCGTTCCATGTCCAATCCGTTCATGTGTCACCTCTGGAATACAGTCATCGATAAGGACATTTTGTCAGTACAAGTGTCATGCGTTTGAACTGCATGATAGTTATTTCTTGTCAACTGGGGCTTACCTATGAAACTCATTTACTTTCGTGCATTGATATGCTTTGCCAAGTGCTGAATCGTATTTTATCAGCTCCAACCCGATTTTGAGCAGGAAACATAGCACAAACGTTTTCTCACTTCGGCAAAGAGCCTCTTGTGTGACACGTGACAATCTGACATACAATAGGTGAATAAATTGAATTTTTTTTTAGGCTGAACAAAATAGAGAGGTAGTGCAAAACAGCGTTTTGTAACAAAGTACGGCATACCCTCCAAACTGAATGGTTTCCATGTTTAATTTCTAATACAGTGTTCTAAAACCAATTATGAACATTAATTGTATTATCCATCATCACACCAGGAGAAAAGTGTGTATTGCATTCCGCTAATCTTCTGATCCCCGCTTCGACTGCACCTGGAAATTAAATAATTGTTCAATTAGTATCTACTGGTTGAGCGCAGCAGATGGTTTCAGTCAATTATGTGATAGAAAATGATACTCCCTGGGTTCATGTCGCGTTTCTCCCATTTTTGCACCATTTCAGTCAGCTAGAGGACACTTTACATGCAGATACTTAAATCTTTACCAACAAAACTGTAGTAATATAAAATCTTCCTGTTGCAAATACTTTGCAGACACTCGTCCACAATTCTGAAACATAAGAAAGTGAACAATTTAACTACTGGTCCATGAATTATACCAATGGCTTTTCTTGATATCTCAATGTTACAACATACATCTTACCTACAAAATGGTTCAAATGACTCTGAGCACTATGGGACTTAACAGCTGTGGTCATCAGTCCCCTAGAATTTAGAACTACTTAAACCTAACTAACCTAAGGACATCACACACATCCATGCCCGATGCAGGATTCGAACCTGCGACCGTAGCAGTCGCGCGGTTCCGGACTGCGCGCCTAGAACCGCTAGACCACCACGGCCGGCCATCTTACCTACAAGTCCAGTTTATTTACTCATTTTTCTCGACATTGCAGCATGGTACGAAGTGTCTTGAAGATATTTAGATGACTTTTGGCCGCATATTAACACGTTTGTGCCTATTATCTCATTGTCCCCTCTCCAATCCGTTCATGTGTCTCCTCTGGAATACAGTCATGGATAAGGACATGTTGTCAGCACAAGTGCCATGAGTTCGAATTACATGACAGTTATTTTTCTTCTCAACTAGGACTTACCCATGAAACTCCTTTACTTTTGCGCATTGGTAGCCTTTGCCAAGTGCTCAATCGTATTTTATCAGCTCCAACCCGATTTTGAGCAAGAAACATAGCACAAACGTTTTCTCCCTACGGCCAAGCGCCTGTTCTGTGATATGTGTCCATCTGAAAGACAAAAGACGAATAAATTGATTTTTTTTAGGATGAACGAAATAGAGAGGTAGAACTGAACTGCGTTTTGTAACAAACTACGGCATACCTTCCGAACTGATTGGTTTCCATGTTTAATTTCAAAAACAGTATTCTAGAACCACTTAAGAACATTTAGCTGTATTATCCAACATCACACCAGGAGAAAAGTGTGTATTGCAATCCGCCAATCTTCTGATTCCCGCTTCGGCCGCACCTGAAAATTAAATAATTGTTCAATTAGTATCTACAGGGTGAGTGCAGCAACTGGTTCCAGTCAGTTGTCGGATAGAAAATGAGGCTCCCTGGGCTCATGCCGTATTTCTCCCATTTCTGCACCATTTCAGTTACCTAGAGGACACTTTTCATTCAGAGACTGACATCTTTACCAACAAGTATGCAGTAATATCAAATCTTTCTGTTGCAAATACTATGCAGACACTCGTCCACAATTCTGAAACAGAAGAAAGTGAACAATTTAACTACTGGTCCATGAATTATACCAATGGCTCGTCTTGATATATCAATGTTACAACATACATTTTACCTACAAGTCCAGTTTATTTACTCATTTTTCTCGACATTGCAGCGTGGTACGAAGTATCTTGAAGATATTTAGATGACTTTTTGACCGCATACTAACACGTTTGTGCCTATTATCTCATCGTTCCATCTCCAATCCGTTCATGTGTCTCCTCTGCAATACAGTCATCGATAAGGACATGTTGTCAGCACAAGTGTCATGAGTTTGAACTACACGATAGTTATTTCTTGTCAACTAGGAATTACCTATGAAACTCATTTACTTTCGTGCATTGATATGCTTTGCCAAGTGCTTAATCGTATTTTATCAGATACAAACCCATTTGAAGCCAAAAACATAGCACAAACGTCTTCTCACTTCGGCAAAGAGCCTGTTGTGTGATATGTGACCATCTGAAATACAAAAGATGAATAAATCGTTTTTCTTTTTTTTTTTAGAATGAGCAAAATAAAGAGGTAGTACCGAACAGCGTTTTGTAACAAAGTACGGCATACATTCCAGACTGATTGGTTTCCATGTTGTTGTTGTTGTTGTGGTCTTCAGTCCTGAGACCGGTTTGATGCAGCTCTCCAAGCTACTCCATCCTTTGCAAGCTTCTTCATCTGCCAGTACCTACTGCAACCTACATCCTTCTGAATCTGTTCAGTGTATTCATCTCTTTGTCTCCCTCTACGATTTTTACCCTCCACGCTGCCCTCCAATACTAAATTGGTGATACCTTGATGCCTCAGAACATGTCCTACCAACCGATCCGTTCTTCTAGTTAAGTTGTGCCACAAACTTCTCTTCTCCCCAATCCTATTCAATACCTTCCATACATGGCTATGCTCCATACAAATACTTTCAGAAACGACTTCCTGACACCTAAATCAATACTCGATGTTAACAAATTTATCTTCTTCAGAAACGCTTTCCTTTCCATTGCCAGTCTACATTTGATATCCTCTCTACTTCGACCATCATCAGTTATTTTGCTCCCCAAATAGCAAAACTGCTTTACTACTTCAAGTGTCTCATTTCCTAATCTAATACCCTCAACATCACCCGACTTAATTCGACTACATTCCATTATCCTCGTTTTGCTTTTGTTGATGTTCATCTTATACACTCGTTTCATGACACTGTCCATTCCGTTCAACTGCTCTTCCAAGTCCTTTGCTGTCTCTGACAGAATTACAATGTCAACGGCGAACCTCAACGTTTTTATTTCTTCTCCATGGATTTTAATACTACTCCGAATTTTTCTTTTGTTTCCTTCACTGCTTGCTCAATATACAGATTGAATAACACCGGGGATAGGCTACAACCCTGTCTCACTCCCTTCCCAACCACTGCTTCCCTTTCATGCCCCTCGACTCTTATAACTGCCATCTGGTTTCTGTACAAATTGTAAATAGCCTTTAGCTCCCTATGCCACCTTCAGAATTTGAAAGAGAGTATTCCAGTCAACATTGTCAAAAGCTTTCTCTAAGTCTACAAATGCTAGAAACGTAGGTTTGCCTTTCCTTAATCTATTTTCTAAGATAAGTCGTAGGGTCAGTATTGCCTCACGTGTTCCTACATTTCTACGGAATCCAAACTGATCTTCCCCGAGGTCAGCTTCTACCAGTTTTTTCATTCGCCTGTAGAGAATATGCGTCAGTATTTTGCATCCGTGACTTATTAGACTGATTGTTCGGTAATTTTCACATCTGTCAGCACCTGCTTTCTTTGGGATCGGAATTATTATATTCTTCTTGAAGTCTGAGGGTATTTCGCCTGTCTCATACATCTTGCTCACCAGATGGTAGAGTTTTGTCAGGACTGGCTCTCCCAAGGCCGTCAGTAGTTCTAATGGAATGTTGTCTACTCCCGGGGCCTTGTTTCGACTCAGGTCTTTCAGTGCTCTGTCAAACTCATCACGCAGTATCGTATCTCCCATTTCATCTTCATCTATATCCTCTTCCATTTCCATAATATTGTCCTCAAGTACATCGCCCTTGTATAGACCCTCTATATACTCCCTCCACCTTTCTGCTTTCCCTTCTTTGCTTAGAACTGGGTTTCCATCTGAGCTCTTGATGTTCATACAAGTGGTTCTCTGTTCTCCAAAGCTCTTTTTAATTTTCCTGTAGGCAGTATCTATCTTACCCCTAGTGAGATAACCCTCTACATCCTTACATTTGTCCTCTAGCCATCCCTGCTTAGCCATTTTGCACTTCCTGTCGATCTTGTTTTTGGACGTTTGTATTCCTTTTTGCCTGCTTCATTTACTGCATTTTTATATTTTCTCCTTTCATCAATTAAATTCTGTATTTCTTCTGTTACCCAAGGATTTCGACTAGCCCTCGTCTTTTTACCTACTATGTCCTCTGATGCCTTCACTACTTCATCTCTCGAAGGTACCCATTCTTCTTCTACTGTATTTCTTTCCCCCATTCCTGTCAATTGTTCCCTTATGCTCTCCCTGAAACTCTGTACAACCTCTGGTTCTTTCAGTTTATACAGGTTCCATCTCCTTAAATTCCCACCTTTTAGCACTTTCTTCAGTTTTAATCTACAGTTCATAACCAATAGATTGTGATCAGAATCCACATCTGCCCCTGGAAAGTCTTACAATTTAAAACCCGGTTCCTAAATCTCTGTCTTACCATTATGTAATCTATCTGAAACCTGTCAGTATCTCCAGGCTTCTTCCATGTATACAACCTTCTTTTATGATTCTTGAACCAAGTGTTAGCTATGATTAAGTTGTGCTCTGTGCAAAATTCTATCAGGCGGCTTCCTCTTTCATTTCTTAGCCCCATTCCATATTCACCTACTACGTTTCCTTCTCTCCCTTTTCCTGCTACCGAATTCCAGTCACCCATGACTACTAAATTTTCGTCTCCCTTCACTATCTGAGTAGTTTCTTTTATTTCATCATACATTTCTTCAATTACTTCGTCATCTGCAGAGCTAGTTGACATGTAAACTTGTACTACTGTAGTAGGCGTGGGCTTTGTGTCTATCTTGGCCACAATAATGCATTCACTATGCTGTTTGCAGTAGTTTACCCGCACTCCTATTTTTTTATTCATTATTAAACCGACTCCTGCATTACCCCTATTTGATTTTGTATTTATAACCCTCTATTCACCTGACCAGAAGTCTTGTTCCTGCTGCCACCGAACTTCACTAATTCCCACTATATCTAACTTTAACCTATCCATTTCTCTTTTTAAATTTTCTAACCTACCTGCCCGATTAAGGGATCTGACATTCCACGCTCCGATCCGTAGAACGCCAGTTTTCTTTCTCCTGATAACGACGTCATCTTGAGTAGTCCCCGCCCGGAGATCCGAATGGGGGAGTATTTTACCTCCGGAATATTTTACCCAAGAGGACGCCATCATCATTTAATCATACAGTAAAGCTGCATGCCCTCGGGAAAAATTATGGCCGTAGTTTCCCCTTGCTTTCAGCCGTTTGCAGTACCAGCACAGCAAGGCTGTTTTGCTTATTGTTACAAGGCCAGATCAGTCAACCATCCAGACTGTTGCCCTTGCAACTACTGAAAAGGCTGCTGCCCCTATTCAGGAACCGCACGTTTGTCTGCCCTCTCAACAGATACCCCTCTGTTGTGGCTGCACCTACGGTACGGCTATCTGTATCGCTGAGGCACGCAAGCCTCCCCACCAACGGCAAGGTCCAGGGTTCTTGGGTGGAGGGTTTCCATGTTTAATTTCAAAAACAGCGTTCTACAACCACTTATGAACATTTAGCTGTGCCTATTATCCATCTGCAATCCGTTCATATGTCTCCTCTGGAATACAGTTATGGATAAGGACATTTTGACACCACAAGAGTCATGAGTTTGAACTACATGATAGTTATTTCTTGTCAACTAGGACTTACCTATGAAACTCCTTTACTTTCGTGCATTGATATGCTTTGCCAAGTGCTGAATCGTATTTTATCAGTTCCAAACCGATTTGCAGCCAGAAACATAGCACTAACGTTTTCTCACTTCGGCAAAGAGCCTGTTGTGTGATATGTGACCATCTGAAATACAAAAGATGAATAAATTGATTTTTTTTAAGATGAGCAAAATAGAGAGTTAGAACTGAACAGCGTTTTGTAACAAAGTACGGCATACCTTCCAAACTGATTGGTTTTCATGTTTAATTTCAAAAACAGCGTTCTAGAACCACTTAAGAACATTTAGCTGTATTATCCATCATCACGCCAGGTGAAAAGTGTGTACTGCAATCCGCTAATCTTCTGTTGCCCGTTTCGACCGCACCTGAAAATTAAATAATTGTTCTATGCCAGTGGGTTTTCTTGCCATCTCTGTGTTACAAAGTATGACTCACCTACGACTCCAGTTTATTTACACATTTGCCTCGATTGTGCAGCATGGTACGAAGTGTCTTGAAGGGCTTTAGGGGCTTCTTAGTCGGGTTATAAGCAAATTGGAGTTTATTTTCTCATTCGTCCATCTCCTTCAGAATATTTTGTACCTCCTGAAACACATCAGCTTTTACAGCATGAGCTTCACAACTTTGTACAACATGATAGTTATGTCTTGTGAGCTAGGACTTACCATTTTCGCTTTTTAATGTTCTTTTCCTTATGCTGGATAATATTTTATGAGTTTTAAATCCATTTTCAAGTCATAAGATTGCAGCAACGTGTTTCTTCTCATTTTGTCGATGTTTGTGTTACCTAATATTTGACCGTTTAAAATATCAGAGATGAATGAATTTTTTTTTAAGATGAGCAACATAAAGATATCCTACTTCACGATGTCTTGAAATAACGTACAACATCCCTTCCAGAGCGATGCATTTGTAGTATTTCTTAACAATGTTTATCTGCATTGTCCATTATCACACCGACAGAAATAGCTTATTTTGCAATTCGCAAATCTTCTGGCGTCCGTTTTGCACGCTTCTTAAAAATAAAAAATTGATCTATTAGTATCTATAGGTTGAGTACACCAGCTGTTTTCACTGAATTATCTGATAGGGACGAGACCCCCTTGATTAAAATTCCGACGATCCCATTTTGTCAGGTTTTCAATCAGCTAGATGGCGTTTTATATGCCGTAACTGACATCTTATTTAAGAAATATGCTGAAATATCATGTTTCCCCGTTGCAAATACTAAGCAGACACGTCTGAAACATATAAAAATGAACAAATTAATTTCCAGCCGATGAACTATACCAATAGTTTTGCTTGTCATCTCTGTGTTTCAAAGTATGACTTACGTACGAATCCGATTCATTTACACTTTTGCCTTGATCGCGCAGTACGATACGAATTATCTTAAAGAGCTTTAGATGAATTTTTGACCGGTTATCCGCTAGTCTGAGTTTGTGAGTTTATTTTCTCATTCTTCCATATCCTGGAGACTAATTTGTACCATCTGGAACGCATTCATGAATAAGATTAGTTTTTACAGCATGCGCGTCACAACTTTGAACTACATGACAGTTACTTCTTGTGAACTTGGACTTACCTACGAGTCTGATACATTTTCGATCATTAATATGCTTTACCACGTTGCCGAATAGTATTTTATAAGGTTTAAATCCATTTTCAGTCAAAAAGATAGCAGAAACATGTAAAATATCAAAGATTAATAAATTCAGTTTTTTGTTTAGGTGAGCTCCATAAAGAGTTCCTACTGCACAGCCCTTTGCAACAATGTACTACATAGCTTCGAGGGCGATGGGTTTCCGTTGTTAATTGCAGTACCAGTGTTCTAGTACTACTTAAGAAAATTTAGCTTTCTATCTATCATCAAACCAACAGAAATAATTTCCTTCGGAATTCGCAAATCTTCTGGTGTCCGTTTCGCACGCATCTGAAACTTAAAAAATTGGTCAGTTAGTATCTACAGGTTGGGCACACTAGTTGGTTTCAGTCAGTTATCGGATAGAAAACGGGACTTCCATGGTTAATATCGCGTCTCTCCTATTTTGTCAAGCTTGCATTCAGCTTAGATGCTCTTTGCAGCCTGCTGGTATTTTGAAGAGTAATAGAGGACTTTTTCATTTGTTATCCTCAATACTGAGTTTATTTTCTACTTCTCCAATATCCTGCAGACTACTGTGTACCATCTGAAAAACAGGCGTTTCTACGGCACGAGCATCAGACCGCTTTCTGCATGACATTTACTTCTTGTGAAGTGGGGCTCACCTTCGAGTAATGTACATTTTTACTCCTTAATATCCTCGTAATGTGCTGGGTGGTATTTTATCTGGTTTAAATCCCTTTTCAATCAGCAAGATAGTAGAAACGTGTTCTTCTGACTTTCGCAAAACAGCTGCGGTCTGATATGTGACCATTAAAAATATCAAAGGTGAATAAATTTAGTTTTTTTTTAAGATGAACCACATTAAAATATCTATTTCTCAGCTTTTGAAACAAAGTAGGACTTACCTTCGAGGGCGGTTCATTTCCATTGCTTAGTTTATCTTGGAGTGTGCTAGTACCACATAAGAAAATTTAGCTGCATTTTCTATCATGAAACCAACTCAGATACCTCCTTTTGCGTTTCGCATAGATTCTGGTGTCCATTTCGCATGCAACTGAAAAATAAAGAATAGATCACTTAGTATCTACATATTTAGCACCACCAGGCGGATTTACTAAACTATCTGATAGAAAACTAGAGTCCCTTGTGTAATGTCGCGCCTCTCGACTTTTGTCAGCCTTGCATTCTGCTAGAAGGTGCTTTACAAGCTGTAACTGACACCTTATTCCAGAAATATGTTTTCCTGTTACAAATACTATGCACTAAAATTCAGTACACATCTGAAGCGTAAAAAAAGGTGTAATTAATGTCTGACCGATGAAAAATTTCAGTAGCTTTACCTGGGAGCCTATGTGATACAAAGTATGACTTACCTACGAGTCCGATTTATTTCCAAATTTGTCTCGACCGCCCAGCGTGGTACTACGTATCTTGAAAAACTTTAGATGACTTTTTACCTGTTATCTTCAACTTTGAGTTTATTTTCTATTTCTTCCATCTTATGCAGACTATTTTGTACCATCTAAAAGATAAGCATGTAGAAGATTAGTTTTTCCAGCATGTGCATCACAACTTTGTTCTACATGACAGTTACTTCATGTGAAGTAGGTCTTACGTACGAGTCCAATTCATTTTCAAGCATTAATCTTCCACGCAATATGCTGGCTAGTATTGTAACCGTATTAAACCCTTTTCATCAAAATAGCAGAAATGTGTGATTCTGGCTTTCGCAAGTCCTTACGCAGTCTAATTGGTAACAATATAATATATAAGAGATGAATAATATTTGTTTTTTCAGGGTAAACGACACAAAGAGGTTTTGTTTCACAGCTTCTTGAGGCAAAGTACGACTTCCCTTCGAGTATGACTGATTTCCATTGTTTACTTTGTCTTGTAGTGTGCTAATATCACTTACAAAAATTTAGGTTCATCTGCAATCACGAAACCAGCAACATCTTCCTTCGAGTTTCTCAAGTCTTCTGTGTCCAATTTCGTACGCATCTGAAAAATAAAAAATGGATAAATTAGTTGGTTGGTTGGTTTAAGGATTAAAGGGACCAAACTGCAGAGGTCATCGGTCCCTTTTTCCAAAATACTAAAAATACCCACAGAGAATAAAAAATGTTCAACAAAATAGGAGACAGACGACACAGAATAAAAGAAACATAGACAAGGACCAGACAAAACGAAATAAAATCACACGGAGTGTGACGGTGGTTGGCCGACCATAGGAACAAAAAAAAGGAAAAGCCAACCACCGAAAACACATTAAAAAACTTAGTTTAAAACCGTAGACCAAAGGCCAGAATCAACACAAGACAATAAAATAAAACAGAAACACTCAGATTAAATAATAAAAAACCCCTGCCCGAATAAAACGTAAAACTAAGTCAGCCATAGCAGAGTCATCGGTTAAAAGGGCAGGGAGCGAGTCAGGCAGTGCAAACGACTGCCTGAGCACAGATAAAAGTGGACAGTCCAACAAAATGTGGACCACTGTCAATGCCGAGCAGCACCGACAGAGAGGAGGGACCTCACGGCGCAATAAGTGGCCGTGGGTCATCCGCGTGTGCCCAATACGCAGTCGGCAGAGGATGACAGACTCCTTGCGAGAGACTCGGAAGGAGGAGTTCCACACAATCGTCGTCTCCTTGACGGCACGGAGTTTGTTAGGGATGGCCAGACCGCGCCATTCAGCGTCCCAAAGCGAGATAACTTTGCGGCGGAAGACTGCCCTCAAATCAGTCTCCGGAAGGCCAATGTCTAGAGTAGGTTCACTGGTGGCCTGTTTGGCCAGGCGGTCAACATTTTCATTGCCTGGGATACCGATATGCCCGGGCGTCCACACAAAGACCACAGAGCGGCCGCAACGCGCGAGACTATGCAGGGACTCATGGATAGCCATCACCAGACGAGAACGAGGAAAACACTGGTCGAGAGCTCGTAAACCGCTCAGGGAATCGCTACAGATAACGAAGGACTCACCTGAGCAGGAGCGGATATACTCTAGGGCTCGAAAGATGGCGACCAGCTCAGCAGTGTAAACGCTGCAGCCAGCCGCCAAGGACCGTTGTTCGGAATGGTCCCCTAGAGTTAGCGCATACCCGACACGACCAGCAACCATCGAACCGTCGGTGTAAACAATTCCAGAGCCCTGATACGTGGCCAGGATGGAATAAAAGCGGCGGCGGAAGGCCTCTGGAGGGACCGAGTCCTTCGAGCCCTGTGCCAAGTCGAGCCGAAGGCAAGGGCGAGGAACACACCATGGGGGAGTACGCAGAGGTGCCCGGAAAGGAGGTGGAACAGCCAAAAACACAAGCCCACAGAGAAGCTCCTTGACGCGGACGGCGATCGGACAACCCGACCGGGGCCGACGGTCTGGCAGATGGACGACTGACTGCGGGAACAGGACACGGTAATTTGGATGCCCGGGCAAGCTAAAAACATGGGCAGCATAAGCAGCCAGTAATTGTTGGCGTCGTAACCGCAGTGGAGGGACACCTGCCTCAACAAGGATGCTGTCCACAGGGCTGGTGCGGAAGTATCTTCACGAACAGCATCACCAGGTTATTTTACTCAAATAACTGATGCAAAGCGGTACTTCCTTCGAGAATACTCTTCTCTCCTCGTTTACCAGTCTTGCAATTTTCTAGGGAGTACTTGAAAAATTAGAGCTCTATTTCTATCGAATAAACCATTCAAGACAAGTTTTTTCCCTGTTGCAAACATTCTGCAGTCAGTTTTGTACATTCCTAAAACATAAAAACGGGTAAATGGGTTTCTAGTGGATGACCAACGCTAGGTGCATTGACCTGAGAATTTTAGTTTTTACAATATGAGCACCACCACGTTTATGTACTTCATAATTATTTCTCACAAAAAGTAGTTACCTACTAGCCCAGTACATTTTCACTCTTTAATTTTGTTCACTAAGTGCTGGGTCGTATTTTAAATGGTTTAAACCCCTTTTGAACAACAAGACAGCAGAAACAATTTCTTTTTTCCTTTCGCTAATCATCTGCATTATGTCCCCGTCTAAAATATAGAAAATGAATAAGATCATTTTTTGCAGTATGAGTGCTGTAAATTGTTTTAAGTATACAGCCGTTTCGTCCAAAGCAGGACTTATTTTCCGATTACGAATGAATTTCACTCTAAGTTCGTCTTGCAGAGTGCTACGATGTACTTTGAAACTTTTAGCTGCCTTGTTATCAGGAAACCAGCAGGAATAGCTTGTTTTCATCATTCAAAATCTTCTGCAGTCTATTTTGTACACATCTGAAACAAAAAAAATGGATAACGTCAGATTCTACGGGATGAGCGCTACCAGAAGCTTTTACTTCACAAGTACGTGAGACAAAATAGGACTTACCTTCCAGTCTGAAATATTTTCATTCTTTAATTAATCGCGCAGTGTGCTGGGAGATGTTTTAGATTTTTAGCTGCCTTCTTCATTGATAGACCTGAAGAAAGAGCGTATTTTGCCCTATGCACGTATTATCAGTCCGTTATTTGGCCATCTGAATCATAAAACTGGATAAGCTTAGTTTTTACAGCATGTGCACAACCACGTCGTTCTACATGACAATTATTTCTTACAGAGTAGGACTTACCTTAGAATTCAATTCATTTCCGCTCTCTCATGCATCTCCCAGTGTGAAAGGAAACATACTCATGTTGAGGAAAAACAGAACATGTCGAACGACTAGAGATAGTACGCCAACATTCACAGGACATGTATATTAGTATGTTCAGCAGAAATAATGAGAATTTCAGTCACCTCGGTTCAGCATGTGTCCTGTTGCCTAGTAGGCACAGGGTCTGCCATAGGCCCTGATAACTTGCTCTATGCGTGACGGCGTCGACGCGTGTAAGGCGCGAATGGCGTCCTATGGTATAGCCACCCATGCTGCATTCACCTGGTTCCAAAGTTCATCTGTGTTGTGACTTGGCAAGACAGCCAAGTCACTATACGAGGATGCCGAAAGGCACGCGTTAAGCTCACGCAGACTGGCGTGAGGTCTGGAACATTACAATGTTATTAATATAGCAAATAAAGTACGTAGTTAATGTAATCCTTAACTTTATTCCATAATTGGAGGACATAGGTCTTGATTATACATAAGTGCAATCTCAATATACTGGTAATGGCGCCTTGCTAGGTCGTAGCAAATGACGTAGCTGAAGGCTATGCTAACTATCGTCTCGGCAAATGAGAGCGCTATTTGTCAGTTCCATCTCTAGCAAAGTCGGCTGTACAACTGGGGCGAGTGCTAGGACGTCTCTCTAGACCTGCCGTGTGGCGGCGCTCGGTCTGCTATCACTGACAGTGGCGACACGCGGGTCCGACGTATACTAACGGACCGCGGCCGATTTAAAAGGCTACCACCTAGCAAGTGTGGTGTCTGGCGGTGACACCACAATCTGTTGTGGTCGGCACTAGGTCACAGCACTGCACCTGTCGTTTCCCCGTATCCTACACATTTTCGATTGGCAACAAGTCTGGTGATCGGCGGGCCAGGGCAAAAGGCTGACATACTGTGACACCAGGAAGGCACAAGTTCGTGCAGCAACATGTGGTTGTGCATTGTCTCCCTGGAAAATGGCGTTGGGGGTCTTGTGCAGAAAAGGTGTGGCTACGGATCGCACAACGTCATTCACGTAAGTCACACTGGTCACAGTGTCCTGGACAGGCACCAACTGTGATTTGTGGTTGTACCCAATAGCACCACACACCGTATGGCTTCGAGATGGCGCTGCATATCTTGAACGAATGCAGCCATTGTGATGCCGCTCCCCTTGTCTGCAGCGAACAAAAATGCGGCCGTCATTTTTTTTAAAAAACAGAACCTGGATTCGTCTGAAAGCACTATTCGAAGCCATTCCTGTCCACGGTGGCGTCGTTCCATGCACAACTGCCGTGGAGAATGTTTCTGCATATTCGTCAAAGGTAGGTGGAGAAAGACTCGCACATAACCCGTGCCGTAATAAAAGGCGACGGACTGTCAGCCTCGATAGTGAACGAGTGCTGCACTGTTACACTGTTGCGACAGAGACGAGGAAGACGCAGATCTGTCCTGCAATGCCATTAGGATGAGGTATCGATCATCTGGGGAGGGGGCAGGAGAGAGTGGGGAGGTCTGGGAGGTGCGACCCAACCCATCTCCTCGCGTATTCTACGACCTTCCGTGAACCGTTCAGCACACACCCGTTGCACTGCCAAAACACCTCGTCCCACACGAGCAGCAATTAACCGGAATGATACACCACATTTTCTCATGCCAATAATGCACCTCTTTCAAACTCACTGATTTGACGGTCCGGTTCGCGCATACGTCTGTGAGACATCTTGCACGTCTGCTCCAGTCACACTGATCTATTACCTTCGGTTTATAGCGACAACGAGAGCCGCAGGCCCACTTAACCGGTAGGTCGCGTTGCGTGGCGATATCGATGTTGACCTTGAAGCAGTGGGCCGGCATTATTCAAATGCTAATCGTTTCTGCCGGACGTACTGATGTACGTGCCTGGTGAATATGAACGTCCTATCTCTACTCTTTCAAGGTGTTCTGATTTTGCTGAACATGAGTGTACTTTACACTACTGGCCATTAAAATTGCTACACCAAGAAGAAATGCAGATGATAAAAGGGTATTCATTGGACAGATATATTATACTAGAACTGACATGTGATTACATTTTCACGCAATTTGGATGCGTAGATCCTGAGAAATCAGTACCCAGAACAACCACCTCTGGCCATAATAACGGCCTTGATACGCCTGGGCATTGAGTCAAACAGAGCTTCCAATGTGCGTTCACCGCGATGTCGCCAAACACGGATGAGACCATCATGAAGCTGTAAACAGAACCTGGATTCATCCGAAAAAATTATGTTTTGCCATTCGTGCACCCAGGTTCGTCGTTGAGTACACCATCGCAGCCGCTCCTGTCTGTGATGCAGCGTCAAGGGCAGCTGCAGCTACGGGTCCGAGCTGATAGTCCGTGCTGCTGCAAACGGCGTCGAACTGTTCGTGCAGATGATTGTTGTCTTGCAAACGTCCCCATCTGTTGACTCAGGGATCGAAACGTGGCTGCACGTTCCGTTACAGCCATGCGGATAAGATGCCTGTCATCTCGACTGCTAGTGGTACGAGGCCGTTGGGATCCAGCACGGCGTTCCGTATTACCCTCCTGAACCCACCGATTCCATATTCTGCTAACAGTCATTGGATCTCGACCAACGCGAGCAGCAATATCGCGATACGATAAACCGCAATCGCGATAGGCTACAATCCGACCTTTATCAAAGTCGGAAACGTGATGGTACGCATTTCTCCTCCTTACACGTGGCATCACAGCAACGTTTCACCAGGCACCACTCTTCCGCCTTTTGGCCTTCATCCAACGCACAGCTTCGCAAGCGAGTTCTTTGGAGTCCTTACTTTACCCTGACGACATACCATACCCGAGAACGAAGAGAAATGCAGTACTCTGGCTAATGGGAATCACCGTGTGCTACATAGTAAGCACCGCGGAATACGTCATTGGTGATCATAGAACATTCTTGCAGAACCGACACTCAGTGCTAAAGCGAACTCCAACCTACCTCAAAAATATTGCTAATTTTCTTCTGAAGGTGTTTGCAGACTTTCTGGTAATCTATTGACGATGGAGATGAGCAGTTTATTGTAGAGACTCTTTTACGCGAAGTGAAAGGACGTTAAGATTGTGTAAAGGTAACTATTGTATCTTTCCAAACTAAAGCAAAAAAGAAGAAAAAATGAAAAAAGTGACGGGTTGGGGTATTTGTAAAGCGATGGGCTTGTAATTGCTTATTATCGGGTTAAAAAAAAAATGGTTAGCGTTCGCGCTGTACAAGTAGGTTGTGTACGAGGCGACGTTTCGAATCCTGTCAACTGGTCGCATTACTTAATTTATATCACATTTGAGAGGTAATATAATGAAAAAGAAACCCACGTGCAATTTCATGAAGCTACAGAGAATTTCATATGTTATTTAACTATTTACTATTTGTAATTAAATTATCAAGGACGAGGGACAGACTTGGAAATCCCAAGTCAAACCTCAATAAATAATGATACAAATGACGTTATTCACAATCAGATTATAATAAGTCGCAATGTGCCAGACCACAAGAGTAATGTACACTCGTGCTCAAAAGTATCGCCTGATTCGCATACAACCCACATAACGCAACTGCTCTAATCGCTCCTCGGTACAGTCGTTTGACTACTCAAAATGGTTCCTAGAAGTCACCACTAGAAATCACTGCTCTGTATCGCAATAACTCAAGATGTACAGTAATACCACGATACCACAAATATCAGGGAACACCTTATGACACATAAGACTGTCCTTAAGGTTTGTAAACTCACATTTATTGCAATAAATAACATACCTGAAATGTTACCACTCTCATTATTACGTCAGATAGGTAATGCACGTACTACGTTCGTCGTAGTCATGATTTCCTCTTCAAAGTAACATACCATTCTCATTACTTAACAAAAAACGACATTAAAAATTTAAGTTAGTCACGAGCAGCTAGTTGAGAATATGTATCAACTTCAAATGACACGACGAACTGTCTCGTTGTCATGGATTCAAACCCAGGTCATGCAGACTAAGTAAAGATTTCGTGACTGACGAAAACTAACACTCTTTCCTGACTAGGCATACAGAGAGTGATATACCTCGATTTTAGACTGTATCAGTTAGTAAATATCAACTTTAAATTACATCACGTAAACATTTTAACGGACGTAAATTCCTATCCAGTACCTATTGTCCCTGTAAACGAACTACGAGAGATGTTAAATATTGCTTCTTCACAAGTAACTTACTTGAAATGCCGTGAGGTAAAGCTTTGTGTTGGAGAGGGATTCGAACCCAGGACCTAATCGGATTGATAGCGAAGCACAATCGACTGTGACATATCGGATTTTCTCGGCAGTAGCTAGATGATTTAACTGAAATGACGCGACGAAACATTAATTTTTTCCTTCCCAGGAATCCAACCCAGCACCTATCGTTGTTATATTCTGGAGAAAACGAACGTAAGATATCGGTTTGTTACGCCAGCAGCGACATGTGAGCATGTTTGAACTAGAAATAATATGGCGAAGAGTTCAGTCCTGACTGGGAATCGAACCCCACACATATCGTTGTTGACTACACACAAAGAGAGGTCACCTACAGAATTTTTCTCCACCAGCAGCTCGGAATAACGTCCTTGAACTTAAAGTGATCGCGCAAATAGTTCTGTGTCTCACTGGGAGTCAAAAACGTCAGATATAGTTAGTGTTGACATCGAATGAAAATACATTAAAATTCAAACGTATTATCCACCAGCAGATAGGTATTCTCATGCTAGAGCTTGATAATACATAATGAAAACTTTACTGCCGGTCCAGGATTCGAACCAATTCACGTGCAGTATGTGGAGATGTTGAGGAATCTACAGTTTTGAACAAACAACGAATTGGAGTCGAGCAGTATTGTCCCGTACGGATCAAATTCCGCGTTAAGGTCGGTCTGAGTTGCAATCCCAGTTCAGAACCAATTTTATCGACACCAGAAGCTCAAATAAAAGATGAAATAAGTGTCCTGTGACCATACAAAGCGTTTATTTCGTCACTAGAAATAAATAACTAATATAAGAAAGGTTACTGGTGATAAAGTTTCTACATGTCGCCACTCCTGACTTTATTGTGGTTCAACCTAACGTCTACTTGGTAGAGAAGGAAAAGCACGTTTAATGTGAAGTTCAGACCACAATTCCATAATACCTTCTTCACTTGGCGTAGCCAGAAGACAATAGTATCTGTCTCTACCTAACAAAAATCATTAGCAGAAGTTTGAATCGAATCCAGACCACAAGAACGCGAACCTAGCATCAATCCAAGAGACCACCGAATCATCTGCTTTGCGACTATTTCTTCAATCATAACGCCGTTGCGCCACACTGGATGAGAATTCTGACACACAGGCTCTCTGTAGTGGTTGGCAGCATCTTCAGTACATTCATTTACTCGGTTGACCGAATCGGCATGAACTAGCTGCCTCGGCTACCCACTGCATACATTCGACTCTATTTTGTAATCACCCAAATAAAATCATGTAACTGCCACCTACACAGAGCTGCGAACTGTGTAGGATGCAGAAATTTAATTAGGAAGTGTTCCTTTCGACTTGAGCTACTCTATTGCACTAACTGTTTGTTGAAAACGTCGTGCAGTGCAAAAGAAAAGCTGTAATTGTCTGTCTCTCAGAAGTCTAGATCCGGCCATATGCATTGTTTCACAGCGCTGTGGAATGCGGAAGTTCTGGAGGAATTGTTGTTGACTTCTGGAGGTGTTGCAACTACATGTAGGCTAGTAGGGTAAGGGTAAGTGTCGTGCACTGTAGATACGACGACGCGAGTTCGAGTACATTCACTGCTACATTTCTTAAAACGCGATTCTGCTGTCTGCTCTAGTTATCAATCTAATGGAACTTTGAACATAATTCCCTTCACTTCTCAACCCAAAATAGTCGCATGTGGAGATAGGACTAACTTCTGCGACATTTTGTTCTTTTCAGGCTTAATAGACGGCCAGGCAGTAGATGCATCTCGAAACTTTTGTATTATGTATGGGGAGAGCGCATCGTGCCAAAATACCTCAGAAAAGTGTTTTCTACATTAGCTGTCATGTGGTAGTGGCTTTTTATTCTTCTTCAAACCTTGTTTGACAACTTTTACTCACAACAAGCTTACTACATGCATGTAATCAATAAATTGCATGTGCATTGTCAGACTGTTATAGATAACATCATATGTCATTGATGATTAATTTCTCTCTCATGTTTACTATTGTCTTAACAACACTAAAAGAAACCTTACCAAAATTGTGCACTGTATTATAAGAAATAAAATAAATGTACAAACGATAACCTTACGACGAAAGTCTGTTTTAATAAAACTGAGTGTCTGTACACAAGTGTGCCTTTATCGGCACGAATTAGTGAAATAGTACGCACTTATATTTCGATTGGGTCTGTGTTCAATTGGTATGCTGTGCCATACTCAAGAGATATGCTGGCATTTCATAAATAATGTTACGTATTTCTAGAAACTCAAAATTTACTTGTCACCAGCGGAAAGAGGCGTTACCTGTTGTGCAGCATTGTAAGTTTTTCACCATTTCACTATGAGCCGAAATTATTTTCTTGCGATTTTCTTATCGATGTTTGATCTGACTGCTTGTTGCTCTTTCACAGAAGAGATAAAAGACGTTGTAGTCAGCTAGACTTGAACTGCGAACCATAAAAGACGCTTTTATTTTACAGGTCAGCGCATTACCACACGGCTAGCAAAGAGATGTAAGTGTTGGCTTTTTCTTACGAGGCAAACAGTGTCTAGAACTCGGAAACCGCTATTCAAAGGACGAGATTAGTTGCAATTTCCACGTGCAACGACATTCCTGGGCTGAAAACCGTAAATTTACAATCTTTTGTTACGCCTCAAGCGATAATAACTCAGATTACTCAATGGAAATGACAGGAAAAATCAAGTGAACTTTGAGGCTTAATTCCGTGCTCACCAGGAGGTAACTTGTCGATCACAGCGTTGCCAAACACACCTTGTCTTGTAGCCAAATCTCAGTTACAATACCAGCAGGAAGAAGACGAACCGATGTGATCCTACAGCGGGCTGGGAAGCGTCTCAAAGACGCGGCTGCTACAGCCTGGAATACGAAATGCGTCTGATTCGCATTTCTGTAACTAGGTTTAGGGACTGGAGCGTAGTTACTAATAATACCCAGAACTGACTACAAACTAAGCATTATAAATCTGTAACTCTTATAATTGTTTTCATATTTCTTCGTAAATGTACTCAAAACTAAGAAACTCATTCACTGACGTTTTCGTCCCTCACCAATAGTCGAGCACAACAAACGATTCAAAATAAAAAATAATGTGTGTGTGTGTGTGTGTGTGTGTGTGAGAGAGAGAGAGAGAGAGAGAGAGAGAAGAAAGAGAGAGAGATAAAAATAAAAAAGAATGAGAGAGAGAGTAAAAAATTGTAAAGAAACTGAATCATGGTACATAAAGAAATCTTTCATTAAAGTGACACGTTCAACATCACTACGAAATGTCCTATTCCTGATCTATGGAACAATCTAATCTAATCTAATCTAATCTAATCATATCATGTTGCTGACTAGCCATGAAGAGTCATGAATTTCCGTAATTTTCGCCAATATCAGTAACCAAATCTAAACTTGAAAATAAAAGACGAAAATTCATTGTTGGTAAGCCGGGTGCCAGGTTACGATACATTAGAAGAGTCCTTAGAAAATGTAGTCCATCAACAATGGATGTGGCTTACAAAACACTCGTTCGACCTATACTTGAGTATTGCTCATCAGTATGGGATCCGTACCAGCTCAGGTTGACGGAGTAGATAGAGAAGATCCAAAGAAGAGCGGCGCGTTTCGTCACAGGGTTATTTAGTAAGCGTGATAGTGTTACGGAGATGTTTAGCAAACTCAAGTGGCGGACTCTGCAAGAGAAGCGCTCTGCATCGCGGTGTAGCTTCCTGTCCAGGTTTCGAGAGGGTGAGTTTCTGCATGATGTATCTAATTTATTGTTTCCCCGTACTTACACCTTCCGAGGAGATCACGATAGTAAAATTAGAGAGATCTGAGGGCGCACGGAGGTTTCCGGCAGTTGTTCTTCCCGCGAACCATACGCGACTGGAACAGGAAAGGGAGGTAATGACAATGGCACGTAAGGTGCCCTCCGCTACACACCGTTGAGTGTCTTGCGGAGTATAAATGTAGATGTAGATGTAGTTTTTGTAATAAACCGGGACTCATATAAAGATCCTTTCGTCCCTGTTAACTAACCACAAAAGATGTCTGATATACCTCCATTCGGAAGTAACAAAGATGTGGCACATGATGTGAAGTTCTGTGACGGAGATACGAACCCAACACGTAATCGGATTGTTAACTAAGTAAAATCAAATGTTACCAATCGGTTTTTCTCACCAGCTGCTAGGTGTTTGAATCAAAAATAACTATTCAAATTTTTGTGCGTGAGCGACAACCGAACAGCACACCTACCATCCTTCTTTTTCATCCACGAATATATCTTAAGTATCAGTTGGTTACTCACCAACAGTAAGATGTGTGCGTGTTTGACCAAAAATATCAACACCTGTTGCGATTGTTGGGAACACATGAACAGACATTAAAACACACATTAATTTTCACTAGCAGGCCGGTGTGTACTTGATGGGGCTTGAAATGAAATTATGAATATTTTTGTACTGGATCAGGATTCGGGCCCACATACTTACATTTGGAGGAGACCTAAAGAAGATTGTAGTCTTGGGAAAAGGAACCAAATGATTGAACTATACTGTTCCGAGAGATTCAGATCCTCGAAAGAGGAGATACGAATTCGAGTCACAGTGCAGCACCTAATTTTTCAACGTCTAGAGTTCAAGTAAAATAAGAGCCCTGTTCCTTTAAATGGCTATCGGTTCATTAAATAAAACAAAATTTTCTAATGTTAGTAAGTTTATTGGCAACAGTATTTCTGTTTACCATGACTTCCGCCTATATCATTTCCCAACGTAAACCCACTCTGCCCAGTTGGTAATGAAGGAACGTGATGTTTAATTTGGATTCTGGATTATAACGTCTTTCTCTTGAGGTTACCAGAGGTGAAGTAAATCTGTTTGTGCCTCTTAAAAGTAAATGCCTGAACCCACGCATTGCACCTGTGATAGTTGGTTCCACCAGACCATTGCGGCCACATTTCCCAGCCCCAGGAGTGTGCTGTAACGGATTGATGTGCTTAGCGTACAAAATTAGCCACGGTGGAAAAAATGCGAGTCTATTAAATGGTTAAGGAGAAGCAAGCTTCTGACGCGGAGATTATGCTGTACTCATGTCAGCAGGATGTAAAGAATCTTCTGGCATCATAGCCTTGGGTGAAGCCATTTTGAAATTTTCACTAATTCAGCTAATTTCTTAGTTCGAGAAAATCCACTGTGAAGTGTGAAGTTACCATATAATTCGATTATTACCGTCATTATTACTATCATTTTCATACCGCTGCTGGAACACATATGCTTGAAGATCATTTAATGCCTTTTGGTCATTATAGAAATAGTTGCCCAAGAACAGGTTCTTTCCCTGTCTACAGAATCCTTTTCATGTTAATATCAAACATCAGCAATTACTCGTAGATTACATTAAAACTAAAGTAATTGATGAAGATGTTACTTGATAACAAAAACGCGCTGCCTTTCTTCATTTACTTGCACCTAGAAATGGCTGTCGAATACTGCCAAACAAAAAGCCAAGGGATCTCACTGTCTTCCGATATACGTCGCTGTCAGTTCTGCCATATGATTTGGTCGACGTGACCTGTTTCAACTTGTGTATGACAGAATGTTTTACAAGATGAATTGTTTTCCTTTGGAATAAACAGAAGGATTTTCATTCTAAGCTATCCAAGTTCAAAATTTTCGCAATATTAGTTCAAATTTAATATTCGCTTCTATAATGAAGGAAAGTATTTCGCAGTTGGAAAACCCAGATCCGACTCATTGACCTTACACTTAGTCGCTGACCATAAATTCTAGCTCAGAGTGACACCAGTTTAAATAACCTAACGTAGCGAAGACTGTTTGCCAGTGATCTTTCTCACCGGAAAATACGCAATTCACTCATTGGGCTCTATAATTATACTTTAACAGTATTTCCTGTGTGTATACAATGAATACGGATGATAGAATTTAGTGGTGCTCTCTCTTCCACTTCTGTGTACAATGTGCCTGACCTAAACGGGCCCTGGGCAGTGCAACATGATACTGACAACAGTAATGTGTTTATACTGACAACCTCACTGTTCGTTTTACCTGATTTTGTAATCACTTCAACAATAGCAAATAGGAACTCTCTGCAGACATTCGCTAACAGCGGCTCTCGCAACTTACTTTTTCTCTGAGTAGCTTCAAATATGGGCAATTACCAACGTGACAGAAAGCGAATTTCACATCATGTGCTTCATCTTTGTTACTTCTGAATGGAGGTATATCAGATATCTTTCGTGGTTAGTTAACAGCGACGAAAGGGTCTTTATAGGAGTCCCGGTATATTACAAAATCTGTCGTCTTTTATTTCCAGGTTTAGATTTGGTTACTGATATTGGCGAAAATTTCGGCAATTCATGACTCTTAATGGCTAGTCAGCAATATGATAAGGTTAGATTAGATTAGATTTGATTAGATTAATACTTGTTCCATATATCATGAATAGGACATTTCGTAATGATCTGGAAGTTTCATTTTAATGAAAGATTTCTTTACATACCATGATTCAATTTCTTTACAACAATTTTTTACTCTCTCTCTCACTCATTCTTTTTTATTTTTATTTTATTTTTATCTCTCTCTCTCTCCTCCCTCTCTATCTCTCTCTGTCTCTCTCTCTCTCTCACACCCACATTGTTTTTTATTTTTATTTGTTTGTTGTGCTCGGCTATCGGTGAGGGACGAAAAGTCAGTGAATGAGAATCTAAGTTTTGAGTACGCTTACGAAGAAATATGAAAACAATTATAAGAGTTACAGATTTATAATGCTTAGTTTGTAGTCAGTTCTGGGTATTATTAGTAACTACGCTCCAGTCCCTAAACCTAGTTACAGAAATGCGAAGGGGTAGATGGTGACAGCCTCGACGTGGCCTACCCCCCCAGTATCGTGCCGCACAACGATCGCATTGCGAGAAGAAAATCGAAATGCTCAGAACGAGCTGCGACACGAGAAGCAAATGTCACCACCAATCGGCGGCCGGACGTAGTAATACCTCCCGGCCCTCACAGGCGAAGCTACGCAAGAGAGCGAGACAAATGCCTCAGTTTCCCCCCCCGGAGCCAAGTGCGTGGACGAATACGTATATGCCAAGTTAACATAGAAGGATACACGAGGACAAAAGGAGACATCCTCACAAAGCTACTAACAGAAGAAAAAATTGATGTGCTGACCTTGCAGGAAACACATCTATCAGAAGAAAATATCTCGAGACTTCTAATACCAGGCTATGAAATTGTGGGCTATAAAGCCCATAATAAACACGGTATTGCAACACTGATCAAGAAAGAACTGGTTGATAATATTGAGGAAACTATGCACCACGAATTTGCCGTGGGAATCAAACTAAACGATATGACTGTGTATAACGTGTACAAGCCACCTTCAGAAAAATGGGAACAACCTGTTTTACCTAACCCACAACACCCTGCAGTCATAATTGGCGATTTTAACTCCCATCACCCCAGATGGGGCTATCAGTCTTGCGACAAAGAAGGACTCATGCTGGCAGACTGGGCAGATATAAATAATTATACATTAATATACGATGCAAAAGATACCCCCACCTTCTGTTCAGGAGCGTGGGGCACAACATCAACGCCCGATCTTTGTTTTGTCTCATCTGGAGAAACTGGAATAGCACTTCCGTCCAAGAGAACTGTACTGAGCCGTATTCCTCGGAGCCAACACAGACCAGTTATTATAGACCTTGGGATCCAAATACCAGTAATAAAGAGCCCCCCTATAGCCCGCTGGAACCTCAGGAAGGCTAACTGGGTTAAGTTTAAAGATACCATTGAAAATAATGTAAACAGAATTCCCCCAATTCCAGAAAATTACGACAGATTTACGAAGTTAATTATCAAAGCGGCACATAACTCAATACCAAGAGGAGCGCGGAAAGAATACATCCCATGCTGGACAAAGGAGTGCGAACAACTACTCGATGAATACAACAAAACAGAGAATCCAGAATTAGGAGAACAGCTCATAAGAGCTATGGACGAGGAACGCAAACAGAGATGGCAAAAGCGGATGGAACAAATGGACTTTACGCACTCCTCACAGAAGAGCTGGAGTCTACTGAGGAAACTTGGCGGAGCACAATTCAAGGGACGGAACATCAATAATAAAATGACCCCTAACAAGATATGCTCTTCTATACTACAAACATCCAGAATCCATGCCTCCGCCTCGAAGAAAAAAGAACTGCACCAACTGATGAACGAAGAGCTAGATGCAAGCGAGGAGGAAGCAGGTTTAGCGAACTGGGTAACACAAGAAGAGATAAATATAGCACTAAAGAAAATGTCACCTGGTAAAGCAGCTGGCTGTGACGGCCTTCTTCCAGAATTCTTGAAGAACCTCGGGCCAAAGGGAAGAGTATGGCTGTCTTCTCTTTTCTCTAATATCATAGATACCAGCCGGTTACCAAAGCAATGGAAAAACGCACAAGTCATAGCCATCCAGAAACCAGGGAAAACAGGAGAGAATGCTAAAGATTATAGACCGATATCTTTATTGTGCACCACTTACAAGCTGTTTGAACGAGTCATCCTAGGCAGAATAGAAAGTAAAATAGAAGCTGCTCTTCCCCCAGAGCAAGGCGGTTTTCGAAAAGGAAGAGACTGCTGCGACCAAGTTCTCGCCCTAACCACTTTCATTGAAAGAGGTTACCAAAACAAAAAAAAACGGGCATGGTATTATTAGATCTCACCTCAGCATACGACACCGTATGGACAAAAGGGATACTGTATAAATTGTCAAAAGTCGTGAAATGCAAGAAGATCATAGATCTAGTCAGAAATATGTTGATTCAAGGTATCTCTGAATGGGAAAACAAGCAGCTACAGGACACTACAAAATGGTCTCCCCCAAGGGTCTGTGCTGGCTCCATGCCTTTTCAATTTATACATAGCGGACATCCCAAACCTGGAATCTCGTTCTTTTATGTATGCAGATGACATCGCTATCGCGGCTCACGCCAACACTTTCGAAGAACTGGAAGAAATTTTAAACAGGGATCTGGAACGACTACAACAATATTATGACAACTGGCACCTCAAAGTAAATCCGACTAAATCCGTGGCATCAATAATGCACTTGTGTAACAAAGATGCAAATCGTGAGCTAAAAGTGCAAATAAAAGGTAAATTGTTGAAAAACGATAGAACGCCAAAATATCTGGGTGTTAAGCTAGATCGCACTCTCACATATAAGAGCCACCTGTACGAAGTCGCCCAAAAAATGAAAACAAGAAACAACATCATAATGAAACTGGCAGGAACAACCTGGGGATGTTCCACTGAAACTCTACGTACATCAGCACTGGCACTTCTGTATAGTGTAGCGGAATATTGCGCACCCGTCTGGGCCCGCAGTAGGCATGTCAGATATATTGATGTGCAACTTAACGAGACAATGAGGCTCATAACAGGAACAGTAAGACCCACCCCGAAACCTTGGCTGCCCGTCCTTGCCAATATCGAACCACCCTCGATTAGACGTGAAAGAGCAATCCAGAGGTACAAAGAAAAGTTCAGGGACCTACCTCCTCCCCCTGACAGATTGATGTCAAGAAATCCCTTCTGGAAAGAACTCAAACAACAGATTGATATCGATAACCTGTGGAAACAGCAATGGCAGGAAAGCAAAGTGAATAACAGTTTCCTTATTGAGGACCCATCTCAACGAGTTCCAGGCTTCCAACTCCAACGTAGAGTGTGGGTAACTCTAAATCGTCTGCGGACAGGTGTTGGTCGGTGCGGATATTTGTTGAAAAAGTGGGGTTTCTCCCAGGACCCCAATTGTGAGTGCGGAGAGAGTCAAACCATGCAGCATATAGTTGAGTGCGACGTACACGGACTTAAGGGAGGAAATCTAATGGACATACATGTGATAAGTGACCAAGCACTTTTGTGGCTGGAAACCCTGAAAATTTTATTGTAAATCATTGTTAATGTTAATTTAAATTTTTATGTTGATGTTTGTAAGTGTATCACGCTTTGCCTGTAGCTGAACGAGAAATAATAAGAAATGCGAATCAGACGCATTTCGTATTCCAGGCTGTAGCAGCCGCGTCTTTGAGACGCCAGCTATGTTCACTTCCGAGCCCGCTGTAGGATCACATCGGTTCGTCTTCTTCCCACTGGCATTGTAACTGAGATTTGGCTACAAGGCAAGATGTGTTTGGCAACGCTGTGATCCACAAGTTGCCTCCTGGTGAGCACGGAATTAAGCCTCAAAGTTAACTTGATTTTTCACGTCATTTCCATTGAGTAATCTGAGTTATTATCGCTTAGGGCGTAACAAAAGATTGTAAATTTACGGTTTTCAGCCCAGGAATGTCGTTGCACGTGGAAATTGCAACTAATCTCGTCCTTTGAATAGCGGTTTCCGAGTTCTAGACACTGTTTGCCTCGTAAGAAAAAGCCAACACTTACATCTCTTTGCTAGCCGTGTGGTAATGCGCTGACCTGTAAAATAAAAGCGTCTTTTATGGTTCGCAGTTCAAGTCTAGCTGACTACAACGTCTTTTATCTCTTCTGTGAAAGAGCAACAAGCAGTCAGATCAAACATCGATAAGAAAATCGCAAGAAAATAATTTCGGCTCATAGTGAAATGGTGAAAAACTTACAATGCTGCACAACAGGTAACACCTCTTTCCGCTGCTGACAAGTAAATTTTGAGTTTCTAGAAATACGTAACATTATTTATGAAATGCCAGCATATCTCTTGAGTATGGCACAGCATACCAATTGAACACAGACCCAATCGAAATATAAGTGCGTACTATTTCACTAATTCGTGCCGATAAAGGCACGCTTGTGTACAGACACTCAGTTTTATTAAAACAGACTTTCGTCGTAAGGTTATCGTTTGTACATTTATTTTATTTCTTATAATACAGTGCACAATTTTGGTAAGGTTTCTTTTAGTGTTGTTAAGACAATAGTAAACATGAGAGAGAAATTAATCATCAATGACATATGATGTTATCTATAACAGTCTGACAATGCACATGCAGTTTATTGATTACATGCATGTAGTAAGCTTGTTGTGAGTAAAAGTTGTCAAACAAGGTTTGAAGAAGAATAAAAAGCCACTACCACACGACAGCTAATGTAGAAAACACTTTTCTGAGGTATTTTGGCACGATGCGCTCTCCCCATACATAATACAAAAGTTTCGAGATGCATCTACTGCCTGGCCGTCTATTAAGCCTGAAAAGAACAAAATGTCGCAGAAGTTAGTCCTATCTCCACATGCGACTATTTTGGGTTGAGAAGTGAAGGGAATTATGTTCAAAGTTCCATTAGATTGATAACTAGAGCAGACAGCAGAATCGCGTTTTAAGAAATGTAGCAGTGAATGTACTCGAACTCGCGTCGTCGTATCTACAGTGCACGACACTTACCCTTACCCTACTAGCCTACATGTAGTTGCAACACCTCCAGAAGTCAACAACAATTCCTCCAGAACTTCCGCATTCCACAGCGCTGTGAAACAATGCATATGGCCGGATCTAGACTTCTGAGAGACAGACAATTACAGCTTTTCTTTTGCACTGCACGACGTTTTCAACAAACAGTTAGTGCAATAGAGTAGCTCAAGTCGAAAGGAACACTTCCTAATTAAATTTCTGCATCCTACACAGTTCGCAGCTCTGTGTAGGTGGCAGTTACATGATTTTATTTGGGTGATTACAAAATAGAGTCGAATGTATGCAGTGGGTAGCCGAGGCAGCTAGTTCATGCCGATTCGGTCAACCGAGTAAATGAATGTACTGAAGATGCTGCCAACCACTACAGAGAGCCTGTGTGTCAGAATTCTCATCCAGTGTGGCGCAACGGCGTTATGATTGAAGAAATAGTCGCAAAGCAGATGATTCGGTGGTCTCTTGGATTGATGCTAGGTTCGCGTTCTTGTGGTCTGGATTCGATTCAAACTTCTGCTAATGATTTTTGTTAGGTAGAGACAGATTCTATTGTCTTCTGGCTACGCCAAGTGAAGAAGGTATTATGGAATTGTGGTCTGAACTTCACATTAAACGTGCTTTTCCTTCTCTACCAAGTAGACGTTAGGTTGAACCACAATAAAGTCAGGAGTGGCGACATGTAGAAACTCTATCACCAGTAACCTTTCTTATATTAGTTATTTATTTCTAGTGACGAAATAAACGCTATGTATGGTCACAGGACACTTATTTCATCTTTTATTTGAGCTTCTGGTGTCGATAAAATTGGTTCTGAACTGGGATTGCAACTCAGACCGACCTTAACGCGGAATTTGATCCGTATGGGTCAATACTGCTCGACTCCAATTCGTTATTTGTACAGAACTGCAGATTCCTCAACATCTCCGCATACTGCACATGAATGGGTTCGAATCCTGGACCGGCAGTAAAGTTTTCATTGTGTATTATCAAGCTCTAACATGAGAATACCTATCTGCTGGTGGATAATACGTTTGAATTTTAATGTATTTTCATTCGATGTCAACACTAACTATATCTGACGTTTTTGACTGCCAGTGAGACACAGAACTATTTGCGCGATCACTGTAAGTTCAAGGACGTTATTCCGAGCTGCTGGTGGAGAAAAATTTGGTAGCGGACGTCTCTTTGTGTGTAGTCAACAACGATATGTGTGGGGTTCGATTCCCAGTCAGGTTTGAATTCTAGTCATATTCAAACATGCTCACATGTCGGTGCTGGCGTAATAAACCCATATTTGACGGTCGTTTTCTCTAGAATATAACAACGATAGGTGCCGGGTTGGAATCCTGGGAAGGATAAAATTAATGTTTCGTCGCGTCATTTCAGTTAAATCATCTAGCTACTGCCGTGAAAATCCGATATGTCACAGTCGATTGTGCTTCGCTATCAATCCGATTAGGTCATGGGTTCGAATCCCCGTCCAACACAAAGCTTTAGCTCACGGCGTTTCAAGTAAGTTACTTGCGAAGAATCAATATTTAACATCTCTCGTAGTTCGTTAACAGGGACAATAGATGCTGGATAGGAATTTACGTCCGTTAAAATGTTTACGTGATGTAATTTAAAGTTGATATTTACTAACTGATACGGTCTAAAATCGAGGTATATCACTCTCTGTATGCCTAGTCAGGAATGAGTGTTAGTTTCCGTCAGTCACGAAATCTTTACTTAGTCTGCATGACCTGGGTTTGAATGCATATGCATAACGAGACGGTTCGTCGTGTCATTTGAAGTTGATACATATTCTCAACTAGCTGCTCGTGAATAACGTAAATTTTTAATGTCGTTTTTTGTTAAGTAATGAGAATGGTATGTTACTTTGAAGAGGAAATCATGACTACGACGAACGTAGTACGTGCATTACCTATCTGACGTAATAATGAGAGTGGTAACATTTCAGGTATGTTATTTATTGCAATAAATGTGAGCTTACAAACCTTAAGGACAGTCTTATCTGTCATAAGGTGTTCCCTGATATTTGTGGTATCGTGGTATTACTGTACATCTTGATCTATTGCGATAAAGAGCAGTGTTTTCTAGTGGTGACTTGTTGGAACCATTTTGAATAGTCAAACGACTGTACCAAGGAGCGATTAGAGCACCTTTTAGACAGCTGCGTTATGCGGGCTGTTTGCGAACCAGGCGAAATGCAATTCAGGTCGTTCGAATACTTTTGAGCACGACTGTACAATTACTCGTAGGACGTGCTCTCTACATCACACGTTGCAGGATGGTATTTATCATTCAGACATGGAAAACATAAATTGAAACATTGCTTTAACACTTCATGCAAATACACGTGCCTTATTTCATTATATTTTCTCTGAAATGTCATATAAATTAAATAATATGACAAGTGATGAAAAAATACAGATTAAGAAGTAAGCGTTAGTGGGAGCCGAACCGTCGCCTTATAAAAGCTCATCTAACGTGGCTCAAATGCTAACCACTTGACCAGCACGAAGTCTAAGCTCTAGTACCAATGCACAAGTACATATGCCACATAATTGAGTCGTAAAACTTCTCTTGTGATTTCCTCGGAGTTGCCAGAGTGGTGCATCTAACTACATGCACATTACGTTGTTTTAATGTTCTACTAAAGATTTACAAAGTTTGAAGTAAATCTATGAATCTCTCATCTTATTTAGTGGATTACCTGAAAACTGTTGATAGGCTCGCTGTAATGGTTCAATTAGAAACGAGCCGGAGGCATAATTACAGAAACCAGTACCAGTATGTTAGACGTATTGACCCTGCTGTTGAGACACTTGTCCCACTGTGACACACGGCGGTGAATGGCTGTCTCATAAAATTCCCGGGGCTGCGATGTTAACCAGTTCCGCACTTACAGCTGGACGTCGTCGTCCGAGGTGAATCGTTTGCCCCTCAAAGCCTTTTTAAGGGGATCAAAAATGACCCCCTTCTGATTCATCTCCTGCAGCACAGGACAACAGTGAATGTCCAGCGTTACTCATATACCTTGACCACCATTCGCCAAGCGATCAAATCAAAGCGGCCAGGCCATGTCACCCGTGGGGTCATTCTCCTCCACGTCAATGCAAAGCCTCGTACGGCCAACACAGTAGCGGCACTCCTGCAGAAATTCAAATGAGAGGTTCTCGGCCACCCTCCATACAGTCCGGACCCCTCTCCCTGTGATTACGCCATTTTTGGTCCCCTTAAAAAGGATCTGAGGGGTAGACGATTCACCTCGGACGACTACGTCCAGCGGTATGTGCGTAACAGGTTAACATCGCAGCCCCGGGAATTTTATGAGACAACCATTCACCCCCTTCTGTCACAGTGGGACAAGTGCCTCAACAGCCAGGGTCAATACTTCTAACATACAGGTACTGTTTTCTGTCATTATGCCTCCGGTTCGTTTCTTTTTGAACGCCCTTTATGGCTCTAAAATGCATAAATTACGAGCTATGAGCCAAATCAGTGATCGCAACGTCGTGGCCTCCTCTTATAAGTTACACATTATTATGGCACGCCAACAAACGTTTATTGAATAAGGCAGTACACTTCCAAGTGACCCAGATGCATGGCCACTATTTTTCAGGATAGTCATCAAGTCTTTATAAAGAGGTGTCGGACCGCGTCTGCACGTATCCCGGAACGTAACTTCTGACAATGGGTTCGGCGCGACATGTGTTAACTTCCTGAAGTCGCTACGTATATCTCTACCATCCAACTTCTTCTTCCACGACAGTAGCTTCTTTCCAAAGGCTGAAATTTTGTCTGGCAGTTACAGAATATATGTCTCATTACTTTGAAGGGATGAGTTCAATGAACTGTATTTTTCAAGAATGTCACATAGATTCGCCACCTTCAAAACAGTCACTGTCTACAAACTTCTTGGAACTAAAATGTTTCTCTCGGATAAGGTAAGAGTAAAGTTCATTTCTGAGTTTATACATCGTTTTCGAATCCAGCGAGAGTTCCTGTAATAAAGAAGAAAAATGTACTCATTCTCTATATCAGCGCATATTTGTTGAAAACATTTCGATTTCAATGGTGAACTTTTAACAAGTTTACCACTCCTATAACCGATTGAAGAAACTCATGAAGGATAGGAGTCACGCATTTTGATACTAGTGCTTCTCGGTGCATACAACAGTGTATCCGAACAGTTGGAGGACCACCAGTCATATTAAGAGCTCCTCCTGTAAAAATTTTTCCACATAAAAATTCGCTGCAACTGCGCTGAGTAGGTTCCCCATAGCCACACACCATCAGGCTGCTCATAGAAATTGTTGTCCCATTGCAATTAAGTTGATGTGTGACAATGTTAAAAATATCCTTTGAAAAATACATTCACCACGTTAAAACTACGTAGGAACTTCAAAAAAAACATTAACACCCACTTAAGAAACACAAGAGCATTGTGTGATCATTGACGTTGGTGGCGAGACGAATCAAAATACGAAATGCAGTGGCACACAGACGATGAAGCTAGTTCACCTTGTTTAATTATACGCCAACAGAAGCAAAAGTTTCAGATCACAACAATGTCAAACTACATTTCATTCCGTTAATCTCTACAGTTTTTAAGACAGACTGAAATGGAAAATTAGTTTTCTGACACAAAAAGGAGCTTAATGTATGAAATCCGTCTCCTATTCTTTACAAATAGGTATGATTTGGGGATTAGAGCACGATCTGATTCCAGCCACCTGCTTTCATCCATGAGGCAATTTTTCGAGTACAGAGCAAAGTTTACACGAGATACTAAGACAACCAAAGACAAAGAAATATCTCTGGAGTGTGCATTCAGATGCGTAGAATTGATTTTGTGTGGTGGCGTACGTTTGTCCGTAATGTATCTTACAAATTTTAAATATTATCATGTTTCTAGCACAAACAGATTCCCTTCGTAGGTGCTATGGATTTGGTACAGGCGTTTTGTGGACACCATAACAATAAGTATTTGGTACCTGGAATAAATTGCTCTCTTAGCTTTGAAGAGCAAAATGAACGCGCATCATGTCACGTCAGGGTGTATTCACACTGCCTGGCGAGTCACTTCACGCCAGTTCGCTTAGCACAGTATCGAAAGGCGAAATCGAGGTTATGAGTCACCATTCGTGACACAAAAAGTTAGCTAATAGAGTATCGGAATTGAGGAACTAACAAATACAAAGTTAATTAATGATCAAAGCAAACTTCGTAAACGTACGTTGATGAATTTCATTTGCTAATGTGCTTAGAAGTGAAACGAAATTTCAAAACATTGGCATTTACTTGTTAACAACTTTTTTCTCCTTCATTAAAGCTGACCTATTCACTTAAAATATAATATAATGGAAATTGCTTCGTAAGCTTAGTTCTTATTTTGATAAATTGTGGACGTCAGCACCGTTCTGTTACAATAAAATCTAAATCATTTTTCGTTTTGAGATATCTGCCCTCGCTTGTATACGAGTACTCAGTAGAAAAAACATTCAAGTTATCGTGGAACATTTGAAATTTGCCACGAATACAAAGCATAATAATAATAAAATAATGATTACAAAGACACAAAAGCATAAAATCCACGAATGTAATGCAAGTGAGCTCGACGAAAATAGTTCAAGTTGCGACGTTGGCAGACGACGGTAACATCAAAACTTTCTTCACGAGGAACTTTAATGTGCCGTGACATGACATTACGGTCCGTTGACGACCTCTGTGAATGCCGCCTTTGATATGCACTGTGGAATGTTTTGATGTGAAGTGACGTAACGTGATGTGACTGCCAATATGAACTGAACTTAAACAAACAGCGTCGGCGTGTGTTGAAAACATACGCAAATGCTCACTCCAGAGACATATCTACCCTATAGAGACAACCAGAGATGATATTTAGTAACCCACCGGTTACGTCCCTCAAAATGGCTAGCACAAAATAGACCCATACGGGAAAAAAAAATTTTTAAATAAAAAACACATTGAATATTTCAAGCAGCTAATAAAATGAAAGTAACGGAACAGCATCGGGAATCATAGAGTTTTGGGAGGGGATGCAAAATGAAGAAGCAACAACAAAGATTATTTCAAACAAGCCAAGAATCCATAACCTCACGCACACGAATGCCTCCAGTAAAATCGGAAAGAAAAAAAAAAGTAGAACAAAGAAATTGGAATCGAATCTTTCTCATGACCTATGTAGCTCAAACGAAGACAGCGACACGAGAGATAACACACAGAACTGCCTCCAGCATAAACGGAACATAAAATCCACAAAAATACATAACTGCAGTCAAATACACTCCTGGAAATTGAAATAAGAACACCGTGAATTCATTGTCCCAGGAAGGGGAAACTTTATTGACACATTCCTGGGGTCAGATACATCACATGATCACACTGACAGAACCACAGGCACATAGACACAGGCAACAGAGCATGCACAATGTCGGCACTAGTACAGTGTATATCCACCTTTCGCAGCAATGCAGGCTGCTATTCTCCCATGGAGACGATCGTAGAGATGCTGGATGTAGTCCTGTGGAACGGCTTGCCATGCCATTTCCACCTGGCGCCTCAGTTGGACCAGCGTTCGTGCTGGACGTGCAGACCGCGTGAAACGACGCTTCATCCAGTCCCAAACATGCTCAATGGGGGACAGATCCGGAGATCTTGCTGGCCAGGGTAGTTGACTTACACCTTCCAGAGCACGTTGGGTGGCACGGGATACATGCGGACGTGCATTGTCCTGTTGGAACAGCAAGTTCCCTTGCCGGTCTAGGAATGGTAGAACGATGGGTTCGATAACGGTTTGGATGTACCGTGCACTATTCAGTGTCCCCTCGACGATCACCAGTGGTGTACGGCCAGTGTAGGAGATCGCTCCCCACACCATGATGCCGGGTGTTGGCCCTGTGTGCCTCGGTCGTATGCAGTCCTGATTGTGGCGCTCACCTGCACGGCGCCAAACACGCATACGACCATCATTGGCACCAAGGCAGAAGCGACTCTCATCGCTGAAGACGACACGTCTCCATTCGTCCCTCCATTCACGCCTGTCGCGACACCACTGGAGGCGGGCTGCACGATGTTGGGGCGTGAGCGGAAGACGGCCTAACGGTGTGCGGGACCGTAGCCCAGCTTCATGGAGACGGTTGCGAATGGTCCTCGCCGATACCCCAGGAGCAACAGTGTCCCTAATTTGCTGGGAAGTGGCGGTGCGGTCCCCTACGGCACTGCGTAGGATCCTACGGTCTTGGCGTGCATCCGTGCGTCGCTGCGGTCCGGTCCCAGGTCGACGGGCACGTGCACCTTCCGCCGACCACTGGCGACAAAATCGATGTACTGTGGAGACCTCACGCCCCACGTGTTGAGCAATTCGGCGGTACGTCCACCCGGCCTCCCGCATGCCCACTATACGCCCTCGCTCAAAGTCCGTCAACTGCACATACGGTTCACGTCCACGCTGTCGCGGCATGCTACCAGTGTTAAAGACTGCGATGGAGCTCCGTATGCCACGGCAAACTGGCTGACACTGACGGCGGCGGTGCACAAATGCTGCGCAGCTAGCGCCATTCGACGGCCAACACCGCGGTTCCTGGTGTGTCCGCTGTGCCGTGCGTGTGATCATTGCTTGTACAGCCCTCTCGCAGTGTCCGGAGCAAGTATGGTGGGTCTGACACACCGGTGTCAATGTGTTCTTTTTTTCCATTTCCAGCAGTGTATTTCACTTGACCTAACACAAATTTCAAAACCTTCATTTCAGTGAGATTTCCCGTCCACAGACTAACTACAGTCTGACAGTAAGTGGTAAAGCTCATAAAACATACTTATGAGCCGTAGACGACTCCATATTAATCAAGGCTGGTCACAAAAGACAAACACACACACACAAACCCCACTACAAACAACAAAATATTCCAGCACTATTCCAAAGCAAATCGCAAACACAAACATTCAGTCTAAAAAAAATTATGCAAAGAAAACTAATAGCTCAGAAAGTAGAACCAAATAAATAACCAATAACTAGCAGAGACTCGATCCCATTCAACTGAACCATTACTACAAACCATAACATAAACACAAACATCCATCATAATGAGCGAGCCACCGCTAACAGCACTACTCCTATAAACACAAGTCATTTTAAATACACCGCGTCTCCACGACGTCATTTTCGAAAAATGTTCTTGGAAATTATCTTCGTTTCACTCGCAAACATTTGAGCTATGCACCCAGCTTCCTGCCTAACTTCACCATTAACAAATGTGCCACATTAAGAAATCAGCCAAATAATAAGAAACAGCACTGTAATTATAATCACCTATCGTTTCACTTGCAACAATTTGTGTTCCTAGGCTCCAGCCCAAATTTAGCTCGGAAATCGTGCCAAATACGGAAAGAAACATTCAAATATTTGTGAGAAGCAATCATAAATAAAATCACTACTAGTTTCTCTAGCAACAAAAAGCTGTGCTCTTATGTTCAATCCTAAACAAACCCTCGTATATCACAACATATTTAGAATAAACAGTACAGTTTATAAACATCATAGTTTATACCAGTTACTGAGACAACCACAGATAACATATAATAACCTCCTTCGCTTCGTAAACACCTAAGAAAGGAAGACGGAAGGAAGATAGGGTTTAACGTCCCGTCGACATCGAAGTCGTTAGAGACGGAGCGCAAGCTTGTCAAGGATGGGGAAGGAAATCGGTTGCGCTCCTTCAAAGGAGCCATCCCGGTATTTACCTCGAGCGATTTAGGGAAATCACGAGAAAGCTAAATCTGGATGGCCGAACGTGGGTTTGAACCGTCGTCCTCCTGAATACGAATCCAGTGGGCTAACCACTGTCTCGTTAAGTCATGTCAATACACAGCACAAGTATGGGTCGAAGTAGGAGAGTGGAATCGGATGACCCATGATTTGCTTTGGTCTGTTTACGTGTGTTTCAAAAATGCTTTGCTGATGCAGTCGGATTACTCTGCATTACCAATGTGAGTGTTTGCAGAAGTGCCCTTGCACAGAAAATGCTTAGGAGAGTGTATAATTTGCAGAATTTCGATTTTTCTGTAATTATAAGATTAATAAATATTTAGGCTTCTCCAATACAAATTGCTTCAGACAAGCAGTGATGCACATTTCGGACGAGCGATCTGCAAAACTAACTTACTCTCAATATAACTGCCGCGCCGAAGATCACCATATTCATTACACAAACATGCTTCTAAGAATTTATATTGTCCGTCCGTTGAAAGGTACGATAGATTCGTGTTTTGGGTGCCACGAATTGGCTGAACTCAGATGTTTGATGACGCCTTACCTTCTGACTGCTGTCGTAGCTCCGTGCTCTTACTTCAACATACGGTTTTCTTACGGTCTTGGTGACTGGATCCTGATACATTCGTGTTGCTCGCCTATCGTCTCGTCTCGAACTGCTGCTCCGCAACGCCGTGGGCCGCTGCAGGGACTTCTCTATTGTTAAGAAACGCGGCACGACGCGATTCGTTGTTTACTCTTAGAGGATGTGCGGAAAATTATCACAGCTTCTTTAGCGAGAATAGCAGTGCAAAAATAGGTTGGGGCACCTCGTGCATTGCCCCGCGAACCACGACAAAAAGAGACCGAAAAGAAAAAAAGGAAAAGTTAAAGTGGAAAGAAAAAATATGAAAATAGTGAAACCCGGTCAGTTAAATGAACTTTTCGTTATCTTCAAGTAATAAAAGATGTTCCTTCGGATTCAGAGGTAAATATACGCAAACATGTGCCTCCTACTCCCAGGACAAAAAATCATTATACCATGGGACTCGAACATTATTTAATTCAGTCACTAGAGCTCTTTCACCCCTATTCAAAAAATGGCTCTGAGCACTATGGGACTTAATTGCTGAGGTCATCAGTCCCCTAGAACTTAGAACTACTTAAACCTAAGTAACCTAAGGACATCACACACATCCATGCCCGAGGCAGAATTCGAACCTGGGACCGTAGCAGTCGCGCGGTTCCAGACTGTAGCGCCTAGAACCGCTCGGCCACTCCGGCCGGCTTCACCCCTATTGCAAGCGTATTTAGATACTCAGGAGATTTCAAGAAAGAGCCAAGATTTCGGCCCCCAGGTCGACCTCTGGTATATACGAGTGCCATAGTGCTCAGCCTCGCTGCACATTTCCCCCACTACCACGCCATGCGGTCTTAGCGCTTGGAGGGGAGAGAGGGGCAAATTGTGAATGCACAGAATTTAAATGGCAGTGCAGTCACATTGGATGTGGTTTAGCTTAATATTTCGTATTTCTTAACAATATGGATCACAAGCAAAACAAATTTTCAGTGTTACTCTAGGGTCGCAGGTTCGAATCCTGGCTCGGGCATGGATGTGTGTGATGTCCTTAGGTTAGTTAGGTTTAAGTAGTTCTAAGTCAAGGGGACTGATGACCTCAAATCATAAGTCCCATAGTGCTTAGAGCCATTTGAACCATTTTTGATTCAGTGTTACTGGGTTACTTTTGGCGCACTGAAGACATAATATAATATCTATCTGCTACAAACTGTCAGCATACGAGCAGATGCAGACAATTTCACTTATTTTCATACTGAAATTGACACCTAATCGTGTCTTGTTTAGTTCTATAATCGAAAAAAGGTCTTTCTCACAAATGTCTTTATCGAAATATGATAGCACTTTCGCAACCTCAGTATGGAGACGTGAAAAGGAAAGGAATATAGACGTCCTGAAAAGCTATGACGCAAAAGGATTTGTCATTAAAATGGAATTACATTTCAGGTCAATCAGCTATATCTGCAGATGCACAGCAGTGCTTTCAACTGCAGTAGCAAACGGTCTCGAAAACTGGTGTAAACCCCTATACAGAGGAACAGTAGAGACGGTCAATACTGACGGCCAGTAGTGGCAGCCAGTAAACTGGTCACGACAGTAGGCATACACAAAGACAGCAATGGCTTCCTGTGAAGCTGTTCTAGTGGCAGTCAGTAGCTAGTTTGCGTGTGCACGTGGTGAGTGTAAAGTTGTCCGAAGATGTGTGAGAACACGGAGGAGACTGATGACGAGTATGAGGAAGCTGTTGATTTAAGTGAAGAGCTTCAAGAATATTAACCAAATAAGACCGTGCTTGGATTTAGTGCATCGTAGAGATCATTTGGGAGTTTCGTCAACAATACTTTTGGAACTTGCAAGGGAGAATATTCTAGATTACAAGAGAGCTATGAGAATGAATGTTGGGTAGTTTAGCGAACTGTATAACTTAATTGAACATAAAATACCAAAAACAGATACATGAGTGAGTAACGCAGTTCCTGTTCGCCCAAAACTAGAAGTTGCCTTACGATATTTAGCCAGTGGTGTCATTCACCAAATTCTAACCATCATGTTTCCGATACCGGCCAATACCATTTCATGTTTTATGCCAGAAGTACTTACAGCAATAACTAGAGCATTACAAGAATACATCAAGATGTCGCAATTTATTGCTTGCTAACTAATTAATTTATAGTTTATGGCAGAAGAAAAAGTAATAACGGGCCTGTCTTTTGTATCGTGTAATAAACATTTCTGAAAAGAGGAGCCATTCTTAGCATTACCGATGCGTTAAAAGTGAATAACTGCTGAAATGTGCTTATATATTTTGGAGTTGTCGTTTCCAACTCTTGTTGTAACCATACAAAAGGTGATTAAATAATATATATAAATTTCATTTAGTACAACTTCTTATAAAATATTGGACTTAGAACAAAACTTATTTGTCAGGCAGTGACATATTTCTGTCAATATTCATAAAGAAATCTCCTTCAGTTATAAATCCGTCATCTGAATCACCAGCGTTGGATGAGGCTCCAGATAACATCGGAGTAGTAGACGGTTGTTGGCTTCCAACACGTTAGGTCTCTCTTTTGTCGCCATTGATTTAATATGGTCTTGGCACATAAGCCTATTTTGTAAAGGAAGGTCCCTCATTTGAGCTGTAACAAATTTCCCACATACAGCTAAGTCAACCTCGTCGGGCTGAAGTCTGTTGGAAGTTAACAGGCGACTGTTGGATATTTTCCGTAAATCTCAATGGCACTCTCAGTTTTTGCAAACTTATTAACAAGCCTTTTTTTATTGGATGTTGGAAAAGTAGGCACAAGTGGGAGTTGTTGTGAGTCATCGACATTCTGAACCACGTCCGTTGTCTGAGCATCAGTTGCGCCAGTTTCGTTATACGTCCCATTATCTGTAGCACTGGCAGTTGTTGTAACATGAAATTAAAAGTGTACCAAGAACTAACCGCACTCACAAATCTCAATGTTTGCGTTAATGTGTCTGTACCCACTTGCAAATTGTACTTTGTAACTAATATTTCTTTTTTAAGTTCTGCTAACATCGGAAGAATGGATGGAAAGTAACTGAAACAAAATGGAACTTTCCTTTATGTTGTGGTGTCATCGACGGAAAGCATGTTGCCATAAATGTTCCATTTGGGAATTTTCAGAGGTTTGCAACCACAAAGGAGGTTACAGCGATATGCTTTTGGCATTGGTAGATGCTGATTGTAAACTCCTATACACCGATCTGGGAACTAATGGAAGAGGTAATGACGCAAGTCGGTTCAAAAATGGTTCAAATGGCTCTGAGCACTATGGGACTTAACTTCTGATGTCATCAGTCCCCTAGAACTTAGAACTACTTAAACCTGACTAACCTAAGGACATCACACACATCCATGCCCGAGGCAGGATTCGAACCTGCGACGGTAGCGTCGCGCGGTTCCAGACTGTAGCGCCTAGATTGGTTGGTTGGTTGGTTTGGGGAAGGAGACCAGACAGCGTGGTCATCGGTCTCATCGGATTAGGGAAGGATGGGGAAGGAAGTCGGCCGTGCCCTTTCAGAGGAACCATCCCGGCATTGGCCTGGAGTGATTTAGGGAAATCACGGAAAACCTAAATCAGGATGGCCGGACGCGGGATTGAACCGTCGTCCTCCCGAATGCGAGTCCAGTGTCTAACCACTGCGCCACCTCGCTCGGTGTAGCGCCTAGAACCGCTCGGCCATTCCGGCCGGCGACGCAAGTCGGCCTTAGTCGATAGTACACTAAATTTTCCTAAGGAACTCTTTATTTTGGGTATGACGCATTCCCTTTGTCATCGAACTTAAGAAAGCCGTTTTCGAAACGAAATTTGACTCTAAGGGGGAAAAAGCGACGCATCCCAAAGAAATTATTAGAATGGAACGTAAATCGGTAGATGCGGTATACATGTACAAACAAATGATAATAGTTTCAGACAAAGGTATAATGTATTCAAGAGAATGAGCTTCACAAATTGAGCAAGTCAATAATGCGTTGGTCCTCCGTTGGTCCTTATGCAAGCAATTATTCGACTTGGCATTGATTGGCAGAGTTGTCGGATGTCCTCCTAAGAGAGATCAGTGCTAAATTTTATCTAATTGGAGCATTAGTTGGTCAAATTCCCGATATGGTTGAAGGAGTGCAAACGTTCTCAATGAAGGGGAAATCAAAGCGACGTTGGTGCCAAAGATAGGGTTTGGCAAGCACGAAAACAACCAGTAGGAACTCTCGCCGTGTGTGGGTATTACTGTGTTGTAAGTGAGTCCAGGATGGCTTGCCATGAAGGGCGACAAAATGGGGAATAGAATATCGTTCACGTACCGCTGTGCTGTAAGAGTGCTGCGGATGACAGCCAAAGGGGTCTTGCTTAGAGATGGGTCGTTCGTGAAGTAACGGGTAAAAGGAACGGTTCATCAAGATGAACGGAAAGAGCGAGGAACGAATTCTAAGGAACGGTCTTTCATAGTTCACTTGGGTTGCGGCTTTGTACTTATAGTTCCCGGGAATGGGAAACGGTCAGTCTCGTTCCCGCAACGGCACGTCGGCCGGTCTCATTCTAGCCTTGGTCCCGTTCCCGCCTGTCTCGGTCTCAGCCAGCCGGACTTGTGGACTTCGCGTGGCCATCGTTGCAGTTTCACTGCCGACTGCTTATAATTAGTTCAGTATGGAGTTGTTGTTCGTTTCGTTCGCTTCGCACGCCCATTCTAGCTATGTTTCAAATAAAACTTTTTTGAACTCTGATCTTCTGGTTCTTTTCGTATTCTATTCAGCGTCCGCGACAAGTAATTAAAATTTATAATTAAGTAAATTACATAAAAATTACGTGGTATGTAATACATACATCTTTTCAGATAACAAAACAGCGTATCAGCTTACTTCACTATTTCGATAAACAGCAGAAGAAATGCTTGTAAAAAGGCAAGATTTTTTGTTATTAGACTTGCAAAGGACGTCGGCACGGCACACAAGAGTGGCCGTTTTCCGTCTTTTTTTGATCAAAGGTAAATAAGCATGTTCATTGTTATGGAAGGCAGACCGACTTACAACCGAATGAAGCCCGCGCTTCGTAATCGAGTGTATGGTGTCACATTTTGTAAAGAGAATATGATAGCTCCTACAATATTACTTCAGCGGTACAGGGCGGCGCACGAAAAATCGGCCCCGAGTACAAGACTGCTCATTGTCGCTTGCCAAACGTCAACTATTGTTTCGAAGTTGTTTGCATTAGCTTATTTGTTATTTCTTCACTGTCTAATTATTACATGTTTATCTATTCCGCTCGTAGCGGTCAACAAACCGTGCGTAATTGGCGAGCAGTCTGTTCTCTGGGCCGGTTTTTCGTGCGCCACCTCATATTATTTCACTGCTATCAGCCAGATAACGCTACAGTTGACTAAACGAGATGTTTTGCAGAATCCCGAAAATTACAAATGTGTGAGAATTCTGTTATGAATAGAAACCCTGTACTCCAGGGTGGAGGCAAGTGCCCCCTCTTTGCGCCTTCCATCTTCAGTCACCTATGCTATTAATTTTCAGGTTTTCATAAGAACCATACGCCAAACACAACGAAAGGTGAACGAATAAAAATAAAAGGTTCCCAAAAATGACAGATCACCAGTGAACTAGTTCCCATGGATGAACGACTTTGCTCATCTCTAGTCCTGCTACGAAAAGCAGTGGCACCCCAGACCATCACTCCTGGTTGTCGGACAGCATATCGGGCGACAGTTGGGCTGGTATCCCATCGCCGTCCGGCACGTTTCCGGACGCGCCTTCGCCCTGGAATCTCATTGACGGGAGTGTAATTGTCTTCAGTGATGAGTCTTGCTTCGAACTGAGCCTTTATGACCAGCGAAGACGTGTCTGAAGACGCCCAGGACAGTTGTGAGATACCAACCTGAATGTCGCTCGCCATACGGCCCGACAACCAGGAGTGATGGGCTGTAGCGCCATTTCTGTCCATAGTAGGACCCCTTTGGTTGTCATTCGCGGCACCCTTACAGCATGACGAGACCTTGACGATAGTCTCCAACCCGTGTTGTTGCTCTTCTTGCCAATCCATCCTGGGCTTACATTTCACGAAAATAATGTCCATCTGCAAGCAGCAAGAGTTTATACTGCTTGTCTTCGTGCTTGCCAAACCGTACCTTAGGCAACAAGGTCGTCGGGTCTCGTCCCGACTGAGACCCTTTGGAGCATTACGAGCAGAGCCGTCGAACGTGCTCGGTATTTTGACGATATAAAGCGCCAATTGGGTAGAGTTTGGTACAATATCTCTGAGGAAAACATCCAACAACTCTGTTGGTCAATGCCAAGCCGAATAACTGCTTGCATAAGGACCAAAGGCGGACCAACGCTTTATTGATTTGCTCAATTTGTGGAGTTCTTTCTCTCGAATAATTCATTCGAACAGAACTCGATGTTGATTTAGAAACGGTAGATTTGGTTGTACTGTGTACATATACTCTCCACAACTGGTTGTGCGCAATGTCACGAGAAATGTTCTTTCAAACACGATGGGTTGACCACGTGGACAGTGACATTGGGGTTTTTTCTCCATGGTCAGTGACGTTCCAATGGAACAGAACTACCGTCATCGAGACGGGCTTGCTCGACGTATACATATTTGAAAATGGCTTTGGAAACAAGGAAGAAACTGGTTCAAATGGCTCTGAGCACTATGGGACTTAACTTCTAAGGTCATCAGTCCCCTAGAACTTAGAACTACTTAAACCTAACTAACCTAAGGACATCACACACATCCATGCCCGAGCAGGATTCGAACCTGCGACCGTAGCGGTCTCGCGGTTCCAGACTGCAGCGCCTAGAACCGCACGGCCACTTCGGCCGGCAACTGGCTGAGTACTTCAGTGTCAAAGGACGAGTGTCTTGACAGATGAAAGGTAATGGCATGTAATAAGTGACACAGAAAATGTACTTAGGGCCTACTTCGCTACTGATGAACTCTGTTACATAAATTGTTCTGAACATCTTACTAGTTTCATTTTACAGTGAATCACAAAGTTTGTTTACCTGTCAATAAAAAAATGGTTCAAATGGCTCTAAGCACTATGGGACTTAACATCTGAGGTCATCAGTCCCCTAAAACTTAGAACTACTTAAACCTAACTAACCTAAGGACATCACGCACATCCATGCCCGAGGCAGGATTCGAACCTGCGACCGTAGCAGCAGCGCGGTTCCGGACTGAAGCGCCTAGAACCGCTCGGCCACAGCGTCCGGCTAAGGCGGAAACATTGGCTGTTGTTGTAGCTAAACGTGGACTAGTGTATTTTTCAGTTAATGCTTTCAGTTAGCTCAAATGGTGTAGGCAACATGTTGACACACTGCGTGAAAGGAGGGAAAGCACATTGGATTTATGGCGTGAAGGTTATAAAGTGGCATAAGAAAAGAATAAGTTGCAAACTGGAAGAGAAACGGACTTACATCATCTACATCAACATCTACATGGATACTCTGCAAATTGCAAGTGCCTTCATCGAACCATCTTCACAATAATTCTCTGTTATTACAGTCTCGTAAAGCGCGCGGAAAAAAACGGACACTGTATCTTTCTGTGCGAGCCCTGATTTCCCTTATTTCATTATGATGATCGTTTCTCCCTATGTAGGTAGGCGTCAACGAAATATTTTCGCATTCTCCGTGACAAGATTCTGCCGCAACGAGAAACGCCTTTGTTTTAATGATATCCACCTCAAATCCTGTATCATTTCAGTGACACTCTCTCTCCTACTCCGCGATAATACAAGACGTGCTGCCCTTCTTTGAAATTTCTCTATGTACTTCGTCAATCCTATCTGGTAATAATCCCACATCGCGCAGCAGTATTATAAAAGAGAACGGACAAGCGTTGTGTAGTCAGTCTCTTTAGCGTATCTATTACATTTTCTAAGTGTCCTGACAATAAAACGCAGTGTTTGGTTAGCCTTCCCCACAACATTTTCTATCTGTTCCTTCCAATTTAGGTTGTTCGTAGTTGTAATTCCTGGGTATTTAGTTGAATTTATGGCCTTTAGATTTGACTGATTTATCGTGTAACCGAAGTTTAATGCATTCCTTTTAACACTCATGTGAATGACCTCACACTTTTCGTTATTTAGGGTCAATTGCCAATATTCCACCATATAGATATCTTTTCCAAATCGTTTTGCAATTTGTTTTGATCTTCTGATAACTTTACTAATCGATAAGCAACAGCATCATCTGCAAACAGCCTAAAGCAGCTGCTCGGATTGTCTCCTAAAAGGGCCTATAGCAGGAGTTTGGGGAACGCCAGAAATCACATCTGTTTTACTCGATGACTTTCCGTCTATTACTACAACAGGAAATCACGAATCCAGTCACATAACAGAGACGATATTCCATAATCACGCAGTATCATTACAAGCCACTTGTGTCGTACAGTTTCAAAAGCCTTGTGGAAATCTAGAAATACGGAATCAATTTGAAATCCCTTCACACTTCATGTGAGTAAATCACATCTCACTCATCTGAAAGACTGGCTTCTAGATCTTAATCAAATCCATTAGAAGCATGGAATCATATAACTGGTGTTACTTATCTAAAAGTACAAAAGGTAGGAAAAATTATACTTAAATATCTGAGCTGTATAGCCAAATGGTTAGGTTCTGAAAGATTATTCTCAAACGTTGGATATGCTTTCTCTGTAAACAAAGCAATAGACCGAAGGGGAAACTTCTCTAAAAATAATATTTCTCCAGTTCTTAGGTAACAAGTTTCGTAATGTTAATTATTGCTGTGTTTAATAATTATTAAATACACTCCTGGAAATGGAAAAAAGAACACATTGACACCGGTGTGTCAGACCCACCATACTTGCTCCGGACACTGCGAGAGGGCTGTACAAGCAATGATCACACGCACGGCACAGCGGACACACCAGGAACCGCGGTGTTGGCCGTCGAATGGCGCTAGCTGCGCAGCATTTGTGCACCGCCGCCGTCAGTGTCAGCCAGTTTGCCGTGGCATACGGAGCTCCATCGCAGTCTTTAACACTGGTAGCATGCCGCGACAGCGTGGACGTGAACCGTATGTGCAGCTGACGGACTTTGAGCGAGGGCGTATAGTGGGCATGCGGGAGGCCGGGTGGACGTACCGCCGAATTGCTCAACACGTGGGGCGTGAGGTCTCCACAGTACATCGATGTTGTCACCAGTGGTCGGCGGAAGGTGCACGTGCCCGTCGACCTGGGACCGGACCGCAGCAACGCACGGATGCACGCCAAGACCGTAGGATCCTACGCAGTGCCGTAGGGGACCGCACCGCCACTTCCTAGCAAATTAGGGACACTGTTGCTCCTGGGGTATCGGCAAGGACCATTCGCAACCGTCTCCATGAAGCTGGGCTACGGTCCCGCACACCGTTAGGCCGTCTTCCGCTCACGCCCCAACATCGTGCAGCCCGCCTCCAGTGGTGTCGCGACAGGCGTGAATGGAGGGACGAATGGAGACGTGTCGTCTTCAGCGATGAGAGTCGCTTCTGCCTTGGTGCCAATGATGGTCGTATGCGTGTTTGGCGCCGTGCAGGTGAGCGCCACAATCAGGACTGCATACGACCGAGGCACACAGGGCCAACACCCGGCATCATGGTGTGGGGAGCGATCTCCTACACTGGCCGTACACCACTGGTGATCGTCGAGGGGACACTGAATAGTGCACGGTACATCCAAACCGTCATCGAACCCATCGTTCTACCATTCCTAGACCGGCAAGGGAACTTGCTGTTCCAACAGGACAATGCACGTCCGCATGTATCCCGTGCCACCCAACGTGCTCTAGAAGGTGTAAGTCAACTACCCTGGCCAGCAAGATCTCCGGATCTGTCCCCCATTGAGCATGTTTGGGACTGGATGAAGCGTCGTCTCACGCGGTCTGCACGTCCAGCACGAACGCTGGTCCAACTGAGGCGCCAGGTGGAAATGGCATGGCAAGCCGTTCCACAGGACTACATCCAGCATCTCTACGATTGTCTCCATGGGAGAAAAGCAGCCTGCATTGCTGCGAAAGGTGGATATACACTGTACTAGTGCCGACATTGTGCATGCTCTGTTGCCTGTGTCTATGTGCCTGTGGTTCTGTCAGTGTGATCATGTGATGTATCTGACCCCAGGAATGTGTCAATAAAGTTTCCCCTTCCTGGGACGATGAATTCACGGTGTTCTTATTTCAATTTCCAGGAGTGTATGATGTTAGGTGTTTTCGTATGTCGCTTTTCACGCCATTTCATAAATTCATCTTTTAACATCGATATCCAGGGGACGACTTATTATGGACCATCGATATTTAGACGTCCATGTTGAAATCGAAGTCAGTACCGATGATCTGCCAACATCGCACATTCCTAATTTGAACCACCGTTCTTCCGTATCCGAATCTATTGGCCTTTTTTTATTTGGTTTGGGCTGCCAACAGCTTGGTACAAACATACTATCATGGATATAGAGAAATAACGATATAAATAGTGTGCGTAAAGATTTTAAATTATTTTACAATTTCCGCATAAATTCAACACTTATAGCTGTGCAATGTTGGCATATCAACTATAGGCAACACAGAATATAAAAAGAATAACTCAAAAGAGTTTGGGAAGCAGATACCTGGAGATTAGTGCGTTCACGCAGCCACAGATAGAACATCAACCTTCCTATACAAAGGCCTTGTATGTTTGAGGATCTTCATGATATGAGAAAACAGGAGCACTTATTGGAAGGGGCACCTTCAATTTGGAAAGTTATACAGAAAGCGGTTTTGCTGCGCTTCGAAGAAACTATGACCTCAATGTTGACGAGACGTTAACCCCTATCTTCCTTCGAAGAAACTGCAGGCAAACAGCAAGTGGATGACATTTCCTTTTTTTCCGTATGACAGTCTCAGAAAGAACTGTGTTTGATGCACGTGCGATGTAAAAAAATGGTTCAAATGGCTCTGAGCACTATGAGACTTAACAGCTGAGGTCATCAGTCCGCTAGAACTTAGAACTACTTAAACCTAACTAACCTAAGGACTTCACACACATCCATGCCCGAGGCAGCATTAAAACCTGCGACCGTAGCGGTCGCGCGGACCCAGACTGAAGCGCCTAGAACGTGCGATGTAAGTGGGAAAGAAGGAAAGAACTGAGCCTTGTTTGGTAAGAATTTGCACCAAGATAGTTATCAGCTTCCGGCTCGCCTGAAATTTTTGAAACCAAGGAGTGGTTCTAATTATTACTTGGATCGCAGAATTGATTTCATGGTAGATTGAAAGGCATCAATCCTCTGCCCATTCTTCCGTAGCCAATTGACACATCGAGAACTTGGAATCGGAGGATGGTAGACTGTTCATTAGAGAACCAAAAAAAAAAAAGGCCTTCTACACCAGCTGTCGGTTTTGACGTTGTAGACCCATCCTGAATGAGCTGAGATCCTTAGAAAAGAAATTCCCATATCCTTTCGTTTATTTAGCAATGATTCTTCTACGACTTCCAGTATTTGGATACTCATTGTACTGTCGCACTTCTGTTATTTAAAAAATTGCAATGTGCTTTTTGAGTCCGACACAGTCCATTAGCTCAGTAATGCGTCAGCGGTTCACCGCCAGTACAAGGATGTGGCCATGGACGGTATGGTTGCTCATCGGTTGCTGGTGCCCAGTATTGAATTGGCGACATCTGCGTTGCGCCTCGTCTGTACGCTGGATGCTGCAGCAGCTCGCAGTAGCCGAAAGCGACCCCTTCATCAACACATCGTTGCCCGCGGCAGTTGACTCTGGCGGCATCTATTCTTTCCTCATGGAGGCACTCGCAATAAACGCTTTACATGGTAGCTAGTGAAAATCCCTTTGCCTGCACAACCTGAGAGATGGAGTGTCACGCGTCGGGCACCGACGATATGCTCTCAATCCCGTTATCTGACTCGGCGCGCCTTACCCATTCCACGTTCAGCTGTCAGCCTAACAACGGTCACCCAAGACTGTTATGCATGACCTGCTAGTCCAGTCGCCGACCGAGAGAGGAGGTGCAGCATTAACACACAGGAGAACGACGGTTCAAATCTCCATATTTTCCGTGGTTTCCCTTAACCGGTGAAGGCGAATGCTGAGGTGGTTCCTTCTTAAATGTGTGTGTGTGAATTCCTAAGGGAGCAAACTGCTGAGGTCATCGGTCCCTAGACTTACACACTACTTAAACTAACTTATGGTGAGAACAACACACACACCCATGCCCGAGGGAGGACTCGAACCTCCAGCGGGAGTGGCCGCGCAATCCGTGACATGGCGCCTCAAACCGCGCGGCGATTCCTTTTCAACGGGTGTGGTCCATTTCCTTTACCAACCATCTCTAGTCCGAGCTCTTGTTCAGTTTCTAACAACCTCATCGTCGATGTGTCGTTAAAACATACATTTCCAATAAACCTCCTCCCTTCCATTATGCCGGCCGCGGCGGTCTGGCGGTTCTGGCGCTGCAGTCCGGAACCGCGGGACTGCTACGGTCGCAGGTTCGAATCCTGCCTCGGGCATGGGTGTGTGTGATGTCCTTAGGTTAGTTAGGTTTAAGTAGTTCTAAGTTCTAGGGGACTTATGACCTAAGATGTTGAGTCCCATAGTGCTCAGAGCCATTTTGAGCCTTCCATTATAGTGACAGAAGCGCTCTGCAGGTATCTCTAATTCTATTGCTATGTATACATAATTTATACACTGATGATGATGATAAGTCCCATACTTCTTTACAGAGCGTAGGGGAGCGACGCGGGAGACCCGCGCCGCCTTACTAGGCAAGGTCCTAGTGGAGGTGGTTTGCCATTGCCTTCCTCTGACCGTAATGTGGATGAATGATGATGATGAAGACGACACAATAACACCCAGTCATCTCGAGGCAGGAAAAATCACTGACATTACTGGCATTTAAAATTGCTACACCAAGAAGAAATGCAGAAGATAAACTGGTATTCATTGGACAAACATATTATACTAGAACTGACATGTGATTACATTTTCACGCAATTTGGGTGCATATATCCTGAGAAATTAGTACCCAGAACACCCACCTCTGGCCGTTATAACGGCTGTACACCTGGGCATTGAGTCAAACAGAGCTTGGATGGCGTGTACAGGTACAGCTGCCCACGCAGCTTCAACACGATACCACAGTTCATCAAGGGTACTGACTGGCGTATTGTAACGATCCAGTTGCTCGTCCACCATTGAGCAGACGTTTTCAGTTGGTGAGAGATCTGGAGAATGTACTGGCCAGGGCAGCAGTGAAACATTTTCTGTATCCAGAAAGGCCCGTACAGCACCTGCAACATGTGGTCGTGCATTATCCTGCTGAAATGTATGGTTTTTCCCAAGGATCGAATGAAGGGTAGAGCCACGGGTCGTAACGCATCTGAAATGTAACGTCAACTGTTCTAAGTGCCGTAAATGCGAACAAGAGGTGACCGAGACGTGTAACCAATGGCACCCCATACCATCACGCCGGCTGATACGCCATTATTGCCATGACGAATACACGTTTCCAATGTGCGTTCACCGCGATGTCGCCAAACACGGATGCGACCATCATGATGCTGTAAACAGAACCTGGATTCATCCGAAAAAATGACGTTTTGCCATTCGTGCACCCAGATTCGTCGTTGAGTACACCATCGCAGGCGCTCCTGTCTGTGATGCAGCGTCAAGAGCAACTGCAGCTACGGTTTCCGAGCTGATAGTCTGTGCTGCTGCAAACGTCGTCGAACTGTTCGTGCAGATGGTTATTGTCTTGCAAATGACCCCATCTGTTGACTCAGGGATCGAGACGTGGCTGCACGGTCCGTTACAGCCATGCGGATAAGATGCTTGTCATCTCGACTGCTAGTGGTACGAGGCCGTTGGGATCCAGCACGGCGTTCCGTATTACCCTCCTGAACCCACCGATTCCATATTCTGCTAACAGTCATTGGATCTCGACCAACGCGAGCAGCAATAACGCGATACGATAAACCGCAATCGCGATAGGCTACAATCCGACCTTTATCAAAATCGGAGACGTGATGGTATGCATTTCTCCTCCTTACACGAGGCATCACAACAACGTTTCACCAGGCAACACCGGTCAACCGCTGTTTGTGTATGAGAAATCGGTTGGAAACTTTCCTCATGTCAGCACGTTGTAGGTGTCGCCACCGGCGCCAACCTTGTGTGAATGCTCTGAAAAGGTAATCATTTGCATATCATAGCATCTTCTTCCTGTCGGTTAAATTTCGCGTCTGTAGCACGTCATCTTCGTGGTGTAGCAATTTTAATGGCCAGTAGTGTATACAGCGTCCGTCCAAAAGTTTCCAAGACTGATTTTACTGCTGGCATATAAGTGATGCACGGCAGTAACTGCAGTGGTAGCTTCAACCAGCGACTGTAAACAACATAGTGGCATACTCATTTTACTGAGGTTTGGGCTCCTCTTTTCGTTCTTCCGTGTTTGCGATTTAAAAACTGGGTTGTTTTGGAAATCAGCCTTATGCAAACACTATTAGTTTATTTTTGTAGCCGGCTGCTGTGGTCGAGCTGTTCTAGGTGCTTCAGTTCGGAACCGCGCTGCTGCTATGGTCGCGGGTTCGAATCCTGCCTCGGGCATGGATGTGAGTGATGTCCTTTGGTTAGTTAGGTTTAAGTAGTTCTAAGGCTAGGGGACTGATGAACTCAGATGATAAGTCCCATAGTGCTTAGAGCCACTGGAACCATTTGAACCGTTTTATTTTTGTATTTACCCAGACATGTTTCGACACCAATGTGTCATCTTCTGTGGGTCAAATTTTTATTTCTTAAAATTACATCACAAACTGAATTGTATTTTTATAGGCCCACATCGATTTTAGTGCTCGTTTTCGCCGTTTCTTTGACAACATGTCATCTGCAAAATTTTTCGTAATGTTTCGTGTCCCTAGTTGGTGTCTCAATCAACTGCTATTTAGTGCATTGTTTTCACAAATTTCCGCTCACTACTTCACCACATACTGAGTGTGTTGTTAGAAGTGTCTGCTCAGATCACATTTCGCCACATTTTGTGTAAGTGCTGGTGAGGTGAAGTAGTGAGCGAAAATTTGTGAAAAATTGAGTGAAAACAATGCACTAAATAGCAGTTGATTGAGACACCAACCAGGGACACGAAACAGGACGAAAAACTTTGCAAATGACATACTTTCAAAAAAAATAAAAAAATAAAAAAAATAAAAGGCGAAAACGGCCACTAAAATCGATGTAAAATAATACAGTTCAGTTAGCGATGTAATTTTAAGAAATAAAAATTTGACCCACAGAAGATTACACATTGGTGTCGAAACATATCTGGGTAAATACAAAAATAAACTAATAGTGATTGCATAAGACTGATTTCCAAAATAACCCAACATAGTGGCATTTGACCAGTCAGGTATGAGCGGCCAGCGTTAAGTAGTAGACGTGCGGCGGTAGTGTGTCAGTACTATTGTGTCACAAATCACTTCCCTTCAAGTATTGAAGACATTCTCCAGAATGTTTTGAAGGAGAGAAAAGTGTATGCAAAGTTTGTGCTGCACACATTGACTCAGGAGCAAAAACAACTACATGCAGATGCTTAACCACGACTTAACTAAAATGGCAAATGCGTACAGCTTTTTCCTGGAAAAAATCATCTCGGGTGATGAGACTTGGTGTTATCAATACGAATCTATCACAAAACGCCAGAACGAAAAATGGGTCTTCGATAGTTCGCCAAAACCGAAGAAGGTGTGAATGTGACGCGCGAATTGAAACAACGTTCCAAAGAAGAACTTTTCTAACAATTTCACATGGTCGCAGAAAAGTTCTGTGCGTTCTATCCAAATGGGTGTCGACTATGTAGAACGCCAGAGATGTTAAACACACCGTCTTAACTTTTCTCACTTTTTTTTATGAATCCAGTCTCGAAAGTTTCTGCACTGTAGGGAGTACTTCGGATATTTTGCTAACTCTGGAGATAGGCATTCTTCCGTACCCCATCTTGTTATCCAAAGATTGACATTATTCTCGCCAAATGTGTATTTTAAATCAGTTATTAGTTTTTTTCCCCAATTCAGTCTAAGAATTTTGCAGAAGTAATCAAGATACCGTTTCAAAGAATTTTTACAAAAAATTAAAAGCTGTGAACAATCACTATTATTACTAATCCTGGTTATTAAGAGCGGATACCAGATTCGAAACGATATGTTCCTCGCTATACAGTTGTTCAAATGTTTTTATTTTTCTGCTAGGATTAACCTGTATGTTTACAGGTTCAAATGGTTCAAATGGCTCTGAGCACTATGGGACTCAACATCTTAGGTCATAAGTCCCCTAGAACTTAGAACTACTTAAACCTAACTAACCTAAGGACATCACACACACCCATGCCCGAGACAGGATTCGAACCTGCGACCGTAGCAGTCCCGCGGTTCCGGACTGCAGCACCAGAACCGCACGGCCACCGCGGCCGGCTATGTTTACAGGTACATGGGCACAAACTCACCATGTCAGTTTGCGACAAACAGCATTAAGACATCGCATGTTCAGAGGAACTCGTGTTTCCTATGTAGACACCAAGAAATTACACGACAAGACATCGCATGTTCAGAGGAACTCGTGTTTCCCATGTAGACACCAAGAAATTATATTACTGATCAGAAACCGACTTGCATGACGTCGCGCTACAGTTTTCTCCGCGTGGCATCGAAGCACACATACAAGCGCTAACCGAACTCCACCTATTAAGTTTCAGAAGTTTTTCAGATATATTTCCTGAGAAGTTGAATGAGGGAACCTTGGCCTCCGGTGATCCATTACGGAGAAGTAATGTAATCACCATATATTCGGTTTGTTATATTAATTACCTTCGTTGGTATGAAAATACAACCTCAACAGTGAAATGGCAACCATTAACAAGTACTGTACAAAACGGAGAGTAAAGCGCCATGGTTCTTTCCTGGCCTGGCTGCTTACTGGGTTTCAACTAGACTACATTTTTTTATTGCCAGATTATTGAGAGATCTGCGTGAACCTGGAGCATAATCTGGGATGACCCATTGCAGACTGAAATTGTGGACTATCAAGCGATTAGAGTACACCGATATTTTCTGTGTAACAAACCGTGTGTTACACTGTAGCGGGGGTAATACTAACAATGCTGGAAAACGAAACCCAAGACAGAACTGAGTTATACTGAATGCAAGCTTGAGGACGAAGTGTAAATTGGGAATTACAGCTATCAACAGTAACTACTGTGAGTGAGTGGAACAACTTTGTTTCCAAAAAACGCACTACACTCACCGTCGACATTCACTGTTGTTCAGATATTTTCGGTGCAATGCAGATACAAAGACAAGTGGTGGAAGGAAATCAAATCTAATTCGATTACTGCTTAACGAGCTGCCAGAGACGACAAGAACCTTACACCAGAATAGAATATATCCTCGAACAATCTTCGAAATTATATCGGTGGAATTCGAGTGCACCCTATATGTTTACACACGGGAACCTGGGACAAGAAGACGGTCACGTGATCATCATGTGGACTTCCTTCTAGCAGGGAAATGAATTCATCTGGATACCGGCAAGGTAGAAAGTAACAATGGAGTGAATTCATATCTGGTGAACTTGACTATCCGCTAGCACTCGCGGTACGTAAACTACACTGACGGACAAAAATTATGACACCAAAAAATAATTAATGTAATAGAGTAATGAAATTTCTGTAATACATTTGTCTTGGTAACGTATTTAAGGAATTAACGTTCCAAGATCACAGTTGGTAAAGTAAACTCGAAAAAAGACATTGCAGATGTGAAATGCTAGAATATTAATAACTGGTGTAACCGTCAGAAAGTTGAATGCAAGCATATAAACATACATGATTGTGTCGCACAGATGCCGGAAGTCAGTTTATGTCATGGAGTTCCATGCCTGTTGGACTCGGTCGATCAGTACATGCCTTAAACCGCCACGCTGTCTAGATTCTCGGAGGAAAGGAATTCTCGGAGAAAACGACAAAGCTGCAAGTCACGCTGACGAGGCGTGCGAAACCACAAACCGGTTGTGCCTGTAACGGTGACTCGACACTGCAGCTGTGATGCGGCACAAAAACTGCCAGCTCCGTATTTACACATTGCGAGTTGTTTGCGCTCGCGTCTATGTACGAGCCTTGAGAGAGGAGTTTCCACACTATACAAAATAATCTCTGTATAAGGAAACTGTGGTCCGCATGCCGGTTACCGCCATTTTGTGCACATCGTCCTGTTGCTCATATACTGGCCGCTACAATATAGTCATTTCTATTAAAGTAACGGGCTTAACTATCTGTTGTTTTTCTAACGCGGAAGAGTAGCTTCAAACTGAATGTGTCGAATCTTCAGCAACAAAAAATCTTAGCAAAACGTGTCGAAAAATATCTCGTAACGAGAACAAATGCAGTTTTCGTGTTGTCATTTATTAACAGCAACAGCAACAGATTTAACAGTTCCTGCTAAGGTACCTAAACCAAGTAAGTAGTGTTCTCATACATAGCTTTAAAACGGTCATCTCGAATCTTCAGCGGTAGAAAAAGATAACCAGTATTAGATCCGAAAACATCGTTTTCGCAAGGGAAGATTAAAGTTACAGGACAAACATCAGAATTCAGGATCAGTTTTCGTTCAAAAAACTGAAAAAACAAACATTTACTAGCTTCTATTAACAAACAATGCCTCTCCACCAGCAAGGTTTACTTAAAGAGACAGATTAAAAGTTTCACGTGCAGGGTTACTTATTCATATGCTCTCATTTTTTATCGAGTCAGAATCCCTCTATATTATATACTACGGATTCAGGAAAAATTGTTTCATTTTTGTTGAGAAATTTTTATTGAAGCAAAGCATGTGTAACACATAAATATCTCAGGGATAATGAGCCTGAAATTAACTGTATCCTCCGTGCAAATGTATCACCCAATCATGAAGAACACACAGAAATCTTGTTTGATAGACACCAGCCCTCACGTGCATACCTCAACTATACTTCGTTCATCATAACAATAAACGTGATGTAAACAAACACTAACACCATGATTCGTCAGCAGCCGTAGATTAGATTAGATTAGATTAGATTCAGTTTTTGTTCCGTAGACCCAAAAAATGAGATGATTCCTGTGGGTGTGGAACATGTCAGAAAGTATAATATAAAAATATAAAACATTTGAATGGATATACTTGTGTTGTTACTCACGTGGAAGTAGGTTCAACATGATGCTGAGATATCTTATTACTATGTCACTGTAAATGAAATTTGATGGTATTCTAATGTATTAACAGCCATCAATGTTTTCCTTAATCGTACTTTAGCTACGTAGCTTTTATTTCAAAAATCATGTACAGTTGTAATATCTGTACATGCTAGTTGTGCTCTAATTTTCTTTCTGTTAATGCGTACTACGAAAATGGCTGACCCTGCTTCCTGCTTCGTGGCGAAACCAGCACACGGAACGCCGTTAAAACAATAGCGAGAAACAAGATGTCCTTAATGTTTTTCACAAGATTACAGAGAAAATCGGCTTTGAAGTTTCTCTAGAAACAGTATTTACTAAATAGAAAGCATTTTTTGTAATGCAATGCGTGGCGCAATTTGTAGCGTAAACTACTAGTTTAGAATCAATTGTTCTGTGGACTACTGGTTTAAATCTCGTTGTGGCCCTTTTCCCCCTTCAGTTTCAGCAAATTGGGCCTCAGGGCATGCCTCCAGCCTGCCTGATGGGCGTCGCGGCATTCCTGCACATCGGTTGAAGGTGCTTTTCCTTGTTATACTTCAAGCTATGCAAAAGTTTGTCTCGCTGTGGCTTTTCTTTCTTTCTGCCTGAAATATGAAATTCATCAAATATCTACTAATTAACACATACTTAATCAAATTTGCTATGAAAAATGCATACCTTCTTCTATCGAGTTCCATATCGCACGCAGAATTCTAGTTTTCATCGCCAATACAAAATTCATAGCCGTCCACATTTTATAAAAGACTGTTACAGATTGTTTAATTTAAAAGCATTACACCTCTAAATTTTTGGGGCAAAAATGAAACATCAAATACCCTTCATTTGGATCTGTCCATTGTTTTATGTCACACATGTGGTCTCACACGAGCCAGGGTAATAAGTCGTAGAAACATGAAAAACAATTTTCTCGGCATGGGGCACGCGGTACAAATGCTGCATTTTTACAGTTGCTGCCGTACCACTGCAGTCTGAACCCAACAGAATTGATTTGAAGTCAAGTTATGGGATTTGTCGCGAGAAATAACAAGACATTTAACCTGTCAGGCGTACTGGAATTAATGCACGAAGCTTTGTCACATGTCACTGCCGAACGCCGGCGAAATGAAGAAAACCATCTCGTAAAAGAAAAGGAGAAAACACGTTTTTTTTGGTGGCCTCGGGGAGGCTATTGTTGATCGCTACGTGATCAACGTAGCAGATAACAGTTCCAGAACTGAAATGTATTCCTGAAAGTCGGATATGGAAGGAATTCATAGATTAACAGAGGACTGGCTGTAATACCTTCTGCGGCATCAATATTTAATCATATGGTGAAATCCTTATATGTTTTTAAGTCACATGTAGCACTCGCAGTTAAATTACCCTGTATTTAAGTTAGGAATTTTCATGACTCCTGTTTTCACTTACTGTACCACGTTAGCTAAAATCGACAGCATGTTAGGTTTTGGTCTCGTCACATAAGAAGGTTATACTGCCGAATTTTGTCATATGTTGCTTCATTCTGTTTAAAAAGTAAATGTCATTCGAAGCTATATTGTTTCTCTGCTCGTCTCTTTTTGCGTATTTTTTTACTCCGTCTGTTCACATCACTGCAGGTTAGATGGACCATTTGGCTAACCAATGCTGTCCAAGATCAATACGCCGGTAATACCGTTGTCCCATGTCATCGCTTAGTCGATGTGCGCGTAATGGTCAGCAAAAAACGTTTCCTTATTATCGTACTCGACTGTACTCGTGACAGCTTGGCTTCCGCTCCAAGTGAAGCGAAATCCAATGGGGTTCCAGCAAACGCGGAATAATCCAGAGAACAATGTTTACAGCAGGTTTATTTTCGTGATGCACGCAGTGGAAATACAGAAGCGTCCGATCTAACCCGTCGGCTTTGACCCATGACGTCACAAATATAGCGGAAACGACAATTCCAATATGGCGGATATAGAAACGTTGCATACGTATCACAAAGACGAAAACACATAGAAAAACAACACACACAAAGGTTTCACAAGAACAATCTGCTAACATTGATAGCAAACAAAGATAATAATAAACAAGTGGTACTCAAGGCCTGGCAGGGGGGGGGCTGCGCCCCCCCTGACCCCCCCCCCCCCCCGCCAAAAAAAAAACTCCCAACCTAACCTCGTATTCAGGGCTACGCTACAGATCAATGTGTAGGTCAATCAAAAGATAAAAAAAAAGAAACAAATAAAAAAAAAGAAAAAAACAATATTGATTCATTAGACATAACGAGTAGCGACAAAACATATAGACCATAAAGATTGAACAATCTAATGGCAAACTGATAAAAGCCTCATAGACGACGTTAAAACAAAAAGTACAGTAAAAAGGTAAACTATATATTACAGGCCCTAAAACTCCTACTAAGGTAACGTCAACGAGGCAACATCTGCAAATACGCCACACTCACAAACCAAACTCCGCGCCGTAATGACGTCGCACACAACACCCTTACGTCACGGGTCAAAGCCGAAGCGTGAGATCGGATGTTTCTGTTGACCCCACGCAGTATAGAGTGTAATTTGTACGGAACTCTTGTACCGATAATTGTATTTAGATTTTGACCTTTCTGTAAACGCATATAACAAACTCGGTTTACCACATAAATTGTAGACTGCCTAATATTTACATTTGAAGCTGTTCAGTCTAGCGTAGAAACAGTTGTAAAAACCGAAGATAAGAAAAGGTATTACTTCAATTATAGTAGCATGTGTTTCATGCTTTCCTTATCTTCTTTCATTCTTGCTTTGTTATAAAGAACAGTAAGCTCAAGTAAACGAACGAGAAAAGAGTGCACAGTCTTCAAGAATTTAATATATACTATAAAACGAAATGAAACAATAATCAGTTGTGTTGCACAGTCCGAAGACTGGTTTCGTGCAGATCTTCACGCTAGTCCAAGCCTCTCCATGTCTACTTAACTATTGCAACCTTTTCGCAGTAGCCTGGCCTTGGTCTCCTAGAATTTTTACTCTTCCCATTCACCTCCATCAGCAGATTGACGATTCCTTGATGCATCATAGTCACATCAACGAATACCTTTTTTAAGTTAAGATGTGCGTAATTTTCGTTTCTCCCCAATACGATCTTGTGCATCTGTAGCACCATATTTCAAAAACTTCTGTTCTCTTCTTCTCTGTGTTCTTTATTTCCATGCTTCTCTTCCACACAGATATAGACTCCAGGCATTACCTTCATAAAAGATTTTCCAACAATTTACTTTCAGCCAGTGACTTTCTCCGGCTTCTCACGGGCGGACTAAGTATTTGCGACCGGACATCTCTGGTATAGCCGTAATACTACCTCTAAAAAACGTTCCTCGTGAATCAGTATGTCTGTTAGTGAAACCCGTACAAAAACTTCTACAGTAGTTCCTGAGATTCGCCTTTACATAGCGAAGAAAAACACAGTGGGAGGCTTTAATTTATAATATGTATAGATGTTAAATGTCTCTCTTTCAGAAATACTTCTCGTGTTATTGATAGTCTGCATTTTATAATCTCTCTATTTCGACCACCCCCAGTTATTTTACTGCCCAAATAGCAACCCTCATGTGCTACTTTTAGCATCATATTTTCTAATCCAATTTTCTTAGCCTGATTTAACTCCTCCACATTGCGTTATGCTAGATTTACTTTTATTGATATTCACCTTATAACCGCTTTACAAGGCACCATCAATTTATTTCATTTGCTCGGTCAAGTCTTTTGCCGCTTCGATAGGTTCACAATATCTTCGGCAAACGTCGAATTTTTTAATTCCTTTCCTTCAACCTTAATGCCATTTACAAATTGTTTCATTTACTGCTTATTCAGTGTAAAAACTGAATAGCAACGAGGATACACTACAAACACCCTCTCAATTCCTTCACAACTACTATTTCCTTTTCATATCCTTCGACTCTTATCAACTTCAGTTTGGTGTATGAGTTGTAGATAACTTGTCTCCCTCTAGATATTTCTGCCATCTTCAGATTGTCAAAGTGTGTATTTCACGTACCACTGCTGTTGTGTCTAGACAAGACAGCCTAGACACAATGAGAGGAAGCCGAAAGGCACGCGCTTAAACTCACGCAGGCTGGCGTGAGGTCTGAAACAGGATACGTAATGAATGCTGTAAAGAAAAGTACGTAGCTTCTGGAATACTTAACTTTAATCCACATTTGTAGAACATCGCTCTTGATGATACATTAATAGAATCTCAATATCAATTGAATACGGCGCCTTGCTAGGGCGTAGCAAATGTAGCTGAAGGCTATGCTAACTGTCGTCTCGGCAAATGAGAGCGTAGTTGTCAGTGAACCGTTCCTTGCAAAGTCGGCTGTACAACTGGGGCTGAGTGCTAGGATCTGTCTCTAGACCTGCCGTGTGGCGGCGCTCGGTCTGCAATTACTGACAGTGGCGACACGCGGGTCCGACGTATACTAGCGGACCGCGGCCGATTTAAAAGCTACCACCTAGCAAGTGTGGTGTCTGGCGGTGACACCACAACTGCCAAAAGCTTTCTCTACATCTACAAATGCCATTGACGTAAGTTTGTCTTTCTTGACCGATCTTCTATAATAAGTCGAAGGGTCACTACAGCCTCGCGTGTTCATAGTGTTTTCTGGAACGCAGACTGATTTTGCCCGAAGTCTGTTTCCAACAGTTCAGTTAAACACCGTCGTTTCTTGGGTATTTCAACCAGATTCAGACACATAAAAGGGTCGATATGTAAAAGAATTTGATGCCACATCACAACGCAGCAACTTTTGTCACGCAATTGTCCGAATTAAAAGTACTGTAGCTGTTTGTTACATGATATATTCGTTAGCGAATCCTAAATCTTACGATGATTTAAATTAATGCGTAACAAATGTTCTTGTTGCATCCGTCCTTACACCAAGAACCCTGTAAAATTTCCCTCGCTTTTCCTCTGGGAAATTACAGCGGATAGAAAGGACAGGGAAATTACACGGCCTGACAAGAGGTTGAGGCACCCAGGATACATAGTCCAATGTCAATGTAGATTCACACACACACACATATACACCATCGTCGAATATATAAATGATTAGAGTTGCAATTTCCTGTGACAGATAGAACAGCCAACAGAGTTCATTAATGTTATTCAGCTTAAGTGATGTTACCAGTCCTAATATGATACGAGGGTTGTCCAGAAAGTAAGTTCCGATCGGTCGCGAAATGGAAACCACAGCGAAAACCAGAAACGTTTTATTTTCAACAGTAAGGTACAACTTCCACCTACTTCCCTACATAGTCGCCCCTCCAACTTCGAGTTTTGTCGTAGTATTGTATCAACTTTCCAATATCCTCGTCATAGAAAATAGCCGCCTGTGCTTTCGGCCACTTATCTGCACTGGTCTGCAGCTCGTTATCTGTAGAAAAATTTTGTCTTCATAACCAGCGGTTCAGAGATGAGACTCAAGGGGAACCAACTACGGCTGTATTGTGGCTGATCACTTCTCATCGGAGATGCTGCAGGAGCGTCTTCATTGCCCGTGCAGTGTACGGCCGAGAATTGGCATGAAGAAGGAACTGCTCTACAGTTATGTTACGTGGGCTGCATGACATAGGCGAAATCTGTAACCAGGTCCTCATACATGGCGGGAGACGCTATTCCCTACACATCTTTATATGCTCACTGTTCACTCAAAACTGAAAAGAGCGGCGCGACATGTACGTCGGACATACTACATCTACATCTACATCTACATCCATACTCCACAAGCCACCTGACGGTGTGTGGCGGAGGGTACCTTCAGTACCTCTATCGGTTCTCCCTTCTATTCCAGTCTCGTATTGTTCGTGGAAAGAAGGATTGTCGGTATGCGGTATGCCTCTGTGTGGGCTCTAATCTCTCTGATTTTATCCTCATGGTCTCTTCGCGAGATATACGTAGGAGGGAGCAATATACCGCTTGACTCTTCGGTGAAGGTATGTTCTCGAAACTTTGACAAAAGCCCGTACCGAGCTACTGAGCGTCTCTCCTGCAGAGTCTTCCACTGGAGTTTATCTATCATCTCCGTAACGCTTTCGCGATTACTAAATGATCCTGTAACGAAGCGCGCTGCTCTCCGTTGGATCTTCTCTGTGTCTTGTATCAACCCTATCTGGTACGGATCCCACACTGCTGAGCAGTATTCAAGCAGTGGGCGAACAAGCGTACTGTAACCTACTTCCTTTGTTTTCGGATTGCATTTCCTTAGGATTCTTCCAATGAATCTCAGTCTGGCATCTGCTTTACCGACAATCAACATTATATGATCATTCCATTTTAAATCACTCCTAATGCGTACTCCCAGATAATTTATGGTATTAACTGCTTCCAGTTGCTGACCTGCTATTTTGTAGCTAAATGATAAAGGATCTATCTTTCTGTGTATTCGCAGCACATTACACTTGTCTGCATTGAGATTCAGTTGCCATTCCCTGCACCATGCGTCAATTCGCTGCAGATCCTCCTGCATTTCAGTACAATTTTCCATTGTTACAACCTCTCGATACACCACAGCATCATCTGCAAAAAGCCTCCGTGAACTTCCGATGTCATCCACCAGGTCATTTATGTATATTGTGAATAGCAACGGTCCTATGACACTCCCCTGCGGCACACCTGAAATTACTCTTACTTCGGAAGACTTCTCTCCATTGAGAATAACATGCTGCGTCCTGTTATCTAGGAACTCCTCAATCCAATCACACAATTGGTCTGATAGTCCATATGCTCTTACTTTGTTCAATAAACGACTGTGGGGAACTGTATCGAACGCCTTGCGGAAGTCAAGAAACACGGCATCTACCTGTGAACCCGTGTCTATGGCCCTCTGAGTCTCGTGGACGAATAGCGCGAGCTGGGTTTCACATGACCGTCTTATTCGAAACCCATGCTGATTCCTACAGAGTAGATTTCTAGTCTCCAGAAAAGTCATTATACTCGAACACAATACGTGTTCCAAAATTCTACAACTGATCGACGTTAGAGATATAGGTCTATAGTTCTGCACATCTGTTCGACGTCCCTTCTTGAAAACGGGGATGACCTGTGCCCTTTTCCAATCCTTTGGAACGCTACGCTCTTCTAGAGACCTACGGTACACCGCTGCAAGAAGGGGGGCAAGTTCCTTCGCGTACTCTGTGTAAAATTGAACTGGTATCCCATCAGGTCCAGAGGCCTTTCCTCTTTTGAGCGATTTTAATTGTTTCTCTATCCCTCTGTCGTCTATTTCGATATCTACCATTTTCTCATCTGTGCGACAATCTAGAGAAGGAACTACAGTGCAATCTTCCTCTGTGAAACAACTTTGGAAAAAGACATTTAGTATTTCGGCCTTTAGTCTGTCATCCTCTGTTTCAGTACCATTTTGGTCACAGAGTGTCTGGACATTTTGTTTTGATCCACCTACCGCTTTGACATAAGACCAAAATTTCTTAGGATTTTCTGCCAAGTCAGTACATAGAACTTTACTACAGACACTGCCCAACACATTTGTGCAAAACTTTACCGGATTTTCCCGGTGGTTTCCATTTCGCAACCGATCTGAACTTACTTTCTGGACAACCCTCGCATGTAAGAGGCGTTAACTGCGTCAAATTTTTGAGTGACCGCTGTGGAGAACACAGACATGCGCACTCTTGTGGAACGGCGTGATCAGCAACAGACAGAATTGGAAAGAGGTGTCATTGTAGATCTCCAGTTGACTGGCTAGTATAATCGTGCAACATCCAGATTAGCGGGTGTTTGTTCACCAAAGGCGCCAACGGCCTTGCCGCAGTGATCACACCGGTTCCTGTCAGATCACTGAAGTCAAGCGCTGTCGGGCTAGGCTAGCACTTGTATGGGTGACCACCTGGTCCGCCGGGCGCTGTTGGCAAGCAGGCTGCACTCAGCCCTTGTGAGACAAACTGAGGAGCTACTTGATTGAGAAGTAGCGGCTCCGGTCTCGGAAACTGACATACGGCCGGAAGAGCGGTGTGCTGACCACATGCGCCTCCATATCCGCATCCAGTGACGCTTGTGGTCCGAGGATGACACGGCGGACGGTCGTTACCGCTGGGTCGTCGTGGCCTGTTCGGGAGGAGTTTTTAGTTTAGTTTTGTTCATCAAAGGTAGGTCCCCAACATAAAGGTAGCAAAAGCGAACCCCCTGCTGCAGATGTTGTTGTTGTGGTGGTCTTCAGTCCGAGACTGATTTGATGCAGCTCTCCGTGCTACTCTATCCTGTGCAAGCTTCTTCATCTCCCAGTACCTACTGCAACCTACAACCTTCTGAATCTGTTTAGTGTATTCATCTCTTGGCCTCCCCCTACGATTTTTACCCTCCACGCTGCCCTCCAATACTAAATTGGTGATCCCTTGATGCCTCAGAACATGTCCTACCTACCGATCCCTTCTTCTGGTCAAGTTGTGCCACAAACTCCTCTTCTCCCCAATCCTATTCAGTACCTCCTCATTAGTTATGTGATCTACCCATCTAATCTTCAGCATTCTTCTGTAGCACCACATTTCGAAAGCTTCTATTCTCTTCTTGTCCAAACTATTTATCGTCCATGTTTCACTTCCATACATGGCTACACTCCATACAAATACTTTCAGAAATGACAGCCTGACACTTAAATCTATACTCGATGTTAACAAATTTATCTTCTTCAGAAACGCTGTCCTTGCCATTGCCAGTCTACATTTTATACCCTCTCTACTTCGACCATCATCAGTTATTTTGCTCCCCAAATAGCAAAACTCCTTTACTACTTTAAGTGTCGCATTTCCTAATCTAATACCCTCAACATCACCCGACTTAATTCGACTACATTCCATTATCCTCGTTTTGCTTTTGTTGATGTTCATCTTATATCCTCCTTTCAAGATACTATCCATTCCATTCAACTGCTCTTCCAAGTCCTTTGCTGTCTCTGACAGAATTACAATGTCATCGGCGAACCTCAAAGTTGTTATTTCTTCTCCATGGATTTTAATACCTACTCCGAATTTTTCTTTTGTATCCTTTACTGTTTGCTCAATATACAGATTGAATAACATCGGGGAGGGGCTACAACCCTGTCTTACTCCCTTCCCAACCACTGCTTCCCTTTCATGTCCCTCGACTCTTATAACTGCCATCTGGTTTCTGTACAAATTGTAAATAGCCTTTCACTCCCTGTATTTTACCCCTGCCACCTTTAGAATTTGAAAGAGAGTATTCCAGTCAACATTGTCAAAAGCTTTCTCTAAGTCTACAAATGCTAGAAATGTAGGTTTGCCTTTCCTTAATCTTTCTTCTAAGATAAGTCGTAAGGTCAGTATTGCCTCACGTGTTCCAGTATTTCTACGGAATCCAAACTGATCTTCCCCGAGGTCGGCTTCTACTAGTTTTTCCATTCGTCTGTAAAGAATTCGTGTTAGTATTTTGCAGCTGTGGCTTATTAAACTGATTGTTCGGTAATTTTCACATCTGTCAACACCTGCTTTCTTTGGGATTGGAATTATTATATTCTTCTTGAAGTCTGATGGTATTTCGCCTGTTTCATACATCTTGCTCACCAGATGGTAGGGTTTTGTCAGGACTGGCTCTCCCAAGGCCGTCAGTAGTTCCAATGGAATGTTGTCTACTCCGGGGGCCTTGTTTCGACTCAGGTCTTTCAGTGCTCTGTCAAACTCTTCACGCAGTATCATATCTCCCATTTCATCTTCATAAGTGAGCTGCCTGCAAACTCTTCACAAGGCAATATCTAAAAGAGAATCACTAGGCAATACGTGAGAAGCAATAAGAATCACTTTCTGAAAAAACGTTTATCAAAAACATACTCAGCTTTGGCTTCCAGAGAAGGCATAGTACTAACTTAAAGTTCTTCACTTCAACTGCCCTAACATAGTAAATGAGTACTAACTAATCTAACTGAAGGTCAGTATGGGGAGAGTTAAAGTTCATTGTCTCAATAGGGACACACAGTAAATGATTACTAACTAATCTAACTGAATGTCAGTATGGAGAGTGTTAAAGATCATTGTCTATCACTCTGACATACGTTCGACAGTCGGCGTAAGCTGTCAAAGGGCTAGAACTGGTCGACTTTGTAGATAATTTGTAGGCTAATGTAGAATTGAAGAACTGCTGAAACTTGACGGTACCTAATGATAACTGGACAATAACTGGCTGAGTGTCGACGTGCAGTCAATTATAGCATACATTCGGCGTGTGAATGTCATCCTGTGAACTGTTTGGAGGATGCATCAAATACACTGAGTAACACAATTAAATGATCCCATTTCCGAAACCCCGTAATAGTCTCCTCTTGACACGCAGAAGTTCCAAATTTTGTCTACTACCTCCTTCTGTAAATGGATCAAATGTGTGGCGCCCTGCGACGTCATCCTCGGGCTCGACGCATCAAACGGCGTGGTGTCGACACACGCGAAAAACAGGCCAGAGCTCAGAAGTTCATGTAACGTGCAAGGTGGGTTAAATATGTCACACTGGCACCAGATTTCACCTCAGTTCTGGCCAGCGCCACCGTAGACCTGTTACACGACAGACCCTAACAGTCAGCAGTCAAAGGAGAGGGCGGCACATTGCTGGCAGACTTCACTCACTTAGTGACAAAGCTTCAAGGTTATCGGTTTTTGGAACAACTCACAATGATTCAGATTTAGAAGTGATCAACTGTGCAGACAAAGTTACTACCTACAGTTGTTAGTGGTCAGTGACTTAATATTAAACTCAGAAAGTGTCGTGTCTGGTGAAAACGTCCAAGCGGAAGTGTCCATTTAAAGAAACGTTAAAGAAAAAATTTCCGTTTCTTAAAGAAAATGACACAAACGGTAAAGCTGAATGTACAGTGTGAAGATCGGCCGTTTTCTACAGGTCACGGCAGGAGAAGCGACATAAAAGTTCACCCCCAAAAGAAGAAGCACAAGGAAGCGTCATCGGCATCTGCAAGTAGCCAGAGAAGAATTCATTTTTTAAGAAAATCACTATAGGAAGCCTGATTTAAAATTGCCTGGTGAAGAAGGCACGTTTGGCTCTCATGTCGTCTATCAGACTCATAGCTTTCGAGCAAATGACTACTTCTTTGATCCGTAAGCTTTTCGACAGGTGCTAGAGCTACACTGAAGAGCCACAGAAACTGGTACACCTGCCTAATATCGTTGCCTCACTTCTGCACGCAGAAGTGAGGCAACAAGACGTGGCATGGACGCGACTAAGTGTGTGTGTGTGTTTTTTTTTTAACGTCCCGTCGACAACGAGGTCATTAGAGACGAAGCACAAGCTCGGATTAGGGAAGGATGGGGAAGGAAATCGGCCGTGCCCTTTCAAAGGAACGGGTAGTTTGCCTGAAACGATTTAGGGAAATCACGGACGCGACTAATGTCTGAAGTGGTGCTGGAGGGAATTGACACCATGAATCACCATAAATCCCTAAAATTACGAGGGGATGGAGATCTCTTCTGAACAGCACGTTGCACGGCAACCCAGATATGCTCAATAATGTTCATGTCGGGTAGTTTGGGGGCCAGCGGAGGTGTTGCATTGTCCTGCAGGAATTGCCAGAGTCTGTCGAAATGCACAATGAACATGAATGGATGCAAGTGATCAGGCAGGATGTTTGCGTGTGTATAACCTGTCAGAGTCGTATCTAGACGTATCAGGGGTCCCATATCACTCCAAATGCACACGCCCCACACCATTACAGAGCCTCCACTAGCTTGAACAGTCCCCTACTGACATGCAGGGTCCATGGATTCATAAGGTTGTCTCCAGAGACGCATACGTCCATTTGAAACGAGACCTGAAGCGAGACCTGTTTCCAGTCATCAACAAGCCAACGTCGGTGCTGACCGTCCCAGGCGAGGCGTAAAGCTTTGTACTGTGCAGTCATTTCGTTGAATGTTTCGCACGCTGACACTTGTTGATGTCCCAGCACTGAAATCTGTGTTTCGCACGCTGACACTTTTTGATGTCCCAGCATTGAAATCTGCAGCAATTTGCAGAAGGGTTGCACTTCTATCACGTTGAACAATTCCCTTCAATCGTCGTTGGTCCCTTCCTTGCAGGATCTTTTTTCGGCCGTAGCGATGTCGGAGATTTGATGTTTTACCGGATTCCTGATATTCACAGCACACTCGTGAAATAGTCGTAAAGGAAAATCCCCACTTCATCGCTACCTCGGAGATGCTGTGTCCCATCGCTCGTGCCCTGACTATAACACCACATTCAAACTCACTTAAATCTTGATAATCTGCCATTGCAGCATCAGTAACCGATCTAGCAACTGTGCCAGACACGTGTTGTCTTATATAGACGTTGCCGACCGCAGCGCTATATTCTGTCTGTTTACATATCTCTGTACTTGAATACACATGCCAACACCAGTTTCTTTGGCGCTTCAGTGTAAAAGTGAATCAACTGTTGTTAATGTGTACATATCTCTGTACTTGAATACGCATGCCAACACCAGCTTCTTTGGTGCTTCAGTGTAAAAGTGAATCAACTGTTGTTAATGTGTTGGCCTCCGACGATCTTACAGTAATGAATTACAAAAAAAGCCGGCCGCGGTGGTCTAGCAGTTCTGGCGCTGCAGTCCGGAACCGCGGGACTGCTACGGTCGCAGGTTCGAATCCTGCCTCGGGCATGGGTGTGTGTGATGTCCTTAGGTTAGTTAGGTTTAAGTAGTTCTAAGTTCTAGCGGACTTATGACCTAAGATGTTGAGTCCCATAGTGCTCAGAGCCATTTGAACCATTTGAATTACAAAAAGCAAAATATGTTTGTATAATGACTCGTGTTTTTCTTCTTTAATACTTGCCCTCAAATTTTGTTGAATTTCTTCTCTACTAGTTCTTCGCCAATGTGGTTGAGTTTTAGCAGATCAGTTAGAAGTTTTTGTCGCTACCATTAGACAAATTGAGAGCACTCACTGAAACTTCTAATTTGATTGACAATCTTAGACGAAATTTAATTTCCAGAAAGGTCAAAAGTTGAAAAAATTTGTGGAAGAAGGATTTATTATAGCAAAAGAGTTCTTCAAACCATTCGAAACTTGTTTAGATGACTGTGTGAATTACATAAAAGTGGGCCTTGCATCATTATTCAGACATTCAGCATCTGTCTTGGATTCGGCGCGACCATCTACCTCACTGGACTCATGTTCAGGATTCTAGTAGTAATAGCTTTATTCATCCATAGATCTCTTTTTACAAGGCTATAGGACATGTCAAAGTATTTACAAATTTAGATCAATTTAAAATAAGCTAATTCATTTACACATATATTTACAGACTTCTAGTTAGAGACAATCATTAGATTTATTCCTGGTATACAATAATTTTTTACAGATAACTTATTAAATAATGTAATGCCACATTGTTTATTCATATCTCATTATCAGTCACTGCACACATTATACACACATTGTTTCATAACACTTCACTCACTACACAAACACACACACACACACACACACACACACACACACACACACACACACACACACACACACTGGTGATCTCTGGGCCATTTTCTGTACCGCAACTTCCCATTTGCTATCCTGAAAAAGTGAGTCAGCATCCCTCCATAATGAGTGAGATGTTGAGCTCAGAAAGAGGAAGAGGTGTTAGTATTGTGCCATGCATAGCTTGGGGGTAAGTATTTCTAGAAAGGAAAAAAAGAAGGAAAAAACTTAAAGTGAAGGTGTTATGTGGAATGTTGGATATTTTATAATCATTATTATCATTATTTATTTGTATAACATTTTTTGTCAAACCTCTAATCTGTTTTACCTATGTAATCCTTCAATGTATAAAATGTATTGCATAACAGGTACTTTTTAGCTGCCTTTTTAAATAAGGGTATTTTTGCAATTTCTTTAATCTCTTTTGGTAATTTATTGTACAGTTTTATTCCTTGGTAGAAAATGATGTTTTGAGTTTTGTGTTTATTTTTTCTTGGTAAATGTAAGTTGAGTCTGTCTCTTGTTGCATGGTCATGGACAGAGCTGTTTGTGTAGTAATTGGCAATGTTATTTTTGATCTGTACAACTGACTGGTAAATGTATTCACATGGAGCAGTTAAAATCCCCAGTGTTCTGAACAGATCTTCATAATGAGCCTCACTAGTATTTTTGGTTATTATTCTTATGGCTCTTTACTGGAGTTTGAAAATTGTGTTCATATTTTGTGCATTTGGTCCCAAAAAAAGAATGCCATAGCTAAGAATTGAGTGTACATACGAATAATATGGAACTAAAAGACACTGCATGTTACACACTGATGATAGGATTCTTTTTGTCTCAGTTTAGTATTCCTCTGCCTCCTTTCAATGAGAACTACTTATTCGATGAGTTTGAACGTGTTAAGGGCACGATGGAGATGGTGTATCAGACTGTATAACAAAGTAAGTGCCTCTTGAAGAAAGATGGACTGCAATATTTTTTTTAAAAAATGTGAAATTTGTAACATTCCTGTGGAAAATGTAAAGAAAATTGTTAGTTTTGCCAGGTACAAATGCTGCAGTAGAAAATGTTTCCACTTTAATTAACGTGTACTGGCATGAGGAAAAGGTCATGTTAGTTTTGATACAACAGCTTTTATTTTTAGTGTGAAAAATTCTGTCAGTCTACCTTCCACAAAATTTTATGAGTATCGTCTTTCTAGCAACGACATATATGACATAATCTGTTACCAAAAAATCATCCATAACATACTTGAAAATGGCCTGAGGCCGAAATTGTACAATCATACAGGAAATAAAGAAAATTGCAGCAAAAGGCTTCAAGAAATCAATCAAAAAATATAGCAAAGATATATCTTAGGATTACACGTACGATTTGTATCTTATTACTGATCATTAACATTGCATTGTTTTGGGATTAACAAATTATACCTATTTAAATTAGTAAGTAACTAAACACTGCAGAAAATATATTCCTATAAGAAAAACGTTTATATCAATCTGTTTCATTTCAGAAAAGAATTTTATTTATGTGTATTGTAACTACACCTTCCTTTCCAGTTCACAAAATGAAGCTACATTCTTGCTAAGGGTTTTTTCTGCTGCTGAATTATCATATCCCTATTATCGGTTTCAAAAATCATAATAACTGGAAAGAAAGGTAAGTGCAGAGTGAAAATCTCATTCTGGAAACATCCCCCAGGCTGTGGCTAAGCCATGTCTCCGCAATATCCTTTCTTTCAGGAGTGCTAGTTCTGCAAGGTTCGCAGGAGAGCTTCTGTAAAGTTTGGAAGGTAGGAGACGAGGTTCTGGCGGAAGTAAAGCTGTGAGTACCGGGCGTGAGTCGTGCTTCGGTAGCTCAGATGGTAGAGCGCTTGCCCGCGAAAGGCAAAGGTCCCGAGTTCGAGTCTCGGTCGGGCACACAGTTTTAATCTGCCAGGAAGTTTCATATCAGCGCACACTCCGCTGCAGAGTGAAAATCTCATTCTGGAAACATCCCCCAGGCTGTGGCTAAGCCATGTCTCCGCAATATCCTTTCTTTCAGGAGTGCTAGTTCTGCAAGGTTCGCAGGAGAGCTTCTGTAAAGTTTGGAAGGTAGGAGACGAGGTTCTGGCGGAAGTAAAGCTGTGAGTACCGGGCGTGAGTCGTGCTTCGGTAGCTCAGATGGTAGAGCGCTTGCCCGCGAAAGGCAAAGGTCCCGAGTTCGAGTCTCGGTCGGGCACACAGTTTTAATCTGCCAGGAAGTTTCATATCAGCGCACACTCCGCTGCAGAGTGAAAATCTCATTCTGGAAACATCCCCCAGGCTGTGGCTAAGCCATGTCTCCGCAATATCCTTTCTTTCAGGAGTGCTAGTTCTGCAAGGTTCGCAGGAGAGCTTCTGTAAAGTTTGGAAGGTAGGAGACGAGGTTCTGGCGGAAGTAAAGCTGTGAGTACCGGGCGTGAGTCGTGCTTCGGTAGCTCAGATGGTAGAGCGCTTGCCCGCGAAAGGCAAAGGTCCCGAGTTCGAGTCTCGGTCGGGCACACAGTTTTAATCTGCCAGGAAGTTTCATATATTATTAATGGTTAAATCCAACGGCGCAACCAGCAGGCTTGACTAACATCTTCATTTATGTTCACTCCACAACTGTAGCACATTGATGTAGCCAAGAAAATAGTAGTGACGGGTTAGTTTAACAGAAATTTTAGTTGGATTAAAAATAAATTACGAATTTTTAAAGTAAATGAAATAAAGATTGCCTGGTGTTGTGTATTTATGCATTGAGACCACTGTAGTGCCTAACAGATAACAAACCTGACAGCAAACACTGCGACTTAGGCAAAAACCGGGAAGCTCAGGGCAAATAAGCTTACTCGAGTACAAAGTACAGACTTCGTAGGATGCACATCAAAATAAGCGAGTCAGTGTTGTAGGACACGGTATTTGAGCTGCGTAAACTCAACAGCTGAATGTTACGTTTCGCTGAAATCATCTTTGTAACTCATAAGAGCTTATAGAGCTGATTAACTGAAGTAGCTTGCATCTAACTGGAGTAGCTTGCATCATGTTAGTATGTATGCGCTGCATATCTGATGAACATTATTCACATACACCAAAATTAATGTATTTTGTGAGTCTCACTAGTAATAATGAACTGTAAAAGCGAAAGATAAAACAAGAACTCTTTCCATGATGAAGAACAATTAACAAATCATAGCTCAAAAATTATCTGTCAAATATGAAGAAACGTAGTCAAACGTGCAAGGCACAACATGACAGCAATAAAATACGAAAACACTTTTCAGGAAAGGAATTTATGTTCAGTAATAGAAACTGCTTAAAAACAATAAAAGTTTGCGGTTTTGATACAGAACAAATAACGTTAACACCGAGTGTGCTCAGCTTGAGCAACAATACAGCACATGCGCTGATGCAGTGTTAGTTATGTAGCATTAATCGACTGTGTGCCACATACATGGGTCTCCACAGAAATTTTTGCAAGAGGGGGCAAAATTCTGCAATTGCCATTTTTTATGCAAGTGATTCGGTGTGTCTGAAAAAGTTGTAACCTCCCCTTAGAAAAATTAATGAATTACTGTGCTGATAAACCTCTACGTTATTTGATTTTCAAACAGCTGAGCAAAACTGAACGTACTCAGACATTACTCTCCTTACTTATTCTGATAAACACTAAACTTACACACAATATTTTTAGCGCAACGCAATATGACTTTCAAAAATCCCTACAAAAGAATGGCCCTGACTAACAATAACCTACACCTTTCATGAATCTCTTACCGCCGGCCATTGTGGCCATGCGGTTCTACGCGCTTCAGTCTGGAACCGCGCGGCCGCTACGGTCGCAGTTTCGAATCCTGCCTCGGGCATGGATGTGTGTGATGTCCTTAGGATAGTTAGGTTTAATTAGTTCTAAGTTCTAGGGGACTGATTACCTCAGATGTTAAGTCCCATAGTGCTCAGAGCCAATCTCTTACCTCATAAAAATCTTCGTTACTCGAACTACTGCAATACAGCGAGCGCCAATACTGCCAGCTAAATAAAGGATTCTAACTACTGAAGGCACTAACTACTGATACGCATAGTTAGTAAATAAAAGATTTTGATAGAGAACAAACAATGTATTTACCTTAATAGTGTTCTCTAAACTCAGCCATCTCTCCCCCCACATCCACTACTGCTGGCGGCTCACCTCCAACTACGCAACGCTACGCGCTGTTCACATCCAACTGCCCAACACTACAATAGCAAATATTCCAACAATGCAAACCAGCCACAGACTGCACACAGCACAGTCATGATTTTCATACAGAGCGCTACGTAGCATTACCAACATAAAAACCTAAACAGCCCACTTACAAAGTGTCATGCCTCCAGAACTAAATTTGGCAAGAATTACACAAAATTTATTCTCCCTCAAACGACTGATTGTCATCCAGTTGGTATTTTTAAGATAGATCGATATCAACCCCACTGGCGTCTCACAGATGGCAATGGAAACGCACGTTTCTGACTGTCGCAAATGGAAATGAGCGTTTGGCGTCATTGGCCGGGAGGCCCCTTGCGGGGCAGGTCCGGCCGCCTTGGCGCAGGTCTTATTACTAGAGATGGGTCGAACACCTTCATTCCCGTGAACTGCTTCATTCATTTCACTCTTTGCCGTGAAGCGTTCAAATGAAGTAGTTCATTCATGAAGTACGGAAGCCTGGCGAAGTTGCCCAGTTCGCCGCTCAGCCGCGGCTACGCTCGCTTCGCCTCGCTCGTACAATAAAGCTTCGTAATACTTCATAATTTTATCAACAGATGGCCGAACTATGCAGCAATGTGCACGCAACGTTTTACGCTCTTACGTCTGAGCTAACTTAAATAGAGTATGGTCGAAGGGGACAAAGGAAAGATAAACAGAGAAGTGAAATGATAATTAAATTGACACCCTAGCTGCAAGCAGGCGTTGATACATTTCATTGGGGACATGTTGAAAATGTGTGCCCCGACCGGGACTCGAACCCGGGATCTCCTGCTTATATGGCAGACGCTCTATCCCGGAGATAGATCCCGGGTTCGAGTCCCGGTCGGGGCACACATTTTCAACATGTCCCCTATGAATTGTATCAACGCCTGCTTGCAGCTAGGGTGTCAATTTAATTATCATTTCATTTCTAGCAAAGCTGCATGGTCATCGACGGTAACTGTTCTTTCGGGAACAGATACTACCGTCATATATAGTTAAACAGAGAAGCCTGTCACATATAAAGAAGGTATTACATTCAATCTTGCTCGACATTTTCTCATGAAGCGCCCAAAAAAGTCTTTATCTACCAAGTGAAACATTATTTGTCGTATTCATGGACTGAAAACTAGGGCTACCAACGAAATGCAGTACAATTTTATGTTCCTTTTAAAATTTAATCCAAAATAGAATGTGTATGTTTACCACTGTCACAAAGTCTATATATCTACTTTAAGTAATAATTCAGAAGTTTTCCTGTAGATTTATTTTTGTTGAGAATAATAACCCTCCAGATTCAAAACGTAAACTGTCACCTGCAGTCATTGGTACGATTTCAGTGTTATTAACATGTTGGCTGTGCGTGCTCACACATCCAGCCTCATCGCTTGTATCTGTAATATTCATTGGTCCGCAAGCGCTGCCAACGGTAGGCTACCGGTAGACGCGAAGTATAACTGAACTGCACAAATCATGGAGGTTTATTTTTACCTCCATGGCACAAATAGTCACGGGTAATGATGTCGCCACTGCAGGAAGCAGCTGACGCTGCCTTCCCCTCGCCCCTCTCCACCTCAACCCCTCGCAAACCTATCGTTTCCCACAAACGCCGCGCGATTCGTCGACAGGCAGTAGAGGGGGAACTGAAGTGAAGGGAGAATAAGTGACGTAGCGCCGATGTAATGCGATGAGGGAGAGGGGAAGAGAGTGAGTGAACAAGAAAAACGTGAGGAGTATGTTATCTGTGAAGAGTTTGAAGTACCAGTTCATTGAAATTGAGTGGTTAGTTCACACTTCACTGGAGTGAAGCGTTCATTTAAACGACTCATTCACGAGCTCCCTATCACTACTTATTACATTCGACGCCACATTGGGCGACCTGCGCGCCGAATGGAGATGAAATGATGAAAACAACACAACACCCAGTCCCTGAGCGGAGAAAATCCCCGACCCAGCCGGGAATCGAGCCCGGGCCCGTAGGACGGCAATCCGCCACGCTGACAGTCGCCAATAACGGAGGATGCTAAGTTCACCGGACTTGGATACGATGTGACGTCATTATGACGTATACACGCTACATCGAAAACGATAGAAACCGTATATCGACTATTCGACTTTTGTGAACTTTCGAGAGGTTGTGACAGCGTAGCGCTGTGCTCTGCGCCATTCGTTTAAATGCGTTTTGCGTTCCTTGCGTTTAAATCGTGTATTGCACTGTGTTTGTGTCCTGTGCGTTGTTTTTCGTTTGATCGTCTCTAATTATTGTGGCTATCCGCTCATGTTGTGAAGCAATTCGTATTTTGCATAATCTTGTCTTAGCAAATTATACTGCTGACATAAAGCACATTGACATGGCCAGGTACATGCTAAAACTATTGTGGTTGTATACATGACATAATATACAGTACGTCTGGTTTATCATACCACCATGGAATGCTTTGACACTGCATTCAATCATTTCATTCGTCAATCAGTACTAGACACTAAGCTTTGGTTAAGATTACATTGAGAAATCCACTTCCCCTCGTATTTCATCTCCGGTTGACGATTTTTCTTCAACAATGCCTCATATTTTTCTTTTTAAGTTCGAAATTCAATCATTCTACACACCAGTCATTACTGGACACTAAGGTACCTGTCTCTGCGGTCCGAGTGTAAAATTACTTGGAATTATGGTTGATAAAAGACTATCTTGGGATGGACATTTAATTACTTAGCTAACAAACTTGCACGAGTTCTCTTTCAGCTATATAAATTAAGAAAAAGAAGTCAGCAAGAGTATACTGCTACAATCTAATATGTACTGACAAGACCAATTGTATGAAACTGCTAAAGGTGATAGATGTAGAGGTGTGCCATAATGATTACAAGGCGTCCAGATCAAATAGTGTATTTTTAGCGACTCCTGGAAAGAAGAAAAAGCAGTCTCACGCTGTTACAGACTTACGTTCTTTCCAGGCTGATGCAACTGGCAATCATATTTATGCTTACTACAGTAGAAAACAGTATACTACCGTTGCTAGTGTCGTTGAAAGGGAGTGAACTTTTTCTCGTATGGGAAAAGTCACTAAACCATACTAAAATGTTGATAATAAATAAATATTATTTTCGGCGTAAGCATTCAATACAACAATCACACAATCTAATCTGGTCGGGACATAAGAAGACTTCACTTTTTTACGAAACGTGTTGTCCGTGGTGTTTTCAAGGCCACGGTCATGAATATTTCTATTAATATCCAGCTCTTTTATTTTGGCGAAATACATATACGCTGCCACACAGCTGTTTTCAGAATCGCACGTGTCAAAACAAACCACTAGCTAACGACAGTTTAGAATCTCGAACGTTCGTAAAAGTCGATAGGTGTGTTAATCGACTAAAGCGTGTACACGTCATAATGACGGCACATCATATCCAGGTTGGGTGAACTTAGCATCCTCCGCCAATAACGGTCGCGCAGGGAACCTGAAGATCCAGTGATGCGCGCACTCTGCGCCACGGCGTCAGCTGCTCTGAATGCCCCCTGTCGCCGCGATATAGGGTGGCCGGCGGCAGCTACGCGGACCAATCTCAGTCACAGTCTTCGGCAGTTTTTAGTCTTCGTCAGCCTCACACTGCACGACTCTCTTCGTTTGCTCCGTGTAATAGCTGGACTTCATTGCAGTTTGCTCTTTTCTAAAGCTGCTTTGAAACACTTGGAGAAAACCACAAGTTAAGTGAAATTCCTGTTGACTGTGATCATGTGTTCGCTAATTATTTCTGCTCCTATCCAGTTTCCCTACCACGACAGCTGCTGCACCATCCTGTAGCCCATCTCTCCTTCCCTTTATGTACAAAGTCATACAAGATTATTCGATACCCAAACGGTGAACACATTCAATTGTATGTGCAAAGTACATCTTTTTTTGTTATTAATATAAACACAAGTGCCACCTATTTAATTTACCAATCTAAAATTTGACCATGATATGATTAAATCCAGTGTATCCAACAAGTTATGAAATGAAGCTGAAATATACTTAAAAATATTATGTCCCTATAATGTGGTATGAAATGACTATTAAAAATCTGAAACAGAAAAAAATGTGAACGACTGAAAAATTTCTGCTGAATATTAACAAAAACAGCCAACATTAATACCCCTCATAATTGAGTAACAGGTTGTAAACTTTGAAAACAGGGGTATTAGATTTGATAACACATATGATCACTTTGATTAACCTTCAAGCGGCCGCTGTGGCCGAGCGGTTCTAGACGCTTCAGTCCGGAACCGCGCGACTGCTACGGTCGCAGGTTCGAATCCTGCCTCGGGCATGGATGTGTGTGTGATGTCAAAAATGGTTCAAATGGCTCTGAGCACTATGGGACTCAACTGCTGTGGTCATAAGTCCCCTAGAACTTAGAACTACTTAAACCTAACTAACCTAAGGACAGCACACAACACCCAGCCATCACGAGGTAGAGAAAATCCCTGACCCCGCCGGGAATCGAACCCGGGAACCCGGGCGTGGGAAGCGAGAACGCTACCGCACGACCACGAGATGCGGGCTGTGTGATGTCCTTAGGTTAGTTAGGTTTAAGTAGTTCTAAGTTCCAGGGGACAGATGACCTCAGATTTTAAGTCCTATAGTGCTCAGAGCCATGTTTACTATTGATCAGCATAACTGAAATTAAACTAAATATGTTTAGAAGACTATGTTAGCGGCTTGGTAACGTAAAATGTGGCATAAGACCTATAAACGGCTACATAAACGTAAAATAATCATCAAAAAAACTCCGATTGTGCGGCAGAATCGACTTTTACAGCCTAGGACTGAAACAAGTTAAAAGTCTAGGGCTGAAGCAAGTCAGTTCTCGTCTCTCCTACAATATTTGTCACATTACTCTCCAGCCATACCAATTCGACTGCTGGGTTCGTACCTCTGTGAGTGCATGGGGCGCTGTGTTTATTCCACACATTAATGTAGGCTCCAATTCCTGGAGAGGACATGTTTTCGACCTTGAAATATTACACTTTATTCCCTCCCTTCTGCGGTATTGGGCACTATCCGGTCAGTCGCACTTTCAAATACGCGTGCCGCCATTTCTACGTCGCGTTTCCTACTCCCGCCACCGCAGCATGAGGGCGCTGCCAATGAGATGCAAGCATCCCCTCTCCGGAGATCCAGTGGCGGGTTGTACTTAAGTTCGAACCTTCGACCATAAATATAATAGACTGGCCCTGACGTCATTTTCGTGGCTCCAACATCTCTGGGCTGAAGTCACGTGAATGTTGGCAAAACATGGTTGTTTCGTGTTGCGCTTATGGCTGTACTCAGCGTTTTGTCGGGGAAATGGCATTACATTTCACGTGTAAGTGTGTCTAAGATGGTGCAGATGCGTTTATTGACATCTGCTGAAGTGACTTTTATATGTTTTTTACACTTGAAATAGAGTATCACGTAAATTAAAGTGTTGAAAGTGATGCCTGTAAAGTCAGACTGATATTACATTTTGGAAAGTATCTGTGATAATTCGGTTACAGAAGTAAGTATAATCGTTTCTCGTTGCTACTCATAGGTTCCGTAAGGATGAAAACCGAAGGCAGCTTTGGATACAGGCCCTGAAACGGAAAAACTTTAAGCCGTTTGCACATACGCGCCTTTGCTCGAAGCACTTCGCGGAGAAGTGTTTTGATAGGTTAGTTATTATTTACAATGTATATCTATAATTTGTATTTACAGTGTCTGTCATTTTTAAACCTAGGCTCCAAAATTATTTTCTGAAACTGCAAAGTCTCACCTTTCATCTAAAATATCCTTTTTTTTAAACTGATAGTTTAAACTTTTGTAAAAATAGTGGGAACTAAACCTTTGAAGTGCACCTAAAATTGATACTATAAAATGGACCTGCTCCTAAAGTAAACAATTTTGACACCTATAGTTGACATAATTCCCATAGCCCATTTTCTTTTATAAGTGACTAACGCTCGAAACGTGGCGAATACAATGTTTAAAGTTTTGACACGAGCCCACTCTTACTGTTTAAAAGAATTTTAACGACTTTTTACTATAATTGATAGTTTATAGTAATTTCGTCCCGCTGCCCACCAGAGTGGCGTTCGATGTATTTGTTAGATTTTATAAATGGTACTTTGAACAAATCCAGGTCAAATGTAGTTCTGGCATAATTTTTCACTAATAAAAAAGTAGTTTTTGTTGGAAGCCTTTGGCAGTCAATTGAGAAATGTGGGGAAAATCCGATACAAACATAGGATGGCAGACCGCTGATTTGAAATCCCGCCACGTTTTGCCAACAGTCACGTGGTTTATGTTGGAGCCACACTAGCCCCATAGCTTCTGCACAGCAAGGCCAGTCTACTAGTATCTATGGTCGAAGGTTCGAACATTCATGCACTGACCGCAGCAGACTCAGGACAAATCCAAATCAACTATTAGGATCATCGATCTGTCAGGTCACAAATCCCGATTCCATCAGGTACTGCAGGAGCCACGCCGAGCTAAGGAAGCTCGTCTAGCTGCTAGCTGCTGCGTCTGCGTCTGCACTGACTCCATTTTTATGTGTTTGCCAGCTGAGTAAAATTTACGGACTTTCACAGTGGCCAGGACTCGATATTTTCTGAATAGACGTTATATTGAAAAGTGACAGATTTATAAATCTTTTGTATCTGCGTGTACTTCTAGATTCAAACCGACTGTTAGCAATTGACGCTGCAAATAGATCAGCAAAGTTATGTATCACTTTTACTATTTGATCTCAGATGTAGGATAAATTAATATCTGAATTCTTCTTTCATGAACCGCGTCTGTTCCTCGCTGCTGCATCCACTAAAGAACCACATAGTGCGCAAAGGAGGACATAAGATTTTCTGTTATGACTGATGCATTTAGACAGGTAGTTTAAGTACAAACGGCTTTGTTCTTCAGAGTCTGCTGCACTAACTGTGCCGTATGAATCTGACTGTACAATTTGCAGACCATCACAGGTCTTCTTTGTCCACAAAAAAATTGTAATACTGTTGAGATTCCGTTGTGCAGCGATGGAAGGGCGCGTTGTCGAGGAAATTGGGCGCGTACACTGCTGCCATGTTTATGTTGTACTGGAATCCTTTATTCAAGGTGTTGGATCGGTCCTTCCCTGTTCCTCGGTAATGGTTGTACGAGGAACAGGCAAAAAAGACTGAGGACACCATTTCAGGACTGTTCTGTAGGTTCGTATCCATCTTTACTGCAAAATAGCGCCGAAACTGTAACCGCGCGAAGGAATCGACACAATTTCTCGGGAACGGCGTGAAAAAAAAAGAAAAAAAAAAGACGAGTAGACGTCACTAATGTCACTACTTCCCTATGCGCCAGGACATGTTAATCTGCAGTTTAATAACATCGAAGACAACCACTGATAAAAATTCTAGAGAATTCTGTAATGAATAAATAAGCCTGCTCCCAGATTCCAGTAGGGGGCAACTGATGGCCACATCTGTTTCACTGTTCCCCCTGATGAGAATACTTAATTGACATCTTAATTGCTTACTTACTTAATTGACATCGTGGGAGAATTGTTTCGTTTTATTTGTAGTTGATAGAGATAAAAGTGTTTCTAATAGCATTGTGTGATAACGGTGCACACACGCAGCACTGATACATGTGCCTTTTAAACAAAACGTATACACAATACTGCAGCTTCCTTAAAAATACTTATTGCTTTACAAAACTAAAAACTTCAGCCTTCCCGCTTCTTTTCTTTGCAATTTCACCGAACAACTGATACATTAGCTTTGCGAAGAGTCATGGAGTCAAATTCAAAAGATGTCAGAAGCATAACTACAGTTTAACGAAGCTCTTGAACCTTGTCAACTGTCTACCATTTTGCGCTATCGCAGTTTTTGGAGATTTGGGTGTAGTTGCGTTTGACACCTAGATTTAATAACCTAGGTAAATGGATGGTGATGAGTGTAATGAGGGAACTAAAAGAAATACTTCTACTACTAGTTCTTGGTTGGGTCTTATTGATAAGTAGTACTGCAGTCGTTCTTCTGTAACGACTGTAACTGTTCAAACCTAATGAATTTAAGGATAATGTTTTGTAATAATAATCTTTTCGTTTTATTTACGTACTTCTACTTACTTAGAAATGTTATTGTTTAATAGTTATAATGGGACTTTAGAGCAAAATACAGCAATACAGGGTTATTACAAATGATTGAAGCGATTTCACAGCTCTACAATAACTTTACTATTTGAGATATTTTCACAATGCTTTGCACACACATACAAAAACTCAAAAAGTTTTTTTAGGCATTCACAAATGTTCGATATGTGCCCCTTTAGTGATTCGGCAGACATCAAGCCGATAATCAAGTTCCTCCCACAATCGGCGCAGCATGTCCCCATCAATGAGTTCGAAAGCATCGTTGATGCGAGCTCGCAGTTCTGGCACGTTTCTTGGTAGAGGAGGTTTAAACACTGAATCTTTCACATAACCCCACAGAAAGAAATCGCATGGGGTTAAGTCGGGAGAGTGTGGAGGCCATGACATGAATTGCTGGTCATGATCTCCACCACGACCGATCCATCGGTTTTCCAATCTCCCGTTTAAGAAATGCCGAACATCATGATGGAAGTGCGGTGGAGCACCATCCTGTTGAAAGATGAAGTCGGCGCTGTGGGTCTCCAGTTCTGGCATGAGCCAATTTTCCGCGGGCTACCCGTGAAACTTCCCCGCACGCGTTCAACCGTTTCTTCGCTCACTGCAGGCCGACCCGTTGATTTCCCCTTACAGAGGCATCCAGAAGCTTTAAACTGCGCATACCATCGCCGAATTGAGTTAGCAGTTGGTGGATCTTTGTTGAACTTCGTCCTGAAGTGTTGTTGCACTGTTATGACTGACTGATGTGAGTGCATTTCAAGCACGACATACGCTTTCTCGGCTCCTGTCGCCATTTTGTCTCACTGCGCTCTCGAGCGCTCTGACGGCAGAAACCTGAAGTGCGGCTTCAGCCGAACAAAACTTTATGAGTTTTTCTACGTATCTGTAGTGTGTCGTGACCATATGTCAATGAATGGAGCTACAGTGAATTTATGAAATCGCTTCAATCATTTGTAATAGCCCTGTATTTATTGTTTAAGTTAACTACTCTGCATCTACAACAATATGAAGCTGTGTCAAAGTACCCTAGATTGTATTACTGATATTCAAAAATAGACCACGGATGTCACATGGTGCAAAACAGTGCATACTCCCACGTGGAAAAATAACCGCGACAAACGCGCTCAAAACAATGCTTACGCAGACGTGATGGATGGTTAAGGGCTCCAGCTCTTCAAACAATCAAAATACGTCATATGAGCGCAAGACTCAGTCACGGTATATCGTCCTGCCGATGTGTAGCCTAGTGCGCCGTATCCATTAATATCTGTGCCTCGACTTTTTTAACGAATAGGTGACAAAATACAGAAACATGTTAAGTGTTTCTGCAGCATCAAAGAGGCTCTCTGGCTGGGGCCACTCGAGAGGAGTGTTTCAACGGACGAAGAAGTACGTACTGTGCCGAGCAGGAGTACTGTAGCCATACGACTAGCTGCGGATCGAAACGCTGAGTGCCTCTAAAAAAATTGATTTACGTAAAAGAGGGAAACAACATCCATCTATGTAGTTAGTTTCTCATTAACACTTCCACTTTCCACGTAAAAAATTAATTAGCGTGTGCTCTGCGCTATGTAGTCTTTCTCTTCGACTGTGAGGAAACTATTCTATAAAAAAAAACTGATTTTCGCATGTTATAGTTTGACATTACAGCTTGATAATGAACTAGCTTTCTTTTCGTTACTGCCTATATACCGATACTTCGAAGTTAAGTAAAAGTTTGCACAAATAAATGTCGTCGCTATCCGGATTACTTTTGGTGCATTTCAGAACATACACTGTTGCGTACCAAAGGTACCTAACATATCGAAATTGTTTTTATCGATGGAAGAGATCCGTAAGTTCCCAATCCCGAATGAGAAAGTAAATGTACTGGCGTTTGGCCGCGAAGGACGACCACGCGCAACAATCGAGACTATGGCTGCTCGCTAAACATAACTGTGCCTCGTGTTACACTTTCGTCTGTGCTTCATAAAGTCAGTTATAGTCACACTTTAATTTTCATTCTAAAATTAGGGACAGACATTCGTAGATCCCAGGGTAGCGTTGTTTATGCTGTATGTTTTTTCTTGTCTGCACTGTTTTATTTACAGAACATTTAGTAACTGTCATTATTAAGAAAGTTTAAAAAAGATACGCATTGTGAACTGATAACATTTTACCTTGCGACTAAGTGACAATAGACATTAAAGAAATGAAAGAAAAAATACACTGTTGACTTTAGTACAGTGAGAAATATCCTTAAGAGTAAAGACGGTTCACTTGATAGTACGAAGAGTGCACGCAACTACACTGAATTTCTTTCTTTTTTCCTTCTTTTTTTCAGCTAGCAGTCAGGATGAATGTTCGATGCTGTGCATAGAACTCTGAAATAGAGAAAAATACACGAAAAGTACTGGGTGCATCCAGAAGTCAGTACTGTGCTGGCAGCTTTGAAATAGAGAAAAAGAAACCGAAAGTATTAGGTGCATCCAGTATTTGGATGTATTCGGTTGTTACAAACTGCTTTTTACGTTTTGTTTAACGATCTACGAGATGATGAACTACTGAAGAACGTGTTTCTCAAGCTTCAATTATTTACATCAAACGCTTCAAAACGCACAGCAGAAGCACGACACAAACAGTGGCGGCTGTTGTGTAAGAACACAAGAACACCCCAACTTCCGACACTTTGCGGATTTATTGGTTATTTTTCTTTGAAAGCTGTTAAACGTGGCACAGATGCTGAAATATGAAAGATAAGGCACTTGCATCAACCGCGCTACCGCTCCTCTAGACTCCGTGAAACTTGGCGAGCACATCTTCAGTTGTGCACGTTTTAAGCTTTTGCGCATGCATGACTCGCGTGACGTAATGGCCTTACGGACCAGATACAAAGATTTGATAAACATCGTGCACGGTTCATGACGTGCACAGTTAGGCCTTGCCACTCAACTAGAAGTTTACTTCAGTGCCACCAGGTGGTAGCACACTGCAGCAGACTTTAATTCCCGCCCGCTCAGCATAAATCCTGCTAGATGATAGCACACTTCTCAGATATGCTAATTCACTCACTATATACCGTTGTAAAATTAGATTGGACGTCAGTATATGTTAAAGTTGTACTGACAGTAAACCCATCTTGTGGGTTTCTGAATGAATTATGGAATATTAAGTTATGAATTTTATCAAACTGTAATACATTTGAGGCGCTGAAAATCATGCGGGCCTAAAACACATCACCATCCATTGTGAGATTGTAGCATTTATTCATGCTTCTGAAGTCTGTTGATCATATGGTTAGCCAGGTTTATCTGTGCTGTAGGCCTAAGTTGTATATATTAAAATTCACGAAAAGCTGTGTCACTGGTTTCTCTGATATTCACTAAAACGTAGGATCGACGGCGGTGTGCCTTAGACCCTTATGGATCTCCGTGCCTCATATGTATTCTAGTTAAGTGTCCATGTTGGTAGACGTTACTACTTGAGTTTAACCATTTCCACAAACGGCTCTTCGTGTTTGGAGTTCGTTGTTTACTGTGCGGGAATCAGCTTTCATGTGCAGTGTAAACATGAACTATGCCGAGTCTATTTTCAATGCTAACAGGAAAGTAAAGCTATGAGGGCGGGTCGAGAATCGTGCTTGTGTGGCTAAGTCGGTAGAGCACTTGGCCGCGAAAGTCAAAGGTCCTGAGTTCGATTCTGAACAGAAAAGTGAATTAACTGGAGAAGTTAGCCGTAAAGGAACTAAGGCCTTCGAAAACGGATCCTTTGACTTAAAGAGTAGCAAAATCAAAAAAGCATGACTACAAGCGAACATTTAACAAGGAAGTGTACAGTTAGCCCAAGTTGTAGTGTGAGTGCAGAGTAATAATACCTGATTTTCAGTCTGGAAGTAAATTCGTGATCTAATTCATCTGATAGGGATCTTGTACATATGTCTGAAAAAATGGAAACGCGCGAAAACTTCCACTTACACAAATATGCGAAGTGGACAGTTGTGAAAGCTTGCACATTATTTCGTTATTGCCGTAGACTGTATTTAATTATGCACAAAACAACAAAATTCCAGAAAAACAATTCTTTCTTTTGTCAGATAAGTTACGCATCTTACTGTTATTATTATTATTATTATTATTATTATTATTATACCACATACCACATGTGCTGGCCCTGTTGCTGTCTAAGGGAGCTGCTCTTCCTGTGTTGGAAATTATTCATGATGGCTGTACACTACAATTCATACATGAAATGTGCTGTCTTTACCATCCCACTTGACTGAGTTCAGATACATGTTTCACAGCCTCATATTTCATGTTATACTCCTGTCAGAGCCTTGGCTGAAGCTGAGGATCTCCTCCCAGCTCTTCAAGTCTTGATGGCTATGCCCTTCTGAGATATGACAGATATAACAGACGAGGAAGCAAGGTGGCACCTTATATATATATATATATATATATATATATATATATATATATATATATATATATATATATATATATATATGCAAATTTATTCCCCATGTCCAGAAATGAGCCCAAATACATGATCATTTAAATTAAACCACTGAACAGAAAGTGTCTTATCTGAGTAATGTGCAATCCACCCAAAGCTGAACAGCTCTCTAGCTTTCAGTCTGCACTCTCAGGTCTTGATTCTTAATGTGAACGCAAGCTGGAGATACGAACGTACTTTTCTAAACAACAATCCTTCCATGTCAATATTCAAGCATATACTTTCCTGCTAAAACTTTACACTGCATCCACTAGGGCCAACTCATCATACAGCAGACTCTCATACCCATCTCAATTTTGTTAGTAACCAAGTCTCCAAATAGTGTAATTTTCAATGATTGGGTCTCTGCACCTGGCTTGTCTACTCATGACGTGTTATCCATGACTTACTTGTTGCAATGTCCAAAAAAAAAAAAAACTGCAATTGTTGCTATGTCCAAAGAACAAACTGCAAGTGGCCACTTGTAGAGATTTTGAGCATTTAAATAGATCTGAACTGACAGCTGACACCTATGATATTTCTTAGCAGGCAATGGCAGGAAATATCTTTGACATAAATGACGAAGTATCTAATTTCACTGAGAGGCTCAGTAATTTGTAGAATAAACACACTCCTACAGAAACTGTAAGACTGAGGAGAAAACTTGCTCCATGGCTTATTGAGCAACTCAAACAACTTGTGAATAACAGAGACATAGCACACAAGAAATGTAAACAGCACCTGACCTCTGAGCATTATCTCGCCTACAAGTGACTACACAATTGAATTAATCAGTCTGTGAGAAATGCAAAACTCAGGCATGCCCGTTCATTAACTGAGGACTTTCAAGAGTCCTCTATCCAGTGGAAAAATCTATAAGGTCTATGAACAGGCAAAACCAAATCATTTGAACCTCTGTTTCCTACTGAGAATCTATACGAGTACTTCAACATGTCCACTCCTCTACTTAGTCAATGCACAAGGACACAAACCATAGATTCCCTTAAAGTGTTAGTGGTTGGTACAAACAAACAAAATTTTTTCTTCAGCCAATAAGCCTAACAGTAAGGAAATCAGTTGCACAGATTTGTTTGGCAGCTGCATGACATGACAATAACACAAAGCAAATGTTCAGTTTCCTCATTGATCCACCACTACCCAATAGAACAGATATTTTTAACCATTATTTGGTCTCCAGCATCTTCCCAATAGGCTGGAAACAGAGACTCATAAAACCTCCACCTAAAAAGGAATCTGCTGATGAACCCACTGCTTACAGGCACATTTGCATTCTACCAACATTATTTAAGGATTTAAAATACGTAGTTCATGAACAGCTTACAAATTACTTGACATCAAATAACCTTCTAGATGAACACCACTTTGGCTTCTGGAAAACTTGCCCCACAATGAATGCTCTAATAAAAATTACTTATGAATTGAAATGGACAAAAAAGAGGTGATTATTACATGTTTTTTTAGATTTCAGCAATGCTTTTGACACTGCTGTCTAATTCCTAAACTCAAACATTGAACCTTTTCTTTGAGGGCAATACGATATTTCCAATCATACTTTATATCCTTCCAAAGTGTTCAGGGTGTTTTAGGGTGAAGAGGTCACAATGGAGGAATGTAGTATCAGGGACTCAACAAGGACCAGTATTGGGCTCATCATTTTTCTCACTATATGTTAAAGATGTGTCAACTGTTATCTCCCATTGCAAATATCATTTATACATTGATGACATTCAGTTATACACCTAAGTGCAAGCCCAGCAAACCTGCTTACAGCCATACAACATATAAATGCTGACTTACTTGCTTTACCAGAGAGAGCACAGAACGTAAGTTTGAAATTTAACCCATCTAAAGTACAAGCAATCTTAGTTGCTCACAAAATATTTATTGCCCCTTGGCTCAGACAATCTCTTCCACCCCTAATCCTAAACAGTAGAGATGTAACCTTTTCTTCTTCTGCAAAGAACTTGGGGATAATTGTGAGCTGTCACTTAAGCTGGACTGGACATACGACTACAGTCTATAAGAAGGTATCAGTATCACTTCATTTCCTACAGAAATATAAAAAAAATTATTTCTTCTTGAGCTTAAAAAGCAACTTGGAGAGTCACTAATGCTCCCAATCCTTGATTATGGCGATTGTATTCTCCAATGGCTTTCATATTGGGAGCTCACACTGGCCAGAACTGGTGATGAACGCTTATGTGTGATTCATTTGTGACAATGCTATTTCAGCCATATCAATTGTGCCTACAAACAATTACTATGGCTACAGGCCTCATACTTGCTCAGTCATTGCACTCCCTCTTATTTATCTTCGCCCTTTACACTATTATCTGAACAACACAGTAGAAATATATGTTCACAACAAATTAAAATTCTCTGTGTGCAACTACATCACACTACCATGTTTCCTTAATTGGGCTGGTAGGTTAGAAAATTTAAAAAGGGAAATGGATAGGTTAAATTTAGATGTATTGGGAATTAGTGAAGTTTGGTGGCAGGAGGAACAAGACTTTTGGTCAGGTGAATACAGGGTTATAAATACAAAATCAAATAGGGGTAATGCAGGAGTAGGTTTAATAATGAATAAAAAAAATAGGAGTGCGGGTAAGCTACTACAAACAGCATAGTGAATGCAATATTGTGGCCAAGATAGACACGAAGCCCACGCCCACTACAGTAGTACAAGTTTATATGCCAACTAGCTCTGCAGATGACAAAGAAATTGAGGAAAAACATGATAAGATAAAAGAAATTATTCAGATAGTGAAGGGAGATGAAAATTTAATAGTCATGGGTGACAGGAATTCGACAGTAGGAAAAGGGAGAGAAGGAAACATAGTAGGTGAATATGGGTTGGGGTTAAGAAATGAAAGAGGAAGCCGCCTGGTAGAATTTTTCACAGAGCACAACTTAATTATAGTTAACACATGGTTCAAGAATCATGAAAGAAGACTGTATACATGGAAGAACCCTGGAGATACTAGAAGGTATCAGTAGGATTATATAATGGTAAGACATTTCCGGGGGCAGATGTGGACTCTGACCACAATCTATTGGTTATGAACTGTAGATTAAAACTGAAGAAACTGCAAAAAGGTGGCAATTTAAGGAGATGGGACCTGGATAAACTGACTAAACCAGAGGTTGTAGAGAGTTTCAGGGAGAGCATAAGGGAACAATTGACAGGAATGGGGTAAAGAAATACAGTAGAAGAAGAATGGGTAGCTTTGAGGGATGAAGTAGTGAAGGCAGCAGAGGATCAAGTAGGTAAAAAGACGAGGGCTGGTAGAAATCCTCAGGTAACAGAAGAAATATTGAATTTAACTGATGAAAGGAGAAAATATAAAAATGCAGTAAATGAAGCAGGCAAAAATGAATACAAACGTCTCAAAAATGAGATTGACAGGAAGTGCAAAATGGCTAAGCAGTGATGGCTAGAGGACAAATGTAAGGGTGTAGAGGCTTATCTCACTAGGGGGAAGACAGATACTGCCTACAGGAAAATTAAAGAGACCTTTGGAGAAAAGAGAACCGCTTGTATGAATATCAAGAGCTCAGATGGAAACCCAATTCTAAGCAAAGAAGGGAAAGCAGAAAGGTGGAAGGAGTATACAGGGTGAAAAGTATTTAAACCGACAAACTATGGGAGGTTGTAGGAGACATCAAAAGAAATATTTTTCCCTAATGTCATTTTTTCCTATGAGGATTATTTAAACCGATGGAGGCCGTATTACGCTCTTCAGTTGTTAGAGGCCATATTACGATCTTCAGTTGTTAGAGGCCGTATTATGCTCTTCAGTTGTAGGCAAGTGCTGTCCACCATTGTAGTAGTGCATTGTCTCTGTTTACGAATGTAGCGATACACCTGGAGTGAGTTCACTGATATGGTTGGTGCGTACTACGTAGTGCACCACAACAGATGAGCTGCACAGCGGGTATATCAACAACAAGATCCTAATCACCGTATCCCGCATCATATGACCTTTGCTGCTGTGTACCAACATCTGCATGAGACCGGGTCATTTTGCAGATTACCTGGACAGGGATGCCGTTGCACGGTAAGAATGCTGCAAGTTGAGGAAGCTGTCTTGCAGCATGTGGAGCGGGATCCTTCAATCAGCACTCGTGCAATTGCACGTAACATGGGGATGAATCAGACGAATGTAAGAACAGTCCTTAGAGAGCAATTGTTACATTCATTTCACTTACAGCGTGTCCACAACCTGGAACCAGTTGATTATCCACCCAGACCACAGTTTTCGCAGTGGTATCTGGAACAGTGTGAAATGAATCCTACATTTCCATCCTCTGTGTTGTTTATCGATGAAGCAACATTCGGGGGTGATGGAGCCTTCAACATGCACAATTTGCATGTTCGGAGTGAAGATAACCCACATGCCGCAGTTACTAGTGCTCATCAAATGCGGTTCTTCGTTAATGTGTGGGTCGGAGTTGTTGGGGACTGTTTAATTGGGCCGTATCTGCTACCTAGTTGTTGTCTCTTGGTCATAAAAAATGGAAAAGTGATTGTTGGTTTAATTAATTTACCGCCAGAGAAATCTTCCTCTACCGATTTAAATACTCCTCGTAGGAAAAAATGACTTTAGGGGAAAATATTTGTTTTGATGTCTCCTACAACCTCCCGGGACAGCTTAATGCCACTTTGTAATTGTGTAGCGTAGTATTTTGGCTATTATTTCTTTTCATTGTCTTGTAGGAAATTAGTTCACACAAAGAAGGCATTTTAGTTAAATAAAGTGTGTTCAGACTTGGTCATTAGTTCTTTCCTGCTGACTGCAGGACACTACACATGATATATGGCATCGCATTTTGGGGTAACCAGTCAGAGCAAACAAGGTCTTTATTGCACAGAAAAGAGTCGTCAGAATTATGGCTAGAGTGCACCTCAGACACTCTTATAGAAACTTAATCAAACAGCTCGGGATCGTCACCATGCCATCTCAGTACATTTTTTCACTAATGTGCTTTTTGAACAATAAGCATACAATTTACATAACAAACAGTGAATATCATGATCATGGCACAAGAAGTAAACATAGTGTTCACAAAGATGTAAAAAATCTTAGCATGGCACAGAAAGGAGTATATTATTCAAGCATAAGGGTATACAATAAACTCTCATTTCATGTTAAATCAATTATTGGGGATATGACTAAATTCAAAAAAACAGTTGACACTTTATCTTTTGAACAGTTCTTTCTATTCTTTACAGAAAGTTTTTGACAGTTTGTAACAGTTAGCAAAATGTATTTAATTTTAAGCATTCCTATAAGAATTGATATGTAGCACTGGCGTATCAGTTGATGACAGGATGATTTTTATATGTATTAGAACATAAGACTTGTAATTTGTTTATATAATCTTTATTACCAATCAGTGTTGTTGTTTAAACACTTGAACCTCATGTATCTGTTTATATATGATTTAGTTTATAAGCCTCATGACCATTTAGATATGGTTATTACTGTAATGATCTGACATGTTCTACATCCTAGTAATCCTCTATGGAACACAAAAATAAATAAATATATAAAAATAAAATAGATCCACACCGGATGCATTATGAGTAAATTATTTCACTTAGGTGGTCCTAAAGACAGTGCTAGCAAGAAATGATGTCAAGGGAAAATGTAGGCCATGGAACTGCTCCTCTCTCAACTGTTCATTTGTCATTGAAGGTACCGTCCAGTGTATCTCGAACAATGTACCTGCACTGTGCTGAAGCCTGATCATTTGTAAACTATTTTCCTCCTCTTACATTCAGGTGCTCAGGCTGCAGAAAGCCTTGAAAGCAGTTTTGAATAACATCCAGGCTACACATTAATTTTAAACTGCAGATGGTGGCTACCCCAAGAGAATTTTCATTCACTCTGAAAATTTCCTAGCCCATCTCTCCCTGAAGTTATCTCATCTGTGAAGAAGACTGAAGATACAAACAACTTGTTCATAGTTTGAACAACAAAGCATTAACAAAAGTTTTGCCATGATCAGTAATTTTACAGGCTGCAGACTCTCCAAAAAATGAGGATGGTATGGATTGATGAACAAGTGGTGAAGTATCCACCATATGGTACTACGAGATGTATCACATTTTGCTAATGTATCATGTGCCTGGTGCCTATACCTGGATAATTTTTGACACAATGCTGGATGTTTTCTTCTTCGCAAGGCATATGAGCAAACCTAAGTCCACCTTCATCCAATATTTGTGGTAATTGTGTATCAGGAACATGGGAAGAAACAGCATTAAAGGTTAAACAATCTAGTAGGCTTCTGCCTGACAATATGTTTTGTTACAATTGTGCAGCATTGCATCTGCTACCATGGTAATATTCCTACTCTCAAACTAGACAAAAAATCAGTTAAAAGTTCTATTTACAGCTTGCATTTTTCTTGAGTAGCTTCTCCTAATCATACAAGTTTTAGAGCAGAAATATTACTTTTATAATTATTACTTGCCTCACAGAATTCAAAGATGATCTTCATCATTATTCATGTTTGTTAAAGATTTCTTGGTTTCATTGCTTTTTTGGGTAATGTGGAATTCCTTAATAGTTCTTCTAGGATAACTTCTTCAAATAAAAAGATCCAACACTAATGAACTAATAAATTTTCTGTATTTACTAATTCCAATTAATTAACATGCTATTATCAACTTACATGAACTAACTTATAACTAAACAGAATTGCCCTCCTTGTGGTTGCAGCAGCTGTCATGTATATACTATCACGACAATGCATGGTACTTACAATTTTGTTATAATTAATATGTTGTATTATTTACAATGGAGAGGAACATGCATAAAACTATTTATGCATGACAGTTTGCTCATCAGAAAATATAAACAATTGTTTTCACAAATACTTTCTTAAAATACAGTGTCGTTCAATGTTAAATTTTATTTGATGGACATTTCCAATAAGTAAAATACAATATGCTAATTTTTTTGAAAAATAAATTAATACTCCATTTCTCTGTGACAGTAGCAACCCCAGTCCTAAATCCTGACCATTTTATATAACATACACTGTTTCATGTAATACCAGAGACTGGCAGTGTTTGCTTTATGAACAAATTAATTTGATGTTTAGCTACTCCATATTGAGTCACCATGCTTTGATGCCTGATTATTACTCTTCATGAGTCTACACACTGATTGGTATAAACTGAAAATTGGTGCATGGTCATACATTTATTTTTATGTAGTGAAATATCCAGCTTATCAAAAGGTAGGCCTATACTAAAAAAAAATGTATAATGTACTACAATTAGTTAACCTCAGTCTGTTAGACTGCACCATTCATGTGGCCACATGTAGAAATCCTATCTGACTGCAAATGAAATATCATCAACTTCTTCTTCCATCCAAGTATTAGGCCCCTCAACCTGTTACATTCTGTCAAGAGATCTCCTGCCATCTTTTCACTGGTCAGCTTAGTGATCTTACATTGTTGGGATGGTAGTGTAGCATGGATTTTGAGATCTTTTTTCAGCTCATTAATTGTAAATGTTTCCTCCAGTTCTTTCGGTAGTTCTGAATATGATGTTTTATGTGTTCCATTTTAAGTTTTTTCAACACATCTCTGTTCATTCTGTGATTCCATCTGGTATAACCCACTGTTTGTCTCAAGAATTTCATTCTGCAGGCTCTTAAACTTTTCAAAATCTTTTGGCTTTAAGGTCCATACTTCATTGCTATAGCACAGCACAGGTCTTATAAAGGTGTACTCTGGTGTGTTTCTGACTAGAGAAGATTTCATGACGTTATAAAAGACGCTTATTGTTTTTGTATACCAGGTTGCTTCCTCTGTTAAGTCTGTTTCTCCCAGAAAGGATAGTTTATCTAGAATTTTATTTTTCAAACAGTTCATACTTTGTGCTAGGTATTCTCTGCGGAAGGCCATAGTTTTTGCTTTTTTGTGTTAATATACATTCTGTATTCCCCAGATATAAGCTGTAAATTGTGTACAAAATGCTGCAGGTCATTCTCTGAAGATGCTACAAGAGCTAAATTACCTGTAAAAAGTAAAGCATCAAGCTTTGTATTTCTGTTGATTTGAAAGAAGCTGTGTGGAATTTGTCTCCACTTTTGAATGATATTATTCACATGAAAAAGAGTGGTGAAAGGCCACATCCCTGATGTACTCCTGCATGTAACTACTGAAACACTTACTAGGCAACTCACTGCAACTAGTCACATGTGACTTTGAAAAAAAGATTACTCTTGCAGTAATTGCAGTACTAGTATGTGCATATATGGAATAATATACACCAGTACCAAGTAGACAATTCCATACTTTATTAGCAGGGTAGACAGTACACTGTGACACTCAAGTCAGAGGTACTGAAATCAGAGTCAGAAATGTTACTTTTGCCAGCTGCTCAGGGCAGCGATATCAATATTTATAGTGAGAAACAATAACAGTCATGAGATGGTGAAGTAGTGGTGTAAGGCAGTGGTAGTGCTGCAGCTGCAGTGATGCCAGAGATCTTGCAATCTTGGAGGTGGGCAGGGGGCTGGAGAGCATGCCCATAATGTGAACTAGCCCGGGCCAGTGCGACAGTGCCTGTGAGGGTGTCGGCATGAGTGAACTGTTGAGTGATGTGGTGCGATTGTCTGCTTTTGCTGGAACAGTTATCATGTAGGCTCGGACAGTGATGAAGAGGGAGTCCTCTGTAGCTACACAGGATGTCAACTCTGCTGTGTGCATGTCAGAGGATATAGAAGACGTGTGGAGGTGGTGATGTGAAATTGTGCTGGCTCCAGATTTCCTGTCCTCATAATGCATGGAGATGACAAGATTGTTATCAGCTAGTTTCACTAATATGTTCTCAGGGAGGAAGTCTGGAAGGTTTATATGCAATGTGAAGGGAATAGAAGAGGACAGAGCAGGTGCAGAGCTGGAGGGTGGTTGATGAGACAGTTTTATTTCTGTTAAGGAGGTATCAAGATATTTCTTACGGGCAGTGTGTACACCAAGCATGACCCTGGAAAGGGCCTCTGTCCATGATTCTGAATGGCACATTCATGTCTGGTGCCATCTTTTCACTAGTCCATTCCACTGTGGAGGAAACACGGTGGTACGGAAGTGATGGCAGCCGCAGAGGTGAGACATGTTATTGAATAATAAGAATTCAAGTTGTCTGCCCTGGTCAAGATGAGCAATGCAGGACAACTGAAGCATGAAATCCAGGTATTAGCAAAGGCTTTGGTAACAGTCTCATCAGACGTGTTGGCAGTAGGTGTTGCCTTAACCCGCTGCGTGACTCGATCAATCACTGAGGTAATGTAACAACACTCCATGGGTCAGGAAAGGGTCTCATTATGTCAATATGCATGTGTTGAAATTAGGAATCAGGAATTTTCCAAGGGTCGGCTGTGTGTGTAAGCCTATTTTACTCTGCTGGCAGGAGACACATGCTCTGGTCCTTGTGGTGCAGCCTTTTCACACATGGGGTGAGATGAACTTGAGGTGTCAAAACCAGCTAGGGGCAGAGTCTGTGGGTGGGTCATGCACTGTGTTGGCCAAAGGGGAGCGGTCTGTGTAAATTGTAAGAGGTCTGCCCCCTATATCCTCTTACAAGTGAGGCACAGATTCATAGATGGCGAGAAGCTCTGAGTTGATGGTTGACCATTTACACAGAGTGTATGAGAGTTTATGTGAGAATAACTGCAGAAGCTGAGGGATGCTGGCTATCTCTTGCTGTAATATGGCACTGATGGTGTGATAGCTAGCATACAATGATATGATAAGGTGTGCATTGGGAGATGGATAAGCGAGTGTAGACTCATTCAGTAAATTGTCCTTGATCTTATCAAAGGCAGTTTGTATGGATTGTGCCCACTTGAGATGATGTTTATCCAATGTCTTCGTCTTGCACAGAACTTGTATCAAGGGAAGGAGAGTCTCAGCAGTGTGTGTGATGTATCTTCTGTAAATCTTAATCACACCAAAAAATCTGTGTAATTCTTGATAATTAGTGGATAGTGGCAAGAGACGTAACTATTTGGTCTTTTCAGGTGTTGGGTGGATGCCTGAACTGTCTGCCTGGTGGCCTATGAATGTCAAATGAGTTTGTTGTAACTGACATTTGTCCTTATTAATGACAAACTCATAGGCAGCTAATCTGTCAAAAACTTGTTGTACATACGAATCATGCTCTTCCACTGAAGGCAAGAATATAATGACTTCATCTAAATAGGCACAACAAAATGGATACTGAACAAGGCACTATTGATAAAACATTGCCATGTTTACACATTGTGTTTTAATCGGTAAGACATGTACAAAAACTTGACTCCAAAAAGCATAATGACCTCTGTCTTCAGCATGTCCTCTTCCACCATGGGAATCTGGAGATAAACTTTTTTAAAGTCTATTACACTGAAAATTGTGGTGTGAGAAGTCCCATAGGTCGGGAATGGGATAACTGTCTATGATAGTTTGAGCATTGAGCACTCAGTAGAGTGTGTGTGGGGGGGATTGAGGTCTAATGAGGTGGGCAGGCCCAGTGTAGTTGTGATGAGATGGACGGTATCAATGCAAATGGTGCAAAGGGTGTGTGGTCTATCTATGGGGAGCATGTCAGGGGCTGAGAGCACAGGGAGCATTGTAGGGAGGAATCACTGGGTGGGGCAATCAGTACACTGCCAAAATCACACACTACAGTTGGACGCAGCACTTCACTAACCTGTTCAGAATCCTAGCAGACAGGATCCAGTAGTGTGACGGCGTCCTCAGAGGTGGTGGATGAATGACAGAGCTGTTGCAGACATTATAGGACAGCAAGATATTGCTTGGCTGTGTGTTATGTGGCACCAGTGCCCATGGTCTATGGAGGTCTATGTTGTCACATCTTGTGATGTCATTTGCTGTGCATAGTGAGTAGTACTCCAACATCAGACAGCGAATTTTGTTGAAGTTGTGGGTGGCAGTGGAGCTTGCTTGGGGAGAGCATTGTCGATAACTTCACCAATGGGCTGCTGATCATCGTGGTGTAATAACAAACCATGGGTGAGGTCAGGAAGCAACTGGTAATGATGTAGAAAGTCTTCTCCCAGGTCGTCGTAACTGCCGTCTGCTTCACGTCTGCTGTGCAGTGAGCTACCTTAATTTAAGTATTAACTGTATTTTTCTTACTTATCACTTCTTCTTCCGTGTGTATTTGCTTTTAGGAAGCTTTAATTGTCGGGTGCTATTAATAGTGTTCCACAGATTTCGTGTTTGTTTTGAATACAGTCAGAGTGAGTCCCTTTAGTCAACCATAGTGCCAGTAGTGCTAGTGTTTGTTTTCAATACAGTCCAGAGACAGGTAGTGCTATTTTCATTGTTTTCTACAAGAAGTGGCTAGCAACCACTGTTTAGTGAATAAACAGCCGCCTTTAGTGAATTAGCAGTCTAGTTAAAGGTTGATTAACTCTCTTCAGTAAATTGATTCCTTAGGATGGATAGGATGTGTGACTGCTGTGTACAGACGCAGGAGGAGCTGGCCACTGTTCGCGAACAGCTGAGCGTGTTGATGGCCGCGGTCAGCCGTCTTCAGGCTGCTGCCTCGGAGTGTAGCGGCAGTGGGGAGTCTGGTGTGTCGCAAGGTAACACCCCAGGTGTTACATGCTTCACCCACTGTCCCTGCTGTCAAGACATCTTCGCGGGTACTGGGCGCGGTTGGGCCACCCTCTCCCCAAGGGGAATGGCGGGTTCAGCGGCGTTCGCGGCGCACGAGGGGGAGGGTCAATGTGGAGGCTGGCCGTGTGGCATCGCGCGCTCTGCCTGTGAGTGGACATGTGGCTGCTCCTTCAGCAAGGTCCGAGCAGTCACACGGGGGGAGGGGTTTATTAGTTATTGGGAGCTCCAACGTTAGGCAGGTGATGGAGCCCCTTAGGGAAATAGCGGGAAGGTCAGGGAAGAAGGCCAGTGTTCACTCTGTCTGCTTGCCGGGGGGTCTCATCCGAGATGTGGAGGAGGCCCTACCGGCAGCGATAGAGAGCACTGGGTGCACCCGACTGCAAATTGTTGCTCATGTCGGCACCAATGACTCCTGCCGTCTGGGTTCAGAGGTCATCCTCAGTTCGTACAGGCAGTTGGCGGAATTGGTGAAGGCGGAAAGCCTCGCTCGCGGGGTGAAATCAGAGCTAACTATTTGTAGTATCGTTCCCAGAACCGATCACAGTCCTCTGGTTTGGAGCCGAGTGGAAGGCTTAAACCAAAGGCTCAGATGATTCTGCGGAGATCTGGGGTGCAAATTTCTCGACCTCCGCTATCGGGTGGAGAAATGTAGGGTCCCCCTGAATAGGTCAGGCGTGCACTACACGCTGGAAGCGGCTACAAGGTTAGCGGAGTACGTGTGGAGTGCACATGGGGGTTTTTTAGGTTAGAGAATCCCCTACCTAGGCCCAACAAGACGCCTCCTGAGACGAGGCAAGGTAGGAGTAGGCAAAATGCAACAGGGAATAACAATATTAATGTGCTAATAGTAAACTGCAGGAGCGTCTACAGAAAGGTCCCAGAACTGCTCTCATTAATAAACGGTCACAACGCCCATATAGTACTAGAGACAGAAAGTTGGCTGAAACCAGACGTAAACAGTAATGAAATCCTAAACTCAGATTGGAATGTATACCGCAGAGACAGGCTGGACAGTGAAGGGGGAGGCGTGTTTATAGTGATAAGAAGTGCAATAGTATCGAAGGAAATTGACGGAGATCCGAAATGTGAAATGATTTGGGTGAAGGTCACGGTTAAAGCAGGCTCAGACATGGTAATTGGATGTCTCTATAGGCCCCCTGGCTCAGCAGCTGTTGTGGCTGAGCACCTGAAGGATAATTTGGAAAATATTTTGAGTAGATTTCCCCACCATGTTATAGTTCTGGGTGGAGATTTTAATTTGCCGGATATAGACTGGGAGACTCAGACGTTCATAATGGGTGGCAGGGACAAAGAATCCAGTGAAATTTTTTTAAGTGCTGTATCTGAAAACTACCTTGAGCAGTTAAACAGAGAACCGACTCGTGGCGATAACATATTAGACCTTCTGGTGACAAACAGACCCGAACTATTTGAAAAAGTTAACGCAGAACAGGGAATCAGTGATCATAAAGCGGTTACGGCATTGATGATTTCAGCCGTAAATAGGAATATTAAAAAGGGTAGGAAGATTTTTCTGTTTAGAAAAAGTGACAAAAAGCAGATTTCAGAGTACCTGTTGGCTCAACACAAAAGTTTTGTTTCAAGTACAGATAGTGTAGAGGATCAGTGGACAAAGTTCAAAACCGTCGTACATAATGTGTTAGATGAGTATGTGCCAAGCAAGATCGTAAGAGATGGAAAAGAGCCACCGTGGTACAACAACCGAGTTAGAAAACTGCTGCGGAAGCAAAGGGAACTTCACAGCAAACATAAACATAGCCAAAGCCTTGCAGACAAACAAAAATTACGCGAAGCGAAATGTAGTGTGAGGAGGGCTATGCGAGAGGCGTTCAGTGAATTCGAAAGTAAAGTTCTATGTACTGACTTGGCAGAAAATCCTAAGAAATTTGGTCTTATGTCAAAGCGGTAGGTGGATAAAAAAAAATGTCCAGACACTCTGCGACCAAAATGGTACTGAAACAGAGGATGACAGACTAAAGGCCGAAATACTAAATATCTTTTTCCAAAGTTGTTTCACAGAGGAAGACTGCACTGTAGTTCCTTCTCTAGATTGTCGCACAGATGACAAAATGGTAGATATCGAAATAGATGACAGAGGGATAGAGAAACATTTAAAATCGCTCAAAAGAGGAAAGGCCTCTGGACCTGATGGGATACCAGTTCAATTTTACACAGAGTACGCAAAGGAACTTGCCCCCCTTCTTGCAGCGATGTACCATAGGTCTCTAGAAGAGCATAGCGTTCCAAAGGATTGGAAAAGGGCACAGGTCATCCCCGTTTTCAAGAAGGGACGTCGAACAGATGTGCAGAACTATAGACCTATATCTCTAACATCGATCAGTTGTAGAATTTTGGAACACGTATTGTGTTCGAGTATAATGACTTTTCTGGAGACTAGAAATCTACTCTGTAGGAATCAGCATGGGTTTCGAAAAAGACGGTCATGTGAAACCCAGCTCGCGCTATTCGTCCACGAGACTCAGAGGGCCATAGACACAGGTTCACAGGTAGATGCCGTGTTTCTTGACTTCCGCAAGGCGTTCGATACAGTTCCCCACAGTTGTTTAATGAACAAAGTAAGAGCATATGGACTATCAGACCAATTGTGTGATTGGATTGAGGAGTTCCTAGATAACAGGACGTAGCATGCCATTCTCAATGGAGAGAAGTCTTCCGAAGTAAGAGTGATTTCAGGTGTGCTGCAGGGGAGTGTCATAGGACCGTTGCTATTCACAATATACATAAATGACCTGGTGGATGACATCAGAAGTTCACTGAGGCTTTTTGCAGATGATGCTGTGGTGTATCGAGAGGTTGTAACAATGGAAAATTGTACTGAAATGCAGGAGGATCTGCAGCGAATTGACGCATGGTGCAGGGAATGGCAATTGAATCTCAATGTAGACAAGTGTAATGTGCTGCGAATACACAGAAAGATAGATCCTTTATCATTTAGCTACAAAATAGCAGGTCAGCAACTGGAAGCAGTTAATACCATAAATTATCTGGGAGTACGCATTAGGAGTGATTTAAAATGGAATGATCATATAATGTTGATCGTCGGTAAAGCAGATGCCAGACTGAGATTCGTTAGAAGAATCCTAGGGAAATGCAATCCAAAAACAAAGGAAGTAGGTTACAGTACGCTTGTTCGCCCACTGCTTGAATACTGCTCAGCAGTGTGGGATCCGTACCAGATAGGGTTGATAGAAGATATAGAGAAGATCCAACGGAGAGCAGCGCGCTTTGTTACAGGATCATTTAGTAATCGCGAAAGCGTTACGGTGATGATAGATAAACTCCAGTGGAAGACTCTGCAGGAGAGATGCTCAGTAGCTCGGTACGGGCTTTTGTCAAAGTTTCGAGAACATACCTTCACCAAAGAGTCAAGCAGTATATTGCTCCCTCCTACGTATATCTCACGAATAGACCATGAGGATAAAATCAGAGAGATTAGAGGCCACACAGAGGCATACCGACAATCTTTCTTTCCACGAACAATACAAGACTGGAATAGAAGGGAGAACCGATAGAGGTACTCCAGGTACCCTCCGCCACACACCGTCAGGTGGCTTGCGGAGTATGGATGTAGATGTAGATGTAGACCAGCTCGACAATTATGGTGATGAGGAAGGTCCAAGGCATGTGTTTTTCTGTCCCCAAGTCTGAGGTAATGGACATGGTGCTGGCAACATTTATGACAGTGTCCACTCTTATTATCCCTCTTGGCATATTGTATATTACCCATCTCTCCCTATAGCTTACCCCTATTTTTCTCAGAATTTTGAACATCTTGCACCATTTTACATTGTCAAATGCTTTTTCCAGGATGACAATTCCTATGAGTGTGTCTCGATTTTTCTTTAGTCTTGCTTCCATTATCAAACACAATGTTAGAATTGCCTCTTTGGTGCCGTTACCTTTCCTAAAGCCAAACTGATTTTCATCTAACACATCCTCAACTTTCTTTTCCATTCTTCTGTATATTATTCTTGTCAGTAACTTGGATGCATGAGCTGTTAAGCAGATTGTGTGATAATTCTTGCACTTGTCATCTCTTGCTGTCGTTGGAATTGTGTGGATGATATTTTTCTGAAAGTCAAACAGAATGTCACCAGACTCAAACATTCTGTACACCAGTGTGAGAAGTCATTGTGTTGTCACTTCCCCCAATGATTTTAGAAATTCTGATGGAATTTTATCTAGACCTTCTCCCTTATTTGATCTCACGTCCTCCAAAGCTCTCTTAAATTCTAATTCTAATACTGGGTCCCCTATCTCTTCTTAATTGACTCGTGTTTCTTCTTCTATCACATCAGGCAAATCTTCCCCCTCATAGAGGGCTTCAATGTACTCTTTCCACCTATCTCCACTGCTAAACACAGAAGAGAGACCACATAGGTGAAAAGCAAACCATAACACTGGGAAATTGGTATGGAATGGGGTCTGTTTAAAAAGAGCCCTGGCGGCATTATGACTGTTCATGGGCCGTGCACACAGTACTAGCCAGAGCATGGCACTAACGAACACAGCTGGAGCAGGAGGAGTGGTATGCAGTTGCTGCACCTTGTGGGAGTGCACATCAGGTGGAAGTGAGAAGGCGCATGATGCAGGTGGCACAGATGTTACGTTATATGGAGATGGAGTACAGACTTTGGGTGATGTACTGTACTGTTGAGGCATCCACAAAAGCACAGTGGCATGTGGCTCAGAAATCAAAATGGCAGGCACGGAAGGGACCATGCACAGTCAATCTAGTGGATGAGTTCTGGTCCTGTGGGTGCAGTATGAGAGTTAAAAAGCATGGGGCATGACTGGCATGGATGTGACATCAGACATGGGTTGGCCCTGCAGAGACAAAACCTAAAGTGGTGAAGTCTGCAAGAGTTCAAGCTAGTGGAGCATATTTTCACTGTACACAGAATGCACCTGAGAGATGTGAGGTGCAAGCTACATGATGGTGGTGAGGCCGACACTGGTGAGCTGCACAGTAGGCACTGCTGGAACAGGGGTGATATCATTGTTCATTGCACCGGAATCATTTTTGAGCAGAATGGACAATACAGAAACAGGTGCAACATGAGACACAGACACCATGTAGGGGTGAATGATTGGAATTTGCTGTCTGTAAACTGAAGAGGTAGATGAGGTAACGGTGGGACTGTTTGACAGAGTCCATTATTTATGTGTGGTAAAGGCTCTGTTAGGAGCGTCCGTACAGCACTATGGTCATGGATTTACATTCAGAAAGTCCCTTAAATAGTTTGGAAGTCCACAAACAGACAAGAGGGTCGATTCAGTGAAAAACCTAGGAGCAAGTAACACAGCAGTTCAGGATAAACAGCATGCCATTACTCATGATTCCACTTGACATTGTTCCTGTCCAATTCACTGCACTGAATTTCACTTGATGCATATCGGAGGTTGTTTTGTAAAATATCACATGGAATGTTCATAACGCATCATTGCACTGTGTGTGAAATATGGTCGACACTGTTGTGGAGGTGGTGAGGTGAAACAGCAGACAATGGCAACATTGCCGAGTACCCACCAGTGTGGTAGATTTTTAGAAAATCATGACATGGCACAGTAGACGGAATCACCACAGTAGGAAGTGCAGTACTGGTAGGTGTGTAAACAGAATAATATTCACTGGAACTGAGTAGACAGTTCCAAACTTTTTTGCAAAGTAGACAATACACCTTGACACTCAAATCAGAGGTACAGAGAGAACAAAAATCAGAGTCAAGGACATTACTGTCGCCTGCTGCTCAGAGCAGCAATATCAATATTTACAGTGAGAAATGATAAAAAGTTGTTATGTTGCCCTACTCTCAAATATCAAATATAAATGCATTTGGAATCAAGCTTCATTTCATGAAATAGATGTGAACTGCATAATAATTGGTTTATCTGTCCATGATGGTCAAATGGCAACAATAAAACATTCTCATCAATCACATTCAATTAAGAATCAAATCATTGACCACTAAATTCGAAGAATTCTTTCTGAAAGTGGCTGAAAACACAATGAGGAAAGAAATGGACCAACAAAAGCAGACCATTTTGATTCATTTAGGCAGGTATTACATAATCCACCAAAGTCATCAGTTTGGCCAAATAATATGTTAGAAGCAAATAATATGTGAGAGAGCACTTGCCCACGAAAGGCAAAGGTCCCGAGTTTGAGTCTCGGTCCGGCACACAGTTTTAATCTGCCAGGAAGTTTCATATCAGCGCACACTCCGCTGTAGAGTGAAAATTTCATTCTAGTAATATGTGAGAGAGATCACAATAATCACTGAGTCACTGAAAAGCAGTAAATCTTTTGGCTGTGATGGTATTCCAGCCAATGCACTAAAAACTTGTGATGACTTGGCTGTGCTGCATTTGAGTTGCCTTTATAACAAGTCAAAAACTGAAGGTGTACTTCCTGCAAGACTGAAGTATTTGGTAGTAACATCCCTTTATAAGAGCTGAAGTAAGATGATTAGCTCCAGTTATAGACCCATCTCCCCCTTTTCTGGTGTCTTTTTTTCCCCAAAAGGTTTGCAAAGGTAGTTTACAACAGAATACTGAATCACTTTTCTGATAACAACCTTTTGCAAACAGATCAGTTTGGTGTCTGTTAAGACTGCTCCACTTAGAAAGCAATGTGTGATTCCATTAGCTCAACCCTAGTGGAACTAAACAAGAAAAAACTGCCTTGGCATCTTTTATCTTGCTAAGGCCTTTACTTGTGTATATCACAAAATTCTACTAGTGAAATGAAAATAGTATGATGTTAAAGGCGTGCCTCTTATATGGATGGAGTCTCATATTAACAACAAGGAGTCCCATTGACAAATGAGATGACAGGAATAAGACTAATTTTATGCGGGAGCACCTTAAATACAGTGTCCCAGAAGATTAAATGCTTAGGCCCTTGATGTTTGTTGAGGACACAAGAAATCTTATCAAAGGACCAAACAAATTCACTGGGCAGAGCCATGAGTATAATGGAACAGACCGGCAAAAGGTTCACAGCAAGCAGAAGTTAATTTCATAAACATTCATATTATGTGATTCCAAACAAATAGAAATGACTTACTGCTAACAGAAGTAGAGATCAATGGATCCGCACAGTATGAGGTTCCCTGAATGAAATTTCATGGTGTCCAGATGGGCAAGAAACAGAGATGGAAACAGCACATGCATAAATTAATCAAACATCTCAGTTCTACCTGCTTTTCACTTAGAAATCTCATTGTGTTGTTACGGGATTGCTAGTAGAGTTTCACCTAATACTGTCTTATGATATATTCTTCTGAGGTGTTGCAACCAGTCTAACAAAAACTGATTATTCTACAAAATTACTGCATCATGCCACCTTCAATAAAAGCTCTAACCACGATTTAGAGATCTAGCTACAGATATATGGTAGTTTGTAGAATTTTTGTATCTGGTACTTAGCTGGTTTTATATGTTGCATTCAGAGTATGATTGTTGTCACCAGATTTTCCTGTACAAATTTTCCAGGATTGTAAAAGTTCAGTTCTTTACTAACTATGAAACCCTATGAAATCATAAATGTTCACACTTTTAACCACTGTATTCTTAAACATTATGAACAATTGGTTGACAATCTAATTTATATCTGCTCTTATGACCTGCAAACTCCAACTAAATAGAAAACAAGTCTACCCTCCACTAATGACTTCATACAACTCTCTCTTACAACTACACTCCATGGCAAGAGTGAAAAAATTACATATTTGTCCAAAGAATCTAATTATTTACATTGCTGGAAAAAAACAATATTTAGATTAACTGATACATATTAGTTACATAAATTTAACAAAATTCAATAGAAATAAGATTAAATACTTTTGTGTTAAATAATATCAAAATTGTTCTAATCACAGAAAATATATGCAGTAATGCATAAAATATGACATTTATGTACAAATAGTTTTGGGTGAGATGATTATCTTACAAATAAAATTATCAATACCCACCAGTATCAGAGAGTTCATAAAGTACTTCAGGACTGATTACATCACACTGTGCAGTGAGAATATTATGTAAAGTTGACAACCTAACAACATACAGAAGCTTCTCGAGGAATCTAGGAATTCTTTCACTTAATGCCAATACATATACTCCATAATGGTATTTGTGGTTAATAACAAGAATGAATTTAGGATGAACTGTGCAATTCACGACCAAAATATTAGAAGTAAAAATAATTTCCCTGTAGAATATGCATCCATATCTAGGGTTCAGAAGGTAGTTTTAGGTGCTGGTCACAAATTCTTTAACAGTTTGATCACCATGAGGCTGCTGGTGGCCACAGCAGAGCCCCACACCTGATGTCGTGGCTTGGTTGTGAAACATCCATCATTATGTGTGTGTCAATCAATGTGTTCATATGAGGGGCACTCAGTAAGTAATGCAACACTATTTTTTCCTCGTCCAATTTTGGTTCAAAAAATTCAAAGTTTGTTGTGAGACATTACAGATTGTTTCTGTGTCAGCCTTTATGATTTGACGAAACTCCAATAGGTGGTGGTGCTGTAGGTAGCCTTCAAGATGGCATCTGTGGTTTTCTGCCAAAAGCGACTCTATCACAGCTCTGTGCGTGGAGCGCACCTCGTTTTCCAAGCAGAGAGCTGTTATTGGGCCTTGTTTGGCAGAAAACCAGAGAATTTCAGATATTCATAGACACTTGCAGACTGTCTGTGGAGACCTGGCAATGAACAAAAGCATTGTGAGTCATTGGGTGAGGCATCTGTCATCATCACAACAAGGTCATGTAAACCCATTCAATCTCCCACATACCGGCTGGCCACAGTCAGCTGTGACTCCTACAATGTTGGAACATGCAGACACTCTTATTCAGTGTGCTGACATCTCACAAGTGGACATCTCTGTTGGTACTGCTGATACACTTGTCTACCACTTGGGGTTCCTTGCAGCCTAACACGAGACCATAAAGAGCAACAAAGGGCCATCTGTGTAGAATTGCTTGCGCATTACAAGGCTGACCATGCCAATTTTTTGTTGAACATAGTCACAAGTGATGAAACACGATTTCATCACTGTGAACCAGAAACAAAACAGGAATCTGTGGAATGGTGCCTCACCACCTCTCTTCCAAACAAAACGTTTAAAGCTCTACCCTCAGCTGATAAAGTTATGGGAATGGTCTTCTAGGACTCAGAGTGAGTTATTCTCTTTGATATCCTCCCTCATAGTGCAATGATGAACCATGAAGTGTATTGTGCTAACCTCAGAAAATTTAAGAAATTACTTGAGTGTATTTATCACCACAAAAATGCACACTTCTCCTTCTCCGTGACAATGTAATGCCTCACACAAACTTGTCTATCTGAGAGGATCTCACAAAACTTTGTTGGACTGTTCTTCCTCATACATGCTGCAGACTGGATCTTGCACCTTCTGACTTCCATCTCTTTGGCCAAATGAAAGATGCATGCCAAGGGAAGCAGTACATGAATGTTGAGGAGGTTACTGATGCAGCAAGACATTCCATGAAGACTGGTTTGATGTACTTCTTGTAATAACAGCCTTAGATTTCATATTATAAATTGTGCTACACAGTTAAAGAAGTACATGATATCAATTTTATATAGAAGTAGGAGAGAGATGCTTCTAGTGTAGTGTCCAATACACTGTAAATTTTTTATGTTGTTCTATATTTACTTTCCGTCAGTCTCATTTTTTAGATATTTGTATTTCCTTTCGCATGTATAATTTGCTACATTTTTCTATTTTCTCCTTTCTGTAGCATAATAGCTTACTGACACTATTGGAGCCACTTATTGACACTACTGGAGAACCAGTGCTTCAACAAAGATTCCTGTGGGTGCTGTGAGCGGTGCTTTGAACATTGCCACCAGTAGGATTACCTGACCACAGCAGAACCTCGAGTCTGCCAGTCAGTGAAGACTGCCAGAACAGTGTTATAAGTGGCAGGCACCGGGGCACTTTCTTCTAGTTCCAGATTAGTTACGTGTTGTTAGTTGGTGCTGAATGTTACATCAAGCTGTTGATAGCTAACTTATCAGCAAACATTCAGTGTACATAGACACATGCCCATGTGAGGCGTTATAACTAGCACAGCTGCCAAAAGTTGTCAACAATACAACTGTTCTTGAGCAACAAGTTGAGTAAAACATATTTATTTAAAATTCACTTGTGTCAACTAATCTTTTGTTTGCCTGTCCAGATTCCTACAGTGACAAATCCCTTGGGCCACCTTCCACATGTTTATCATTAGCTATGAACACATAACATTTGGCACCTTGGAACATAGCAGTTTCTGACTTGTATCACAATACTTTCAGCAATTAAATTCAGTTCCATGTGTATTATCCAAAGATTTCTACTGGGAATTCCCTTTTTTGCCTACTGATCCCCTGCTGCATTCACTTTTTCATCTCTCAAAGCTATCCACTAACATATTTCATTCCAATGTTTCCATCAATCATTGTCTAATGCTTCCTTTGAAACTATTAACAACATCCTCCTGAGTAGACCCCACCATGAGATCAAAATAGGAGAGTGTTGAGCCTTTGGCATATTTTGCCCAAGAGGATATCATCACTACTAAGTCATACAGTAGAACTGCTTGCCCTCTGGGAAAATAACAGCTTTAGCTTCCCCTCACTTTAGCTGTTTGCAGAACCAGTACAGCTAGGTCATGTTGGCTAAGTTACAAGACCAGATCAGTGACTCATTCAGATTGTTGCCCACACAACTTCTGAAAAGGTTGCTGTCCTTCTTCAGGCCTGGCCTCTACACTTATACCCCTCCATTATGGTTACATATATAATATGGCTGTGATTCTTTCAGTGCATCCAGCTCTGATCTCCTTAATTTACCACCTGCCTGCATTTTGATTGTTTTAATGTGCAGGTCATAACCACCAAATTATGGTCGGAGTCCACACCTGCCTCTGGAAATATTTTGCAGTTTAAAATCTGCTTTTGAAACCTTTATCTTACCATTATACAATCTCTGTCTGGAATCTTCCAATAACCTCAGGTTCTTCCATATATACAACAATCTTTTAAGGTCCTCAGACCAAGTGTTTGCAATGATTAAATTATGGTCTATGCAAATTCTCTCTGATGGCCTCCTCTTTCATTTGATTTCCCCAGTTCATGTTCTCCTACTACTTTTCCTTTCTTCCTTTTCTTACTTTCAAATTCCGTACTTCCATCTCAATTAAAATTTCATCTCTTCTAACTTTCTGAATAATTTTGCTGATCTCATCATACATTATTTCAGTCTCTTCATCATCTACAAAGCTAGTAGGCATATAAACTTATACTACCGTGGTACCTATTGATCTATTGGTTCATGTCTTCTTGGGCTACTCTAATGCATTCACTATGTTGTTCCTAGTAGTTACACACATTCCTATTTTCATTTTCATTATTGTACCTAACTGTCTGATTTTGTATTTATAGCCCTGTGCTCATATGACGAGAAGTCTTTTTTTTTTTTTTTTTCCCCTGCCCCCTCACTTCACTAATTCCCAGCATATCTGATTTCAACCTTTCCATTTTTCTTTTTAAATCCTCTGACGTATCTAACAGATTACAGGACCCAACATTCAGCACTCTTATTTGTAGAAAGTTGATTACAATATACTTCTGAGTAGATGGCGACGAGTGTAGTGATGCATAGTGAACGAGTGAATAAAAGTTACTGTTCTGTCGTAAAAAAGGAATCCTGTGAAAACTGTAAAAGTGAAATCAAAAAACTAAACAAACGCATTTCAAGTTTACAAAAAGTTGAAGATGTTCTAAGATGTAAGATTTCGCATATAACTAATGAAAACTGTGAGCTGAAGAAGTTGCGCCATATTCTAAATGATAAAACAATAAAGCCACAAAACGGGAACCTGGTGAGTTATGAGAAGCAGAAAGGAAGCGATAGACAGGCATCAAAGGCAGCAAATGAAATTATAATTACAGATAAAAACAGGTACAGTGTTCTATCGAATAGTAGTGATGCCTGCAATAAGGATAAGGATATGCAAAACGTTAGTGAAGTGATGCAAGACAGTGAAACAACATCCGAGTGGATAAAAGTGTCGCTAAAAGGTAATCCCTTGTCCACTAAAAGAATAACAAACTCCGTAAAATCTGTCACATTTTGCGATAAAAACAAATACGACGTTTTGCAACAAAGTGATAATACAAATAAACAAAAACCGACGTGTGTGACAAAGAAGAAAGAATCAGAAGTTGACGTCTTTGGAGACAGTCATGCCAAAGGAATTTCTCAAGAACTGCAAGTAAATAGTAAATCAACGACAGTCACAGGCATGGTTAAACCAGGTGCTGGTTTCAAAGAAGTGACGAAAAACATCGTAAAATATAACTATGACAAGCAGGACAGTGTTGTAATCTGCGCAGGAGCTAAAGACATTTACGAAAACAATGCTATGATAATGTATAAACAGCTCTTGAGTCTTTTGCTAGTACTGTCAAATACAAACATTTTACTGGTGAACTTTACCCACAGGCATGATTTACCTGAATGGTCATGTGTGAATAAGGAAATTCACAGAATTAATGTGAAACTTAAAAGTAGTTGTAGGTTATTCAGCAATGTGAAATTAATTGACTCAAGCACACTTGACAGAGAATGTTTTACGAAACATGGGCTTCACCTTAACAGAAATGGAAAGGCCAGGTTAGGAAACTTAATAAGGGAAGCAATTAAATGCAATTACAAAGTGACAGCCACTGAACTGGGATAGTATAAATCTCCAATAGCAGAAACACCAGCAAAAACAGGAGCAGCACGCAAATGGACCATCCAAAAAACAGTAGCAACAGAGGAACCTACTACTGCACCAACATTAGCAGCAGCAGAACTGACAACAGAAGCAATAGTTACAGCATCAAAAACCAATCAACCAGAATCATTAGCAATCACAGCAACATCAGAAGCAGTAGTTCCAACATCAATAACCAAGCAACCAGAATCACTGGCATTCACTGCAACAGCACACAGCAACAGCAGTGGTAATAGGAGCAGTCATCACACCAGAAGAAGGCAGCCACCCTTGAGAAGCCAGGATTTTTGCTGGGGCAAAGCAGTGAATAACAGCACATAACAGGGAAAGAGATAAATGCTTGCAAGCAGAGGAATCTACAACAATGATTTTTGGTACCTTCAGATACACCAACTTCCAAGTCTAACTGGCAACAGACTCACCTCCACTGTCATCAACAGAAGAATAACCATGCCACCAGCTCATCTAAAGGTTTTTTTATCATCAGGTCTAAAGGGAAAGGCGCCACCAAGATAAGTGAAAACAAATGCCTAACAGTGTTTCACCAAAACATTCAAGCCATAAAGAACAAAGCACAACAGCTAGAAGTAGAATTGGAAAATTTTGATAGCCAAATTTTGTGTATCACTGAACACTGGTGCAAAGGGAAGGAAATTGAACACATTGCATTAGCCTCATTTGACCTTGCATGTTACTATAGCAGAATCTCAATGAATAGTGGAGGTTCATGTATCTATGTAAAAAAAGGTATGTCATTTAAAGTTAGATATGATCTTCTAGATCTAGGTGAGGACAAACATTTCGAACTTTCCGCTGTTGAAATAATAGGACCTGGCATAGCAAAAAAATTAGTCATATTTTGTGTGTACCGCTCTCCCAGTGGAGACAATGATATATTCTTCGCAAAACTGAATCAAAGCTTAGACAAGGTTTCTGGACCAAAAGCAAATGTAATTATCTGTGGTGACTTAAACATTAATATGATGAAGCCTGATAAGGCTAGCAACATATATGTGAATATTCTAAGCTGTTATGGAATATCCTCCCTTGTTAATTGTCCAACTAGAATAACGAAAGAATCCTCTTCATCTATAGATCATGTAGCTACAGATATTGATAGTAAAAAATGTCATATTGTTGTCCAAAACCTGGGCCTATCAGACCACCTCTGCCAGATCTTAAAAACTAACATTCATGTAGAAACTCCTCCTAAACTTTGTACATACAAAAAAAGTTTTCCAAATCAGCCCTGTATCAGTTTAAATCCCAGCCAGAATATGAAGATTGGAGGGAAGTCTATGCAGAAACCAATGCAAATCAGAAATTTATCAAGTTCATGTCAATTTTTAAACTCAGATTTGAAGAGATGTTTCCCAAAACTCTTTATCAAATTAAAACTACAAAGAGAAATCAATGGGTGACTACAGGTATCAAAAAATCCTCAGAAACTCTTAGATATCTCAACTCCATAAAAAATAATCAATCTAACCCAGAAGTTCTGCAATTCTACAAAAAGTACAGGAAAATATACAGAAAGGTGTTGCTAGCCGCAAAAAAACTTTCAAACAACAAAATATTACTTGAAGCTGAAAACAAGAGCAAAGCAGCCTGGAACATCATCAAACAGGAAACATCTAACTCTGCTAAAAAGGACCTCAATTCACATATTAAAAACAAAGATGTACCAGTAGGTAACCCTAAAAAATTAGCTGATTTTGTAAACTCATATTTCAGTAGTATTGCAAAAAAATTACAGCAGAAATTTCCAGATATGTATGATTTACCTACTCAGAACCAGCCAACAAACTCAATGGTGCTCTTGCCAACTACAGAAAGGGAAGTGGCACTAGTAGTACACCAACTAAAAAATAAAACTTCAGTAGGACTTGATGAAATCCCAGTCTGCGTAATTAAAGATTGTATAGACTCCATAAAGGGCCCATTAACAGACATAATTAATGAATCTTTCGAATCTGGATACTTTCCGGAGTACCTAAAACAAGCAAAAGTTATACCTATCCTTAAAAACGGAGATGTGGAAAATGTAGAGAACTACAGGCCAATCTCTATACTGTCTATCATTTCTAAAATAATAGAAATACTAGTCAAAAAGAGACTGCTAAATTAGCTGAATAAATATAATCTTCTTTCCAATGACCAATTTGGTTTTAGGCCCGGAAAAGGCACACAGTCTGCTATAGTACAGTTCACTAAAGTAATTTTAGAAGCACTGGACAAAGGTGAAAATGTAAGTGGTATCTTTTTAGACTTGTCGAAGGCCTTTGATACAGTTGACCACAAAATCTTACTTCATAAATTAGGGCAAATAGGAATAAGAGGTGTGACAAAGAAGTGGTTCAAATCATACTTGGAAAACAGAGTTCAACAAGTTGAGATATCACAAGTTTCAAACAATTCCCTTATAAAACACCTGTCTGACCCAGAAAATGTGAATATAGGCGTCCCACAGGGAAGTGTATTAGGCCCAATATTGTTTCTTATATACATTAACGACTTCCCACGAAGTATCAGACATGGAGAAAAAATACTTTTTGCTGATGACAGCAACATAGTAATAACAGGTGAAAATCCAACACAACTGTCAGAAAGAGCAAACGAGGCTCTCAATGATGTCCAAAACTGGTCATTAAAAAATAAAGTAACCCTAAATGTAAAGAAAACTAACTATATTAACTTCCAATTGAACAAAAAACACAATGCCACTAGAATAAAAGTTAATAATAATGAATCAGAATGTGTAACAAGTACCAAATTCTTAGGGATGAATGTAGGCAGCCAACTGAAATGGACAAACCATGTCAACATTTTGGCAAAGAAATTATCCACAGCATGCTATGCTCTTAGAATCCTTGCACCGGTATGCAATAATCCCTGTCTTAAAATAACATATTACAGATATCTACACTCAGTCCTCAGCTATGGGATCATGTTTTGGGGAACAAGTGCCAGTAACATACAAACTGTGTTCAAAGTACAAAAAAGATCCATAAGGATAATAACAAAGAGCAACAACAGGGCCCACTGTCTAGAATTATTTAGAAAGCTAGGCATTCTAACTGTTTCTTGTGAGTATATCTTTCAGAACATAATGTTCATTAAGAAAAATCTCAACATGTACAACACAAACAGCCTAATACATGACCATGAAACAAGAGCTTGTCACCACCTCCGTCTAGATAGAAAGAACAAGGCAAAGACACAAAAAAGTATATTTTATAATGGGATAAAACTGTATAACAAATTACCACAAGAAATTAAAGAAATAAATGAGCCCCTCACTTTGAGACAAAAGCTTAAAAACTTTTTAGTAAGTAAAAGTTGTTATACTGTAAAAGAATATTTAACATAGATGTAGATTATTAGCAACATATGACATTATCACCAAAATATTACGTAATTATAAATGTGTGTATGACTAGTTATAAAAACTACACAAAATATGAGAAACCTGTTTCATTGTAAATGTAAATGTGTGCTCATGTGTTGTAAACTGACGACATCCATACAATATTTATTGTTCCACGGATGAATAAATAAATAAATAAAAATAAATAAAAAGTCCCCACATTGAGATCAAAATGGGAGACTGTTGAACCTTCAGCATATTTTGCCCAAGAGGATATCATCATTACTACATCATACAGTAGAGCTGCATGCCCTCTGGGAAAATAACAGCTTCACCTCACTTTAGCTGTTTGCAGAACCAGTACAGTTAGATCATGTTGGCTAAGTTACAAGGCCAGATCAGTGAGTCATCCAGATTGTTGCCCACACCACTTCTGAAAAGGTTGCTGTCCTTCTTCAGGCCTGGCCTCTCCACTTATACCCCTCCATTATGGTTACACATACAGTATGGCTAGCTGGACTGCTGAGGTGCTCTAGCCATTTCACATGGGGTAAGTCGACAGTTAATGGGGCGAGGGGCTAAATTCACATATACATATGTAAAGTGAATCAGAAGTAATTCAAATAATTAACATTGTGAGTAGATTAGCATTAGTCATAATTTGTTGCCTGTGTACTTTATAGAAGTACCCTGCAGTCACTGCAGCTGCCTGTAAATGCGTGAATTGACTCATTCCACATTCCTCCAGGCTCTCCTTCATGATAGGATTCATGCATCACAGCTCACATGAATGAATGACTCCTTGTAGCAACATATAATTTCTGAGGTTACAATGAGTGCATCAGTAGACTGACTTACGGTATATTGTTATTAGCACTAAATTATTTAACAAAATGACTTTTTTAGTATTGACAGCAAACTACACTTTTTACATTTCACCTTGTGTGCATTGGTCTTAAACTTTCATTATGAGTCTCTCTCAAAGTTTGCAAATGTTTCTGAAACACCTTGGAGATGATATCTAAGTTCAGTAAGCATATTTTGAATTTTATTGACCTAAAAACAGAAGTCTTTCCAACCAAAATAGCGAAAACGCTTTGGTATGATGGTGGTACCAGTATAGGCCTTAAGCAATCTTCATACAGCATCCATTGCAACAGCTCTGATATGAGATTTTTATGTATTCTTTTATCTATACATTCACTGAGTTCTGCAGATCCCATCAACGTGGAGAACCTTCAAGGATTTGGAATGAATCAAGGTACACATTAACATGAGACACATACATCATAGAAGTTTTATCTGTATATTGTATTACCAATAAGCTATCGATGTACTGCTTAAATCTATTCATGCTTATACCACCTAAATTTAATTGTGTATATTAGTAAGAAAGATGTTGCTTGGAAAAAAGTTGCTGCCTCCTCAGTTCTTTATATAGCTCTTATTTACCTGCTATCAGTAACTAAATATTTACTTGATTACAATGGCATTTTCAAAGAAAATATTCACCTGTATCTTAAACATTGTGTTGTATTTACAGTACATTACTACTGATCACACAGCTTTGCAACAAACAGTGCTACTTGCTGTGTAACTAACACAACTTTTCAATCTGTGAATCTATATATTCACATAATCCGTAGAAATGGTGGCTATGTTGAATTACCTTCACTTTATTTTGAGCTCTAGATAAGGATGCAAAGTTTACATGAAAATTATTTTGATGTCTTGTATTGTGACTTTATTTATCACAGTTCAGTTGAAACTCATCTTTGTTGTCAGCAACAAAAACCGTTAAGGAGTAAATGTATTAGGAAGTGTGAGTAAGAACTCTAAGACCCTTCAAAAGGCTTCCGAAACATGTATGATTATCTCCACATATTCTTATTTTTCACTTCTACCAAACAAAAACTTTATTTACTTTAGGTGCACTTCCTGAGGAATTCCATCAGGCAACAGAGATTGAAAATATGCAAAATAAGCCCCTCTTAAAGTGTTACTGATCTGGTTTTTACCTCATAAGTCTCGCCGAATTTCTTCTTTAATTATCTGCCTGCTATTATTGGATTTATTGAACAATTGTTGAATAATATGCACAAGATTGAATAAATTACTTTTTGATCTCCTTATATTTGTCTCTAAGTACCATTTGAAGGATCAGTTTGTATCTAGTAATTTTGGTAGTTAATATGCCACAGGTCAACAGTTCACTTAATCTATGAGCGTATGGGAACACGATTGGTAATCGAGATATAGAAAACTTAATTCCCATATATGTCGTAGCTCGTATATGTTTACACTTGACACTGTGTCCGTGCAGAATGAAGTATAACAAAGAACCCACTAAAATAAAGTTAAGGAGGAGGCACGACAGAGCACTTAGAGTTCACAGATATTAAGTTGCGTGGTCGATACAAACTATCGACTCCACACAGCCCCCCCCCCCCCCCCCCTCGTCCTCCCGCAGTATGGAGTACTACAGATGTCCAAGGGTGAGGGCCATGCGGGTGTCAACATTGGTGGAAATCGTGCACATAGGTCACAGGTACTTCCATCTTGAACGAGGTGGGTTGTGCAAGTGGAGCGGCGAGAGGCAGGTTCACTTCGTAGTCAATCAACCACCATGGCTGGATGAGATGGCGGCCGGCCCGGGAGTAAGCAGGCAGGGCAGTTGATGGCATAGTGGAGGTGTGTGTGGCCCTTAAGTGGACTGAGCTGTCCGTAGAAATGAAAGCATGTAGAGATGCTTGGTCACACTTGCGCGGGAGCGAAGGTTGTGTGCAGTGTTGACGTCTAAGGGACTGTCCCATGGCGGGACCTTGGTATCTGTCAAAAGAATGAGCACTCGGTCATCGAACGTCACTATAGAAAAGTCATTCACTCAGTGCGGCGGCACGCTGCAGGACAAACTGATAGTAGGTGTGTGTGTCTCCGAGGGCATGAAGCCTGTGAAATGGGGCGAGGTTGGGAAACCAGCGAATGGTGGTGAACAGTCTTTGGCAGAAGAGGTGTGCAGTGAGGTTGATGGGAGCACGTCTTCATTCTTGATCAAGGATGGATCATCTGCAGAGTCTGCTGCGGTGGTGTGAGACCATCAGGGTCGACTAAAGCCAGTTTCAGGCGATGCAGAGAAACTGTCTGTCTGCAATCTTTAACCATGATATCAAAAGTCGTGTCCCCCCACTGCAGGACCTTGTAGGGGCCAAGATAAGGAGGTTAAAGAGGTTGCCTAACTGCATCATCACGCAGCATGACATGGGAGCAGTCAGAGTGCTGTGGGAACATAAGTCTCGGATGGTGAGTGACTGATGGGCGGATGCAAACGTGTTTGTTGAAAATGCGTGTGCATCTGGCTAAAGAAATTTGGCGAGGGGGGAAGATCCTCGCTAACCTTGGGAAAATAAGTTCCCCTAGTAGGACTGGATTCTCGCCGAAAACAAATTCAGATATAGTCCCCTGTAGGTCAGGTTTATAGGTTGAGCGTAGACCAAGTAGCACCTATGAGAGAGCTTCCAACCAGAGACAATCAAGGCATTGAAGGGCCATCTTGAGGGTGCGGTGCCATCTCTCCACCAATCCATTGCTTTGTGGGTGATAGGTGGTAGTGTGTATTTTTTTAATACTGCAGATATTGCAGAGGATGGTGAAAAGGGAGGATTCGAATTGTTGAACCTGATTGGTGGTGATAGTGATCAGGCACCCGAAACGAGCGATCCATGAGCCAATATAAGTCTTGGCTACCATCTCGGCAGTAATGTTAGGGAGAGGGACAGCCTCGACCCAGTGAGACAAACGGTTGATAGTTGATAAGATATATCTTTGATCCTCCAAAGGAGGAAGAGGCCCAATCAGATCAATATGTACATGACAGAATCGTCCTGCGGGAATGTCGAACTTGCCCAGAGTCGGGAAGGTGTGGTGGCTGATTTTGTTGTGCTGGCAAGCAATGCAGCTGCGTGCCCAGGTTTGACAGTCTCGTTTGATATTCTTCCGAACAAAACATTCTGACATGAGACGTGTGGTGGCTCGAATGCCCGGGTGGGCTAGGTTATGCAGGGCATTGAAAACCTGTCAGCGCAACCACACCTTGTCAGTAACATCAGGAAATTTAACCTTTGTGAAAACAAGTGATGTTTGTGGGTCTCGTAGGAGAGCCTGAGAATCTTTGTCAGAAGCTTGGAGGGAGGCCAAATCGGAAAGATCAAAGATGTGGGATACAGCACTGATCCACGAGAAGAAATCCGCAGTGACATTATCTGCACCCTTGATGTAACGGACGTCCACTGTGAATTGAGAAACCAGGTCAAAGTGGCGGTAATGTCGAGGGGGTGGGTCCTCAGGTGGGTTGCAGAATGCTTCTGTCAGTGGTTAGTGATCGGTGAGGACGAAAAATGAACGTCCCTTGACGTCAGGGTGGAAATGTTTGATTGCCTCATAAACAGCAAAGCGCTCTCTATCGAATGCAGAATATTTTCTCTAAGCCATAGATAGTTTCTTGGAGAAGAAATGAAGGGGAGAAACTGTGTCGCCCTTGCGTTGTTGCAACACTGCCCCCACTGCAATGTCGCTGTCATCTGTAGTGATGAATAACTCGGCCAAGGGGTCAGGGTGGGCGAGTGTCACAGCGTGAGCTAAAGAAGTCTTCAGAGCCTTGAAGGCCTCTAGCATCGGAGCAGTGCAAGAGGCGGGTTTGATGCCGGAAGTTTGTTTGCACGATTGTGCATCAATCAGGGGTGCCTGAACAGCGGCGACGGAAGGCAGATGGGGACAAGAGTAACTGATGGTGCCAAGGAAATGGCGTAGCTCTTTGTAAGTAGCTGGGTGTGGCAGAGACGTGATAGCTTGCACTCGAAATTTGGGGGGCTGTATTCAGTCAGTAGAGATGATGTAACCTAGGAAGGAGACTGACGCCTGGCACAACCGAAACTTGTCTTTGTTGACCTCAACATTGTTGGAGTTCGAGATCTGGAGGACCATAGACAAATGATTTTCATGTTCCTCCCTGAGCTGCTGAAAACCAGAATGTCATTCAGAAAAGCAAAGCAAAACTCGAACTGTCACAAGATAGAGTCAATGAAACGTTGCCACGTTTGTGTCGCATTCTTCATGCCAAACGGCATGAAGTGGTATTGGAATAAACCAAGCGGCATGATAATAGCCATTTTAGGGATGTCTTCCGGTGCCATGGGAATCTGGTGGTAGGCGCATTTACAGTCAATAACACTGAAAATTGTGGCGCCCAATAACGTATGAGTGAAGTCATTGATATTCGGCACTGGGTAATTGTCCATGATGGTATGAGCACTAAAGTGTCTGTAATCGCCGCACATTCAAAAAGATACGTTGTGTTTTGGGATGAGGTGGATTGGTGAAGACCAGTTGCTGTCTGAAGGTTGCAGAACACCTGCTGCTTAAAGTTCATTAATCTGCTGCCAGGCCGCACGCAACTTGATAGGGTTGAAGCATCGAACCTTATGCCTAATTGGAGGGCTGGCAGTGGTAACTATTTTGTGTGTCATTCCATCAGTGAGGTAAGAAACTGAGAACTGCACATTAGATTGGTTAACGCCCTAGCGCTAAGTCTTCGGACAAATAAGGCGCAACGAGGCGTAGCCATAGCGTGAGTGGGGAAAGGTAGCATGAAAGTCATATGTCTCTTACGGGAGCGCTGTGTTCACTTGTGTGGAGGGGGTGGGTGCGTGCACAGTGCCGAGCGAAGGGGAACGGGCGGTGACTATCCGCTGTTAACCTTGCACTGGACAACCGGCGCGGGCGAGAGCAGCACTGGCGTCGCACATGGGGCCACAATGACCGTTGTGTCATGTGCCCAGTGAGTGAGAGAGGGGGATGTTTATCAACATGTCGGGGTCCCCACTATGGGAATGGGATCGGTAATTGGGATATAGAAAACTTAATTCCCATTTATGTTGTAGCTCGTATATATTTACACTTGACACTGGGTCCGTACAGAATGAAGTCTAACAAAGAACAGACTAACGTAAAAGCACTTAAAGTTCACAGATATTAAGTCTCATGGTCGATATGAATTATCGACACCGCAAGTGGTTTAACAGAATTTTTCAAGTGGTAACATAGTAAGTGTACACTGTGACTTTACTGACTGAATGCCAACTGCAGACTACATGACATAATAATCATGCATCATAACTACCAAACACTGACTAATAACGTAGTGACTGTACTGATTGACTATTGGACATGGATTATCTCAGATTTAGAGTGTGAATGTTACTTAAATTGTGAATTGGTGAAATAAAGGACTGTTATATTTCAGTTATTAACATAACTGAGATAAAAATTTAAAATATCAACATATTCATATAATGAAGACATTTCATTTAACAAAAAGCTGTGTAATTAGAAAATGACAAACTAGTACATACTATTTATGAAACTGAAGTTTTAATGTGCACAAGATTTCATAAAATGTGCAGTGAACTTTCCAGATAGAGAAATTTTCTAATTTGAATAATTAACAAATGATTTTAGTGAAAGTAGGCCTGTAGATTTTCATAAATAAACTAATCAGGTCTACTAAATTGAAATACTAGATTTCAAAAGGGTTTACATTTTGATATTGGAATGTTCTAGAAACAGATTTTTTTTAAGACAAATAGTTTCTGAAATATGAAGTTTTTGGAAACAGTAAAATGTTTGTTGAAAAGTGGAAAATAAGCTTGGTCAGTCTTGAAACAAACAATTTTTAGCATCATTGAATTTTGATGCACATATATTTCCTTATTTAGTTATACATAAAAAAACAAAGATGCTGTGACTTACCAAACAGGAAAGCACTAGTAGGTAGACGCAAGAATAAAAACACACAAAAACATACACAAATTTCAAGCTTTCGCAACCCAAGGTTGCTTCATCAGGGAAGAGGGAAGGAGAGGGAAAGACGAAAGGATGTGGGTTTTAAGGGAGAGGGTAAGGAGCCATTCCAATCCCAGGAGCGGAAAGACTTACCTTAGGGGGAAAAAAGGATTTTTTTTTTAATGACAAAGGGAAGGAGGTAAGGAATAGAGATAAGGGAAGGACAGAACAAATTTTATTGTCTATAATACAGCATACAATCACTGTTGATCTTTATTTTACAATTGCCATTACCAACTTTTGCCCATATAAACAGGTCCTCATTGGCATTTAATTTCTTCTTCCTTCTCATACTCAAAACAAATGGCAGACTTGGAACAAGAGTACCATAAGGCTGTTTAGCCAAGTGCCCTGTAGTCTCAGCTATACTCCATGTCTTCCAAGCCAAAATGTTAGCATCTGGAAATGCTTCAAGGCCACCATAATCTGCATGATTGCCCCATACAACAGCAAGTGTCAACCAGGTACTACCTCCAAACACTGCTTGAACATCACAGGTGAAGTTCAAATGGAGTCCACAAAAAACATTTGGACCTCCAATCAATTGCTGCTTATTAAACTGGCCAGCCAAGTCAATATCAATCGCCTTCAAACTGCGATACACAGGAACGCTGCGCCGCCAGCGATGACACCATGCACGTCACAGAGGCATTGCTGTGGCACGTTAACACAAGCCGCTGTCGAGCCTGCCGGGCAACACGGGCTCTAGTATTACTAGGCCCGTGTTGCACTATAATTCACTTCTGGTCGCGGGACTCGGGACTGATAAGGCACGCTGGCACCGAGCAGGCGCGCTTCGACTGGAAGTTGCAGTTGCGATAAGCGCTACTGGGGTCCAGCTGTGCCGCAGCATGGAGCGTCATTCGCTCTGCGAACGTCAAGGAGTGCGGACACATAGCTCTGGGTGTCTTGCTGGGCGTTGGCTTGCTACGTTCACTTGTGTTAACGTGCCACAGCAATGCCTCTGCGACGTGCATGGCATCATCGCTGGCGGCGCAGCGTTCCTGTGTATCACAGTTTGAAGGCGATTGATATTGACTTGGCTGGTCAGTTTAATAAGTAGCAATTGATTGGAGGTCCAAATGTTTTTTGTGGACTCCATTTGAACTTCACCTGTGATGTTCAAGCAGTGTTTGGAGGTAGTACCTGGTTGACACTTGCTGTTGTATGGGGCAATCATGCAGATTATGGTGGCCTTGAAGCATTTCCAGATGCTAACATTTTGGCTTGGAATTTTGCTGGAGTTTATTGTCACACCGGTGTTACATGCATCACCTTTTAAACAGAAATTTAGGAATGTTGTTTGTTTGCCGTTTATCAGTATTTGCTTCCCTTTAAACTGTCTTTTTAGCTGTGCTGCAGTTTTATTTACAGCTGCTTGTAGCTGGCATGGGGTGTTTCCAGGAGGCTTGTGTCATCCTCAAAAAAAGTATTTGTTTGTGACTCAGTGTTTAGGTCTAAATTGTCTATGTAGAGGAGGAAGAGGAATGGCCCAAGAATGGGTCCCAGAGGGACAATTTTTTTATTTTTATTTTAATGTATGCGTCTGAGAAACATGTTATAGTATTTTCCTTTAGTTCATGTTTTATTTGTATTTTCTGTTTCCTATATTTGTCAAGGATGATGTGAACCATTTTAGTGCATTGCCTCTACTGCCATACACTTGGAACTTGTCCAACAGTTTGTTGTGGTCCAGTATGTCAAAGGCTTTACTGACGTCTAAAAATGTCAGTGGCACTTTGTTTTTTGTCCATTGTTTGTAGGGCATTGTATATAAAATCATAGGTGACACTAGCTGTTGATTTATCTTTCCTAAATCCATGCTGAGCAATAGTGAGAATTTAGTTTTCTCTAAAAATTTCTTTAACCTATTACACATTACTCTTTCTATGATTTAGCTATAGCCTGATAATAAAGCAGTTGCTCTAAAGTTCCTTTTTAGTATCTTTCCGTCACTGACTATTAAATTATTTATGATATCTGCATAGTAACACCTGAAAAGATTTGTGATATGTTGAGTATCAGTTATACTCTTATTCTCATGGTTCAGAGTGGTATTTTTCTTTTTAGGGGACACTTTATTTCTTTATTTGCTTCCTTCTTTGTTACTTTTCATACTTCTTGACCTTTACTTGTTGATTCTGTTGTGAACTTATCATTTGCCATTTTTTTTTGTAGGTGTATCACTCTTTTGTAGATTTTAAAGTATTTCTGATTATAGTTGTTCATGTATCTGAGTAATTCTCTTTTCCTAGTACTTGAGATTTTGATACATGTTGTTACACATCTCTTTGCTTTTGTGCCTCTTATTATTTGTGTTTTGAGAGGGAATGCAATTTCTAAGTAATCACTGAAGATGCTGGAGAATTTTTTGAACTTCTTCCCACCTTTCTCCTGATAATAGGGAATTGAATATTTCTATATTATGTGTATTGAATCTTATTGCTCTTACAATTCTTTTGTAGTTCTGGGTGGACAGCAAGGAGCTTTGGAGAGTAACAACTTGAGCTTCTTTATCACTAAGGCTTGTACTTATTCATTTTGCAGTACAGTTTGTATTTACAAATATCTCATCCAGGGCAGTGGCAGTGGTTTTTGTGATCCATCTTTTGGTTGTTACAGTCTGTTTTAGGTGGCAATTATCTTTGAGGTTGAGCAGTAGCTCTTTTCTTTTGCCGGTTCCAAGAAAATCAGTGTTGAAGTCCCCACACTGCACTACTGATTTCTTGTCTAGACGGAGCCTTTTAGTAGATATTCAAGCTTATTTAGGAATGACTGAAAATTTCCATTTGGATAACGATAAATACATGCTACAACTGTATTTGAATCACTGACTTCAGTGAATGCAGCTCAAAGCCGCTTTCTGCACTGATATGCTGAAACTTATTAATAGATTTGTATTTTTGACCTTACTTTATGATATTTACAGTATCTCCATTTTTATAACTGTTTCTACAGAGATAATTTTCTAGTATGTACCCTGGTACAGAGAAAGAGACAATTTGGTTACTATTTAGCCAGTGCTCTGAAATGCACAGAATACTGACAAATTCTGTATTTAGTAAACTCTCTACATCTAAAATTTTGTTTGTTATTGATTGGATATTTTGATGGCAAATGGAATAGCTTTGCTGTTGCAATTTATTTTATTATCAGTACTGATTTTTACATTTATGTTAGAGTTCCCTAATGGCATTTCTATTACACCACTAACCTTACTTTTGCTTAGTAAGGATTTGTCCATAAAAAAATCTTTTATGTGGCAGCCTGGAGTCTTCTTCTGGGTTGTTGGAGTCCAAATCTTTTCTGCCAATGAGCTGTGGACTGCTTGTGAACCAGTGGATGAATGAGTGATGTTTTGGTGAACGGATAAGATGTGAAGGTGGATCTGTCTTCTTTGATACTGTATGTCTGATCTCTGATTTCTTGATGACACATCTGCTTATTTTATCCCACTACATAAGCTTCCCTAACCCATTTAAATGTAGTCCATGTGTAGTGAGGAATCCACTTATACCACTGACATCAACAGCTCTATGTTTTCAAATTGTGTGCATATTTTTTAGGGCAGTATGTTAGCAGCACTTACCTCTTTGTTCATAGAAATAGGTCATATCCATGTGGAATAGTCATTGACAGAACATTCATATTAGTCAAGTGTCCTAAACACTTTTTTAATTTGTCAGTGGCTTGTGAGGTTTCATTTTTAAACACATCATTTACTCCTCCTAATAACACAATAAAATCATTATTAATTAAATTACTGACTTCAGGCATGACTTTCAGGCATGGGAGCACCAGGATTAACAAATGTTGTTGCTTTATGAAATGTTGTGTCACTGATCCAAGTAGCACTCCCATGACCATGACTATCAGGAATGACAATAAACTAACTGCTACTTTATCATCAATGGATATCATAAATTATGAATATTACTTTTAAAAAATATTTCCATGTAAATTAAACATACTAGTTACATCAGCTCATTGTAAATTACACTGTGTATAATGAAGTTTTGTGACATGTTGCATGGACAAGAATTTTGTCATTTTATGTAATGATGGTATATGCATTACATGTAAACAGAAAAATGGAAGAAAATGTGTATTCAAGGAGTACAACTGTAGCAAGTGAGGCTACCCAAGCTTGGTATGTCTCACACCTGTTGTCTCTGTGTCAACACAATGGGAGGTGTTTCGAAGGCTGTAACATGCTGAACTGAATTTCTTGATTAATTTATCCATGTGTTGACTCCATTTTAACTTGTTATCCAGCTAGACTCCCCAGGTATTTTACAAACTATGCTTCATTCAGTGAATGGCCATTATGTCTACTTCTGGTGCTAAATGGTAATTATTGCTTGTTTGAAATTACATAATATTAGACTTCCAAACATTAAGACTTCAACTGTTAACTGTGAACCAATTGCAGGCCTGTTAATCTGTCATATGAGCTGTGTCTGCTAAGGTTGAGCCAGAACCCTTGATTAGCATGCTTGTGTTGTCAGCAAACATTAAAGTTTTCTCAACAACCCTTTAAAGTTACAGGAAGACCATTTGTGTAGGTTATAAACAAGAGTGAGCCCAGTACTGATCCTTGTGGCACCCCACACATTATGTTCTCCCATTCTAAGGTTATTTTCATGTCTGAGATACAGTCTGTTAATGAGACACTCTGCTTTCTGTTATGGAGGTAAGAGTCCACCCACACAAGAGGTACGCCATAAGATTAGGCTTGTTACACAATAAAAGGCTTTGGCATGGCCACAGAATATACCAACAGCATAATTTTTTCTTGTGTAGCTCTATTATCACTTCATTTTTGAGCACCTATATTGATTTCTGTGTGGAGTTTCCTCTACAAAATCAGAACAGAAAGACAGTTAACAAGTTCTGCTGAGTTAAATGATTTAGTATTCCACCATAGGACACTTTCTCAAATATGTTTCAAAATAATGGAAGGAGTGTTACAGGTCTGTAATTAGAGGTAGTTTGCTAATATACAGTTTTATAGATGGGTGTTATCACAGCATTCTTAATCCTGCCAAAAAATACTGGAGACAAATTCCTTCTTAAGCAAGATACTGCTTTATAGTTTTGTTTTCACCCTGACACGTTTCAGCACTTTTTGTGCTATCTTCTGTGGATTTATCTGAAACATCCACAAGATTATTGCTGTCAACGAATATTCCTTCAGACATCACAAAGATATCTGAACAGCAATCCTATCAATTCAGCTATATGCTGCTAGCAACATTATTATAGCCAGCAGAACTACTTTTTAGTGGCTTGATGAATTCTGTAATTTTCTTAGGGGTTGTACTTTTTAAACTAATGTGTGTTAGTGGTACATGTTCCATATGCACAAATAAATCTAACATTCTTGCAGCTTCCAATATACCCTCCTATATACAGCTACATATGCAGGTGTAACACTGCCATTAATTTAAGGCAGTTATATTAGTACATAATGTTAGGGCATTTATTAAATACTTACCTGTTGAAGTTGGCACACTGTCTCGGATTGGTGAGAGGCCCAGGTTATAATTCAAACTATGGAATGAAACATCATTTTTCATGTCCCTTAAACTAGTATTGTCTCATCACCAAATGCAATGTCAAAATTTCAGAAAAAAGAAGCTTGAAAAATAGTACATTTTTGGCTCAAAATCGGCCAGACAGTCTTCTACAAAACTGCTACTACCAACTGCTTTCCGTCTCAGCCTGGCATTGTTCTTTATATTCGTGAGTAACAATCACAAGTATGTTACTCATTATTACTGTTTCTTACTTATAATGATTTGGTGAACAAATGAATATTCATCAAGTTTTAAGTACTAGTATGACAACATATTATGCATAAACAAGTGAAATATCTGAAAGTTTGTTAAACATAAAACTGTTCTGTTCAGAAATTTGTAATGCCTTATATTTAAACAATGAAATAAGAAATATACAATTTGTGAATAAATCTTCTTCTTCATCTTCTTCTTCCTGCGTGTCTTAGGCATTTGCCTGTTACACCCTCTTGGTTGAAATCATTGATCTTCCTGAATTTTTCTCGGGCTTCTTAAAGACTTTCTGCCCACTCATCTGCATCATTAACGTTGGTATTCTATTGTCTCTAATTCTAGAGACATGGTCGTTCCAATTGTTGCTGTATTCTTTAATCTGTTCCTTTAAGATTTTCACTCTTACTGTTCTCTGATGTCATCATTCCTCCTCTTGTCAGATAGTGTGTACCCAGATACTCTTCTAGGAATCACATCTCTGATGCCTTTCATCATTCCTTTTTGTTAGAGTCCATGACTCACTTCCATATGTCAAGGTGATACCAGCATCATTTTGTAGAACTTGAGAAGAGTTTCCTTTCTTAATCTAGTTCTGAGGGTTCTGTAGATTGTTCCAATAATGTAATTAAATCTTTTTAATTTCTTTTTGTCCTGCTCCCAAATTTGTCCTGGTTTTAGATTTTCCATTTCCTACAATGCTGATTCCTGTATGATTTCTGCTACTTTTGTTATGTGCAGAGGTTTTCCTCTTTTGTTCATTGTATCCCATAAATTACTTCATCAAAATCTTTCACATAGTCTATGAATAGTAGATGTGTCATTCTACTGAACTCTGTTTCTCAATGCTTTGTCTAATAATGAACATATCTTCTGTGCACTGTCTACCTTCCCTAAGGCCCATTTGCTCTTCTAGCAGAATGTTTTCAGCAATTACTGCTAGTCTCTGTGTTATTGTTCTATAATATATTTTACGCTCTGTGTTTAGGAGAGAGATACCCCGATTATTTTCCAGTCCTCTAATTGTTAATAAATTAATTAAACAGTTTTGTTACTTTCATTTACAAGATATTTCAATAGTGAGATACTATTAATTCATATGCAAATATGTCTTCATAATCATGTTAAAGATTATTAATCAACGGAATGTGTACATTTTGACTGGCTGGTTAAGTCACTTTGCAATGCTTTACACAGATCTATGTTTGATAATTTTATGTATTTTGCCCAAAAATCTTATCGTATGAATGAATTTCTGTCTTCTTGGATTTGAAACTATTAAATTAAATCAACCAAAATAGGTATATACAAAATTTCAATTTGTGCAGATTTGTAATTTTGCATATAAAATGAGATGATGAACTTTGCCTTCTGCAGGACATTAAATTAGTTTAAATAACATTAAACAATGATTAATTTGTGTGAAAAACAGAAACATAATTGCAAAAGTAGGACAACATGACACTGCAGTGCATCATATAATTCACTTGAAATGTTTCTTGTCTTTTTCTGTATGAATCTGGTATCATGTATTTCATTATTCAGTTCTCCCATCAAGCCCAGTTATATCTCAAGAGTCTACTAAGGCAGGAATGAAGATTAAAGTTTAATGGCCAATCAATGGAAAGATCACTGGAGATGTACCATTTCAAAGGACATATTTCAACATTTGCTTTAAGCAATTTAGGGAAACCACAGAAACCTAAATTTGGATGCTGGAGAGCGATTTGGAGTTTGAACTACTGTCCTTCCGAATACACATTCAGTGTCTTACACTTAAGTATGCTCAACTTCACAATTACTTGCTCTTCAGAAGAGTTATCCAATGGCTGATCTTAGGAATGCAGTCCCTCAAAAAGAAAAAAAAACTCTGTGTTCAGTATCTGCTCCTATTTTGTCTATATCAGATGTAATACTGTATTTTATGTTTTCACATTGTTTTAGTTATAATACCACACTAGCACTCAAAGACGCTGCCCTAGGAGGCTTTGGGCCTTATTACCATGAGAAATTGAATAAGGACATATTGGTACAATACCAGACCCCCATTATGTAAACTGCATGTCGACAGGCTCAAAGGAATAATATAGGAGAAAATTCAAATGTTTCAAAACATACAGTGGAACCAGAAATGGCTGAGCTGGACACCTTGCAGCCAGGCATGTGGAATCTTACTTATCAGGAACACACACTATACACCTACTCTGCTGAACGGAAGGTAAAACTAACAGTGTCTTTAACATTTAATCTGAATTCCTCAGATCCTATTTTCGGACTTGACTTGGGCTAGGAAGTTGCAGAGCTTGGAGCCTAGCCAAAGTGTGATGAGATCAGACATACTAGTGGATACACACCTAGCACACCACACCTAGGAAAGTTCCTAGTCCTGATGACAGTCAAAATTGTGTACTCAGTGAGTTCATGGATAAAGCAATAAATACCTAACAATCATCATGAATGCCATCCTCCCACATCCACTGTTCCCATCCTTTTAGGAGGTGGTCAAGATTATGATTTTCATGAAGATAGGAAAAGCCCATTCATTCCCACAAAATTACAAACTGATCAGCCTGCTGAGCTTGCTCAGCAAAAGTGTTGAGAAAGTAATTTTAAACCATCTAACTGGGCTTACCAGTAACACACTTAGGCTGTACCAATATAGTTTTAGGAATCCCCACTCGACGAACTAACAACTCCTCTCTGTGGTGCAACATATAACAGATGGCTATAATACAAACAAAGCTACAGGGGCAGTGTTCCTAGACATCAAAAATGTTCTCAACAGTCTCTGGAACAAAAGCCTTACCTGCAAACTGACATTCACTGCAAACAGATACAACAAAATATTGAAGCTGCAGTAACCCTAGGCAGCATTTGGGAGAATCCTCCTGTTTAACCTCTACATTAATAATACACCAGCAACTCATAGCACTATAGTAGTTATCTATGCTGATGAAACAGCTGTCCTAGTTCAAGATCAGAGGCCATTAAGCATTAACTAATGATGATAGACTGCACACAGAATTTTTGGACATTGGCTGGAAAAATGGCATTTTAGAGTTAACATCAGCAAGTGTGTAGCAGTTCTGTTCATGCACAGACCAAAGCAATTGCACAAACATCAACACTGTAGACAAATAAGACTACATTGCTTCTTGTTTATAGACAGCAAGTTATGTTAAAATATGCGGAACTCTTGAAAGCTGGTGTTCCGAAATTACTAAATGACATGCAACTACAGGAAACACACATATATGAAATTGAATCAATTATTAAATCATTAAAGAGTGAAGACTCCCATGGGTGTGATGAAATTCCAAGCAGGATTATAAAGATCAATGCACAAACAATTTTGAGAAATCAGTATATAGGAGAGTAGTGGGATCTTTCAGTATACATAATTTTCTGTCAGGCATGGAGTTTGGTTTCAGGGAAGGGGTATCCAATTATCTCATATGGTGCTATATTTTAGGGCAACTCTGTGCTCTCACCAACAATTTTCTTACCTCAGAAAAGGGCAGTCACAATGATATGTGGTGTCACTTTGTAGGATGTTGTTCAGAAGTCCCAGATTTCTAACTCTCCCTGTGTTTCAACATGGAATTTAGTAATGACAGTATTGATTCATACAGAAATAACTGCAAGATTCATTCAGTGAACACTAGTCAGGAAAACAATATGCACTTGGATAACACCTCCTTAAAATTGTACAGAAAGGTGTGCAATATTCCGTAGGTTTCATTTTTTTTAGTCTTCCAGTAGAACTGAAAAAAATGAGTGATAAACTCCAAGTGTTAAAGCTAGGGTTGCCACCTTTCTCAAAGTCAGGACACTGTCATCTTTGACAAGTTAACATTTGGGATACTTCGAACAAGAGATAGCACTTAATATATTGAATGTGCAATTCCTACTAGCATTTGTCAGTTTTTATGTTTACACCAAAACTAAACTACAAATACCATACTTGAAAGTTAAAATATTTAAAATTTAACAATGTTTACGTGGTACATTGGTGAAAATCAGTGAGGCTGGAGCTGGAACTTATAGGCATACTTGTTGTCTGATGTAGTGTCATTTAGAAGTTCCTTCTCATGTAGAACATGCTGACAGGTCCCTGGGCTGTCATATTATAGATTATTTTAACAAGAAGTTCATTTTCCACAGATTCCATGTTAAGTTTGTTTCGTTCATTAGTCCACAAATTTTTCATCAGGGAAAACATTCTTTCTGTGTGCAGTGCTCACAGGAAAATAAAATACGAGTTACACTATATATAATAAGTTTGATGCTACAGTTTTACTAAGGAAAAGGAACCTATTTCTGGGATTTTGGTAAATCTGAAGTTTTAAACATTTAAAGAACACTTCTCACACTGCGAATTAATTGTACTATTTGTCAGCATCTACTTTTATACTATGGTCATTTACAGTATCTATAAGGCTATCAAAGGTCATCTTATTTTTCATGCTCATGACAGCAAATTTCTTGAAAGGTAAGGCTCTGAAAAGTTTAGGCTTCTCTGATAAATGTCAGCAGGATCTCTCTTATCTTTGTCCTTAACTGAAGTGCTTAATCTCTTCAAATTTTGATTCACATTTTTTATTAAAAATACACTTTTAATCTAGATTCAATTTTTTTCAGCATTTCTAAATTGTCATAAAGATCTACAGGTTACATTTTCCGATTTCAATATGTAGAGCTGTTGATGTTACAAATGAACTACATACGAGTGTAAAAGAAGGGAAGAGCTATTTACCTTCTCTGCCCATGCCCTTCGTGAAACTCCATATTAAAGGGTTGGTCTCTTCTCCCCGTTGAGAGAGAAAGTACAATTTGAATAGCATCCCAGTGGCTTAGTAAATGCTCAAGAGCCAGCAACAAGACCAACCACAGAGCAGGAATATGCTGTAAAAGCTATGTTTGTACTAGTAATAAAACTATAAAATGATCATGTCTGTTTACTTGAACACACTAATCTCCAAAACTACTAGGCAAATTTTCATGGGTTATTCACAGGTAACTTGGGCTTAGCTTGAGGCAACATCAAGGCTTTGTTTCATCAAAATCAGATAATAGAAAAAAAGATATCCATATGTGTTTTAAACATGTGTGTGTGTGTAGATTGTTTCACATCTCCTCCAAAAACACTGAACATATTTCAACCAAACTTGGTAAACTTATCACTTACTGTCTGGAAAGACTTGCTGCGGGGGTAAGAAGATGCATCTTACTAAAGCTTTGGGTTTAAAATTGGTAAACATATTACTTGCTAACTGGAAAGAGATGCTGTGGGAGTAAGACCCAGCAACCTCTTATTGGGATGAGGTTGATAATGTGGGTTAAGTCCCATAGTGCTCAGAGCCATTTGAACCATTTTTTTGATAATGTGGAGAGAGAAGCGGGAGTGGGCGATGGACACAAATAATGGGGAAGAGGAAATGGGCAGAGAGATGGTGAGGGAGAGTTGGACAGAGGAAGGGAAGAGGGGAAGAGTAATGTAATTCATCGTAGATCCCTCAAACAAAAGACCATGCCCAGTTCTTGGAAAAATGCACAAGTTACATCTGTCTACAAGAAGGGTAGTAGAAGTGATCCACAAAACTACCGTCCAATATCCTTGACATCGATTTGTTGTAGAATCTTAAAACATATTCTGAGCTCAAACATAATGAGATATCTTGAACAGAATGACCTCCTCAATGCCAGCATGGATTTCGAAAACATCAGTCATTTGGAACCCAACTCACAATTTTCTCACATGACATCTGAAAGCTTTGGATCAAGGCAATCGGACAGATGCAGTATTTCTTGATTTCTGAAAAGTATTTCACTCAGTACCACACCTACAATTGTTGTCAAAAGTATGATCATATGGGGTATCAAACGGAATTTGTGACTGGACTGAGAACATTTTGTTAAGGCGGTCAGAGTATATTATTGTTATCTTGGATGGAGAGTCATCATCAAATGTAGCAGTAACTTCATGTGTGCCCCAGGGAAGTGTGTTGGTACCCTTGCTGTTCATGTTGTATGACCTTGCTGACTGTAAAGGGATAGCCTCCTTTAACATTACCTTTCTTCAACAGAAGGTATCGATACCAAAATTACTTTCTACCTTTTAAACATGTTAATATTAACTCAGCTGTTTAACTAAAAGAATTTTGTATGATTTTGTATTCGATGCATTATATTTCAGGCTAAAATGTATAAAAAGAAATTACTTTATTTTCCTTGTCACAATCGATATGCACTAGCTCTACATGTACAGTTAAAATTACTCTTCTATTAGAAACATTTGAAATTGCAAAATATTTGATGCAATTAAAATTCCTATTATTAATTGCACACTCTGAGGCTAATTATTAAAATTATTTCTGGATTCATTTATAAAATAATGATATAAATTAATTGAGAGTCACTTGTCAACAAAATTAATAAACTCTTTGGAATATTGTTAGTACTGCAGAATGAAGTAATAGTGGGCATGCCTCTGATGTGATTGGACATGTTTTTATGTTTGGCAGTAAAAATGTAATTTACAATTTTAAAGTGGAAATTGTAAAGACAGTGTGATATAGAAAAATGTGATATAACAAAATTTACAGAAACAGAAATTATGAAGCAGCCTTACTAAAGCATTATCATGTCTTTTGGAACCTACAATGTCAAAAATTTCAACCTCAACAGTCAACTCCTAGATGTGAAGAACTGGATCCAACTACAAGGAAAGGAGATAACTAAAAAGTTTATTATAAATCTTACTCATCTCAAAGCTTATTAAAAGAGTTTATTTTGAAGAGTGACAATCAACAGGTGATGTGAGGGAGGGTAAGATTACAAGTGCTGGCGTCATCCTGGATCAGTTGACTGATAATGAAGTTTTATCTATTGCAGAAGAAGCGAGAGTGATTTGTGCCATTTGCAGTTTATGTATAAATGAATTCCCAATCATGGGAAGAAGGAAGACCGAGGACGGCCTAACAAAATCTTATCAATAGTGACGAGGTACTAACAACAATGACAGACCAGATCAAATGAAAGAGGGCTTTACAACTATGACGAGGGACATCAAAAAGGAAAGATAAGTACAAACTATTTGTGAAATTAATTTGTTTGTGGACTCGTTTGCTTGTTAACAAAATGAATAGAGATGAGGGTAGTAGTGATGTAGCAGTGAAAGCTGTAGGACCCAGTCAGGACATGTTTGAGCCAAGTGAATGCATAGTCAGCAAAGAAACAGTAAAAACTGACATTCTGCAGTTTATTTTGGCCAAATTAGAGGAAATGAAGACAGATAATAATAGCAAATTTAGTGCAGTTAATGATCAATTAACCGAAAAATTTACTTCACTACAAGGACAATTAAATGACCTGGAAAATAAAACCATAGGAAAATGGATAGGGTACAATACCAAATAGACCCACTTAGTAATCAGGTTTTGGAGCTAAAAAAGTGATTGTCAGAGGGGTTAAAAAGGGTGAATGCAAAAGTTGATGTCTTACAAAATAAATTTACAGTTTTGGAAAATGAGTTCATTGTTGAATCTGTAAAACAGATGAAGACTGTTAATGACATCAGAGTTGTACAGAAGGCTGTAGTGGAAGAAATGGAACAGAACATTAGTAGTTTAGATCAAACAATTTTAAATGTTGAAAACAATATTCAAACTAATGTAAATGTTTTAGATAAAAAAATTTCAGCAGTTCAGGAAAACTGCATTTACAAAAATCTGTATTCAAAAAATGGTATTGTGTGGTCCAACATTCCTATCAAAAGTTTGCCATCAGCCAATTTACATCCAGTGGATTTTCTGCACCACTATAAAGATAGTTTTGTGTCAGGCATGAGTGACAATCAAAAAATTAAGTTTTTCAAAAGATGTATTAAAGGCAAAGCTCTATCATGGGAAAATTTAAATAAAAGTCTTTTGGAAACATATCAAAATTCTGAGAAAAGTTTTTTAAATAAATTTTGGTCGGAAGCTGAGCAGGGGAGATTTAAAAATGAATTTATGAATGGTCCTAATTATAGGAATAGGATACCCTGAAAGAGTTTTGTAAGAATCATCTTAAGAAATTAACACACCTTGCAAACCATTTGACAAAATGACCTTGATTGATGCACTTAAAAAGCAGATTACCAGAAAGGTTGCAGTGGGATTTAGTACACAGACCTGATGATTGTCATGAACAATTTTTACGATATGTTGACAGGCTGTATAGGGCTGTAGAAAGAAATATGAACCATAACAATTGGAATGATAGAGATCACAATGGTAATAACAACAGAAACGGAGATACATTAACTTCTATCACGATCAAAATCTTAATAGAGAGAGAAATTTTGAATATCAGCAGGACAGGAATAATGGGGATAACCATGGACAATTTAATAGGAGAAACCTCATAGAGGTAACTACTTGGAAAATGGCAGTCCACCTTAATGAAAGTGCACAGTTTTGGGGTGAGGAAACACAACAAGCACAGGACCCCAAATTTAGACTTGCAATTAGACAGTAATAACAGTGTTAATGATATGGCACAGGTATCTGAATTTGAACAGAATGAATCTCAGATTTCTCATTTATGTTTTGATCAAAAGTTTTGGTATACTTTGTTTAATTATGGTAATGTAGGCACTAATCACAAACCAGAATGTGAGAGTAATCAGAATTTCGATGTAGTATGTACTAATGATTCCTCATCTTAGTCAGAAAACAGTGTTACTGTTGTATGTAAAACAGGTGGTGACTGTATTGGATCTGAACTAGGTGGTATTTTTTATGTAGATGTGAATGAGAGCTGTGAAATAACAGGTTAGTAAGTCTGAGACTGGTAGCTTATTGCGAATGAATGTAGTCGGTAAGATGATGTGACTTCTGAAGTTCTGTCTGATCTATTGACTGAGTTTAAATCTGTTTGCAGATTCATATAACTATATAATTGTGTTTTGTTTGTCATGAATTTAGTGTATAAGGTGATGTGATTTCTAGAGTTCTGTCTAATTTATTGGCTGAGTTTAGATCTATCTGCAGATTTATAAGACTATATAATTGTGTTTTGTTTGTCATGAAGGAAGTATGCAAGATGGTGTGATTTTTAAAGTTCTATCTTATCTATTGACCATGTTAAAATCTATGATACACTATATAATTATGTTTTGTAATAGATTTCTGCTTTAGAATTTGATACATATATGCCATGAGATTAAATGAATAGATCCTTTCGCTATTCTGAAATTGGACAATGTTCATAATTTGTACTGTAAAAATTAGGAATAGTATCTTAGTATACCTGTGTGTATCACCATGTTAGTCCATTTTTTATTGCTCTTAACTCTGTTTATTAAAGTTTCATATGTGAACACTTTTCAATCCTATCTGACATAAATCCTACACAATTGTTTTTGCAATATAAATAGGGAGACCATATGCCATGTGATGTGAAGAAGGTATTGAATAGCATATTTAGTACACAAAACAATGTTTCATGAAGTTACCTATCCACTGGAGCATGTGACGAGAACTCTTGGGAGGAAACTGAAAGATGTGGTCGAATCCACTACCCACACTGCTGTGTGGCTGTACCCTGCTGGACCATTTGACTTACAGGAGATCATAGGTGCTGAGTAATGTTCTCAAGTATCTGTCAACTACATCTGTGTTGTGACTGAGATTTGTAAATTGTTAGCTAAGACTGCCAAAGACAATGCTATTCTACATAAATGCATGTTTTTCCAAGTAGGGGGACTGATTTCCCAATACATTATGTAACTTAAAATCACTATATTTTTTATCAATTCTAAATGGATCTTCTAGGTCTTTATGTATGCAGACTAGTTGGCATGGACAATTATCAATTAGTGTGGAAGACATTTACTAGAATAGACAATATAACAAGATATATACATATCTGCTTTCATACACTGAATTTGGTCCTCAAGCTACTCAATTACATCGTCATTCAAAGCTATTTATTACTCTCTCTCTCTCTCTCTCTCTCTCTCTCTCTCTCTCTCTCTCTCTGAGTGTGTGTGTGTGTGTGTGTGTGTTTGTGTGTGTGTGTGTGTGTGTGTGTGTGTGTGTGTGTGTGTGTGTGTTCTTATTATTACTGTTTACCTATGAGTGAACTTATTGATATGATTATGAGCTTTATTCATCTCTCATCTCCACTATATGATGAGTAGCAACTTTCCTTCTCATAATATTGTTGCTTTATTCATTTTCTTGCGTCGAAACATTTTTTGCTGGTTTGTACCCAGTGTGGTTTGGATTCATGGGCTAGTCTCCATATTGTAAGCTTAGGCCCTAATATTTTTTCCTTATTTTGTCCTTTCATGAGTCAAAATTTCCTTAAATACTCTGGTTTATGTGGCTGATTGATTTTGTGCTATATTACCACCTATGATTGAGTATCTTCTTCTGTCTGTATCCGTCATTGTGAGTTTTTTTGAGTCAGCTCACGTCATACACTTAGGCTCTGAATTGTTTCTCTTTTCTTTTGAAGGTGTGATTGTATGGATGTAAACTTACAATTTGTAATATTACCTTGTCTCTGTATTTATTTCTATAGTTTAGTGTTGCAATGTTGTAGTTTTGATGCTGTATCAATTGTTTTATGAAAAAAATGTTCCACAGATCTGAAAATCTGAATGTCATGTCCTGATATATGTATAAATTATGACTTATATAGTAGATATTATTCTTAAGTTTTCTGTAATATGTTATGAATCAGATACTTCTATACATCTGCATTCTATTTTTTGGCATTATTTTGTACACCAATTGGCAAACATTATAGTCTGTCACAAAATATTGTAAACACATTGTTCTGAAATTTTGTGAGAAGGTTATTGTTTTATGAAAAAAATGTTCCACAGATCTGAAAATCTGAATGTCATGTCCTGATATATGTATAAATTATGACTCATATAGTAGATATTATTCTTAAGTTTTCTGTAATATGTTATGAATCAGATACTTCTATACATCTGCATTCTATTTTTTGGCATTATTTTGTACACCAATTGGCAAACATTATAGTCTGTCACAAAATATTGTAAACACATTGTTCCGAAATTTTGTGAGAAGGTTATTGTAAAGGGACACCCTCCTCTAATATTGTCTTCCTTCAACAGAAATTATCAATACCAAAAATACTTTCTATATTTTAAACAGGGTAATATTGTCTCAGCTTTTTAAATAAAACAATTTCATATGATTTTGTATTCGATGTATTATATTTCAGGCTAAAATGTATAAAAAGAAATTATTTAGTTTCTTTGTCATAATCCATATATACTAGCTCTATATGTACAGTTAAAATTACTCTTCTTTTAGAAGCATTTGAAATTAAAAAATATTTGGCACACTTAAAATTCCTATTATTAATTGCACAATCTGATGCTAATTATTAAATTTACTTCTGGATTCACTTATAAAATAATAATAGAAATTAATCATTTGTCAACAACATTTGTAAACTCTTTGGAATATTGTCAGTACTGCAGAATGAAGTAATAGTGGGCATGCCTCTGATGTGATTGGGTATGTTTTCATGTTTGGGAATAACAATGTAATTTACAATTTTAAAGTAGAAATTGTAAAGACAATGTGGTATAGAAAAATGTGAATAATAAAATTTACAGAAACAGAAATTAAGGAGCAGGCTTACTTCAGCATTATATTGTCATTTGTAGCCTACAACATCAAAAATTTCAGCCTCAAAAATCAACCCTAGACGTGAAGAACTCAATCCAACCACAAGAAAAGAACATAAGTAAAAAGTTTATTGTAAATCTTACTCATCTTGAAGCTTATTAAAAGAGTTTATTTTGAAGAGTGACAATCAACAGGTGATCTGAGGGGGTGGGGGATGAAAGTTTACAAGACGATATTAATAGCGAAATAAGGCTTTTTGCAGTTATCTATAATAAATTACTGTCTGAATGAACCTGCATAAATATTCAACCAGAGTTTGATAAGATTTAAAACTGGTTCATAGACTGGTAACTTGTTCAAAATGTTCAAAAATGTAAAATTTGCACTTCACAAAACGAAAAAGCACAGCGTCCTATGCCTATAACATCAATGAGACACTGTTGGAATCAGTCAACTGATACAAATACCTGGGTATAACACTTTGTAGGGGTAGGAAATGGAGAGATCACATAGATTTAGTCACAGGCAAAGCAGGTGGCAGGCTTTGGTTTATTGGTAGAATACTGGGGAAGTGCAATCACTCTGCAGAAGAGATTGCTTACAAATCATTTGTGCAACCCATCCTAGAATATTGGTCAAGTGTGTGGGACCTGTACCAGATAGGAGTAACAGGGGATGTTGAACATGTACAGAGAAGGGCAGCATGCATGGTTACAGGTTTGTTTAATCCATGGGAAAGTGTCACAGAGATACTGGAGGAATGGCACTGGAAGACTCTTGAAGACGGATGTGAACTATCCCCAGAAAGTCTATTAACAATGCCTCAAGTACCAGCTTTAAATGATTACTGTAGAAATATACTACAAGCCCCTGTGTTTTGCTCACATAGGGATCATGAGGATAAGATTAGAATAATTATTGCATGCACAAAGGCATTCAAACAATCATTCTTCCTGTGCTCCATATGTGAATGGAACAGGAAGAAACCCTAATAACTGATACAATTGGATATACCCTCTGCCATGCACCTCATGATGGTTTGCAGGGTATAGATGTAGATATAAATGGAGAATGGACAGAGGAGGAAATAGACAGAGGGAGGGTTTGGAGGAGGTAGACAGAGAGAGGAGGAGGAGAAGATGGACAGAGAAAAGGAAGAGGAGAAGATGGACCAACATGGACAGAGGAGAAGATGGATAGAGAGAGGGGAGAGTAGCAGACAGACAGAGAGAGGGGGAATAACAGATGAACAGAGAGAGGGGCAGAAGGAGAGGGACTGAGAATGGTTGGTGGTTGTGGTGGTGGTGGTGGTGGTGGTGGTGGTGGTGGAGGAGGAGGAGGAGGAGGAGGAGGAGGGAAGGGGAAGAAGGCAGTAATCAGATAAGAGGTGGGGGGGGGGGGGGAGAGGAGATGGACAGAGAGACAGGGAATGACAAGATGGAGTCAAAGAAATGAAAAAAAATACATGCCTGGGCAACACTGAATGACTTTTCTGAAGTTCACTGCAGCACTGTTTCCAACAAAACTTGATATATCAGGTACTTTCAAAGTGTGTTCATCTAAAATAAACATAAGTTTTCCAAAAATAGTATCAGCTGTTTCATTACCATCACCATAAAAGCTTAGTAATTTCTCCTTCATGCCAGACAACCCACAAAAATATTTTATTGGCACAGGAAAGCATTTAATATTGCTTTTATTGGAGGCAACTGACAAAACAGAGAAAAATGTGCCTTCATTTAATTAAAGTTCTTTGAATTTTACCAGATGGGAAACCAAGACATTTTGTACCAGCATCTAACATTTTGTATAAGCCTACCCACAATTAAGTTTTGGATTTCAATTTGAGTCTTAAAAAACTGTACATCTAGGTTAATACCACAATCAGTAGAAATATATTAATGGTTATGTATAATTCCAAGATATACAAGCAACAGTTCAGCTACTGAAACTTTATTGTTTTACACTAAAAAAAAAATTGCAATCTATGTACTTTTGGAAGTTGATGCACGAGAAAGCTTGTGTTTGTCTTTTGATAAATGCTTTTTAACAGTCTCAGTACCCTCATTTTTTATTAAAATGTAGCAGTACACAATGCACACTTTGCCATCCCTTCATCATCACCTTTAGCTAACCAACTTTTGGACTGTTTATCCTGTAATCATTCATTACAAAATGGAAACAGTCTTTTCACTTGTTTCTTTCTGACTGCCATAATTGTTGTCAGTACACTTACTGCCACTGCTATTTGTATTTCAACTTAATCTACTGAGCGTTTTGAATATGAATCAGACTTCAGAAAAGCCTAAAAGCAACATAATATTAATGATGTTTTGATCTTATGGAACAGGAAAAGTGCAAAACACCTCAATATTCCTTCTCCTAGTTACTTCATGGATACAACTGCCCCTCCAACACTAACTATTATAGAAACAAGGCAGCAAAACAATTGACTTTTAAACCCATTGTTTTGTTGCTGTCTTGTTTATTTTACACATAATGGCTTAGACTGACAAGAGTAAGACGATAAACTCAAGAATGTGAAATTAAGAATTATGGAATATGATATAAATAAACTAACCTACAAAAGTAACAATATTACAAGGAGGGAAGTTGCTACCCGCCTTATAGTGGAGATGTTGAGTCGCAGATAGGCACAATAAAAAGATTTTCACACATAAAGTTTTCAGCCTATGGTCTTTGTCAACAACAGACCCACACAAGCGCGCGCGCGCCCACACACACACACACACACGCACACACACACACACACACACACACACACACGACTGCAGTCTCAGGCAACTGCATCCACTTTGCGAGCAACAGCACCAGTGCATGATGGGAATGGCGACTGGGTGAGGGAAAGGTGGAGGCTGGGGCAGGGAGGGGGAGTGATATTATGGTGGGGATGGCAGACAGTGAAGTGCTACAGGTTGGGCGATGGGCAGAGGAGGGGAGGGGGAGTAGTGTAAAGGAGAGAAATAGAGAAAAATAAATTATAAAATAAAAATAAAGACTGGGTGTGGTGGTTAATGACAGCTGTGTAGTGCTGGAATGGGAGCAGGGAAGGGGCTGTTTGGGTGAAGACAGCAACTAAAAAACGTGGAGGCCAGGAGGGTTATGGGAACATAGGATGTACTATGCATTTCAGAAAAGCTGGTGTTGTTGGGAAGCATCCATATGGCACAGGCTGTGAAGCAGTCATTGAAATGAAGGATATCGTTTGGCAGCATATTCAGCAACAGGATGGTCCACTTGTTTCTTGGCCACAGTTTGTCAGGGGACATTCATGCGGACAGACAGCTTGTTGCTTGTCATGCCTGCATAGAATGCAGCACAGTGGTTACAGCTTAGCTTGTAGACCATATGACTGTTTTCATAGGTAGTCCTGCCTTTGATGTGATAGGTGATGTTAGTGACCAGACTGGAGTAGGTGGTAGTAAGAGGATGTATGGGACAGGTCTTGCATCTAGGGGTGTGAGCCATGAGGTACGGGATTGGGAGCAAGGGTTGTGTAAGGATCGATGAGTGTATTGTGTAGGGTTCTGTGGATGGCAGAACACCACTGTGGGAGGGGTGGGAAAATTAGTGGTCAGGACATTTCTCATTTAAGGGCATGATGAAAACATGGTGGAGAATGTAATTCAATTGCTCCAGTCCTGTGTGGTACCGAGTGACAAGGGGAATGTTCCTATGTGGCTGGACAGTGGGGCTTTGGGAGGTGGTGGAATACTGGTAAGATAAGGCATGGGAGATTCGTTTTTGTACAAGGTTGGGAAGATAATTACGGTCAGTGAAGTCATCAGTGAGACCCCCAGAATATTTTGAGAGGGACTGCTTGTCACTGCAGACGCGATGACGATGGGTGGCTAGGCTGTACGGAGGGACTTCTTGGTATGGAATGGGTGGTGTAACACCCCAATTACAGAAACCCTAATGAACAACTCCCTGTTGTAAAAGAAGTAGGACAATTATTCATCCTAACAGTGACAACAGCTGCTATTGACAAATTTTACACTTGTGATAATTTGATCAACAGGAATGTAATGAGAATAATAATATTTATCATGAAATAGTACATGAATGAAAGAATCTGATAGGATATGCAACAAAAACATCAAAGAAAGAATTGCAAAATAATTAATAATGAAGGTTTAAGCTCAGTTGGTAAATTGGCCAAAGATAGCATTTACCATAGAAAAGAGTTGTAGCCACATCAAAAAGGAAGTTCAATGTGACTACAATGTAGCTCGGAAATGGAAAAGTTAGCTTCAGTTGCTATCTAGTCGATCACTAGTACTATTGCGATCGTAGCATGCAAGTAAGCACTACTAGATTGTTTTAAGCTAATCAGAAGTTTGAAAGTTTTGTGATATAGACTGAAGCATTATTCAGAAGTCATACTAAAGCAAAGTCATCTTTACCATTAGCAAGATAACGGGATACGGAGATACGCTACAAAGTTAAATTGTGTGAGATTTGTGATGGGACTCAGCCTTCGTGATACTGAACAAGCATGAACATTCAAGGACACTGAAAAAGAAAGATCGCTGACAGAAAACCAATTATTAGTCTTGAGTAGATACCATACAAACGCCAACACGAATAACGTAAAATTGTTCCAAGTTGTCATCAACGACAGGATTACTGATGCAACGGAAGCAATTCCCTGAGTGAGAAATCGATGTGCACGCTTACTGTAGGGACAATTAATTATAAGGAACAATAAAATTGAATTCAAACTTAATTCTTCATGTCACCTACATAATTGAATAGACATTTTCAGGTGTATTAGTGAAAATTAATTGACTATTAGAATATTATGAAGTGAAAAGTGAATTCATGATTATTTAACAGTGAACAGTCATCGATTTGTCCCAAGATTACAACACATTCTGAACATTGCTTAAGTATATGTTATCTCTGGAATTACATCGTGTAGTTATTGAACATGCGATGTAGTGATGTCTTGACAACGGAATAACAATTTATGAACTTATCCTTGGTATTCCATAATGTGGCCGTGCCTTGGGTGATGGATTGAAGATTCTAGACTTTATATTATTAATATTCAACATCCATTATCTAACAAGTCATAATAAAAAGAAGAACTACAGTTAGCCAGTTCGCGCAAGCCAAAATGTCTGTCGCATTCTCACAACAAAAGAAAACTGGTGGTCACAATTTCGGGTCAAATGAGTTGTCGCGTCATTGAGGGGTGCAATTTCCGCATTTATTAGTGAAGAAGCAAAAACAGCTACACATTCTGACACACTGCTCTATCGAAATATTGACATTAATCACGAAAGATGGTATCTGAAATATGACCAAACCATGCGAGGAGTTTGTGTTTTTCTGCTAGTTACAGGGTGGCATTGTCGTGATTGGTGGACGCCGTTCCACGTCATACCGACTGGGACAACCATCACCTCTGAGTCATGTCAACTCAAGGAGACCCCGACGCCACATCATTTGGCACCTACAATGCAGGGTTTGACAACGCCAAACGACACAACATGCGAAGCTCGATACCACCATGACTCCAAAGTGAGGGTCGATGGTTCATGACTATGAGACATCTGCAGACGGAGTGACACAACGCGTCGGAGAACAGGAATAGAGCAGAACGTCGGTTGAGACAGCTTCAACAGTGGCTGGCAGTGATGTGAGCGAGACTGCAACAACATGCAAGCAGACTACAAACAGTAATCACTACTCAGAATAAGTTTTAATTCACGTACGGTAGATTTCGTTACTTTACCAATTGGTAATTGTGAGAATTTCATTGTGCTGGTATCAAGTAGGTAGTAAATTTAGTATTGTGTGACAGTTGTGGTTATAGTTAGCATCGGTACTAGTAAAAAGTAGTTAACAAAATTTACATCATGTCAAGAAGAGGTACAAAGTGGCGTAGCAAATTCGAAAAAACTGTTCCGGAATCCTGTGATGAACTGAGTGAAGTATCAGATGATGCAGATCAATAGAACGATTGTCAATGTGGGAATAGAATCTTTTGCTGAGTCAGACAAAATTAACATCCCTAGTGTATCTGGCTCTGGGTTAGAAATAAGGAAATGGAATCTGAGGGAAATAATTCTGATCCTAAGGAGCAAGCAGTCAATGAATCCATGACGAATATTACACCAACAAGTCAGGAAATACAGATGTCCTTAATGCCATATTGGCAAAATTAAATATGTTGGATGATTTAAATACTAAGTTCTCTCATATGGATAGTAAGTTCGCTGAACAGCAAGTGACTTTAAAAACTAAGTTTGCTGAACAGCAAGAGACTTTAAATGTTAAGTTCGTGGAACAGCGGGCGATGTTAGAGAACAAGTTATCTGACATCAATGCTAGGTTAATGGAGCAGCAAGCATCTATTGATGCTAAATTTAGTGATCAACAACAGGCAATAGAAGCTAAATTTGTGGGAAAACAGGCTAATATAATTGTCATTTGAGAGGCCAAATTTGTCGAACAACAGGTTAAAGTTGATAATAAGATAAATCTAGAGTCAAGGTTAGCCAACCGAGAGAAGGAGGAGATAAGAATTATTGATCATGTAGATAAAATCAATGAAAGTGTCACTACTTTTTCAGAACAGTTCGGGGCTGTATCTGAAAAGGATGATGACTTAGCTGAGAATAACAGTTGTATCACAGAAAGAATAGAGGGATTAACTGGTCGTTTGAATGATTTAGAGAAAAATTCATTAAGTCAAGTGGATACACATATGCTAGATAAAACTAGGAAAATAGAAGAAGATCTATCTGAATGGACAGAAAACAAAACAGTAGAAGTTGATGCAAAGGTGCGTTCAGCTATTGAGAGCGCCCAAAAAAAGTACAGGGACAGGTGACGTCCGATAATTCTCTGATAGAGACATTTGTAACAGAATTTTGGCAAATTAAAGACAAAATTATTGAGGAACGTGCTAAAGGCTGTAAATCAGCAGTTTGTATCACTTTTTCTTCTATCAACCATCAATAAGCAATTCCAAGGAGGAAAATGAACAAATATGTGATGATATGAAATCTGACTGAGAGTGAAAACGCCCGCGAGTGCAACATAGCACGCATGTAGGTGAACGGTGGGAAATGAACAGCCAATCAGATGAGGAGGATGATCCTTGCATTCAGAAAGGATGCATTTTGTCACTGAAAGTAGAACAATAACTATTATTGTTCTAGGAATATCACTAGTAGTAGCAACTGGAACAGTGGCAATCAAATTAACAGTCATCTTCCAGAGTTCAACCAAAATAACAGTTATTCTAAGACCAGTAATGATCATTTAGATCACGGACAAAAGAAAAATCATAATTGGAACATGAATCACCAATATTCAAAAGGGAATTTTGTAGGAAATAATAACCAAGTGCCTGGAGCGGGAGGTTTTCAATGAGTTAACGTTGTAACTACCAACAGGAAAAGGAAGTATGGGGGGTGGCAATCATCAAATAATCAATGTTGTGATGATGGCAGTAGGAATAATTGCATTCCTATGGAGCCACAGAATAAATCAAATTGGGGAAATCGTCCAATGCACAATGTAAGTTGGGGAAACTCTAATAATGCAGGTACATCTTCTGGGTCCAACAGACCCATACCATTATCAGACGGAAGAGGTGTAGTTGTGGACAATCCATATCCACAAACAGGAAACAAAATTCATATAGTTGAGGTGCATGAACAGCCAAGGGACCTAAAAGATTGATGGTCAAACTAATGCCAATCATTTTAGGCCTTCCTCGGGTGGCTGGTATTGAGGAGGGAGGCAAATGTCACAAGTTAATAAATATTCTGGAATATAGTAAGGAAACTGATATTCAGGAAGATCTCATGTTGGAACCAAAACAGGAAATGAATGAGAGTGGGTATACGTTGCAAGCAATTGTTGAAGTAAAAATTAATGACATACCGATTAATGTACTTATAGATACAGGTGCGACGGTTAGTGTGATGATGATGAGTTACTTGAATATGGTTAGTCGGCAATGAAAAATACTCACCTTACCAGTAACAGGATGCACAGTGTCAGAGGCGTTTAGCGCAAAAGCGCAACACATCATTAAATAGGTACAGGTGATGGTAGAACTACAAGGAGTAGCCATTGAATGCACTTTCTTCATAGTGTCTCGAATGTCAATGCCGTGTATTTGGGGGATGAATTTTTTATGCGACTATGGTGCAGTAATTGATATTAAGGAGGGTGTATGTACTTTTATAGTTACAGGCAAACCATTAAGGGTAACTTTATTAAAGAAAAACATTATTTTGGGAAAGTATTGCCATAATATAACAGTTAATTGTCTACCTGTGAATGCTTTGCATTTGAAGGGTACTGATTGTATTAGACAAACTGATGCTGAGATAGATGTATCAAGCATTGTAGAAAAATTATGCGAATCAGAATGTCTATCAACGGATCAGCAGGATGAATTGGGAGAAATATTGCATCACTATTTGCCTGTATTTAATAAGAAACTGGGTGTAATTAATGATTTTGAATATTGTATTCAAACATACCCCCACTTGATGTTTTATAAAACTACTTATTCAGTCTCCTGGTCCAAAAGAGAAGCTGTGACCAAAGAAATAAAATGATGATAGATTGGGGAATAATTGAGACTTCAAATTCCGAATACTCAAGTCCAAACAGCGATATTCAACTAGTTCTTGATGCTCGCAACATTAATAAGATTATCAAACCTGTAAGAACTCGCCCTGAGAACTTAGAAGAACTATTGCAGAAATTTCATGGGGTGAAAATCTTTACCTCCCTTGACCTCCGTGATTCCTACTGGCAAATTAAAATAGCAAAGGAATTAATTTTTCTGGGACGGAGTTACCAATTTAAGGTAATGCCATTTGGTCTTAATATTAGCGGTGGTGTTTTCATAACTGCGTTAGATACCGTGCTCGGACCTGATTTACTAGAATGTGTCACTGTATATGTAGATGACTTACTTATCACCACAGAGATCTTGGACGAACATGTTGAATTAATGAGCCGTGTATTTAATAAATTCCTTGAGTATGAGGTCATGATTATTTTATCAAAACCCAAATTTGGTAAAAATCAAATAAAAGTCTTATGCCATATTGTGATACCAGAAGGGATTATACCGAACCCTAAAAACTTGGATGCAATAAAAAAATTATCCATATCTGCAAACTAAAAAACAATTAAAGTCATGTTTGGGTCTTGCATCTTTCTTTAGGAAGTTTGTGTTGCAACAATTATTAAATAAAGATTGTCTGTTGCAGTTGTTAAGGAAACATATTCCTTGGCAATGGACAGAAACTTGTAGTAAAGCTTTTGACGACAATCGCAATGCTCTCATTAATGCTCCATTGTTGCATCATCCACAAATGGATAAAGACTTTTACATAGCTACAGATTCAGCGGAGACAGGAGTAGGTGGTACCCTATTCCAAATGGAAGATGAGAATAATGTAGAAACTATAAAAATTATGACTTTTGCTAGCCGAACCTTATCAGGTTGCGAGCGACTGTACAGCACAACTGAGCTGGAAGTGCTAGCAATTATCTGGACACTTAAAAAGTTCCAATATTTTGTATAAGGAAAATAAATCATAATCTATTGTGACCATAAAGCAGTGACATTTTTGATGACAAGTAGAATGCTACATGGACGACTAACACATTGGGCCTTATTGCTACAAGAATATGACATAACTGTTAAGCATGTAAAAGGAAGGGATAATGTTGTCACTGATGCATTGTCAAGGTTAGCATCTACAAAAGTAGATGAGGTGGAAGAAGAACGGGTAACAGATTTCAAAGTGATGATGTTCGGAAAACTTCCGTATAGGAAAGAAGTTAACAAAATGTGTTCAAAAGTAGGACAAATGCAGAAATCAGATGAAAAATGGAAAGAAATTAGAAGTGACTTAAGAGAAGGAACTCATAGTAAAGTTAATGATCATTACCAATTATTTTATTAGGGAACTGAGAAGGATGAATGGAAAATAAGTATCCCCTCACAGTGTATTGAGACCTTATTATGGTTCACATGTATAAGATGGGGACATTTCAGAGCTCACAAATGTGTAATGAAATTGCGACAGCTATGTTTCTATCCAGGTTTATTGAAAAAATCTCAGGAGATACTCAAGAGATGCAGAATTTGTCAAAGAGCGACGCCAGTCAATTATTGTGTCAAAGGTGTATTACATCCCATAATACCAAGGAAACCACTGGGTATCGTGTCATGTGATACGTGTGGGCCATTTCCCATAGCTAAAGGAAATTTTAAATATATATTTGCCATGTATGATGTATTCACGAAATATGTGAAGCTATACACCTTGCGAACAACTAATGTAAAACCCATGGTGAGAAAGATTACAGATGATTATTTAGTGAAAGTAGGGAAACCTGAAATACTCATTTCAGATAATGCACCATATTTCCAAAGTAAAGTGTGGAAGGATACAATGAATACATGTTGGATTCCTCATGTATTCATTGCCTGCTTTAATCCGTCAGGAAACCCAATAGAAAGAGTCTTTAGAGAAATGAATAGATTTATAAGAACTTATGTACCTAATCAACACCATAGATGGGGTCGAATTAGTTGAAGATTTTGAAGAGAGGTACAATGAATTACCTCATATACCAACTGGGTATTCACTGAATGAGATCTTATTCAATAAGAAAATAATAATTGGCTTAGTAATTTACCACGTCTGCATAATGAACTAAAAGATCGCAATGAAGTTATAGAAAACGTATATTTAAAATTACAACATAAAGCAAATCTTAGAAATCGCCACTTTGCCAAAAAGCTAGGTTGAGAAGTAAAGTATAAAGTTGGTGATAGTGTTTTTCAAAAAAATCACCCCAAATCTTCGAAGATAAGGAAATTAAATCGAAAATGGTGTAATTTGTATAAAGGACCATACAGAATTATTAAGATACCACGTGAAGGAGTTTACCTGCTGAAGATAAAGGGGGTGTACCCTCATTCAGAGTTAAAGAAATATTTTAGTTGATTGAAAGTTTAGATTTAAGTATGCAAGCTAGGATAAGTCATAAAACAGGAAGACATTACAACGATGTTTATGAATTTTTCTATATAGAATTAGTAGACAATGAATTAGAGATAAATAGTTCTTGCAACAATTAAGTTTGATTTAGTTAAGTCTTCAAGAAAGATTATGAGCTACAAGTTCGTAATCATCATTCTGTTCATCGAAAGTTTATTAAGTAGTATAAATATGTGCATATTATTATGTTAATAATTGATGTTGATATTCATATGCTAACATGCCTCTACATGTTGTGTGATCAATGAGGCATCAATTTATAGAGTAAGCGAGCACAATGAAACATCTTACCGCGATCATTCGGGAGTAAGGAAATTTCTTTAAACAACATCACTTATTTTGAGGAGGGAAAAAATGAGAAATGATTACAGGTGAAAAGAATTGAATACATGAACCAATAAGACTTGAGAAAAAGGAAAAAATTAACTGGTAAAGAAAAACTCATAGAATGATGCCGATGTGTAGAATGTTGTACTTGTGCATAGACTGATAGTATACATGTGAAGTGATGATAGACTAGTCATACTTACCACAAATATTATTAACTAAATGCAGAGACAATGTGCAGAATGAGCATGATGAACTGTGATAGTAATGTGTAATCTCATGTTATGTACCGAGGAGAGAAGTGATTTAGTTGTTGCATCATATACAACAATGGTGATGCGGACATTCTTAAGACAGACTGTGCTGAGGTTTTAGTGCAGTCTACCGGGAAGGCAGCCACTGGACCAGATGAGCAAGAGTAATCGGATCGTACGCGCTGTCATATACGATCTGAGTCTGTGGCAGCTTCGCCATGGTTGATGGAGGAGAAGAAACTGGCTTCAAACCAGGCCATGTTTGCAGCTTGCATGGTCTGGTGCAGGTGCAGCATCAGTGTGGTGATGTGCTGAAAATAAAATGAAAAATGAATTATTCATAAGACATGAATCTTAAAACGAAGGTTAAAACCCAGATAGTAAATTGGCCAAAGATAAATTTACCATTGTAGCCACATCAAAAAGGAAGTTCAATGTGACTACAATGTAGCTCGGAAATGGAAAAGTTAGCTTCAGTTGCTATCTAGTCGATCTCTAGTACTATTGCGATCCTAGCATGCAAGTAAGCACTACTAGATTGTTTTAAGCTAATCAGAAGTTTGAAAGTTTTGCGATATAGACTGAAGCATTATTCAGAAGTCATACTAAAGCAAAGTCATCTTTACCGTTAGCAAGATAACGGGATACGGAGATTTGCGACAAAGTTAAATTGTGTGAGATTTGTGATGGGACTCAGCCTTTGTGATACTGAACAAGCATGAACATTCAAGGACACTGAAAAAGAAAGATTGCCAACAGAAAACCAATTATTAGTCTCGAGTAGATACCACACAAATGCCAACAGGAATAACGTAAAATTGTGCCAAGTTGTCAGAAGTTGTCATCAACAACAGGATTACTGATGCAAATGGAAGCAATTACCTGAGTGAGAAACCAATGTGCGCACTCACTGTTGGGACAATTAATTACAAGGAACAATAAAATTGAATTCAAACTTAATTCTTCATGTCACCTACATAATTGAATAGACATTATCAGGTGTATTAGTGAAAATTAATTGACTATTAGAATATTATGAAGTGAAAAGTGAATTCATGATTATTTAACAGTGAACAGTCATCGATTTGTCCCAAGATTACAACACATTCTGAACATTGCTTAAATATATGTTATTTCTGGAATTACATCATGTAGTTATTGAACATGCGATGTAGTGATGTCTTGACAACGGAATAACAATTTATGAAGTTATCCTTGGTATTCCATAATGTGGCCGTGCCTTGGGTGATGGATTGAAGATTCTAGACTTTATATTATTAATATTCAACATCCATTATCTAACAAGTCATAATAAAAAGAAGAACTACAGTTAGCCAGTTCGCGCAAGCCAAAATGTCTGTCGCATTCTCACAACAAAAGAAAACTGGTGGTCACAATTTCGGGTCAAGTGAGTTGTCGCGTCATCGAGGGGTTCAATTTCCGCATTTATTAGTGAAGAAGCAAAAACAGCTACACATTCTGACACGCTGCTCTATCGAAATATTGACATTAATCACGAAAGATGGTATCTGAAATATGACCAAACCATGCGAGGAGTTTGTGTTTTTCTGCTAGTTACAGGGTGGCATTGTCGTGATTGGTGGACGCCGTTCCACGTCATACCGACTGGGACAACCATCACCTCTGAGTCATGTCAACTCAAGGAGACCCCGACGCCACATCATTTGGCACCTACAATGCAGGGTTTGACAACGCCAAACGACACAACATGCGAAGACCGATACCACCATGACTCCAAAGTGAGGGTCGATGGTTCATGACTATGAGACATCTGCAGACGGAGTGACACAACGCGTCGGAGAACAGGAATAGAGCAGAACGTCGGTTGAGACAGCTTCAACAGTGGCTGGCAGTGATGTGAGCGAGACTGCAACAACATGCAAGCAGACTACAAACAGTAATCACTACTCAGAATAAGTTTTAATTCACCTACGGTAGATTTCGTTACTTTACCAAATTGGTAATTGTGAGAATTTCATTGTGCTGGTATCAAGTAGGTAGTAAATTTAGTATTGTGTGACAGTTGTGGTTATAGTTAGCATCGGTACTAGTAAAAAGTAGTTAACAAAATTTACATCATGTCAAGAAGAGGTACAAAGTGGCGTAGCAAATTCGAAAAAACTGTTCCGGAATTCTGTGATGAATTGAGTGAAGTATCAGATGATGCAGATCAATAGAACGATTGTCAATGTGGGAATAGAATCTTTTGCTGAGTCAGACAAAATTAACATCCCTAGTGTATCTGGCTCTGGGTTAGAAATAAGGAAATGGAATCTGAGGGAAATAATTCTGATCCTAAGGAGCAAGCAGTCAATGAATCCATGACGAATATTACACCAACAAGTCAGGAAATACAGATGTCCTTAATGCCATATTGGCAAAATTAAATATGTTGGATGATTTAAATACTAAGTTCTCTCATATGGATAGTAAGTTCGCTGAACAGCAAGTGACTTTAAAAACTAAGTTTGCTGAACAGCAAGAGACTTTAAATGTTAAGTTCGTGGAACAGCGGGCGATGTTAGAGAACAAGTTATCTGACATCAATGCTAGGTTAATGGAGCAGCAAGCATCTATTGATGCTAAATTTAGTGATCAACAACAGGCTATAGAAGCTAAATTTGTGGAAAAACAGGCTAATATAATTGTCATTTGAGAGGCCAAATTTGTCAAACAACAGGTTAAAGTTGATAATAAGATAAATCTAGAGTCAAGGTTAGCCAACCGAGAGAAGGATGAGATAAGAATTATTGATCATGTAGATAAAATCAATGAAAGTGTCACTACTTTTTCAGAACAGTTCGGGGCTGTGTCTGAAAAGGTTGATGACTTAGCTGAGAATAACAGTTGTATCACAGAAAGAATAGAGGGATTAACTGGTCGTTTGAATGATTTAGAGAAAAATTCATTAAGTCAAGTGGATACACATATGCTAGATAAAACTAGGAAAATAGAAGAAGATCTATCTGAATGGACAGAAAACAAAACAGTAGAAGTTGATGCAAAGGTGCGTTCAGCTATTGAGAGCGCCCAAAAAAAGTACAGGGACAGGTGACGTCCGATAATTCTCTGATAGAGACATTTGTAACAGAATTTTGGCAAATTAAAGACAAAATTATTGAGGAACGTGCTAAAGGCTGTAAATCAGCAGTTTGTATCACTTTTTCTTCTATCAACCATCAATAAGCAATTCCAAGGAGGAAAATGAACAAATATGTGATGATATGAAATCTGACTGAGAGTGAAAACGCCCGCGAGTGCAACATAGCACGCATGTAGGTGAACGGTGGGAAATGAACAGCCAATCAGATGAGGAGGATGATCCTTGCATTCAGAAAGGATGCATTTTGTCACTGAAAGTAGAACAATAACTATTATTGTTCTAGGAATATCACTAGTAATAGCAACTGGAACAGTGGCAATCAAATTAACAGTCATCTTCCAGAGTTCAACCAAAATAACAGTTATTCTAAGACCAGTAATGATCATTTAGATCACGGACAAAAGAAAAATCATAATTGGAACATGAATCACCAATATTCAAAAGGGAATTTTGTAGGAAATAATAACCAAGTGCCTGGAGCGGGAGGTTTTCAATGAGTTAACGTTGTAACTACCAACAGGAAAAGGAAGTATGGGGGGTGGCAATCATCAAATAATCAATGTTGTGATGATGGCAGTAGGAATAATTGCATTCCTATGGAGCCACAGAATAAATCAAATTGGGGAAATCGTCCAATGCACAATGTAAGTTGGGGAAACTCTAATAATGCAGGTACATCTTCTGGGTCCAACAGACCCATACCATTATCAGACGGAAGAGGTGTAGTTGTGGACAATCCATATCCACAAACAGGAAACAAAATTCATATAGTTGAGGTGCATGAACAGCCAAGGGACCTAAAAGATTGATGGTCAAACTAATGCCAGTCATTTTAGGCCTTCCTCGGGTGGCTGGTATTGAGGAGGGAGGCAAATGTCACAAGTTAATAAATATTCTGGAATATAGTAAGGAAACTGATATTCAGGAAGATCTCATGTTGGAACCAAAACAGGAAATGAATGAGAGTGGGTATACGTTGCAAGCAATTGTCGAAGTAAAAATTAATGACATACCGATTAATGTACTTATAGATACAGGTGCGACGGTTAGTGTGATGATGATGAGTTACTTGAATATGGTTAGTCGGCAATGAAAAATACTCACCTTACCAGTAACAGGATGCACAGTGTCAGAGGCATTTAGCACAAAAGCGCAACACATCATTAAACAGGTACAGGTGATGGTAGAACTACAAGGAGTAGCCATTGAATGCACTTTCTTCATAGTGTCTCGAATGTCAATGCCGTGTATTTGGGGGATGAATTTTTTATGCGACTATGGTGCAGTAATTGATATTAAGGAGGGTGTATGTACTTTTATAGTTACAGGCAAACCATTAAGGGTAACTTTATTAAAGAAAAAGATTATTTTGGGAAAGTATTGCCAAAATATAACAGTTAATTGTCTACCTGTGAATGCTTTGCATTTGAAGGGTACTGATTGTATTAGACAAACTGATGCTGAGATAGATGTATCAAGCATTGTAGAAAAATTACGCGAATCAGAATGTCTATCAACGGAACAGCAGGATGAATTGGGAGAAATATTGCATCACTATTTGCCTGTATTTAATAAGAAACTGGGTGTAATTAATGATTTTGAATATTGTATTCAAACATACCCCCACTTGATGTTTTATAAAACTACTTATTCAGTCTCCTGGTCCAAAAGAGAAGCTGTGACCAAAGAAATAAAATGATGATAGATTGGGGAATAATTGAGACTTCAAATTCCGAATACTCAAGTCCAAACAGCGATATTCAACTAGTTCTTGATGCTCGCAACATTAATAAGATTATCAAACCTGTAAGAACTCGCCCTGAGAACTTAGAAGAACTATTGCAGAAATTTCATGGGGTGAAAATCTTTACCTCCCTTGACCTCCGTGATTCCTACTGGCAAATTAAAATAGCAAAGGAATTAATTTTTCTGGGACGGAGTTACCAATGCCATTTGGTCTTAATATTAGCGGTGGTGTTTTCATAACTGCGTTAGATACCGTGCTTGGACCTGATTTACTAGAATGTGTCACTGTATATGTAGATGACTTACTTATCACCACAGAGATCTTGGACGAACATGTTGAATTAATGAGCCGTGTATTTAATAAATTCCTTGAGTATGAGGTCATGATTATTTTATCAAAACCCAAATTTGGTAAAAATCAAATAAAAGTCTTATGCCATATTGTGATACCAGAAGGGATTATACCGAACCCTAAAAACTTGGATGCAATAAAAAAATTATCCATATCTGCAAACTAAAAAACAATTAAAGTCATGTTTGGGTCTTGCATCTTTCTTTAGGAAGTTTGTGTTGCAACAATTATTAAATAAAGATTGTCTGTTGCAGTTGTTAAGGAAACATATTCCTTGGCAATGGACAGAAACTTGTAGTAAAGCTTTTGACGACAATCGCAATGCTCTCATTAATGCTCCATTGTTGCATCATCCACAAATGGATAAAGACTTTTACATAGCTACAGATTCAGCGGAGACAGGAGTAGGTGGTACCCTATTCCAAATGGAAGATGAGAATAATGTAGAAACTATAAAAATTATGACTTTTGCTAGCCGAACCTTATCAGGTTGCGAGCGACTGTACAGCACAACTGAGCTGGAAGTGCTAGCAATTATCTGGACACTTAAAAAGTTCCAATATTTTGTATAAGGAAAATAAATCATAATCTATTGTGACCATAAAGCAGTGACATTTTTGATGACAAGTAGAATGCTACATGGACGACTAACACATTGGGCCTTATTGCTACAAGAATATGACATAACTGTTAAGCATGTAAAAGGAAGGGATAATGTTGTCACTGATGCATTGTCAAGGTTAGCATCTACAAAAGTAGATGAGGTGGAAGAAGAACGGGTAACAGATTTCAAAGTGATGATGTTCGGAAAACTTCCGTATAGGAAAGAAGTTAACAAAATGTGTTCAAAAGTAGGACAAATGCAGAAATCAGATGAAAAATGGAAAGAAATTAGAAGTGACTTAAGAGAAGGAACTCATAGTAAAGTTAATGATCATTACCAATTATTTTATTAGGGAACTGAGAAGGATGAATGGAAAATAAGTATCCCCTCACAGTGTATTGAGACCTTATTATGGTTCACATGTGTAAGATGGGGACATTTCAGAGCTCACAAATGTGTAATGAAATTGCGACAGCTATGTTTCTATCCAGGTTTATTGAAAAAATCTCAGGAGATACTCAAGAGATGCAGAATTTGTCAAAGAGCGACACCAGTCAATTATTGTGTCAAAGGTGTATTACATCCCATAATACCAAGGAAACCACTGGGTATCGTGTCATGTGATACGTGTGGGCCATTTCCCATAGCTAAAGGAAATTTTAAATATATATTTGCCATGTATGATGTATTCACGAAATATGTGAAGCTATACACCTTGCGAACAACTAATGTAAAACCCATGGTGAGAAAGATTACAGATGATTATTTAGTGAAAGTAGGGAAACCTGAAATACTCATTTCAGATAATGCACCATATTTCCAAAGTAAAGTGTGGAAGGATACAATGAATACATGTTGGATTCCTCATGTATTCATTGCCTGCTTTAATCCGTCAGGAAACCCAATAGAAAGAGTCTTTAGAGAAATGAATAGATTTATAAGAACTTATGTACCTAATCAACACCATAGATGGGGTCGAATTAGTTGAAGATTTTGAAGAGAGGTACAATGAATTACCTCATATACCAACTGGGTATTCACTGAATGAGATCTTATTCAATAAGAAAATAATAATTGGCTTAGTAATTTACCACGTCTGCATAATGAACTAAAAGATCGCAATGAAGTTATAGAAAACGTATATTTAAAATTACAACATAAAGCAAATCTTAGAAATCGCCAATTTGCCAAAAAGCTAGGTTGAGGAGTAAAGTATAAAGTTGGTGATAGTGTTTTATCAAAAAAATCACCCCAAATCTTCAAAGATAAGGAAATTAAATCGAAAATGGTGTAATTTGTATAAAGGACCATACAGAATTATTAAGTTACCACATGAAGGAGGTTACCTGCTGAAGATAAAGGGGGTGTACCCTCATTTAGAGTTAAAGAAATATTTTAGTTGATTGAAAGTTTAGATTTAAGTATGCAAGCTAGGATAAGTCATAAAACAGGAAGACATTACAACGATGTTTATGAATTTTTCTGTATAGAATTAGTAGACAATGAATTAGAGAAAAATAATTCTTGCAACAATTAAGTTTGATTTAGTTAAGTCTTCAAGAAAGATTATGAGCTACAAGTTCGTAATCATCATTCTGTTCATCGAAAGTTTATTAAGTAGTATAAATATGTGCATATTATTATGTTAATAATTGATGTTGATATTCATATGCTAACATGCCTCTACATGTTGTGTGATCAATGAGGCATCAATTTAATAGAGTAAGCGAGCACAATGAAACATCTTACCGCGATCATTCGGGAGTAAGGAAATTTCTTTAAACAACATCACTTATTTTGAGGAGGGAAAAAATGAGAAATGATTACAGGTGAAAAGAATTGAATAAATGAACCAATAAGACTTGAGAAAAAGGAAAAAATTAACTGGTAAAGAAAAACTCATAGAATGATGCCGATGTGTAGAATGTTGTACTTGTGCATAGACTGATAGTATACATGTGAAGTGATGATAGACTAGTCATACTTACCACAAATATTATTAACTAAATGCAGAGACAATGTGCAGAATGAGCATGATGAACTGTGATAGTAATGTGTAATCTCATGTTATGTACCGAGGAGAGAAATGATTTAGTTGTTGCAGCATATACAACAATGGTGATGCGGACATTCTTAAGACAGACTGTGCTGAGGTTTTAGTGCAGTCTACTGGGAAGGCAGCCACTGGACCAGACGAGCAAGAGTAATCGGATCGTACTCGCTGTCATATACGATCTGAGTCTGTGGCAGCTTCGCCATGGTTGATGGAGGAGGAGAAACTGGCTTCAAACCAGGCCATGTTTGCAGCTTGCATGGTCTGGTGCAGGTGCAGCATCAGTGTGGTGATGTGCTGAAAATAAAATGAAAAATGAATTATTCATAAGACATGAATCTTAAAACGAAGGTTAAAACCCAGATAGTAAATTGGCCAAAGATAAATTTACCATTGTAGCCACATCAAAAAGGAAGTTCAATGTGACTACAATGTAGCTCGGAAATGGAAAAGTTAGCTTCAGTTGCTATCTAGTCGATCTCTAGTACTATTGCGATCATAGCATGCAAGTAAGCACTACTAGATTGTTTTAAGCTAGTCAGAAGATCGAAAGTTTTGCGATATAGACTGAAGCATTATTCAGAAGTCATACTAAAGCAAAGTCATCTTTACCGTTAGCAAGATAACGGGATACGGAGATTTGCGACAAAGTTAAATTGTGTGAGATTTGTGATGGGACTCAGCCTTTGTGATACTGAACAAGCATGAACATTCAAGGACACTGAAAAAGAAAGATTGCCAACAGAAAACCAATTATTAGTCTCGAGTAGATACCATACAAATGGCAACAGGAATAACGTAAAATTGTGTCAAGTTGTCAGAAGTTGTCATCAACGACAGGATTACTGATGCAAATGGAAGCAATTACCTGAGTGAGAAATCAATGTTGCTTAATTATATGTTACCTCTGGAATTACATTGTTTAGTTATTGAACATGCGATGTAGCGACGTCTTGACGACGGAATAACAATTCATCATCTTAACATCCTTGTAATTCCATAATGTGGCCGTGCCTTGGGTGGTGGATTGAAGATTCAAGGCTTTATATTATTTATATTCAACATCCATTATCTAACCGGGCATAATAAGAGAAGAACTAAAGTTAGCCAGATCATGCAAATCAAAAAGTCTGTCGCGTTCTAACAACAAAAGACAACTGTTGGGCACAATTTCGGGTCAAGTGAGTTGTTGCATCATCAAGGGGTGCAATGCCATTTTTATTAGTGAAGAAGCAAGAGCGGCTACACATTCTGATGCGCTCCTCTACCGAAATATTGACATTAATCACGAAAGATGGAATCTGAAATATAACCAAACCACGTGAGGAATTTGTGTTTTTCTACTAGTTACAGGGTGGCGTTATCATGATTAATGGATGCCATTCCACGTCATACCGACTGGGACAACCATCACCTCCGAGTCGTGTCAACGCTAAGTAGACCCCGACGCCACAGTGGCAGCTGTAGAAACTGGAGGTATTGCTGGTAGTTAGTATCTTTCCAGTCTCCCACCACCACCCAAAGCCCCACTGTCTGGCCACAGAGGAGCATTCCCCTCTAACTCAGTACCACCCAAGACTGAAGCAACTGAATTACATTCTCTGCCATGGTTTCGATTACTTCTCATTGTGCCCTTAAATGAGAAAAGTCCTGCCCACTATCCTTCCCAGCCCTCCCACAGTGGTATTCTGCCATCCACCAAACTACACAAAGTACTCATCCATCCTTACGCAATCCCTGCTCCCAATCCCCAAAGGCAGAGCTACCTGTGAAACCAGTCATGTGACCTAGGAGCTAAGCTGCAACTGCTGTGCTGCAGTCTATGTAGGCATGACAAGCAACAAGCTGTCTGTCCGCATGAATGGTCACCGACAAACTGTGGCCAAGAAACAAGTGGACCATCCTGTTGCTGAACATGCTGCCAAACGATATCCTTCATTTCAATGACTGCTTCACAGCCTGTGCCATATGGATCGTTCAACCATCATTCCACCACCACACCCAGTCTTTTTTTATTTTATTTTATTATTTTTTGTTTATTTTTCTCTATTTCTCTCCTTTTCTGCTACTTCCTCCCCCCCTTTCCACCACTTCGCTGCCCACCGCCCAACCTGCAGCACTTCACTGTCTGCCCCCTCCCCACCCCAGCCTCCTCCTTTCCCCCACCCAGTCGCCACTCCCATCATGCACTGGTGCTGCTGCTCGTAAAGTGGGTCCAGTTACCTGAGACTGCAGTCATGCGTGTAAATTGCATTTGCATGAGTGTGTGTATGTATGTGTGTCTATTGTTGACAAAGGCCATTGGCCGAAAGCTTTATGTATGAAATTCTTTTGGTTGTGCCTATCTGCATCTCAACATCTCTGCTATATGGTGAGTAGCAACTTTCCTTCTCATGATATTGTTACATTCCATCCAGGATTTTCCATTGTTTGACTAAACTAGAAAAGGAGCACTTGATGGTTCTGATCATAGTCGTGCAGGCACATGGGATGGTTATAGAAAAGGAGGGGCAGTTCCTAGAAAGTGAGGCTAGGTGGCAACCCCAACTCAAATCCAAGTTGAGGATATTTTATTCTGTATAGGAATTCCTCACGAAAGTTGAGAACTTTTCTCTGTAGTGTGTTATTTATTCACATACTTCCCTTAATTTTGTTTGTGTTTTATTAATTCTATTGCTCATACATTTTTATCAGTATTTTGTAATTTATGTACCAGTTCACTCCATGAACAAGTAATTGTGGCTCACATGGTCCTAGGGAAGCAGATAGATAGATAAACATACAACCCTGGTACATTTCCATGGGAATGACAGGTACCTCGGTGCCTGGCTAAAATGCAAACAACTTTGTGAGGGGGGGGGGGGGGAGTGGTAAATTACAAGGTGTATTGCAAGGTGCAAACCACAAACCATCATGTCCAAGTGTACCAGACAAAGTTCTCTAAATAAGAGGTTAGCTCGGCCCATGTACATAACTCTTATTAGGCCTCTAATTGTACATGCAGCTCCAGCACACTCAAGCTTAAGAACAAAACAATACAAGGATGATGATGGTGAGTCCCTACCTCTCAGCAATATAGTCTGGCTCTGCCAGCAACAGATATAAAAACCAGAATCGGACTATCACAAGAAAACTGACAGCATGTAAATCACCAACAAACTTTAAATGATAATTTAAACCAAGGGGCTGATTTTACATCTACATCTACATCCATACTCCGCAAGCCACCTGACGGTGTGTGGCGGAGGGTACCTTGAGTACCTCTATCGGTTCCTCCTTCTATTCCAGTCTCGTATTGTTCGTGGAAAGAAGGATTGTCGTTATGCCTCTATGTGGGCTCTAATCTCTCTGATTTTATCCTCATGGTCTCTTCGCGAGATATACGTAGGAGGGAGCAATATACTGCTTGACTCTTCGGTGAAGGTATGTTCTCGAAACTTTAACAAAAGCCCGTACCGAGCTACTGAGCATCTCTCCTGCAGAGTCTTCCAGTGGAGTTTATCTATCATCTCCGTAACGCTTTTGTGATTACTAAATGATCCTGTAACGAAGCGCGCTGCTCTCCGTTGGATCTTCTCTATATCTTCTATCAACCCTATCTGGTATGGATCCCACACTGCTGAGCAGTATTCAAGCAGTGGGCGAACAAGCGTACTGTAACCTACTTCCTTTGTTTTCGGATTGCATTTCCTTAGGATTCTTCCAATGAATCTCAGTCTGGCATCTGCTTTACCGACGATCAACATTATATAATCATTCCATTTTAAATCACTCCTAATGCGTACTCCCAGATAATTTATGGTATTAACTGCTTCCAGTTGCTGACCTGCTATTTTGTAGCTAAATGATAAAGGATCTATCTTTCTGTGTATTCGCAGCACATTACACTTGTCTACATTGAGATTCAATTGCCATTCCCTGCACCATGCGTCAATTCGCTGTAGATCCTCCTGCATTTCAGTACAGTTTTCCATTGTTACAACCTCTTGATACACCACAGCATCATCTGCAAAAAGCCTCAGTGAACTTCCAATGTCATCCACCAGGTCATTTATGTATATTGTGAATAGCAACGGTCCTATGACACTCCCCTGCAGCACACCTGAAATCACTCTTACTTCGGAAGACTTCTCTCCATTGAGAATGACATGTTGCGTCCTGTTATCTACGAACTCCTCAATCCAATCACACAATTGGTCTGATAGTCCATATGCTCTTACTTTGTTCATTAAACAACTGTGGGGAACTGTATCGAACACCTTGCGGAAGTCAAGAAACACGGCATCTACCTGTGAACCCGTGTCTATGGTCCTCTGAGTCTCATGGACGAATAGCGCGAGCTGGGTTTCACATGACCGTCTTTTTCGAAACCCATGCTGATTCCTAAAGAGTAGATTTCTAGTCTCCAGAAAAGTCATTATACTCGAACACAATACGTGTTCCAAAATTCTACAACTGATTGACGTTAGAGATAGAGGTCTATAGTTCTGCACATCTGTTCGACGTCCCTTCTTGAAAACGGGGATGACCTATGCCCTTTTCCAATCCTTTGGAACGCTACGCTCTTCTAGAGACCTACGGTACACCGCTGCAAGAAGGGGGGCAAGTTCCTTTGCGTACTCTGTGTAAAATCGAACTGGTATCCCACCAGGTCCAGAGGCCTTTCCTCTTTTGAGCGATTTTAAATGTTTCTCTATCCCTCTGTCATCTATTTCAATATCTACCATTTTGTCATCTGTGCGACAATCTAGAGAAGGAACTACAGTGCAGTCTTCCTCTGTGAAACAACTTTGGAAAAAGATATTTAGTATTTCGGCCTTTAGTCTGTCATCCTCTGTTTCAGTACCATTTTGGTCGCAGAGTGTCTGGACATTTTTTTTGATCCACCTACCGCTTTGACATAAGACCAAATTTCTTAGGATTTTCTGCCAAGTCAGTACATAGAACATTACTTTCGAATTCACTGAACGCCTCTCGCATAGCCCTCCTCACACTACATTTCGCTTCGCGTAATTTTTGTTTGTCTGCAAGGCTTTGGCTATGTTTATGTTTGCTGTGAAGTTCCCTTTGCTTCCGCAGCAGTTTTCTAACTCGGTTGTTGTACCACGGTGGCTCTTTTCCATCTCTTATGATCTTGCTTGGCACATACTCATCTAACGCATAATGTACGATGGTTTTGAACTTTGTCCACTGATCCTCAACACTATCTGTACTTGAGACAAAACTTTTGTGTTTAGCCAACAGGTACTCTGAAATCCGCTTTTTGTCACTTTTTCTAAACAGAAAAATCTTCCTACCTTTTTGAATATTTCTATTTACGGCTGAAATCATCGATGCTGTAACCGCTTTATGATCGCTGATTCCCTGTTCTGCATTAACTGTTTCAAATAGTTCGGGTCCGTTTGTCACCAGAAGATCTAATACGTTATCGCCGCCAGTCGGTTCTCTGTTTAACTGCTCAAGGTAGTTTTCAGATAAAGCACTTAAAAAAAATTCACTGGATTCTTTGTCCCTGCCACCCGTTATGAACGTTTTAGTCTCCCAGTCTATATCCGGCAAATTAAAATCTCCACCCAGAACTATAACATGGTGGGGAAATCTACTCGAAATATTTTCCAAATTATCCTTCAGGTGCTCAGCACAACAGCTGCTGAGCCAGGGAGCCTATAGAGACATCCAATTACCATGTCTGAGCCTGCTTTAACCGTGACCTTCACCCAAATCATTTCACATTTCGGATCTCCGTCAATTTCCTTCGATACTATTGCACTTTTTATTGCTATAAACATGCCTCCCCCTTCACTGTCCAGCCTGTCTCTGCGGTATACATTCCAATCTGAGTTTAGGATTTCATTACTGTTTACGTCTGGTTTCAGCCAACTTTCTGTCCCTAGTACTATATGGGCGTTGTGATCGTTTATTAATGAGAGCAGTTCTGGGACCTTTCTATAGATGCTCCTGCAGTTTACTATTAGCACATTAATATTGTTATTCCCTGTTGCATTTTGTCTACTCCTACCTTGCCGCGTCTCAGGAGGCGTCTTGTCGGGCCTAGGGAGGGAATTCTCTAACCTTAAAAACCCCCATGTGCACTCCACATGTACTCCGCTACCCTTGTAGCTGCTTCCGGTGTGTAGTGCACGCCTGACCTATTCAGGGGGACCCTACATTTCTCCACCCGATAGCAGAGGTCAAGAAATTTGCACCCCAGATCTCCACATAATCGTCTGAGCCTTCCACTCGGCTCCAAACCAGAGGACCGCGATCGGTTCTGGGAACGATACTACAAATAGTTAGCTCTGATTCCACCTCCTCCACATCTTGGATGAGAACCTCCGGCAAGCAGACAGAGTGAACACTGGCCTTCTTCCCCGACCTTCCCGCTATTTCCCTAAGGGGCTCCATCACCCGCCTAACATTGGAGCTCCCAATAACTAATAAACCCCTCCCCCCATGCGCCTGCTCAGACCTTGCTGAAGGAGCAGCCACATGTCCACTCACAGGCAGAGTGGGCGATGCCACACGGCCAGCCTTTACATTGACCCTCTGCCTCGTGCGCCGCGAACGCCGCTGAGCCCGCCACTCCCCTTGCGGAGAGGGTGGCCCAACCGCGCCCGGTACCCGCGAAGATGTCTCGACAGCAGGGACAGTGGGTGAAGCATGTAACACCTGGGGTGTACCTTGCGACGCACCAGACTCCCCACTGCCGCTACACTCTGAGGCAGCAGCCTCAAGACGGCTGACCGCGGCCATCAACACACTCAGCTGTTCGCGAACAGTGGCCAGCTCCTCCTGCGTCCGTACACAGCAGTCACACATCCTATCCATCCTAAGGAATCAATTTACTGAAGAGAGTTAATCAACCTTTAACTAGACTGCTAATCCACTAAAGGCAGCTGTTTATTCACTAAACTGTGGTTGCTAGCCACTTCTTGTAGAAAACAATGAAAATAGCACTACCTGTCTCTGGACTGTATTGAAAACAAACACTAGCACTACTGGCACTATGGTTGACTAAAGGGACTCTCTCTGACTGTATTCAAAACAAACACGAAATCTATGGAACACTATTAATAGCACCCGACAATTAAAGCTTCCTAAAAGCAAATACACATGGAAGAAGAAGTGACAAGTAAGAAAAATACAGTTAATACTTAAATTAAGGTAGCTCGCTGCACATCAGACATGAAGCAGACGGCAGTTACGACGACACTGACACTACTGGCACTATGGCTGACTAGAGGGACTCTCTCTGACTGTATTCAAAACAAACACGAAATCTATGGAACACTATTAATAGCACCCGACAATTAAAGCTTCCTAAAAGCAAATACACACGGAAGAAGAAGTGACAAGTAAGAAAAATACAGTTAATACTTAAATTAAGGTAGCTCGCTGCACAGCAGACGTGAAGCAGACGGCAGTTACGACGACACTGACCCTCAAGTTGTCTCCTTTATGATGACATTGTATGTTATAGGACCAAGACTGCTGTGATTGGCCCGTAAGACCCAACTGGTGCTCAGCAACAATGGCAACTTCTCCACTACTAACAATCATTGCATCCTAACATGAACTGTCACTGCTGGCAGAACAATCTGCTGAGGTCCTACCACCCATCTAGACTGTCACAGAGGTTTTTTCCCCCACAGCTTGACCTGGAACTTCTTTCCCTCCACACTATACCACTAGCCTTTAAACAGTTCTGCTTACTATACCCCAGATGCAACCATATTAACATGTGGTCATAGCCAGATGAATAGACAATATTGAAGACCTGCATCCTGTGAATTCACGTAAGCCAACTAACCCTTTTGCAGATATGACAGCAGAATTTTTTGTGAGTCTCCTTGCAAGAATAGGCAGGAAGGCTTATTCTTCTCTATCACTATTTGAACTCCTTTAGTAGAATCATCACCAACAGGGCATTATGAAATGAAAACCCAAAAGTAGCTTTTCTCTTGTTACCAGTAGTTCACCAACTCTGAACGACCATATATGCCCCCCTCACTATTTTTGCCATATGAGCCTATGACCACAGCTAAGAACTTCTTGTTTGTGCCAATAAGTGCAAGAAGAGCTATTGAAAATGTCTGATTGTAATTGTAGAATTACTGATTGGTGGTTGGGGAGTGGTGGTGGAGGGGGCACAATTTTGCATGTGTATTTCGCTTAAGCATCCAGACAGTTGGGGAAATTCCACAGGTCCCAGAACTCTTGTGTCATGTATATAGACAGTCTGTTTCGAGTGAAGTTAGCATCACTTTGTGTAACTCAGTGTCAGTTATAGCATAGTAGACTACTTTCATTATGAAATGAACAGTTGAATGACCAAGCTGGAAACTTAAGGCTATCACCTGGAACAAATCACCATCTATTGCCAAGTAGCTGGAAACATCGGTTTATCAAGAATATGTGCTATATAGAAAAATGTACTTAGTATAAACTAAAATACATGAAAGTGTTACAAAATCAAAAATGTTTTGCTAAATATTGAAGAGCATGGTAGGCAAAAATATTCATGTTTCTTTAATTAATTAACATTTTTAAAAGTCTTTGCAAGTCTTGTACTTTGAATTTGGTGTCAGAATCCTTGGTCTACACTGTAGCGTATGACAGTGTACTGTATAGCAGATACAGTTCTTCTTAAGTTACACATATACTCCTCCACACTGGGAAAATGAATACAGAAGTTTGTGGTCAGTTGAACATAATGATAGCAGATGTCAGATCGTACACATATGGTAATGACACTGTCATGTGCCATGTCTTACACGTGCAAAAATAGGCAAAATAAAACAATGAAAATATTTAATTTTTGTAATGTAGATGGTGGTAACAAGACTCACATGCAGTGCAGCCACATTGTGAGTTGCCAAATGCAACAAATGTGAATATTAACTCTTAATTGACGTACTGATATGCAGCATAGCCTGAGGTCTAGGTTAGATTGAAAGGTTTCAGCATGGCTGCAAGCTGGAAAAGCCAATGAATATGATGTCATATGAATAGTTGTAATTATTGTTATGGCATGTGTTTTATGCAGACTGTACTTTAACAAATTGTTGATTAATGGTATTGGTAGATTCAGTATTCTCAAAAGTTGCTGCAGCTATGGATACTGGTAACCAATAATTGGTCACATGCTTAAAGAGCAGTAAGAAATACCTGTGTGTTTATAGTCATTACCTCCTTACACATTCACATACACTAATAGTGTACTGGGCAAACAACTGTTACATTAAGTACACAGTCTGATCTAATGTGAAAGTATTCTTTATTGACTGCTATTGTGAAAAGGCCTTAATATGTACTGGAGAACAAGTTAACACACTTTATTTTAGTTTATTAACAGTTAACACTGAAGGAATACACTAATACAAAAAACAAAACATATGTTGTTGGATGTGCTTTATTCATGATTTTTCAAATGTAATAGCACAAAGAAAAACCCAGACTAAAGCCAAGGCAGCCTACAGAAATTTAAAATAAGATTCATAATATAAATTTCCAAAAAACAGCAGGCAGCAGAAGACTCAGCAAACACACATCAAGTACCGCACATAAAAATGTCCCAATTGAACATACCTTAACCCTTGAAATACTAATGCCTTTTTCATTATGTATATTGCCAGTGAGGAAGTACTTTATTTGCCTCACAAAAAATTAGAAAAAATGCAAATTTTGTTAATTGTTTTCACTTTTTTTCACAATTTACTTTTTAGAGATTTACTGTTGTGCAAGAAAGGTCCAGAGCACGAAAATATTTTTTAATAATTTCTTAGCAACACCAACACATTTCCAATAATGTGTACTATGAACAGGGGGAGGAGGGAGAGGGATACTCTATGACCATCACTAAAGAATAATTAAAAAATGCAAATTTTGTTAATTGTTGTTGACTTTTATTAACCACAAACACACTTCAAGTAGGGTCCAGAAAATGAAAATATTGAATATGACATTCATTCTGAAAACTTGTGTCTGTTAGGTATAAATTAAGCTTTAATTTTTGGATTAAGTTTAACTGAAAATTAAAACAATTAAGCAATCTAATATAAGATGATTACAACAATATGTACTTTCAAATGAAACTAAATCGTTCCAGAGAGCTTTTCAAGTCTCAGACTTCTATGAAGTGCATGTGCAAACTAAAGTGATAAACAAAAATTTGTACCAAGGCTGGAATTTGAGCTCATGTCTCCTGCTCACTAGGCAGAAGCACTAATCGCTATGCCAGCCTGGCACAGGTGCTTTGCACACCTGCATGGCTGGCCTATGTAGAAATTTTTGTTTGTCACTTCAGTCTGCATATACACACCATAGATATTTTCTTCAAAATTTTAAAATATAAATTAGGGCTTCATGACTAGATTGTCCACCTTCATAGCTGAGTAGTCAATGCAACAAACACTAATGTAGGGGACCAGGGTTTGATTCCCGGTACTGCCAGGGATTTTTCCTTGGTGGGAGGGCTGGACTGAAATGCACTTGGTCTTGTGATGACTATTGAGGAGCTACCTGTTTAAGAGGTAACGGATCCATGGTTGAAACATTGACAATGGCTGGGAGTGCCGCGTGCTGACCTCCTGCCCCTCCATACTGCATCTGACGATGAATGCTGAGGGTGACACAGAGGTTGGTCAACTGTTGCACGGTCTTCAGGGCCTGATTGCAGGGTTTCCTTTATGGCTGGATTACAATATTTACAAAAGGTTCTCCCTTCCCTCCACCCCATCCATTGGTATTGTGAGGGTTAAGCATATCATCAGCTTCCATCATGGTTATAATGGATGCCTAAATTTTTAAATTATTTTCATTTTTCTTGTTTTAACTCATTCAACTGATAAAAAACTGCTGATTAAACATTCTAAAACATTCAAACTCTGCACTTTTGGGTTTCATATTCTGCTCCCACGGCATGTACCTTGTTACATTTAGAAGCTTTACACTAACAGTGGTCAATCTGATTACCACTGGGAAACCAACTGAATTGTTAAGGTATCACCTCGATTCTTAAATAACAGTCAGCTTATGTTTTCTGATATCACAGCTGAGGGGACATTCATCCTAGAATGACCGAACAACATTGGTACAAGCATTGTGGAAGCTCTTTGGGACAGTGCAATGTGACTTCAATGCAAGCTGGACAGTGCAATTGACTAGATGCGCTGCACTAGTGCCCAGTTTGAGTATTCTCATGATACAAGTGTGTCAGCTTTATTGGTGGCTCACTAATGCTGTATTATCCCACTTACCACATTGGTGACCCTGCATTAACTGAAAATATGCACAAATTTGTCCTTCGACTCGATCGAACTTACTGCGTAGTGACAACACTCACCAGTGCTCAATGCTACACATGACAACAGCATCGCGCAATCCGCACCTTCTCCACGTCATGCTCCTTTCTGGCATTATGCACAATCCGGTGTCACTGTACACAATATTGGGACCCTTGTGGGTCCCCTGACTTTATGAATGGTTCGCAATAGGTGCTCCAGCCCACGACACTTCACCAAGTCACCTCCAACCTACCAGAACATCTAACACACAAACTCTCCCACCTCAGCTGTTGCTCATGGATGTCCGTTCATCCTACACAAAGCATGAAACCAATATCACTAACTGACATTAGTTGGGTTCTGAGTTTCTCCGCTCTGACTTTCAAGCCTACGACCACCCTCACACGCCAGGCCACCAACACATTCAACATTAGTGGCTCTGAGCACTATGGGACTCAACTTCTGAGGTCATCAGTCCCCTAGAACTTAGAACTACTTAAACCTATCTAACCTAAGGACAACACACACATCCATGCCCAAGGCAGGATTCGAACCTGTGACCTTAGCGGTCTCGCGGTTCCAGACTGTAGAGCCTAGAACCGCACGGTCACTCTGGCCGGCCATTCAACATTAGTGTATACGGTATAATCCATGCCCCATGCACATGCCTGACAAACTCCAGTATCCATGGACCTTCCTGGTTACCAACATGGTAGAACCAGTCAACGGAATGGACTTCCAGTCCATGCTTATTCACCACTCTGCAATGACTGCAATCTATCGCCACCTCTTCCATGCCTCCACAGCCGGCGTCCATTCCACTCCCCCCCCCCCCACCCCCACCCACCCACCCGCCCCTCCCATTCGCAACATTCTCCACAAATGCATCAAACTTTCAGATTGTGTTCTCCATACACATCAGTGATACACTGCTTGCAAACACACAGACACAACCACTCCAGACAGAAAATGACAATCTTTGGTGTCATATCACTGCCTTCGCCACAGCCCTAGCAGCTGTACACAAGCAGCACCACATGGCAGATAACAAGCAGCTGGACATGGCGCCACCTCTCGTGTGTGGGCACACCCACCTCCAGCACACACCATACCAACACAGAAAATCACTAGCTCCTGAAAGCCACCGAAGGTCAGTAAACCGCAGTGTGCAGCAACTGTTAACAGTGCTCATGGCCTCTCCATCTCACACATAGGCACATGCACTTGTGCTGTTCATGACAGTACCATGCAACACACAATAACCACAAACAGGCCCCACTAAGACATAGACAATGACAGTTAACCCCAGCGGATCTACATCTTGCCAAAGCTGCAGTTAACAGATCCCTTCAAGCAGCAACTCTTCACCCTTCAGATAGTTTCTGGACCTCCAGAATCAAGATCGTTCCCAAGAAAGATGGCTCTATCAGATTGTGTGATGATTGCAGGGTCCTCAATTCCTGAACAGCGTATGACATCTACCCCATTTGAAACTTACAGGTCCTTACACATGCCCTTGCAGGTGCTACAGTTTTTAGTGTGATGAATACCGATGACATCCAAAAGACTGCTATTATTATTGGTGTGTTTGAGTATCACTTTATGCCACACAGGCTTAAAAATGCACACAGACTTGGCCTCAGTTCACTGACAGTCTACTATTCTGCTTCCCCTTCTGCTACACATACCCATCTTCTTGTGTTCCACTGATGAGCACTCACAGCATCTAGTTCTAGTCACACTGAAGGAGGGCTTGAGTGGTGATTAAGGATGTACTTCACTGTTGCAAGACCTTCCTCACCTGGAAACGAACCACAACCTTCAGAAATTCCTCAGAATTCTCAACTTTTACTGCTAACACCTCTGACAGGCAGCTGAATTGCAGATCCTGCTAACAAATGCTTTTGAAATGCAATGAGAAACACAGGAAAATGAAATTACCTTTGACCCCAGAAATGATGGAAGTGTTTTGCCACACTAAAAATTGCCTTGTTCAAGCTGTTACATTGGCACAACCACAAATGGATGTACAAATTGACACTTACAATGGACGAGAGTGACACAGCATTTGAAGCAGTTCTACAACAGACTGTTAATGGAGTGCCACAACCACTTTGATTTTCCCCAAGTAACTCTTGGCCTCACAGTTAAAATGATCAACATTTGACTATTCCGCTGTTCATTACTGAAATGAAGACATTGAAGGTTATCACATAACAATACATACAGTTCATAAGCCATTGGTCAATGCCATTTGCAATCAACCCATAGATGCCAGCCCCCAACATTTCTGTCACTTGGATCTTAGTGACCAATACATAACTGACATCCAATATGTGCACAGAGCCTATAATATCATTACCAATTATTTCTCATGTCTTCCTACAAATGCATGGCAAAAGAACAAACAAATGATCCCATTATCACTCAGTTATTAACTGATGGAAATGCAAGCCTCCAGACTGGACAACACATTTTGCCTTCAACAACCACCACATTACTCATGTGCCATGGGGGCTCATGGACCAAGTCCATGGGTCCTACTAGACTTATGGAGTGCATATAAAGAGGACCTTTTCACTTTGCTCGCTAAACCAATATATGGAAAGCCCCTTGGTCCCCGCATATTACACACTGCCCACATTCAACAACAGTGAGTTGATGTCCCACAGTTGGTACAACACATCAAAAATTGAATACACCACACACACAGATCCCTCTGCCATCACCACATGCATCGCTTAAGTTATTTGTTCTTAGAGATCTTGACCACTGTGACCATGTGATGTTGTGTGATGACACGATATGTCCCACATTGCAACCTCCTTATTGAGGACCCTACAAAGTGCTCAAACAGGGAAACCATACCTTTGACTAATCAGAAACCCACCACTGTTTCCCTTAACCACCTCGAACTGGCATGGATACTGCTGGATGATGACAACAATGCCCGCCTTGACAACCAAACTATAACACATGCATCACAACACTTCAGCTGCCACAAGAGCTATGCAATGCTTCCGTATCTCTGCATAAGCCAACCAACCCACCCACACCTCCAACAACATGGTATAGTCATGACAGAAGACCACCGCAATACCATGCCCATTACCAAGTGTACAGCATCTGCCACAGTACTTTCTCCACTGCAAGAAATGGTCTGAGGACACCTCATGCAAATGGTGGTCATGTACACTCCCACATGCTCCACAAGAAACAATCCGGTTAGGCTCTCTACAGATGTCACACGTGACCCAGCAGTCACTCCTACCTGCATCACCGCAAACAGCAGTGCTGCCTGGAGCTCCTGCACCTGTCGACACAGACAGGTTGCCATGCCCCACAGTGCTCCACACTCTAGGCAGGGAGTTCTGTGGAGACATTTGTCCTAGAGTGACAGAATATCTTTGGCATGAGTGGTGTGGAAGCTCTGTAGTACAGCACAACGTGACTTCAGTGCGAACTGGACAATGTGACTGACTGTAGTTGGAGTCACAAATGTTGGTCGTCGACTTTAGGCTTGTTCTGTGCTCCTATGTCACGCATTCTCCAATAGCCAATGAGCATTCATTGTCCTCTGAGCGCTCTCTGTGAATGCCGTACCCAATGCAACTGATTGTAGAGAGTTATTTAGTGAATTGTTATTATATTTTTTGCGAGTTGTCATGGCTGACGGTAATGGTAAGCGACAAATTCTACACACGCAAGTTAGACATAATCTGCAAGATTCACCCTTTCATCAAACGCAAGTGTCGCTTGGAACTGGCAACAATGCAGTATCCATCCGTTTCTCCACCTGCATCAACCGCCATCGTTCATGGATCGGATTATAGATGCTCTGCACGAGTGCTCTGTTTAATAAAGAGTATTCTCCTGATCTATGTGTGACATCTCTATTGATGGCTTATTACCACCGTAATATCCCACTTCGCACACAGCAATACTTACGATTTACAAGTGTATTCACAAATCAAATCTTTTTTTATATTCATACGAAGGTGTTTCGTTACACGCATGAGATCCACTTCTAGACAGTTGGGATTTCCAAAAGGATGTCTGGTGAAGCATGTGAGGAGGGAATCCTATCCATTTTTTCAACATGTATCCATCTCTGCCAGATCCTCGACAGATGTTATTATTCAGATTTGTTTTAGCGCCAGTCCACTATTGTTAGTGTTGTAACAATATTGTAGTGATGTAGCGCTACAAACTCCATTGTCTAAGAAGAGCTACACGTCCTGGCCAGCGGCTCTATAAATCAGTCGAAGGAGTGTTACATAAATTATATTAGAACCCTGTCGTATGATGTTTCATTGCAATGCTACTAGGGCAGTGACACGGTAGGTAAGTCGAGACGTGGGAGGGCTTACGTACGCGTTGCGGTAGCCGCTTACGGTATCCTGCAACTACAATACAAAACCGGCTTTCCTCGTTCCTGGGATTGGTTTCACTTATACTTTGGATCACTAAAACTTCTTGCGATGATCACTCCTATCTCTCATGGTAAATCACAGGTCGGTTTTTGCCACTGTTATGAGTTATTAACCGTACCAAGTACGGCTTCGTGTTCATTTATTACGTTTGTGGGTTCTCAGTGTCTTCTGTTGCACTACATGCCTTCTGTCTTCTATTATTCAGATTCATGTAATTTCATGCCTTTTTCCCATTAAGATTATAATCCTGATAAAAGTGATAGCTAACACTTCTCTTTAATTTATATGTTTCGGTTACTCCCGAAATCGCGAATGTCGGGTCGATATCAATACTCAGGATCGACAATCGTCTGACGGAGGCAGTAAGCACCTTTGCTGGGATAGGATGTGCCGTGTAATGCAAAGACATAAATATATTATTGCTTTTATACTGATCGGCGAAATTGTTTACAAGGTAATACAAACCAGTGAACAAAAGAAAATAAATGTCTATGATTTCTGTTGTAACCAGTGCGATGTCGTTTCCACACGAGAACTTCAATTTAAATGGAACTCTGAAATTTGAAATTGACAGTTCGAAGACGTAAACATAAATCCGCCTCATATGACATATAGTTACATAAATGTTTCGAAAACGGGTCCGCGACATCTATTGTTAAACGTAACAAGAGACACTCTAGCGGAATCGGTTACATTGTATTAAAGGCTAGGAGGCACCAGGATTCATTGTTCAGACACAGCCTTTAGTAATAGCCTAGTTTCATGATAGCGTTGAAAGACGCTGAAAGACAGTGTTGTCCATTATTTGAATGCTTGAGGAGACGGTTTGCGTTCCATGAAATAGCAGTTTTCCGCATAAAGGTAGTTTCAGGAATCTGCAGCGTATTAAGATTTTTACGTAATTGTTAATGAAACGCAACAGGTCTAATTTCCTTTCGTGCGCGTTTTCTTTGTACATTAAATGCCAGTAGTGAACAGGGCTTACTAACATTTCACGGCAGTTCAGTACAACAATCAGCATTTACAACCGTAAAGATATTTTCAGTTGCAAATGTCAATGGTTTTTGTTTTGTGTGGTTTAACTTTAAAAGGGGCGTGACAGCTTGACCAAAGCATTTTTCATGAGATTAATTTCTCTGTTAAAGGTCCAAATACGGCTATTATTTCTTATACTGCATAGTTTTAAGATGTTTTGCCATACTTTTATACATGGAGCTATTTTCTCTGCTGCCATTTGATTACTGGAAATTTTTGACAGGCTGTACTTTAATAGAAAGAGACTTAACATTTCTTTCACTTACTGGTACCATATTTTATTTTCATGTCATAGGCTGATGATCTGGAGTGAAATAGTGACATTGTCTTACCAAAAACATACCAATCATGGATATGATGTTAGAAGCATACCTCACTCATGATGCGTCACATTTGGATCCAGATGACATACCACAGACAAAAGAAAGTGTGTGGATTCTAGGAAAAGAGTACAAACCACCTCATGGTAAAGACATAACACATAAGTACATATATTGGTAGATAAATAATTACTCTGAAGGGAAAGTGTGACTGAGAGTCAGTTTTAATAATATTTTCCAGTTATGCTAAACTGATGTAGTACTTGATTTGAGAATGAAAAAAGATCATTTGATCACAGTAGAAAACACTCTTCCTTTCAGTTTTCATTTTTGTATTAGAAAAAAGAAATTTAATGATATGCATACTATAGTTATGTGTATTTCAAAAATAGGCCTATAAGTTTGAAATTATGCCAAATAGCAGATAATGACAATAACTATTTATTCCACCTGAGGTATTTCCAGCATAAGAATTTTGAGTCCCCATCTTACCATCATGCTGATACTGGTCTGAACTTATTTCATTTATTTGTCAGTGAGTGTGTACTTTGTGGTTCTCCTCTTCCCCTTCATATCCTTTTGTTGACACAAGTGTCAGAGCGCTCTTCTGATATGTCCCCGTCCAGCTTTATTTCCTCTCACCCTCACATCATCATCCTCAGTGATTTGCCATTTCTTTTTTATGTTTCCCAACCTTTCCCTCACACCTTCCTGAGGAAGGAAGGGGAGGAAGAGATTAGTGTTTAATGTTCCGTTGACAGCTATGTGATTAGAGACTGTGCTGAAGCTGGTATTAACGAAGGATGTGGAAGGAAATCAGCCATGCCCTTTCAAAGAAACCATCCCAGCATTTGCCTGAGGATATTTAGGGACATCATGGAATACCTAAATCTGGATAGCGAGGTGGGAATTTGAGCCGCTGTCCTCCCAAAAGTGAGTCCAATGTGATAACCATTTGTTCCATCTCGCTTAGTCTGAGGAAGGATCATGTAGTTTAGAAAGCAAGGATATTGTCATGTAGTTATATATGTGTCTATTAGCCTTACTAAATATTTTGTGCCCTGGAGGTAATTACTGGCCAGCAGATGGGTCTCATAATTATAAAATTTTCTGTGTGAATTTCTCTTTTGACATAGGCCTAATATTTTCAGTCTTTCTCTTCATTGACATTTAATGAAATGAGTTGACATGTAAATCAAACTGTCGAAACCATTAACCAAAACTTGGTCCAACATTAGTGGCGAATATGACCTATCCAGTTTTGTGAAATATAGATAGGATTCGATTGCAGCTGTTACAAGATGCAAATTGTTGTGGCAGTAAACCATCAAATATTACATGTGCATTCTATAAATTACTTCCGCTCAATGACTGACACATTCCTTCAGTGAGCTAATTATTGCATACTTTCTTGCTTCTTGTTAGATCATAAATTCTCCACTTCTTCAGATATCATTGTTGTATTTTTAATTAAGAAAGAAGATGGTGAAAGAGCAAAAAGTGTGAATAATTTTTTGCATAATATTTTTCCAAACTATGAAAACTTTTTAGTTGAGAAGTTGGAGGCAAAGATTGTTGTTAACTTTCACTTAAGTGACAAAATAATGATCAGTGTGGTATGGACCAAAATTTAGTGGTTTAACTTTTCTTTTATTTCAGAAGATGCTGAGTGTTTTATTGACTTAGCCGTCTCACTGGAAAAAATATTGTGGAAAAACCTTGTACATAAAAGTGGGAGGACTGCCTCCATAGCTGAATAGTTAGCGATGCTGCCTTCAGTCTGAATGGGTTTGGGTTTGATTTCCATTGCCTCCTCGGGTTTTTTGTGGTAGGAAGATATTAAACAGAGTTAATCCGCCGTTGTGATGCCAAGTGAGAAGCTGCTTGAAGAAAGAAGTAGCACCATCACCAGGATTCGTCTGCTGGGGAGGAATTGGTGACATGCTAATCATTTCCCTCTGTCATAACATGCTCCTTGTACTGACTTGTAGGAGGCATTCAGGACAGGCCTAAAGCCTAATTCATAAGTGGTGTTTACATTGTAGAAGTTAGTGTGTTATAGTACCCTCCCTTAAAACATTGGTTGTGCTCACAGACTGATCTGTGATATAACTAGAATTCTACATAAGGCGGGAAGGTGAGATTTCCGGTGAGAGTTGTTGAGGTCAACGAATGTGAAATCAAAGTAAAGTTTATTGTAACAGATGTGCAGTGTAGCCCGTTGTGTATATTTAATGCACTTTTCACGATTACTGGAGACTGGGATACCTCCTGTCTGCTTTGACAACATGTGCACAAATACACAAACTAAGCCCACTGAAATTAGTGAGACAACTGTGGTAAAAAGGGGATTTCGGGCAGGAATAAACTAAAAATTAAATAATAAAAACGATGACACCTTTCAAGACAACACACCGTAGAAAATAATACTCAATAATGCACTTTTCACGATTACTGGAGACTGGGATACCTCCTGTCTGCTTTGACAACATGTGCACAAATACACAAACTAAGCCCACTGAAATTAGTGAGACAACTGTGGTAAAAAGGGGATTTCGGGCAGGAATAAACTAAAAATTAAATAATAAAAACGATGACACCTTTCGAGACAACACACCGTAGAAAATAATACTCAAAACTGCCAAAAATTAAAACCTGACAAAACCATACATGTTGTTGTTGTTGTGGTCTTCAGTCCTGAGACTGGTTTGATGCAGGTCTCCATGCTACCCTATCCTGTGCAAGCTTCTTCATCTCCCAGTATCTACTGCAACCTACATCCTTCTGAATCTGCTTAGTGTATTCATCTCTTGGTCTCCCTCTACGATTTTTACCCTCCACACTGCCCTCCAATGCTAAATTTGTGATCCCTTGATGCCTCAAAACATGTCCTACCAACCGATCCCTTCTTCTAGTCAAGTTGTGCCACAAACTTCTCTTCTCCCCAATCCTATTCAATACCTCCTCATTAGTTACGTGATCTACCCACCTTATCTTCAGCATTCTTCTGTAGCACCACATTTCGAAAGCTTCTATTCTCTTCTTGTCCAAACTAGTTATTGTCCATGTTTCACTTCCATACATGGCTACACTCCATACAAATACTTTCAGAAACGACTTCCTGACACTTAAATCTATACTCGATGTTAACAAATTCCTCTTCTTGAGAAACGCTTTCCTTGCCATTGCCAGTCTACATTTTATATCCTCTCTACTTCGACCATCATCGGTTATTTTACTCCCTAAATAGCAAAACTCCTTTACTACTTTAAGTGTCTCATTTCCTAATCTAATTCCCTCAGCATCACCCGACTTAATTTGACTACATTCCATTATCCTCGTTTTGCTTTTGTTGATGTTCATCTTATATCCTCCTTTCAAGACACTGTCCATTCCATTCAACTGCTCTTCCAAGTCCTTTGCTGTCTCTGACAGAATTACAATGTCATCGGCGAACCTCAAAGTTTTTACTTCTTCTCCATGAATTTTAATACCTACTCCGAATTTTTCTTTTGTTTCCTTTACTGCTTGCTCAATATACAGATTGAATAACATCGGGGAGAGGCTACAACCCTGTCTTACTCCTTTCCCTACCACTGCTTCCCTTGTATGCCCCTCGACTCTTATAACTGCCATCTGGTCTCTGTACAAACTGTAAATAGCCTTTCGCTCCCTGTATTTTACCCCTGCCACCTTCAGAATTTGAAAGAGAGTATTCCAGTTAACATTGTCAAAAGCTTTCTCTAAGTCTACAAATGCTAGAAACGTACATAACACATCTAAAATCACAGTATTCCAATCTCCAGTTAAACTATATAGCTCAGGCCTAGACAAGTATACCAATAATCCCCCCCCCACACACACACACAACCACAGAACCGGTATCCCAATCTCCAGTTCACCTATGTAGATCACCCTAAAGAGTGAAAGTGCACTTATGGTGTCTGCTGCTTTTCTGTTGCATGTTGTAGTTTGTATTTTTATGCGCAGTGAATGATGGGAAGTGAACATGATGAATGATTTTTATGTGCAGTGAATGATGGGAAATGAACACGATGAATGATGAGTCATATAGGACAATACGGTCAAACTCATAAGAAAATAGTTTTTAATAACAGTTGTAAGTAGATCAATGTTTTTTAAGTAAATCACAGAAAAAGATAAGTGAATCAATGCCTTTTTTTTTTTTTTTTTTTTTTTAGTGAAATCATGGGAGAAGGTAAATGGATCAGTATTTTAATTTAATCATGGGAGAAAGTAGGTGCATTAGTATTTATTAGTAATAGTTACATGTTCAGTATATTAATAAACATTTATCCACTTCTCTCTCTTATGATTGAAATAAAAACATTGATCCATTTACTCAGTAGTTACTTATCCACATGACAGTACAATTTAAATTTTATGATATACTCAGTTTTATATGACAGCATTATTTGCATTATATTCCTTTGTGCCATCATGACTATAGCACACTAAATGACACAATAAAATATCTCACAGATACACTGCCACCACATAATTAAACCACTAGAGCATGCCACCTCTTCACACACCGCGCCCTCTACAACAACATTTCACTTCCAGTCCAAAAGACACACACACACTTCGGCGCAATGACATCACACAACACTTCGCAGCACAGCAAACCTATGTCACTGGTCAAAGCAGACAAATGTTGTCCTACAACCAAGTATCCCACTTTTCTGTACAAAGTATTATAACTACAAGATCAAATCAGGAAAGTTGTATTAATTAGATAAAACTCCAATGATTTTACCAGGTAACTAAATTAAATGCATCTGTGTTCATAGTCAATGTAAATTTTAAAATGAAAAGGTGATTTATTATTGTTATTAGTTGAAGAATTGGAGGCCAGTTTGTTGTTTGTAAGCAATGCATGGTAGAACGGAAAGGCTAGGTTCAAATACAAAATTGTCGGTTTGGTTTACCTTCTGTTATAAAATGTGCCATAGAAAACTTCATCTTCCAGACAAAAAGTTGCTTCTGTTAGTCATTCATAATGGGAAGGATCTTACATGGTATACAGTCTCAGTAAAGGAACTTCTAAAGAAGCAGCAACTACTGCACAATAGGTGTAAAACAAAAGACAGTACTATAGATATGTTAAATGAAATATGTTTGGCAATTCAGAGGGCAATACATGAAGCCTTCAATGAGTAACATAGCAGAGTCTTATTGAAAAACCTCTCAGAAACACTGAAGAAATTATTGTCATATGTAAAGATTGTTAGTGACACCGGAGTTAGTATTGACACATCCATAAATGACACTGGAACTGAAATTGAGAGTAGCAAAGCAGAAGTGCTGAACACACTTTTCAGATATTCATATAGAGAGAGACAAAAGTATTGCCACAGTTTAGTACCGCACCACTACAAAGGCAAGTGACATAGATATTAGTGTTAGTGGAGATGAGAAAGAGCTTAAATTGCTAAAACTGAGAAAGTGTCAAAGGTCCAGTAGAGTTCCTCTTTGTTCTCTCTATATAAATTGTGACCAGGCTAACCCGTCTTTTAATCACAATATAGCATAGGTTCCTTAAACAAATTAGTTGGAAGAAAGCACTGGTCACACCTATCAACTACCAGGTTGGCAGATGAAATCCACAAAACTGCCACCCAGTATCATTGATATCCTTCTGTTATAGAATCCTAGAACATATTCTGAGCTCAAAAATAAAGAGGTATCTCAAACAGACTGACCTGCACAATGCCAACCAGCAAGGTTTAAAAAAACAACGGACATGTGAATTCCAGTAATTTTATTTTTTTTTATTTATTTTTTTTTTTTTTCATGACATACTGAAATTCATGGTTCCAGATAATCAGTTAGATGCAGTATTTATTGACTGCCTAAAATTAATTGAGTCAGCTCCACACCACCAGCTATTAACAAAACTTTGATTATTTGGGATATCAATAGAAATTAGGGATTTTAGTCCGATTAAAATTACTTGATAGTTGACATCTGTCATTTCCCACTACAGTATTGCAACATTGGCTGCTGGCTACCATTCCGTTATATGTGGCATGGAAACAGGGCAGGTCACTTCACATATGCCGTTAACGTGTAATGTGGAGCAATGTTGGCATTGCGAGATGCTCTGTCAACAGCTGATTTTAAGTGACCAGTGACAGAACTGCAGCAGACGACACTTTTTGTAGTCCTGAATTTAAATTTGTTTTAACCTAACCAAAACTTTGTGATGTGCAATTTATCTGAGAAAACGATGGCCAACAGTGTGCAGTGACTGAAGCTCAACTCTGCGAGCAAACTCAAGACAGAAAAAATTCTGTTTCAGCACTGAAAAGCAAACTGTAATTTCTCATTGTCAATGGTTACTTGAAACTATACTCACGCTGTTTACCTGAGCTCCCACACTACGAACCAATTAGCAGTCTTCGTTGGCAGTTGGTTGTAGACTATATGTATTATAGACAGATTCCAAATGAAAAAATATTGATAGAAAGACAAAAACGAGCAAATAAAAAAGTCAGTGTGATGATGAGAATACATGGCAAAGAATTACAAAAAAACACATTTAAACCAATTAACTGAATAAAAATAATAATCAAATTATTTTAATTAGATTCAGCAATAATAAAGTTTTGCTACATTTGACAAGAATCATACCTATGCTATTTTACACGTGAGGTATATGCACTAATCATTTCACTATGCCACAACACTGGTTTAAGTAGTTAGATTTTTGACTGTTCTGACCCAGTTGCAACAATCAATTGCAGCCTTCAAAAATTCAGCTTCACACAATATTGTGTGAAGCTTACCTAATGTAAGCTGATCCCTGTTACTATGGTAACAGTATACGAGGTCTGTTCAAAAAATCCACAAAATTTTTCTTCGCTTACCTTTTACTTATTGTGCATGGTCTACTTCGAAATACTCTGCTACACAATTTATCATTGCAAACCTTCGTCCTTTCAATGAGGTTTTCAATTTTGGAAATTAAAAAAAAAAAGCTGCATGTTTGGAGAGTACGGAGAATGAAGCAGCACAGTGATTCTATTTTTTGTGTAACAGTTGTGCAGCAACAGGGATGAATTTGTGGGTGCCTAATTGTGATGCAAGAGCCATGGGATGAACTTGGCGACAACACAATACATTCCAAGATGCTGTGTTGGGATTGCATGACCTGATCCAATTGAAATGTTACATTCTTCTGCAATCTCTTGGACAGTCTCAATCTTCAATTGGCATGCACAACTCGCTGGTGTTCCTGACATGAGCGTTGTCCGTAGGTGTTAAAGGGCGTTTTGAACGAGGGTCATCTTTAACTTCCGTTCGGCCACTTTTAAACCATGTGAACCATTCATAACACCAAATACAGCTTAAGCACTCATCACCATAGGCTTCTCGTATCATTTGATGTGACTCTGTAAAGATTTTCTTGAGTTTCATGTAAAATTTAATGCAGACATGTTACTCCTCTAACTCTGCCATCTCGAATTTCACAAAGTGTGTGCAAAACATTCTACTCAGTACAGTACAGAACAATAACTAACAGACATACAACAATGAAACTTCCAGCAGTTAAACATTAAATATAGGTACCTGCAGGGATGCCAACTGCATTTCACTCCAACACTCCATCGATGTTACAAATGTTCCATAATTTTTTCAACAGACTGCTTATGTAATGCTGAATCACATCTTGCATGAAAGAATCCAGTCATGTGTGATGAAATATGGAATAAAAGTGCTAGAGGCATGATTCGTCATCCAAACACATCAAGAAAGAATCCTGGATAAGGAACTTGAAGTGAATTGACCAACTGTTGTGGCAGTTTGGCAACAGTGAACAGTTTGGGTGTGATGTTGAGCATTCTGATTGGAAGAAACCAGCTACAACGTATAAAGTGTCAACTATCAAGTAATTTTAATTGAACTTCAGATTGAGAATTTTTGCAGATATGCAGTTATATATAGTGTTGCTCATTAAAATTGCAACACTGGAGTGGATTAGGAAAAAAAGAAAATATGGATTGTGCTGTACAGTATAGTATAGAAAGAATACATGATGAAATTTGTAGACGTTTTTGGTAATACAGGCAATGTGACCGTCTTGCCGTTGAGAGGGTACATCATGGATGCCTCGAAGATAGGGGGCAACCACTTTTAACAAATCAGAAATTACCAGCTATATGAACCACAGGTGGTCATATTGTTACACAGTAGCGCCCCTTACTACCATGGCAGATGCCGGGCCCATATGATGACAAATGCAGCCTGGCAAAGTATTTTTTTTTTTTTTCTGCAGGGTGTCCTATGTAGATATGCCCATCATGATGCTGTACACAGAACTGTGACGTGTCTGAAAAGATGACATGATGCCACTACAATGTCCACTTTTGCCGCAGAGTGCACATGGTCAGTGTGCCTCTGCTGTCGCACCACCCGAAAGTGCAAACACAGATTACATACTGCAATCTGTTGTGATCCAGTCATCATTCTGCTACCTGTGTCAATAATTCTTTTGCTTCAAACAAACTCATTTCCTGACTCAAAGTATGTGACATGTCTTTATGGTCCTGCCTGACCAAGCAGACCTGATCTCATTGTTATCTGGCATTAGTCGTGCGCCACTGTTGAGATCCTGGATAACAATGAGTATGGTCCTTCCGAACTGATGAATTCTGTATTCTTGTGACAGTAGGAGAAACCAGATGAGTGCGAGCAAAAGTATCATGGAATGATAAATCTTGTCTGATAGGCCACGACCCTGCAAATCTCACAAACAATCGACATTCAGATGTGATAGTGCATAAACTTTCCTTGCATCTAGAATGCAAATGGAGTTACTCATATGTACTTTTTTGCTGTTCTGCTGATACACAACCAATCATTTGTGTATCCAAGCATTACAGTACTTCAAGACAGTAGTTATAACCAACCGTGTATAATGAGATATTATAAAAATAGCTACAGTACTATTCAGTCAGATCTTGATAAGATTTCAAGGCAGTCCAAAGATTTGTGACTAGCTTAAATGTTCAGGTATGTTAATTTTTGTGATTCATGAAACACAGAAATATAGTATCCTACAACCACAAAATTAGTAAGTCGTGATTGGAATCAGTCAGCTGGTACAAATACTGGGATGTAATAATTTGTGGGGATATGATATGCAATGACCATACAGCATACAGATTCAGGCATAAGTAAAGCAGGTGGCAGAGTTTGTTTCATTGGTAGGATACTGAGAAAATGTAGTCAATCTACAAAGAAGAGTACTTGCAAAACACTTGTCTGACTCAATGTGGAGTATTGGTAGAGGGTCAGTTCATGTGAAATCACAAATTTTCGTGATTTTTATGTACAGTGCTAGTACAGGATGACAATTATTGAACTAATGAAAAAATGTAAATTAGTTACAAACTACGATGTGCACACATGTTATTCAATGTGTAAACATCACTACATATATTCAGATTTAGATTATGACATGTTCGATTTGCCTGCCATCATTGGCAATGACGTGCCGCAGATGAATAGCGAAATTCTATATGACCCGCTGAAGTGTCAGAACGGCAATGCTGTTGATGCCTTGCTGAATGGCTGTTTTCAGCAATTGTTTTAGGATTATTGCTGTACACCTTGTCTTTAATATTGCCCCATAAAAAGGAGTCGCATGTCTTCAGATCCAGAGAATATGACAGCCAATCGAGACCCACACCAGTGATCTCTGAGTGTTCCAAAGCCATAATGCTGTCCCCAAAGTGCTCCTACAGGACATTAAACACTCTCCTGCTTTGATGGGGTTAAACTCCGTCTTGCACGAACCACATTTTGTCGAAATCAGGGTCACTTTGGATAATGGGGATAAAATCATCTTCCACAACCTTCACGTACCGTTCAGTAGTCACTGTGCCATCAAGGAATATTGCACCAATTATTCTGACTGGACATTGCACACCACACAGTCACCCGTTGAGAGTGAAGAGACTTCTGGATTGTGAAATGAGGATTCTCAGTCCTCAAAATGTGCCAATTTTGCTAGTTGACAAACCCTTCCAAGTGAAAGTGGGCTTCATTGCTAAACCAAATTATACTAATTCCCATCATGCCCCGCAATAAACCGTGCAATTTGAATGTCCTAACACAAACTGTTCAGAAGTTATGACAGTTTTATTTCATATAGTTCAATAATTGTCAACCTGTAGCAGTTGTGTGCATGAAAAACCACAAAATGAAAATTTTTTTTGATCTTTTATTTTTGAGTTATTCATTTTTAGTTTCCAAATGATACAATTTTTGTCACTTTTGAAACCTGAAAATGGCCATATCTCAAAAACTAGTTGCTTTAGAGGCCTAAAATTTGTACCATTTTATTCAGTTTCTTACAAGTTTAAAAATACACTCTATTCATGAAAGTGCTAACATTTTCTCAAACAGCTACAATACAAGTTTTTCACTTTAAGTCAGCAAACTTGAGAATCCAATTTGGATCTATGGATAGTTTGATTTGAAAAGTGTGAACATCCTTTGGATTTCCTAAAATTAATTGTTTTTAAATGTACGCAGGATTGCCAGCACCATCTTTCTGAACTGGCCTGCATACAAAGAGTACTTGATACAGTCGACAAATCAAATTGCAGTGAAACAAAATTTATTTCAACCTCTTCTCATTGGAACACCTAATGAAATTTGGCACCAAGAATTGTGTAACTTGCGTGCATATTTTTTTAACACAAAAAATCCAATTTTGAAATTTTTAAGAATTTAAAAAAGTTTGCTTTGGAAAAGGTTGCTTTGAGAAAAAATTGCCATATTTTTAATTGTAAGAAACTGAATAAATTGGTCCAAATTTGTGTCCTGTAAGTCTAATAGTTTTTGATATATGGCCATTTTGTTTTCAAAATGTGATGGAAATTTCACAATTCCAGAAACTTTAAAAATTAATAATTCAAAAATGAAACACACAAAACCATAATTAATTTTGGATTTTTCCATGTTTTGACATGTGGAATAAAATTACAAAATTCGAAATCATTAAAGTACAATTTTTTAAAATATTGATATGACCTTCAAGTGTGTGGAATCCATACCAGATAGATATTTCAGGTATGTTTGGACGTATACAAATAAAGGCAGCAAGAATAGTTTGTCTGACTCATGAGTTACATGATAGAACCTTATTATTTAATAGGAAGTATCCTGCTGTGGCAATTCATTAAGACATACTGGGTGGTTATAATTAAACCTTCTCTATTTAATACATTGTAACATGTAAACTAATCACTGTATGAGCCCCAAACTTGATAGCATTAATGTCAAGTACGTGGGGGAGAGAAATAATGCAGAATCAATTCAGTTGAAACACTTTTAATGTACTGTTATGGTTTATCATGCCGTTACATACTGGTACCATTACTGCTACAAAAGGAACTCAATATGGCACCCACCAGTGCCAGAAGAGTCTGAAAGCACAGGATTGCATTCTGCACAGCAGTACAAAGCATGTCCTTAGGTACGCCGGCTACCTCTCTTGATATGCTGAGCTTCAGATCAGCACATGTGTGAATGCTTCTCTGGTAAACCCTGTCCTTCAGATAGCCCCACAACCAGAAATCACAGGGTGTGAGATCAGGTGATCGTGCCGGCCAAGCATTTGGTTAACGATCGGCTGATAATTTGATTGTTTCCAAATGTGTTTTGGAGAAGCAGGTTAACTTCACGAGCGATAAGCGGTGAGGCCCCCTCCTGCATGAAAACTGTCGTGTTCAATGCGTCTCTCTCCTGTAAAGTGGGTATGACATGCTGGCAAAGCATATCGCAGTAACGCTGGCCAGCCACACTGCATGACTTTGATCCTTGAGTGCTAATCTGTTCAAAAAAGAGTAGGCTAATGATGAATGTACCTGTGAACCCGCACCATACGGTGACATGTTTAGCATACAGAGGTACATCATGCACAGTGACTGGAGATTAAGATCCCCACACTCGGTAATTCTGTGTATTCACCTCACCCATCAGAGAAAAATGAGCTTTGTCTGTCTATAGGATGGTCCAGGGATGGCCCTTGTCAACTTCATTCCTTGTGAGAAACTGGAGAGTGAAGTCAACACACCGTTGTGCATCCTGTGTGCAAGCTGCTGTATGACACGGATCTTATACGGATACCATTTGAGAATTGTTCGAAGCACCTTCCATATAGTGGACCACGGGATGTTCAAGTGTCGTGATACTACACATGCACTGCCTGATCATCGGGAATTGTACACAGCATTGTCTGCCATAGCAACAGCGATTTCATCAACCACCTGTGGTGCAACCTGTCATAACCATCTTCCCGGAGTGATGGCCAGTTCTCCAGTTGGTTTGAATGACTTCTCATCATGCTCTGCACAGCAGGTGGAGAAAGCTGACCCTTCTGTAACCCTTTCAGCTGGTGATATTCTTGAAGTTCAGCTGCCATATTACTGTTGTTTTGATAACAGAGCTTCCTTTTGTCCAAGCGCATGTTGACACGCCACCAAGTGCACTGCAACTGGTCAGATGTGTGACTGTGAATCATGATGGCTGATCACAGTACCTGGTGGCCATTGTTGGAACTGGATGGTGGTTCTGTGACACATGAAAATCGTGCACTCTATACTTTGGACATTAATGCTACCAAGTCTGGTACTCGTATGGTAATTAGTTTCTGTGTTATAATGTATTAAATAGGGAAATTTTATTATAGCCACCCGGTATTATTCAGTATAACCATAGTCATTCATGGTAAACAGAATGAATGTAATACATAGCAGATGTTACATAGTGTTGATGATTAGGATGTAGGATCACGTGAAGGCTGCGAAACTTCTTGGTATCATGATTGATAACTAATTAACCTGAAAAGAATGCAAAACTTGCACATGTTGTATATCACTTAAAAATATTAAAAATGCAGTACCAACAGGTTTTCTTAATGGTGTACCATGCAAATCAGTTACAGGTTACAGTTTTGCGGCCACTCAGAAATCTGTGTTTCCTGGTACTCCGATAGAAGACAGTTACAATTCAACACCAAATAAGAACCAGGACCACTGCAAACCTTCCTTTATCCATCTAGGAGTAGTGACTATCCTCAGTCATTATGCCTTCAACTGCCTCAGTTATGACAGGAAAGCAAGAAAACAAACTTAAGTATGCAGCTTGAAATCCACAGTTACAATGATAGTAAAGAGAGAAATTTTAGAGACATCACAGGTTACTAATTGTCAAAATCCATGGCAGCTTCAAGTATTGGCACTGAAAATGTTTATTGTGTTGCTTCCTGAAGTACCACAGTTGCTGCAGGAAAAGTTTAAATTGAAAATTCAGACTACTCTGAGACAGCAGCCTTTGTATTGAATTCATGTTTTTTGTTTACATTTTCTATTAATGTATTTATATTTTATTTTACTTATATTCCCAGTTGTATTATTCCTAAAATACAAGATAGATGCAATCTCTAGGGTCATGAGTGGTGATTTTGAAAGTTTGGTAATAAACATGGAATTTTGTTTCAGTCACTGATTGAGGTGGTACAGTGTTTAGTACACAGGACTCGTATTTGGCAGGAACTAGCTTCCCAGTCCCTCTGACCATACAAATGTAGGTGTTTTGTAGTAACCCTAAATCAATTAAAACATATACCAGAAAGATTCCTTGGTCATATTTAATTGTCTTCCTTCTCTGTCTTCCATCCCCTTTGTCCAAGCCGAGCTTGTATTCTGTCTTGATTACCGCAATGTCAAGGTGTTGAGCTGCAATATATTGGTTTGATGCATAAGTTCATAGCGTTTTTCTGTAAGTTTAATAAACACTACAGATACACATAACAGAGACATTAGTCATCAGTAATATATTCTCCTTCACTATTTACGACAGTCTGCCAATGTTGGGGTAACTTTTCAATTCCACAACTGTAGAAATCACTTCATTTTAAGACAAAGATCTCCTCGAGCCATATTCGGGGTGCATTTTCATCCAGAAAGCATGCTGTACACAATGGTGGAATGAGCACATTTCATCACATTTGCTAGTCCTTGATACACTGACATTGATCATTGTGGGGTTAATGCATTTATATGATCGTCACCAAACCCCGAAGGTCGTCTTGAACGTGGAGGGTCACTAATGTCAAAATGATCCTCCTTAAAACCAGAAAACCACTTTCTTGCTCTGCTGTGTCCGGTGACATTATGTCTGCACAAGACGCAAATGTTTCTGGCTGCCTCTACTGCTCTCGCCCCTCTTTGAACAGAAGAATTTGTCAGAAATGCTCCGATTTTTCAAATTGGCACTCCATTTACTAGCATCTACAGCTCCACTCACTATCTCCAAATCACAATACATAAACTCAAATAGCAACAGTGAACTACAAATAAAAAATGACAGTTGATAAATAAACCCATGCAACTGGAATACCAATATGCAAAACAAAAATGCTTTGACCCTATGCACCTATCTAATATTGTGGCATAGGTTGTCAGCATATGTGAGAATTCCCATCAGATGTAAAAGTTCTTTGAACACAAATTTCAGCCTTAAGATACGTTTACACTGGGATACATGTATCGCGACATGTATGAGCGACTTGTCAATTTGACATGTCGCGATTCATCACCTCATACAAAAATTCATGGAACTTTTATGTGGGCCCTCGAGCTCATACATGTCGCGTATACATTTCGTATATCACTTTTTGGCCGTATACGCGACATGTATGAGCGACATTTGAAGAACTCGCACATGCGCAGTACTATCATTTCCTGTCGTCTTGTCACCTGCCGCTTATTTTGACGATTAGCGCATGCGTAGTACCAGGCTCTTTGGCGGCTGTTTGAGTTTTGGAGGTGCCGATTGTCGTTTGTTGTGTAGGTATTTGTGTATTGTGTCGTGTGTTGTACCCGCGTGTAATACTTTAAAATTTGCCATGACTTCTTGGTCAAAACAAAATACACTGCATTTTATAGAGGCAGTACGCAGGTATCCTTGTATATGGGATGTGAAACTAGGAGACTATAAGAACACTCAGAAAAGGTACAACGAGTGGGAGGAAATTGCTAAGGCATTTAACGTGTCAAGGAAGGAATGTGAGGACAAGTGGCATAATTTAAAAAACCAATATAGTCGCGAGTTAGCGAAAAGGAAGAGCAGCAAAGGAACTGGAAGTGCTAAAAGCAATGTGCACCACTCTACATGGTATGCTTTTGAAAGTATGCAGTTCATAAGAGACAATTACAAACCACTCTCTCATAGGGGCACACATGAAGTAGTACCAGTAAGTAAATTTGTTATATTATTTTATTAATCATATATTTGGCAACATTTTTTCGTGCTAATGCTTTACATAATGTGAATATTTACAATTTCACTGAAAAACATGATTCTCCATACTGCTATGGTTTGAAGTCCTGAATACTGCAGAAGAATAGAGCATATTATTCCTTTATGTCATCATTTAATAATGATGTGGAACTTATTTTCCATACTGCCATGGGATGGAGCCCTGAATGCTGCAGAAGTATTCAGCATATTCTCTTCTGTTGTCATTCAGCAATGAAGTTCTTCGGCCAGTTCTGGGCAGTGGCTCCAGCACAGTAGGGGTGTCCCTCCAGGACCCAGGTATTACGTTGCCATCATCTCCCTCTCTGTTGTATGTTCCTGCTGGACAATACCTTTGAGATTTTCTGTTTTGAAGAAAATTATGTAAATAAACACAGGCTGGTGCCACCACTGTAGCCTTTTCCGGACTGAGAAGCATTTGCTTCCTCAGCACTCTGTAAACAGCACTTATAATCCCAAATACATTTTCTATTACTCTTCTTGCTCTGCATGCTCTATAGTTAAAAATACGTTGCCAACTATTTTTTTCATGCAGACCTGGAAATGGGTTCAAAATATTTTCCTCTAGGCCAAAGGCTTCATCAGCGACGAAAACATATGGAACAGGCTTTCTCCTACCAGGAAGAGGAGATGATGGTGGTATATTTAGAGTTTTGGTATGTAACATTTTGTAAAATGTGGTGTCTAAGGACACCACCATCTGAAATCCTCCCCTGTGTGCCAACATCTGCATAAATTATTCTATAATTAGCATCAGCAATTGCTAGCAAAACAATGCTGAAGTGCTCTTTATAATTAAAATAAACTGTTCCACTGTTGGGTGGTACCACATTATCAATGTGCCCCCCATCTATAGCTCACAAACACCTGGGGAAATTCCATTTTTCTTCATATTCTTTGGCAATTTTCAGCCGTTCCCCTTTAGTAGCAAGAAGCTGGAAAGAAAATTGTTACTTTTTTAATTTAATTTACGGATGGACACTCAAAAAATTCTCAGTACATTAAGATACTTTGATTATAATGTATGTATAACATACAGCTCACTTTGCCTTAGAAATGTGTTATGTATTTTAAAGGTCATGGAAGCCACAGATGGAGATGGTGAAGGAGAAGGAGAAGGAAGCATTAGTTTCCCTTTTGATGTAACAGAAATGGAGGAGGTGACATTTGCCATGCCCCCACAAGACATTGTGGAAGTGGAAACCACTCCAGTCATCTCTGTGCCTCCACATGAAAGTGGATCTGCAACCGTGTCACCCTGTACCACTCCAAGTCCGAGTGGAAGTGGTAGATCAAGTGCACTGAAGAGAGCCAGGAGAGACCTGGATGAAGAGAGAGAAGGTCTTTTACAGACCTTAAGAAAAGTTGGCGACAATTTATCAGGCAGAAAAAGGGACCAGTTTACCCACTTGGGTGACTTTGTCGCCAATAAGCTCAGATTTCTGTAGGAAAATGGCCATACTAGAATTATGGCAAGACTTGAGAATGGAATATACAGATGTTTGCAGGAGGCAAACGATGAACTAATAGATGCAAATGCAACATAATTTATGGATTCTTTAAAAACATGTATAAATGTTGAAATATACATGTCATGTGCTGTCAAGTACTACTTAATAAAACTAAATACAAATTAATGTTGTTGGATATCTTTACTGTGCAGATAGTGTCCTCAGAAACTGTGATGTTGTATTACTGAGTGAAGCATGTCAGTCGTTCCAAAGAACTAAAAGCTAACCCATTTCAGCAAAATTTGAGGAATTTATGGTGCAAAATGTATGTGCCACTTGTATGTACCCTTGTCCGCTCGTTAAAAGTAATTGTCCTCGTAAAACTATGATTTCATGACAAAACATTTGCATTGTTGCGCGATTGCTAATGCCAACATCTCTCACACGATTGTCGGCTTTAGCATCCGTTGTCAACATTATCACGCGAGGCTGCTGGAATAATAGCAAAAAATTGATATATATGCCAGATGCATGAAAAAATGATAATGTATTACATACTCTGATATATATAAAACTTTTACCTTCACTTCTTGGGATAAAACTTGCACAATGGCCTCACAAACATGAAGAATAATGTTGCATATGGCCCTTTTTGATATTCTATGCAGATACATTAACGTTGGAAAGGAATCCCAAGTGGCCAAAAAACAGAGTGTTACTGCCAGCTGATCCTCTGGTGGAATTGCTTCCCGAAAGTTTGTGTTGGTTTTGGACACAAGAGGAGCCACAAGAGATAACAAACCGTGGAAATCCTCCATACTCATCCTAACATAATTTCTAAAATATGCGCCATCCTCTAGTGTTAATTCCTGAACGAGCATTGTGTAAGCTCCGTGAGTAGTGCATTTGCGAAGAAACTCTCTCTGCCACCATCTATGCTTCCTCCGCCTTTTCTTCCTATCATCTTCCAAAAGAGCAAGTATACCAGCACATAAAAATGTGAAATCTTCCAAATTGTCGTCGGAAGCCATCGCACAGTGATACAAATTAACCAGTGTAAACACACGCTCATACATGTATGAGGTAGATACTTGTCAACTCATACAAGTCGCGATACATGTCGCAAAGTCGCATATACATGTATCTCATACATGTTACGATACAAATCGCAGTGTAAACGCACCTTTATATAGTAGAGTATTTCCCTGTGAACATTCTTGTGTGACTTGACCAACTGTTCACTTGTAATGGCACTGATGTAGTGTATACCATTATAAATGTGCAGGACACTCCAAATTCCGTTAGATATCACCATAATTTGTTGAAAGCCCCAGCATCAACATACTTAGACTAGTTGTGTTGATGAGTCCCATATCCCTTTTTAACCATCATACATGGACAGTTCCCATTTGAACCCATTCTAGTGAGTACTGTGACCATTCAGTACCCATTGTTTACTGAAAGTTTTATACTGCAGGATTTCTCTTACTTTTGCCATGTAGCTCAACAAGTATGAAGCTCAGTCAGATTTTTCTAATATCTCTTCACTTTAGCGATATGTAGACAGACTCGGAGAGTTTTGGTGATATTATCTGTGTGGCAGATTGTTCCACTTTGGCTGCTGTGACTCCAAGGGTTGCAGCAAATGTGTCACATGGGAATAAATAGTAGTTCCAGTACAGGAAATAAATATGTGGTGTGGTAGTGGGATTGACTGTTCATACCTTGTTATTAAAATTTCTGTATGCTGATCTTCAAATACAACTATTACTTCTTTTTCGGAACCTGCAATTAGATTTGCGACTGTAATTGTGTGTGGTGTTGCTTAAGATGATTTTGGCTTTATTCATTGGTATTGATTTCAACTCACATTATTTGTGTCATAATGTTTTCTCTTTACAGTGTTTGTAACCATTCACTTAATATCAATTTTGGCTTCCACATGCTGACTGGTTTGTAGCAGTGACGTGCTTAGTGTGTGCCAAGCTGTGACCAAAATTTTTCATAACATCAGATCTTTTCTGCAAAATTCACACCAATCAATGAATGATAAATCCATTAAGAGCCCACATTACATATAGGCTGTCTTTTATTCCACCTCATTGGAGAGAATCGGCACCTATTGTATTCATACCATTTGTTACTGACATGCTGCACATTTCAAGTGTCCAGTCTGTAACTGATATTTGACAAGGCTAAGATAGTTAAGCAAGTTGACCAGCAAGGGATTAATTTGAAATAGTGTGACCAATAAAATGTCTTATATGTACAGAGCAACACCATTTCAGTCTACAGCAGAACCAGATAAAAAACTCTTAACTGTATGGTAGCCACCACAGCATCTAGCTTAATAATTTGTATCCCTATACATCCAGACATACAAGACACCTTTATGGAGCCACGTACAAAAAAAAAAAAAAAGCAAGTTGCAGGTTGCACATTCACTGCTGCTTGTCCACCTCATTTTACATGTAGCAAAGCAATGCAGATTGCAACATAACTATTTCTCCATTAGCAGATAGTATTTGGCCAACTTCCTCACAATTGCTTGACACTTGATCCTAAGTTTTTATGCGCAGTACCAGACCACAAGCATTATATCGTGTCATTGCTTGTGCTTTAGAACTACTGTATTATACTGTGTGCACATAGCCTAGAAATCTATGTACTTAAAGAAATTAAGGTTAAGACTGTCAATGAAATCATCTTTAGATATTTCACTACCTAGACCAGTTTAGATCCTCACACTGTCCCCCGTTGTGTCTGTGGCTTCACTTCTACGAAGACAAACTTCACAGAGGCCTTCCTACATACAGGGGATGGACAAAAACATGGAAACACCATAAGAAATGTGTGTGTGAACACAAATGCAGATGCTAGCCAAGCCTGCATGTTGCACTGTTGTATTTATCCATGAACAGCATTGCAAGTGTCATTCATGGGCAGAACAGTGTTCTGTGTAGTTGAGAGTATATTATGTTAAGAGCTCAGGGTATTTGAACATTGGCAAATTGTTGGTGATCGTATGGTGGATGCTTTCGTTACCAATGTAGCTGAAATTTTTGCTATTTCAAGAGGCAACATATCGGAAGGTTTATACCGCACACAAAACATCAACTGCTAAGTCACATTGTAGCCAAAAGTGTGTGCTCAGCCAAAAGTGTTTGCTGAATGATCATGGCAGATGGTCATTGAAGAAGATTATGACAAAAAAATAAGAGCATGACAGCTGGAGTAGTTACAGCAGGACTTAATATCACACTCACAAACCTTTCAGTGCCGAAACAACACAAAGGGAGCTCCACAAGCAGGGAATTGCAGAGCAAGCTGGAATTACAAAACCACTCATCAGTGATGCAAATGTGCTGAAGCCAGAAACCCGGACTATGGAGCAATTGAAGATTATTTTTTGGTCAGATGAGTCTTCTTTCACACTGTTTCCAGCTTCTGACTGAGTTTACATCCCAAGAGTGAAACATGATGGGGGTTCAGAGATGGTTTGGGTAGTCATATAATGGTATTTTATTGACCCCATGGTCACTGTGCAAGGTCGTATACTGCCAAGGATTATGTAACTATTTTGACCAGTCAGGTCCATCCCATGTTACAGTGTTTGTTCCTTAACCCAGATAACCCTGACGTCCTTCAAGAAGGACGGCGTTACTCACTGTTGAAATTATTTATTTTTGCGAATAAAGCATTGTTACAATGGACTGGTACGCATTGTTATATGAAGTAGGCAGAGTCAGTTGCGCGCTGCGACAGTCAGTTTGACGGTGTCGTTCATAGTGAGTGAGAAACTGTGTCTTGAAGATAGGGCCGATTTTACCATGGACGAACTGACTGACCTTGTCATCGATGGGTATGTATATTTTCTTTCATATTGCGTCAATAATTCTGAAACGTGTCATATAATGTCTTAAAGAATTAACCTATATTATTTATGGGTTTATATTACGATTGAAAGTTTTCGTCAGTTGTAATTCAATAATGTTTTCAAACGTCCTTCCAGAAGGACGTCAGGGTAATGTGTTGTCATTTTGTATTCACAGCAAACGATGTACACTGATGGAACTTTTGGACATGTTAGAATCAAAAGATGAGGAAATACCTAATGCTGGTGTGAATGTAACATTACACCCTCCTCTAAATTCAACTGATGACATAACAGATGAAGATTCTGGTGCTGAAGAAAATCCAAGTGTAGATAAATTACCAGCAAGTCAGCTCAATGCTACTGCGCTTTGTGATTTGGCCATTTTTACCAATGGTAATGCTGTGAATGCAACAAGGAAACAATCCTTCACCTCTGATGTTGTTCCAGGACCCTCCATCAGTACAAAAACAGCAACAATAACAACAACAACCACAAACAAACCAGCAAGGCTATCGAAGAATAAAGTTCTAAACCTCAAGAAATATAACTGGAAAAGTGGTGAAATTGTTAATCCAACACCTGTGTGGCCTCTAATGTTCACAGTTGGAATGAAGAAAGGGCGAACACCGCTTGAGTATTTCCAACAGTTTTTTGATAACGAACTGCTTCTAATGATGGTCACATACACAAATCAGTACGCAGCCAAGAGAAATAGACTAGGTGATTGTTCAGAAGATGAGATGTTGGTGTTTATTGCAATACTTCTGCTTAGTGGATATGTAACAGTGTCACGCAGAAAGATGTACTGGCAATCAGATAAAGACAGTCACAACGACCTCGTAACAAATGCCATGTCCAGAGATTGATTTGACTTCATCTTTTCCAATTTGCATGTATGCAACAATGACAATTTAGATAAATCAGACCTGATTTGACTTCATCTTTTCCAATTTGCATGTATGCAACAATGACAATTTAGATAAATCAGACCGTTTTGGGAAAATCCGCCCATTACTGTGTATGCTGAATGATAGATTCAAACAATTTGCGCCTCACGTGCGGCATCATTCTGTCGATGAGTCGATGGTCCCATACTTCGGAAGTCACGGGTGCAAACAATTCATAAAAGGGAAACCAATCCGATACGGATTCAAATTTTGGTGTGGAGGCACAAGTGGTGGCTATATTATTTGGCTCGAACCCTACCAAGGAGCTGGCACGTGTAGTAAGGATTATGAAACGAAAGGTATGGGGTACGGTGTGGTAATGACTTATGTTGACCAGTTACTTCCACATGTTCCATATCGAATATACTTCGATAACCTCTTCACCAGCGTTGAACTACTACATGACCTAAAAGAGAGGGGCGTGGAAGCAACAGGAACAATAAGAGGAAACAGAGTTAAGAATTGTACTCTATCACCTGTAGAAAAAATGATAAAAGAAAATAGAGGATCATATGAAGTTTGTTCTGACTCAGCATCCGGGATTTCCATTGTGCGTTGGAATGATAACAATGTTGTTACTGTAGCCACCAACTTTGACAGAGTGCAACCACTACGCTCTGTAGCAAGATTTTCCAGGGAACAAAAGAAAAGGATTAGCGTGCCTCAACCTAACTTATTACACTCCTACAATACTCATATGGGAGGCATAGATAGAGCTGACCAAAATGTATCCCTATATAGATGCTCTATAAGAGGGAAAAAGTGGTATTTCCCGATCATTGCACATTTTATAGACATTGCAGAGCAAAATGCCTGGGATCTTTACAAGCACAATGAAGAACCCATAGATCATCTGACATTTCGTCGTCAAATTGTCACTGCAATTCTTGAAAGTCACAAAAGAGTCACTACCAGCAGAGGACGTCCTAGTAAGAGGGCAAAACTAGATTCTAGATTTGATGGAAGAGAACATTATGTTGCTGAATTACCAACAGATGAGGTAACAAAAAAGAAGAAGCAGCTGAAATGTCGAAGTTGCCACAAAAAAACTACTACTATGTGCACAAAATGTGATGAACCACTTCATGTTTGTTGCTAGTGCATAAAATATGTGTATAGGTTATTTTCGTTGTTTTTTGTATTTATTAGCTGTTTTAGCCTATAATTCAAATTTATTTATGTTTATTTGGAAGTATAAAAACCGAAACAAGTAAATTGCGCGATGTCATATACTTTAAAAACATGTTCCCTTATTGTCCTGACGTCCTTCTGGAAGGACACCCATTTTTGGAAATACTAAATAAAAATAAATACTCAAAATTGTTTTTAATTTCTTCCTTACAACCCCGTGAATGAATTTAGATAAGACATAAATCAATTTTGAAAAAAAAAAAAAAAAAAAATTCAGGACTATCTGGGTTAATGGTAACGCTGTCATCTTGGAACAATTCCAAGATGACAGGGCCTCTGTTTTAAAATGCTCCTGAGAACCATATAGGACCTGTGTTTATCCATTCTGAGATGACCGGAAGCCAACAGCTTTCCTACACCACATTAGGTATGGTTATGTGTTCTTTTTATGGTGTTTTCATATTTTTGTCCACCCACTGTACCTTGCTGTACTTGCAGTTTGCATACAAATGGCACAGCCATAGCCTAGAAGTTGTTCAGGGATAAACCTACCTCTTACAGTGGACTGTCAGCTTTGTGTAACATCCCAACAGATTAAAACTACATAAATATTATGTGAAGATAGGATAGTAGAAGAGAGATACTGTGGGAATTGAAGCTGTGAAGGCATTTCCCGAGCTGTGCCTTGTTAGCTCAGTTGAGAAGAATATTGTGTACTGAAACAAGGATCTGGGTGCAAGTCTTAGTCCAGTGTACTTTATTATCTGTCACAGAGTCTCCTTTTAATAAATATCATACATTTCAAATAGGGGTTCCGATAATTCCATGAAACTTCATGTTCCATCTTTTAGACCATTTTCACCATGTCCCCTTTTGGTATGTATTCTGTGTGTGTTATTAGTATATATGTTTATTCATTAAATGATGCACATATTTTGTAAAATGCTGCATATCTGTAAGTAATAGATATGATTGTACTTTCATTTTTCATGCTGTCACATTGATGGAAATCTAAATTTTGTTTCAGACCTAAGAGTCATAAGAAAGGATATACAAACAAGACTGTGGTTCACATATAGGAGAAGTTTCATTCCAATTGGAGACACTGGACTGACAACAGATAAAGGATGGGGCTGCATGTTGCGATGTGGCCAGATGGTTCTAGCTCAGGCATTAGTTATGTTACACTTAGGTAAGATATTAGTATTGGATCCAGAACAGGACAATACAGCAGAAAAATACGTCTATTACATTTGTTCTTTTAAGATTTTGAGAAAAGTTTAATGAAGGCTGTTATAATCCTGCGCCATAGGGTATGGGTGCCCGAGGCCACCCATCAGTTTTCCCGCTTGCAGGTGCAAGTTGGGGTTGGCTTCCAGCAGGTAGTCATGTATTGTACTGGGTTTGTACCTTGTTCTGCACGTGTGGGGGCCATTTGCTTGCTCCTGATTGCTTTTGCTCAGCTGAGGCATACATCTACATCTATATTCTGCAAACCACTGTGAAGTGAATGGCATACGGTATGTCCCATTTTACCAATTATTAAGGTTTCTTCCTGTTCTGTTCATGTATGGAGTACAGAAAGAATGAGTGTTTAAATGCCACTAGATGCTTGCTAGAATTTAATCTTTCCCTCACGATCCCTATGTGAGCGAGACAGTTCATTGCAGTATATTCCTAGTCAGCATCTAAAACTGGTTCTGAAGCTTTGTAAGTTGGCTTTCTCAGGACAGTTTACATCTATCTTCAAGGATCTACCCGTTCAGCTTCCGCAGCACCTCTGTGACACTCTTGCATGGGTCACACCAACCTGTGACTATTTGTACTGCCCTTCTCTGTATATGTTCAGTATGCCCTGTTAATCCTGTTTGGTACACTTGATCAGTATTGTAGAAAGGGCCACACAGGTTATTTGTAAGCAATCTCCTTTCTGTACTAATTGCATTTCCCCAGTATCCTACTAATAAACTGAAGTTCACCAGCTGCTTTACCTGTGACTGAGCCTATTCGATCATTCCATTTCTTATCCCTAAAAAGTGTTACACCCAGATATTTGCATGAGTTGACCGATTCCTACTGTGATACATTGATATTATAGTCATAGTATACTATGTCAGTTGTTTTGTGAAGTGCACAGTTTTACCTTTCTCAACATTTAAAGCAAGTCATCAATCTTTGCACCACTTTGAGGTCTTATCAATATCTGACTGTATATTTAAGTGCCTTTTATCACACAGTACTACATTATAGATAGCTACAGAATCAGCAACAAGTCTGAGGTTAATATTAATATTGTCCTCAGGTCACTAATATACAACATGAACAGCAAGGGTCCCAACACAGTTCTTTGGAGCACACCCAAAATTATTTCGATATCTGATGATGACTCTCCAACCAAGATAACATGCTGCATCCTCCCTGCCAAAAAATCCTCAATCCAGTCACAAATTCCACTTGATACCCCATATGATCGTACTTTTGACAATAAGCGTAGATGTAGTACTGAGTCAAATGATTTTCGAAAATCAAGAAATATTGCATCTGCCTGACTACCTTGATCCAAATTTTTCAGTATATCATGTGGGAAAAGTGTGAGTAGGGTTTTGCATGATCAATGATTTCAGAATATGGTCACATAGATTACAGTCAGGCTACTTCACTGCCTGTGTATGAGCTGTTTGTCTCCTAACATTTTGTATCCTGAAGTGTGAAATGTCTCAAGAGATTTCAGTGTAGTTGGTTAGAATCTGATGTTTGTAGTTGTTGTTGTTGTTGTTGTTGTTGTTGCTCTTAATGCTGCTCTGTCCTGTGCAAACCTCTTCATCTCCAGTTAACAACTGCAACATACATCTTTCTGAATCTGCTTACTGTATTCATCTCTTGATCTCCCTCTACAATTTTTACACCACACACTTCCCTGCAGTAGTAAGTTGGTGACCCTTTGATGTCTCAGAATGCATCCTATCAACCGATCCCTTTTTTTGTTCAAGCTGCGCCACGAATTTCTTGTCTGCCCAATTCTATTCTGTACTTTCTCATTAGTTACATTATTGACCCATCTAATCTTTGGCAGTCTTCTGTAGCACCATATTTCAAAAGTTTTCATTCTCTTTTTATCCAAACTGTTTGTCATCCATGTTTCACTTCCATACATGGCTACACTGCAAACAAATGCCTCCATAAAAACTTCCTATCACTTAAATCTATATTAAATGTTAATAAATGTCTCTTCTTCAGAAATGCTTTTCTTGCCATTATCAGTCTACATTTTATATCCTCTCCACTTTGGCCACCATCAGTTATTTTGCTACCAAAATAGCAAAACTCATCTACTACTTTAAGTATCTTGTTCCCTAATCTGATTTCAATTTAATTTGACTGCATTCCATTATCCTTGTTTCACTTTTGTTCATTTTCATCTTAATCCTCCTGTAAAGGTACTGTCCATTCTGTTCAGCAGCTCTTCCAAGTCCTTTGCTGTCTCTGACAATGTCATCGGCAAACCTCAGCATTTTTATTTTGTTTCTCTGAAATTTTTGCCAAATTTTTCTTTGGTTTCCTTTAACGCTTGTTCATTGTAAGTGTTGAATAACATCGGGGATAGGCTACAACCCTGCCTTACTGCCTTTTCAACCACTGCCTCCCTTTCATGCCCCTCGACTCTGATGACTGCTGTCTGGTTTCTGTACAAGTTGTAAATACCCCTTCGCTCCCTGTATTTTATCCCTGCTACTTTCAGAATTTCAGTGAGAGTATTCCAGTCACCGTTGCCAAAATCTTTCTCTAAGTCTACAAATGCTATAAATGTAGATTGTCCTTTCCTTAACGTATCTTCTAAGATAAGTCATAGGGTCAGTATTGCATCATGTGTTCTTACATTTCTCCAAACTGATCTTCCCCGAAGTTGACTTCTATCAGTTTTTCCATTCTTCTGCAAAGAATTGTGTTAGTATTTTGCACCCATCACTTATTAAACTGGTAGTTCAGTAATTTTCACGCCTGTCAGCAATTGCCTTCTTTGGAATTGGAATTACTACATTCTTCTTGAAGTCTGAGGATATTTCACCTATCTCATACATTTTGCACACCAGATGGAAGAGTTTTGTCATGGCTGGCTCTCCCAAGTCTTATCAGTAGTTCTGACGGAATATCGTCTGCCCCTTGGGCCTTGTCTCAACTTAGATCTTTCAGAGCTTTGTCAAATTCTTACCACAGTATCGTATCTCCCATCTCATCTTCATCTATGTCCATTTCCCTTTCTATAATGTAGCTTTCAAGTTCATCTCCCTTGTATAGACTCTCTAAATATTCCTTCCACCTTTCAGTTTTTCCTTCTTTGCTTAGGACTGGTTTACCATCCGAGCTGTTGATGTTCGTACAGCTGCTTCTCCTTTCCCCAAGGGCCTCTTTAATTTTCCTATAGGCAATATCATTCTTTGCCCTAGTGAAATATGCTTCTAAATCCTTACATTTGTCCACTAGCCAATCCTACTTAGCAATTTTGCACTTCCTGTCTATATAATTTTTTAAACATTTGTATTCCCTTCCACTTGCTTCACTTTGCTGCATTTTCAAATTACCTACTATTTTTCATCAGTTAAATTCAGTATCTCCTGAGTTGTCTAAGGACTTCCAGTAGGTCTTGACTTTTTACGTATTCGATCCTCTGCTGCCTTCATTATTTTATCTCTTAAAGCTACTCATTCATCTTCTACGGTATTTCTTTCTTCTGTTCTAGCCAACCATTGCTTAATGCTCCCTCTGAAACTCTCAAAAACTTTGGTTATTGCAATTTATCCGGGTCCCATCTCTTTAATTTTCTACCTTTTTTCAATTTCTTCAGTTTTAATGTGCAGTTCATAACCAATAAATTGTGGTCAGATTCCACATTTGCCTCTAGAAATATCTTACAGTTTACAGCCTGGTTCTGAAATCTCTGTCTAACCATTATATAATCAGTCTGAAACCTTCCAGTGTCTCTAGGTCTCTTCCACGTACACAATCTTCTTTTATGTCTATTAAACCAAGTGTCAGCAATGATTAACGTATGCTCTGTGCAAATGTCTACGAGGCAGCTTCCTCTTTCATTCCTGTCTCACAGTTCACATGCACCTATTATTTTCATTCTCTTCCCTTTCCTACTATGGAATTCCATTCCCCCATCTCAATTAAATTTTCATTTCCTTCAACTATTTGAATAATTTCTTTTACCTCATCATACATTTCTCCAATCTCTTCATCATTTGCGGTGCTAGTTGGCATGTAAATTTTTATTACTGTGGTAGGCATGGGCATCATGTGTTATAGGACTATGGAACTTATTTTAAGTGCATGCATTATAAGTCTCTTGGTGAAAGAATATCCCATCTTCATAAATTAATATGGATTCCTTGGAAAGAGATCTCGTGAAACTCAGCTCAGACTCTGTTCATCCATGAGATCCAGAATACAATAGACAGTGGCTCCCAGGTGGATGCCATGTTCCTAGACCTTCACATGTCGTTCAGTACTGTTTCATACTGTCATTTCAAGGACAAAATGTAAGCTTACTGAATACTGGTCCAGATTTGTGACTGGTTTTAAGACTTCATTGCAGATAGAACTCGACATGTTGTTATCAGGCAACATGTTAGTTCCTCCCACATATATCTTGTGAAATGTCAAGATAAGAGAATCAGAGAAGTTAGAGCTCATGGGAAGCTTATCAACAGTCATTCTTAACAGTATTCAGAAATGGAACAGAGAATGGCAGAAATGATAGTATACCAGAAGCACCCCATGCTAAGGTGGCTCGTGGAGTGTAGATGCAGAAACTCTCCTGCATATGTTGAGGACTAGCACTCAAGGAAGTAAGGATGTTGGGGAAAAATGGATTAGCCACAGCCTAGGGGATTGTTACCATAATGAATTTTGCACTATGTATTGCAGTGTTTTCTGCTTTGAAACTTCCTGACAGATTAAAAGTGTAGGAAAGAAGTAGATCGGCACTGATGGAAGAGACACTGGGAGGGTAGGTCATGACTCGTGGACAGCTCAGTTGGTAAGTGCATTGTCAGTGAATGGTGAAGTTCTAGATCTGAGTCCTGGTATGGCACACAGTTTTAATCTGTCAGACAGTTTCAAAACAGCATACTCTCCACTGCAGAGTGAAAGATTCAGTCTGGACAGATCCATTTCTTTTTGATTAATGAGGTTATTGTTGCGTATCTGAGAAATACCGGCTGTGGCCATTGGTACAAAGTTTATTTTGAAAAAAACAGTTTTTGAAAAACAATTATGAACCTGTTATCATAGCATCAATTCAGTTGAAAATAGATTTATTTTAATATTTCATAAGGAAGATGATGGCAACTGTTCAAGCACATAAAGATCACTGTATTCGTTTCTTTAAAAGTCTTGTCATCACTTTTTTCAGGAAGAGACTGGCGCTGGTCAGTAGACACAAAAAACAGCACATACCTAAAAATTCTTCACATGTTTGAAGATCGTCGTGCAGCTCCCTTCTCCATACATCAGATTGCATTAATGGGTGCGTCAGAAGGGAAAGAAGTCGGACAGTGGTTTGGTCCTAACACTGTTGCACAAGTTTTAAAGTAAGATTAATGTAACTAAGGCTTTATAAATAGTGCAGCATAACTTTTGTATTGCTAACATATGTTTACCTTTCCAGGAAACTTGCTGTGTATGATGAATGGAGCTCACTTGTTATCCACATTGCCCTGGACAACACTGTAGTCATTAATGATATCAGTAAGTCAAACATGATTATTGCACATTCATATATTGGCTAATGGGTGATATCCTGTAGATACTGCTTAAAATGCTATTTAAAATCTTATATTTAGAGTTTCAAATATATATAATGTTAAACATTTATATTTTTGGAAATTTTTACATCTTTAGTGATTGACTACAACATTTTACAGTGTTTTGCAGAAACCTCTATTTCGAAAATCCTGTATATCATGTATAAAAATTGCATTACATGAATGATTTCTATCTACCTGGATTTGAGACTATTGGCTTGACTAAATGGATATATATATATATATACAGGGTTTGTATGAAAAATATTAGGAAAAGTTTCAGTGAAATAGATTTATTCGAGATATTGCTACAATGCCTAAAGTTATTCATACAGCCCAAGTGCCGACACACTTTTGTCAGCAGCTGTTCCTCGACTCAAAGGCTCCCTGGTAGGCGGATTCTGGAAGGTCATTAAGGATGCACATGCAAGTTTCTTTGATGGCACTTGGGTTCCATGGTGGTGTCCTCTGAGGGAGAATTTCACTTTTGTGAATAGGAAATAGTAGGCTGGTGCCAAGTTTGAACTGTAAGGGGCTTGGGGAATCATCGCGATGCCACCTGTTGTCAGGTAGTCGGCCACCATGGAGCAGTTTATATGCCCCAGGACAACTGGGAAATCTAGGAAAACCCTGGGAGTTTTCTAATCCACGAGAATCTGGGAAAAACATGGGAACTTTTTGCTGTTTTAATTTTCAGTTAAATTTTTGTAATTTTGGTTGGTAAAGAAATGATTCTCTAACAAAGAATTTTCCTTTATCCTACTACTCCATAATAATACTGCAGCAGTAAAACATAAATGAGAGAATAACACCAAAAGAAACTTCAGTTACAAAGGAAATGTGCCATTCACAACAGCAAAACACACTGCACAACAATCCTCTGCCAACAGCAAAATGTGTCAAAGACTATGCAATACTTCTTTAACAACAAACTATATTCAGTGAGTGCAACATCACAACTGTTTACATTTGTAACAGGTTGCGGGAAAGTATTGTGAATGTTGGTTTGAGAAGCATTACTTAGAAAGCAAATTTCTGTTTATGCAAGATGAATTACGTTACACATGAGAATGTGTGTGATGAATTTGTTAAATCATGGAGCATTTGATTCTCATTCAAAACGTAACAATTCAAGGACCAACCACTTAGAAAACGTTTGAGTCCAGAAGACCAGCCATTTGTGCCATTAAATAAAATAAAACTTCACTGGCGCATTTGCGATTAATATATCTTAAAGGGTAAAACATGCTAAAAAAGACCAAGTTTCAAAGTTAGCCTTCCATATTTATTTTAGTGCCTTCATAGATTACAAATTATGCAGTAACAATGGCAAAAAGTACAATTATCCTTCAAAAAACAGTGCAATTTGAGTTCTTGGGCAGTTTCACCTGTGATTGGTTTTTCTATGGAAAAGTCCAAGTGCTCGACAGAACATATATTCAGTCAGGTAACCCACGAAATTTTTGGTTCACTGTAATGAAGTTTATAATTGTGCATGTCGGAAATATTCAGCTGCTGCGGTTCATGCTGCCTGATCACACACTCGGGGGAAGGGGGCGGGGGGACAGAAAAAAAATTGAGTGTTGCCACACATTAAAGATCTTTCCAAAATGCAATTCTTTTTTTGTTTTTGCTGCATTATGAATCCTAAGGTGTGGGAAGTTCTACAGCAGTGCATAAAGCCTTCACCATTCAAAGACTGACAAGTTTTATATCTCCAGTGGAAAGTATATTATCACTTAATTTGGAAAAAAAGTACTTTCACAACAGGATATAGTGTATTTTCATCCAGGAAAAAGAGTATTTTTGCCTGGGAAAAGATGTATTTGTATTCAGGATATCTGGGAAAAATCCAGGATCCCCCCCTCCTCTATCTGTATATACACTCTGAATTTCCAATTCCCAGTTATGACTGGCCTACGTTGGTTGACCCTTCTCTTCACTCTTCTTACCGCTTCTAGGTAAGAAGCACTGTTCCTCCAGTACAAATTCATAGAGAACTACCCCTCTCCCATCGAAGAAAACAATGACCATGGGTTTCATTCTGGATTTGCTCATTTGAGCATTGGATGAGGTGGTGTAGCAGTGTGCCATTCGGAACTTTGCTAGTTTGTTTCTGGGTCATATTTGAATATCCAAGTTTCATCTCCTGTGATTACATTGTCCAAAAAGCTGGGATCTGCTTCAATGCACTGCAAAAGGTCTTTGTTAGCAGACACTTACCTCTGCTCTTGGTTGCCCATCAAGACCTCCAGGGCACATTTAGTGTAGATATTTTGCATTACCAAATCTTTAGTGATAATGGTTTGCACTGCCATCTTATCAATTCCAGTTGCATCTCTGACTATGTACACACATAACTAATGGTCAGAATCCAGCGCTTCATGCACATGTTGCACACTGTTGTTGGTTCTTGATGTTAAAGGCCTTCCAATGTGGGGCTTGTCTTCCACACTCTCTCGGCCATCTTTGAAGAACTTATGTCGCTTGAAAATATTAGTTGGTGACATGCTCTCATGCTTGACAACTTGACGAATCATGGCCAATGTCTCCATGTCTGATTTCCCCAGTCCAACACAAAATTCGATGGTGTGCAGCTGTTCAGTCGTTTGCTCCATTTTGCATTTGCACCAAGTCACTGAACTGCGTTCCACTAGAAACACAATCTCACCTGAATGAATGCTCCAAGTGAGTGGTGCTTGGCTCTATGTACATTTAGTTTGTTTGTACAGAAAAGTAACTTTGCATAAGAAATGAGATGATGAACTTTGCCTTCTGCAGGCCATTAATTATTTAAAATGATGTTAAATAGTAATTAATAACAGTAACAGAAACAAACGCAATCATAAATATTCATGAACATGATAAAAATTACAGAGTATCACATACTTCACTAGAAGCATGTATCACCTACTCCTTTATGTATCTGATATTTTGTATTTCATTAACCAGCTGTATAATAAACCAGTTATCTCAAGTTCCTATATTTTTTTGGAGATTTGATGACTGTCATCCTGTGCATTAGTGATAAAGAAACTTGCTACATATTCCTTATGAAAATATTTCTTGTAAACATAAAATTCTTGCTAGATAACAGGCTTCTTTCTGCAAAAAAATAATTTCGCAGTGGTATCACCAGAATGAAAGGTTGGGAAACTGAGATCTTGTTTCCTTTTTCAGACAAAATTGATAATGGCAGATTTTCAACATAACTTGAGTCTCTAGTGTCTTAGGAAAATAAATCAGTATCTTGCATGTAATCTCATTCTGTGTTGAAAATGTTTTGTTTTGATGTAGATGGGTAAAGTGATCTCATGATCAATTGAATTGAAGTCATCTACGTCGTACCTTGATGATGGCAGGAACACGTCATGACCAACTTCACAAGTCACTAAAAGGCCAGGGGAGCTATCCTGATCTATGACTACTCAACCATTGACCACAACTCATGGAGACTGATCGACGGTGGGTTCAGAGTTTCACTTTTTGCTCAGTCATGTTCCACATCTATTCAGTAGAAATGTGGTTAATGAAAGGGGGAGTGGCTACAAGTGTCCCAGTGTCTGTGGAGTTTTATCGAACGGTTCTGACACATTTCAGAAGCAATGTGATGGTGCACTGTCTGCATAAAAGTACAAGTCACTTGTGGAGTGTTGTATGCAAATAAATGAATGTATATGGTTGGACAATTTCCTGTAACATACACCCTTGAGAGATGATGCCAGACATATGGGGGAACACCATTTTATCTTGCATGCAAAAATATCTCCATCATATGCTTGAACAGTACCTCTTGGCAGGCAGGATGCATTGCCTCATGTTGTCTACCGACATACTCGTGCTCTACCTTCAGCATATACAAACCTGTATGATGACTCATCAGTTCAGGCAACCAATTTCCATCTTTTAAGAATCCAGTGGCAGTTTTCCTGCATCCATACTAATATCTTTGTCATATTATGTGTGGTGAGTAGAGGTACATATATAGGGCTGTGGCTTCTATATCTCATAGTATAGTGGTGGTTCAAAATGGTGTTGCTGTTCATCAGTTATTGTCATCCATAATAGGGGAGGATTTACTGTTTTTGGGTATGCCTATCGGCTGTGATATTTGAATGTATTGCAGTCAATGTGTTGTTGCCCATAGCATTTGACTCTGATAGTGGTTGTTCTTCCTGATTTGAAGTAACCAAAGTAAAGCATTTTAAAAGTATTTGTGGCTCATCATGATATTCACCAACAATCCTTGACATGGTTCACGTGAAAAGCAAATTGTATGCATGACTTTGAAGGTCGTGTGTCCCATGTGTTGGGTACCCACTACATGAAAAGCACACTATCTGTATGACTTTGAAGGTGGTGTGTTCCATGCCCACTATCTGGCCATGGGAAAACCACTGATCGTTTGTTTTGTACAACTTGTGCTTGATTTTCATGCTGATTGTGCAAAAGGATCTGACAATATCCCAGTCATACAACATGCCATCCAATATATTTGCTGTGGTAAAAGTAGTGTTCTCTCCAGTACTCTCTGTCTCTAAGTGCTAATCTCAGCAGCCCTGTTCGAGGTTTTTATAGATATTTGTGCATGAGTTAATTTTCAATTTTGTGTGAATCTTTTGTTAAATTAGTAAGCTTTTGTTTGCTTTAAATTTTAGTGTATCTATCTTTCCAGATCGTTTTGTTTCAATGAAATAATGTATCAAACAATCCTCAAACTTTAACAACACAAAGTGTGGTGTTTAACAAATTCTATGTGGACACAGTGTGCAGAGATAAACAACATCTATAAGATCCATTCTTTTTCCTTCAGTTATTGCTATGTATTACAGCATCAATCTGAATTATGTATATTTGTTACATATATATTTGCAACATATTGTGACTTTAACTTTTAAACTCATCTCCCAGTCATTTGCTGGTAATTCTCTATTTTTAGCCGCCTGAATATATCTCAGGGTCTAAATCAACACTTCTTCAAGTTCCTGTGTTACAGATTAAATTACATGAAGTAGTCCTCATAATCATGAGAGCTTTCACATATTTTACTACATTTTTGGTAATAGTACAGGCTAATTATAATTAAAATTAAACTTTCAAACAGCTGTAGAAATAACGCCACTGGTCAGAATGACGTCAAATTGCAACGTAATATTATTGGAGAATGGGGAAAATGTATGGCAGAAGAAAAATAAATAGTTACAAAATGTAGCAATAGATGGCAGTGTAACTATCATAATTTAATAGTGGTCGGCTACAAATGACAAATAATCACACAACAATGCCTAAGGTGTATGTTTGATGCTAAGCAAACTGTACTACTCAGTGTGCATGGGTGTACATGTGTGATACTGTTAGTTACGTAAGCCCATCCACGACGAGGTCATATCACTTCGGATGGGAAAAATCGGTTTTTTTATTGTCCTGAGGCCAAAAACCACATAAAAAGCATAAATCAAAATTAAATCGGATTATTAATTTCTGAGTGACTGGTGCAAAACATGTCCAATATGCTGTCCACAGTTTTCTGCAGCAAGTTGACATCGAGAAACAGCATGTTTCACAACTGATCAAAGTGTTTCCAGCATCACATTCAGAATGTGTTGCGCAATGCGTGCCTTCATTGCAGCTAAGTTTGCAATCGGAACACTGAACTCATCATCTTTCAGATTGCCCCACAACCAGAAGTCACATGGATTAAGATCAGGTCATTGAGACAGCCAGGCTGTAGGGAAATGGCAGCTGATAATTCTAGCAGTTCTGAAATGGCGCTTCAGCAGCTGCTTAACTGGATATGAAATGTGCAGAGGTGCGTCATCTTGCATAAAAATGATCCCATCCACACATGCACGCTGTTGGAGAGTTGACGTGGTTGTGCAAAAGACACTCATCGAGCTTACCAGTGATGGTACAGGGAACAGGACCGGAAGCATCTGTCTGTTTGAAAAAATATGACCCTATGGTAAATGATGCTGTAAACCCGCACCACACAGTGACCTTTTCAGGATGAAGTGTTACTGGTTGATTGGCCCACATTCAACAATTCTGTGAATTGACATATCCTGTCAGATGGAAGTGGGCTTCGTCTCTCCACATAATCTTCCAGGGCCAATCATTGTCCACTTTCATGCAAGCAAGAAATTCTAAAGCAAAGGTCTCTCTTGCTGGCAGGTCAACAGGAAGCAACTCGTGCAGATGGGTAATTTTGAATGGATAGCAAAGAAGGATGTTTCGCATGATTTTACGCGCCACGCTCATGGGTATGTCCATTGTTTGGGCAATTCTCTGTGCACTACATGTTTGCACACCACCACTCGTCTCCTCCTGCATTGCTGTGGCCACTGCTTCCACTGATGTCGAATCAGTTCGTTTCCTCCCTCTACCAGGTTGGCACACCAAAAGACCCCGTCATTTCGAATTTCCAAATCATTTTCTCCAGACCCCACAGCAGTCATCGGACCAATGCCGTTTTTCAAACCATTCAGTGTCTGGAACTGCAGAGCGACATGTGCACAATCATCATTCTTGTAATTCAGCTTTACAAGCAGAGCATGATTCTGCATTGAGGCAGTCATGGTGAACGTTGCAAACATGAAAGGAGGAAAAGCAGTGTATCCCCTGTGTTTATACCAACTTCAATGGGTCGTGCATATGACAGGTGTTTTCATTTACGTATTCTGACACATACAGTGCCATCTATTGATCAATTTTCACACTATTTTTTCGCTTCTCCTATATATTTTCCCCCTTCTCCAATAATATTCCGCTGCAATTTGACATCATTGTGACCAGTGGTGTTATTTCTACAGTGTTTTGAAAGCTTAATTTCGATTACAATCGCCCTGTACATCTCATAGAATTCTGTATGACAATGTGTATACTGAGAATTCAATAAAATCATGTGGCAGACATAATGCAATGTATGCTCAATGAAAAATCCGCAGAGCATCTTTCTACAGTGTCCCTTTCGAATGACACTGTTCCATGTTGAATTAATGATCTTAAAGACTATAGCAAACAATAACTAGTTGGTCACTTTCAACACAGCAAATTTGTCTTGCAAATGGTTGAGTTGACTGATGTTGCTGGACTACTGGACAGCCACATAGATATTCACTCAAAGAAGACTTGCTTATTGTGCATCACAGCCAATCAACGCTATTGGAAAAGAAATTTTTATCATTATTAGCAATTTTTTTTTTAAATATACCATTGTGACTTGAATGATTATATCAACATTTGTACAAATAGGACCAAGGCAGTGAGTGGTGAAACAACAGGAGCAGTATCACTAATAAAAAGTAAAGTGCCTAACTGCAATTGCAGCCATTGTATCCTGCATAGACGAGCACTCATGATAAAGTTGATGGTGCAAAATCTAAAATTAGTTCTTGATGAAGCAGTAAAAATAATCAATTATGTTAAATCGCACCGTCTGCAGTGCTGACTATTTTCAATGTTATGTGTAGATTACAGGAGCAGCCATGACACTCTACTGCTCCAAACAGATGTTAAATGGTTATCGTGGGGTAAGACGTTATTTGAACTAAGAGCTGAATTATTATAAGCTTTTATGACTGACTCTTCTTTTAAATTAAAAGATCATGTGAGTGAAGTAACTTGGTTGTTCAGGTTAGCTTTTTGAGGAGATACATTTGGGAAAAATTAATGAATTAAATCTATCTTTACAAGGAAAACAGAACATTTTTCAGTACTAATAAGAAAAAAACCACCTTAAAAACAAATAGAATTTTTTATTATTTGTGTTGCCAAGAGAAAACTAGAAAGCTTTTTAATACTGAATGTGTTTGTTCGTGAGGAAGCAGGATTACCAAATGAAATACAATGATGGAAAAAAAATCACTGCACCAAAAAAATAATTAATGGAGAGAAATGAAATTACAGGAACATATTTGTCTAGGTAACCTATTTAAGATCACAGCTTAATGTAAGTGTGAGATAAACCACCGCAAATGTGAAATGCTGGTACATTAATAACTGGTGTAATAGCCAGAATGTTGAATGCAAGCATGGAAACATGAGTGCATTGTGTTGTTCAGGTGCCGATTGTCAGTTTGTGTGACGGAGTTCCATGCCTGTTGCATTTGATCGGTCAATACGGGGATGGTTAATGCTGTTTGTGGATGACGTAGGTGTTGTCTGATGGTGTCCCATATGTGCTCGATTGGAGACAGGATCTGGTGATTGAGCAGGCTGTGGCAACATGTCGACACTCTGTAGAGCAGTTGGGTTACAACAGTGGTATGTGGGTGAGCATTATTGTTTTGGAAACACTACCTGGAATGCTGTTCATGAATGCCAGCACAACATATCGAACCACCAGATTGATGTACAATTTTGCAATCAGGGTGTGTGGGGTAACCATGAGAGTGATCATGTGTTTAGTAACCATGAGTGTGTTCCTATTGCCAAGACAAAATCGCACCCCAGACCATAAAGCCAGGTAAAGGTCTAATGTGTCTAGCTTGCCGATAGGTTGGTTGCAGGCCCTCAACTGGCCTCCTCCTAACCAACACATGGCCATCACTGGCACCGAGGCAAAACCAGTTACCATTAGAAAACACAACAGACCTCCACCCAGCCCTCCAATGAGCTCTCGCTTGACACCACTGAAGTTGAAAATGGTGGTTGTTTGGGGTCAGTAGAATTGCATACTACCGAGCGTCTGGCTCAGAGCTGTATTTGAAGGCACTATTTGTGACAGTTTGTTGTGTCATTGTGGCGCTAATTGTTGCTCAAATTGCTGCTACAGGTGCAGTATGATGCACCAGAGCCATATACTGAAGGCTCTGGTCTTCCCTCTCAGTAGCGCCATGTGGCCGTCTGGAGCCCAGTCATTCGTAGCTGCACGTTCTCATGACTACCGGTGCCAGCAGTTGTGTGCAGTGGCTGATTCCAGCCAAGTCTTTCTGCAATATCACAGAAGGACCACCGTGCATCCCATAGCCCTATACACGACCTCATTCAACATCAGTGAGGTTTTGATAATGGCATCTTTATTTAACCCAGATAGTCCTGAATTATTTGTTTTTCAAAAATTGATATATATCTTATCTACATTTATTCACAAGGTTGTAAGGAAGAAAGTAAAAACATTTTTGAGTATTTATTTTTATTTAGTATTTCCAAAAATGGGCGTCCTTCCAGAAGGACGTCAGGACAATAAGGGAACATGTTTTTAAAGTATATGACATTGCACAATTAACTTGTTTTGGTTTTTATACTTTCAAATAAACATAAATAAATTTCAATTATGGGCTAAAACAGCTAATAAATACAAAAAACAAAGAAAATAACCTATACACATATTTTATGCAATAGTAGGATAAGACAAAAAGCAACAAACATGAAGTGGTTCGTCACATTTTACGCACATAGTAGTAGTTTTTTGTGGCAACTTCGACATTTCAGCTGCTTCTTCTTTTTTGTTATCTCGTCCGTTGGTAATTCAGCAACATAATGTTCTCTTCCATCAAATCTAGAATCTAGTTTTGCCATATTACTAGGACATCCTCTGCTGGTAGTGACTCTTTTGATACTTTCAAGAATTGCAGTGGCAATTCGACGACGAAATGTCAGATGATCTATTATTTGTTGTGCTTGTAAAGATCCCAGGAATTTTGCTCTGCAATATATATAAAATGTGCAATGATCGGGAAATACTACTTTTTCCCTCTTATAGAGCATCTATATTGGGATTCATTTTGGTCAGTTCGATCTATGTCTCCCATATGAGTATTGTAGGAGTGTAGTAAGTTAGGTTGAAGTACGCTAATCCTTTTCTTTTGTTCCCTGGAAAATATTGGTACAGAGCATAGTGGTTGCACTCTGTCAAAGTTGGTGGCTACAGTAACAACATTGTTGTTATTCCAGCGTACAATGGAAATCCCGGATGCAGAGTCAGAACAAATTTAATATGATCCTCTATTTTCTTTTATCATTTTATCTACGAATGATAGAGTACAATTTTTAACTCTGTTTCCTCTTATTGTTCCTGTTGCTTCCACGCCCCTCTCTTTTAGGTCACGTAGCACAGTAGCATTGAGCTGACTTGCTGGTAATTTATCTACACTTGGATTTTCTTCAGCACCCTAATCTTCATCTGTTACGTCATCGGTTGTATTTATAGGAGGGTGTAATGTTACATTCACACCAGTATTAGGTATTTCCTCATCTTTTGATTCTAACATGTCCAAAAGTTCCATAAGTGTACATCGTTTTCTGTGAATGCAAAATGACAACATATTATCCTGACGTCCTTCTGGAAGGATGGTTGAAAACATTATTGAATTACAACTGACGAAAACTTTCAATCGTAATATGAGCCCATAAATAATATAGGTTAATTCTTTAAGATATTATATGACAAGTTCCAGAATTATTGACGCAATATGAAAGAAAATATACATACCCATCGATGACAAAGTCAGTCAGTTCGTCCATGGTAAAATCGGCCCTATTTTCAAGACACAGTTCCTCACTCACTATGAACGACAGCGTCAAACTGACTGTCGCAGCGCGCAACTGACTCTGCCTACTTCATATAACAATGCGTCACAGTCCGTTGCAACAATGCGTTATTCGCAAAAATAAATAATTTCAACAGTGAGTTATGTCGTCCTTCCAGAAGGACGTCAGGGTTATCTGGGTTAAAGGTATTCTTGACTAACATCAACTCAATATGTCCAATCTCAAAGGTAACTAATGCTCACAACCATTACAATGTGTATTCAAAGCAAACCTGATTTGCATCCTCATAGTGGTACTACTAGTACCACTCTTATGCAATTGGTGTGCAATTTGAATAGACATCATCTTTCAGATGCAGTAACATGCATACCAACTTTTGTTTATGTCACGCAATGCCTTCTTGGTGTTGCGATGTTTTTTCTGTCAATGTATTTGAAGAATTAGTCAATGTCTCCATAATATGTATGCATATTTTGAGATGTATTTTCCTGAAGAGCAGCATACAAAACTGAAAATGAATTTATGGCTTCAGAATCCTTTTGTGCCAAATTTGCAGAAGCCAGACAATACTTCAAACAGAACCAGTGAATACTTTTTAGAAATGACATCAGATTCAAGCATGAATCATTGTTCAAAACAATGTCACTTGATGAGTTTTAGTGCAGTGTTCATGATGAATTTCCACAATTTTCCTCTCAGGCTCGTTTATTGTATTATTGTGTGTTGTTTTGTACATTGTTGTAGAAGTCAGTAGTGTATAATGCGCTTAATTTTGGATGGTTTTCATTAAATGATTATAGTTAAAGAAAGAACATAAAACCAGGTTTTGCTTATTTCAGGGTTCCATAAAGTATTTCGAAAGGGTTCTGTGCCAAAAAAGTTTGAGACCCACTGCTGTACAGAACAACAGTTTGGCAAACACAGATGAGTGTCAGGGCTATTCTGGACTCAGATTTATGTGCTGCTTCGAGATAGAGGCTTAATCCATGTGACACGATTTTTCAAAACAGCATGCTCCAAATAGGGTGTAAAAGCAGTCTGGCCTAGTGGCTCTGTGTTATTTCGGTTAGGTTCTTGCACTTCACTGTTGTGCTGCAGTAGGTACTAAAGAATCAAGTTAGGGTGAATTTTTTTAATATTTTGCCAGTTGTTTTGGGTGTTTACTGTTTGAATGCCTAGCCCATTTATTATGTTGCACCATTAGATTTTAGTCGGGAATTCTGGGTCATTAATCTTGTTACTATGGTCTGATGGAGGCTTTCAATGACTAGAATCTTATATCATGTGTTGAGAGTTTTTTCATTGAAAACTAGCACACAAATAAAACCAGACATCACAACCACCTCATTCTCTCAATGGAGAGAAGTCTTCCAAAGTAAAAGTGATTTCAGGTGTGCCGCAGGGGAGTGTCGTAGGACTGTTGCTCTTCACAATATATACACTACTGCCCATTAAAATTGCTACACCAAGAAGAAATGTAGATGATAAACGGGTATTCATTGGACAAATATATTATACTAGAACTGACATGTGATTACATTTTCACGCAGTTAGGGTGCATAGATCCTGCGAAATCAGTACCCAGAACAACCACCTCTGGCCATAATAACGGCCGTGATACACCTGGGCATTGAGTCAAACAGAGCTTGGATGGTGTGTACAGGTACAGCTGCCCATGCAGCTTCAACACAATACCACAGTTCATCACGAGTAGTGACTGGCGTATTGTGACGAGCCAGTTGCTCGGCCACCATTGACCAGACGTTTTCAATTGGTGAGAGATCTGGAGAATGTGCTGACCAGGGCAGCAGTCGAACATTTTCTGTATGCAGAAAGGCCCGTACAGGACCTGCAACATGGGGTCGTGCATTATCCTGCTGAAATGTAGGGTTTTGCAGGGATCGAATGAAGGGTAGATCCACGGGTCGTAACACATCTGAAATGTAATGTCTGCTGTTCAAAGTGCCGTCAATGCGAACAAGAGGTGACCGAGACGTGTAACCAGTGGCACCCCATAACATCATGCCGGGTGATATGCCAGTATGGCGATGACGAATACACGCTTCCAATGTGCGTTCACCGTGATGTCGCCAAACACGGATGCGACCATCGTGATGCTGTAAACAGAACCTGGATTCATCCGAAAAAATTACGTTTTGCCATTCGTGCACCCAGGTTCATCGTTGAGTACGCCATTGCAGGCGCTCCTGTCTGTGATGCAGCGTCAAGGGTAACCGCAGCCATGGTCTCCGAGCTGATAGTCCATGCTGCTGCAAACGTCATCGAACTGTTCATGCAGATGGTTATTGTCTAGTCCATGCTGCTGCAAACATCATCGAACTGTTCATGCAGATGGTTATTGTCTTGCAAACGTCCCCATCTGTTGACTCAGGGATTGAGACGTGGCTGCACAATCCGTTACAGCCATGTGGATAAGATGCCCGTCATCTCGACTGCTAGTGATATGAGGCCATTGGGATCCAGCACGGCGTTCTGTATTACCCTCCTGAACCCACCGATTCCATATTCTGCTAACAGTCGTTGGACCTCGACCAACGCGAGTAGCAATGTCATGATACGATAAACCGTAATCGCGATAGGCTACAATCCGACCTTTATCAAAGTCGGAAACATGATGGTACGCATTTCTCCTCCTTACACAAGGCATCACAACAACTTTGCACGAGGCAACACCGGTCAACTGCTGTTTATGTATGAGATATCGGTTGGAAACTTTCCTCATGTCAGCACGTTGCATGTGTCGCCACCAGTGCCAACCTTGTGTGAATGCTCGGAAAAGCTAATCATTTGCATATCACAGCATCTTCTTCCTGTCGGTTAAATTTCGCATCTGTAGCACGTCATCTTTGTGGTGTAGCAATTTTAATGGCAAATAGTGTATAAATGACCTCGTGGGTAACATCGGAAGTTCACTGATTCTTTTTGCGGATGATGCCTTGGTATATCGAGAGGTTGTAACAATAGAAAATTGTACTGAAATGCAGGAGGGTCTGCAGCGAGTTGACGCATGGTGCAGGGAATGACAATTGAATCTCAATGTAGACAATTGTAATGTGCTGCGAATACATAGAAAGAAAGATCCCTTATCATTTAGCTACAATATAGCAGGTCAGCAACTGGAAGCACTTAATTCCATAAATTACCTGGGTGTAGGCATTAGGAGTGATTTAAAATGGAATGACTATATAAAATTAATCGCCAGTAAAGCAGATGCCAGACTGAGATTCATTGGAAGAATCCTAAGGAAATGCAGTCCGAAAACAAAGGAAGTAGGTTACAGTACACTTGTTCGCCCACTGCTTGAATACTGCCCACCGGTGTGGGATCCGCACCAGATAGGGTTGTTAGAATAAATAGAGAAGTTCCAACGGAAGGCAGCGCGCTTCGTTACAGGATCATTTAGTAGTCCCGAAAGCATTAAGGAGATGATAGATAAACTCCAGTGGAAGACTCTGCAAGAGAGACGGAGGTAGCTCGGTACGGGCTTTTGTGGAAGTTTAGAGAACATACTTTTATATCTTCAAATTTAACATATATTTCGGACAACAACACATATAAGTCACTGAGTAAGTTGACCTGTGTACAAGTCGGCATTCGATTAAACACTGAGTGTCAGTCTAGCGGCCGCTGCTCGGCTGGCCGCTTAGGTGGCGCAGCTGCTGCGTGGCTGGCAGACAGCGCTGCACGTAGAGGATGTGCGTAATTGCGCGGCGGCACTTTGAATAATCAGCGAGTCACAACACTTTTCCCCCCTTTGAAATTGTTGCACTGGTCTTGATGGAGGTGTCCTGGAGATGGCTAACGTCCATAGGCGTTGTTCGACTCGCCGTAAAGTCTCGAGGAGGAGGCTTCCCGTACGGACGGAAGTGTCCCCGATGATAACGGGTTGAGATGACAGGAGACGTAGGGGTTGAATCTGCTGGGGCCCCCTGCACCAATCTGCCCGTTGCGGCAAGTCCAGTTGATATGACAGGAGACATGGGCGATGTGTCGGCGTCCGTTGGAGGAGGAGGCGAGTAGATGTACTCTGACAGAGGATGGTCCTCCGGTTCCTGCATGGGCACGTCTCCTGGTGGCGTCCGTTCTGGTGCTGGCATCGCGATGACGGTGAGAGGGCTGCGTTGTGAGTATTGAGAGATGCCAAGATCCCGAGCATCAGGTAGAGCCAAAGGTGGTGTGGCGGCATTCGGAACAGGCGTTGCTGGCACCCGAGGCCGAAGCTGGTCCGAATGACGCACTGCAACGCCCGTGTCCATCTGGATGTCATACAGGCGTCTGCCATGGTGTCGTAAGATGCGGCCCGGGCTCCATTTTGGCCGCCTGCCATATCCCCGCACCCAGACGAGGTCGTCGGCGGTGAACCGGCCAAGTGAAGGCACCCGCGGCCGTGAGGTGGGAGGCCGCAGAAGATGAAGTAGCGTGCGGGGCTGTCGGCCATGTAAGAGCTCAGCCGGGCTGTGATCGCCCATGGGGGTGAAACGGTAAGACGCCAGGAACTGGAGAAGCGCGTCATCAGCAGCAGAAGAAGTCAGAAGTTTCCGCATCTGAGCCTTAAATGTGCGGACCAGTTGTTCAGCCTCACCGTTGGATTGTGGATGGAACGGCGGGGCCGTGACATGCATAACGCCGTGACGAGCACAAAAATCCGCAAAGTCGGAAGAGGCAAATTGCGGACCATTATCAGTAACAAGAGTAGAGGGGAGGCCTTCCAAAGAAAAAATGTGGGCCAGAGCACTGGTGGTTGCCGCGGTGGTAGGCGACGTGCAACGGACAATGAAAGGAAAGTTAGAATAGGCGTCAATTACGAGGAGCCAATAAGTACCTAAAAAGGGTCCCGCAAAGTCAGCATGAATGCGCTCCCAGGGCTTCTCAGGCGAAGGCCACGGTGACAAAGATGACTTCGGGGCAGCGGCCTGTGACGCACAAGGGCCGCAGGCAGCGACCATGTGTGCGATGTCAGAGTCGATGCCAGGCCAGTACACATGACGGCGTGCCAGAAATTTTGTGCGAGACACACCCCAGTGCCCCTGGTGAAGGAGGCGCAAGACCGAAGCACGCAAAGACGCAGGTACCACAACACGCGGCGAAGCATTGTCAGTGGAGAGGAGGATAACACCATCCCTAGCCGTGAGGCGGTAGCGCAAAGTGTAGTAGTTCCGCAACGGATCAGAAGTCTTAGCGGACGGGCGATCTGGCCAACCCTTCTGAATACAGCGTAAAACTCGGGAGAGGGTAGGGTCAGAACCCGTAGCAGCCGCCAGCCTGTCCCCAGTGATGGGGAACCCGTCCACAACCCGCTGCTCGGCAACATCCAGGTGGAAACACAAAAGTTCGTCCCTATCGAATGCCTGATCAGGACCCATGGGAAGGCGAGACAAAGCATCAGCATTCGCATGTTGAGCCGTTGGCCGGAAGTGAATCTCATAATTGAAACGGGACAAGTAAAGAGCCCAACGCTGGAGGCGGTGTGCAGCCTTGTCGGGAAGTGATGTTGATGGATGAAACAAGGAAACAAGCGGTTTGTGATCCGTAACAAGATGAAATTTTGAGCCATAGAGAAAAACACCAAACTTATGAAGAGCATAAATGATGGCCAAAGCTTCTTTCTCAATTTGAGAATACTTTTGTTGGGCATCCGTGAGCGTTTTGGAGGCATAAGCGATGGGTTGTTCCGAACCGTCAGAAAAATGGTGCGCAAGGACTGCACCGACCCCGTATTGAGAGGCGTCTGTGGCAAGAACAAGATGTTGGCCAGGTCGATAAGTAGCCAGGCACGGGGCCTGTTTCAGCATAGCCTTTAATTTCCGGAAAGCCGTGTCACATGACGCAGACCAGTGAAAAGGCACGTTTTTATGCAACAGGCGATGCAACGGCTGAGCCACCGACGCCGCAGACGGTAAAAACTTGTGATAGTATGCTATTTTCCCCAAGAAAGCCTGCAGTTCCTTAACAGATGTAGGGCGAGGAAGGGCATCGATCGCAGCAACAGTGTGTTGAAGCGGACAAATACCATCCCGAGAGAGTTGAAACCCCAAGTACGTGATAGATGCCTGAAAAAATTGTGATTTCTGAAGATTACACTTAAGACCGGCAGTCTGTAAGACATTAAAAAGTGCGCGGGGATTTTGAAGATGTTCTTCAGTGGTGGAGCCAGTGACAACAATGTCGTCCATGTAATTGATACACCCCGGGACAGGGAGCAATAATTGTTCCAAGAATCGCTGAAAGAGAGCAGGGGCGCTAGCAACCCCGAATGGCAAGCGTTGGTATTGATAGAGGCCGAAAGGCGTGTTAAGGACCAGAAACTGCCGGGAAGCAGCGTCGAGAGGAAGTTGATGATAAGCTTCCGACAGGTCAATTTTAGAAAAATACTGTCCTCCAGCGAGTTTAGTGAACAGTTCTTCAGGACGGGGCATAGGGTAAGTGTCGATGAGGCATTGAGCATTTACAGTGGCTTTGAAATCGCCACAGAGACGAATATCACCATTGGGCTTAGCAACTACAACGACAGGAGAGGACCACTCACTGGAAGTGACAGGAAGCAAGACCCCTGAAGCAGTGAGACGATCCAACTCCCGTTTTACCCGATCATGAAGGGCCACAGGAATGGGCCGGGCCCGAAAAAACTTAGGCCGAGCAGTGGGTTTGAGCGTGATATGAGCTTCAAAGTCGTTTGCACGGCCTAACCCAGGAGAAAAAAGGGACGAAAATGTCGTCGACAAGGAATCCAGTTGAGCATAAGGAATAGCGTCAGAGACAATATTGACAGAGTCATCTATGGAGAACCCAAAAACGCGAAAGGCATCGAAACCAAAAAGATTTTCTGCGGTGCTCTGGTCGACCACAAATATGGGAACAGTGCGAACGACGGATTTGTAAGATACCTCAGCATTAAACTGTCCCAAGAGAGAAATCTTCTGTTTATTGTACGTCCGTAATTGCCGAGTGACAGGGGACAGGAGTGGAGAACCCAGCTGAAGATACGTCTGAGAATTAATTATAGTGGCAGCAGAACTGGTATCCACTTGCATGCGAACATCTCGACCAAGGATTTGGACAGTGAGGAATAACTTCCCTGAAAGGGAAGAAGTGCAATTGACAGACAACACAGAATCAGAATCAGCGTCATGTTCATGAACATCATGTATGCGGTCGGATTTACAAACGGAAGACACGTGACCTTTCTTTTTGCAAGTGTGACACACAGCCCAACGTTGGGGACAATCCTCGCGTGAATGTTTCGTAAAACACCGCGGACATGAAGGAAGTTGCCGGGGATTTTGCTGCAGTTTCTTAGTGGGTTGTTTACGGCTAGGCCGAGGCTGCGCGTGGGAGCGCACTGCGGCCACGTCGGCCGGTGGGGACGCGCCGCACGCGTCGTCAACAGCGCACAGAGGTTGTATTTCCCCGACGTCACCCCACGCTTCTATTTGCGCCCCAGCGGCGCGAGAAATTTCAAAAGACTGCGCAATGGAGAGAACTTCATCTAGAGTCGGATTCGCCAACTGAAGGACACGTTGCCAAACTTCTTTGTCGGGCGCCGACCGGATAATAGCATCCCGTACCATGGAATCGGCATAGGATTCTTTGTGAACGTCAGTAACAAATTGACACTTTCGACTGAGGCTGTGAAGTTCAGCAGCCCAAGCGCGATAGGACTGATTTGGTTGTTTTTGACAACGATAAAAGGCAACACGAGAGGCTACCACATGCGTTTGCTTCTGAAAATAGACAGACAGAAGGGAGCACATTTCAGCAAAGGACAAAGATGCAGGATCCTTCAAAGGAGCCAATTGCGACAACAACCGCTACATTTGAGGTGAAATCCAGGAAAGGAACAGAGACTTACATGGTTGTTCGTCCGTGACATGAAATGCCAAGAAGTGCTGTCGAAGACGTTTTTCATAATCAGACCAGTCTTCCGCCGTCTCGTCGTAAGGTGGAAAAGGAGGTACAGCCAACGACGAGAAACGCCCCGCATTTGATGCTGCGACGAAATCGCGAATCGCCGCTGTTAGAAGCGTTTGCTGATTGCGAATCGCCGTCGTTAGAAGCATTTTCTGTTCAAGGAGATTTTGCAAGAGCTGCTCGACAGTAGCCATGGAACCCTGTGAGTCAACGGTGAAAAGGAAAAATCCCATCCTCGTCGCCAATTTTTATATCTTCAAATTTAACACATATTTCGGACAACAACACATATAAGTCACTGAGTAAGTTGACCTGTGTACAAGTCGGCATTCGATTAAACACTGAGTCTCAGTCTAGCGGCCGCTGCTCGGCTGGCCGCTTAGGTGGCGCAGCTGCTGCGTGGCTGGCAGACAGCGCCGCACGTAGAGGACATGCGTAATTGTGCGGCGGCACTTTGAATAATCGGCGAGTCACAACACATACCTTCACCGAGAAGTCAAGCAGTATATTGCTCCCTCCTACGTATATCTCGCGAAGAGACCGTGAGGATAAAATCTAAGAGAGATTAGAGCCCACACAGAGGGATACCGACAATCTTTCTTTCCACGAACAGTAAGAGACTGGAATTGAAGGGAGAACCGATAGAGGTACTCAACGTACCCTCCACCACACACCATTTAGGTGGCTTGCAGAGTATGGATGTAGATGTAGATGTAGATCACATGGGTCCAAGGAAGCGAGCAGTGATAATATTGGTTCCACTCCATTTTTACTGTCTGATGCAGCAACTGGTTATGAATATTTTTCAGTGTAAACAGTCTCAGTTGCAAAACTGTTTTTATTAATAGTAATTTATTATTATTAATAATAATTAATTATTATTAATAATAATTAATTATTATTAATAATAATTATGTTTTTGCCCTTGCAAGGCACCATCAAATTATGTAACCATATAATAATACAAGCTTCATCTATCAATTGCCGCTGAAGAGCATTAACTGAATATGAAACTTATGGATATAATATACGGTCATCAAATATGGTCGTAGAGTAATGCAAGCTCAGCATGGTGGTGCTGAGACTGCTCAGCATCACCTTGGTGCTTACCATATGCAAGGTCCTTTACATATCTAATAAGACATTTTACAGCTGTATATTATGTCCAGACACTTCTTATTCTCAGTTAATGCTCTTCAGTGCCAATTGATGACTGAAGCTTATCTTATTACACGTTTACATAATTTGATGATGTCTTACATGGGCAAAATGCATAATTGTAATTAATAAAAAGGTTTTGCAACTTAGACTGTTTTCATTCACAAAAGTGACCAGTAATGTTTAGGTACATTCATGTCCAAGGGTGCACAGGCTTAGGCCATGGAGACAATTTAACTCATTGAGGTAACAGTTGTTCTGGGTCTATGTGAAAGAAAAGTATGAGCTTGTCAGTGTCTTATACCTTGCCTGGCTGATGTACATGTTGCCAGACAAGGCTCTTCCTGCGGTTTTTGTGCAGCAAAATGAGGGTATATGACTGCAGGGCTTGGGAATGATCATCATTAAGGCTGAGAATCAATACCTTGTGCACTAGAGTGAGCTTGCACCTTTACACCTAGAATGTCTGCACCAAAGTTTTGCTTTATGTCTTGTGGTGCTCTTTTTGACCAACCTCTTTTTACAATTTATATATGTAGACTGAAGTGAGTAATGAAAATTTGTACCAAGGTCAGGATTTGAACCTGGATCTCCTGCTAAGTAGGCAGATGTGATAGTCACTATGCCACTCTGGCACAGTGACTTGCATAACTGCATGGACTACACTAGGACATCTCCCTCCTCAATTCCATGTTCCCAGTCGTGTCTCAACCCACGTGGTATTTCCCCTAAAGTCAAACGGTTTCGCAGAGGTTCTCCAACTGTATTGGAATAGTATCTCAGCATCAAATGAAATGGGGGAGTGTACCTGAAACCCAGGCCCAGGTGCTTGAATCAAATGCAACTGTGTGGCTCCAGAGATCTTTTCAAGTCTCAGGCAGCTATTATGTATATATGCAGAATGAAGCAATGAAAGAAAATTTGTACCAAGCAGGAGACCCGGGTTTAAATCCCAGCCATTGTGCAATATTTGTTATCCAGCATGTCCAGAGCAATTAAATAGGCAGTATTTTGAATGAGGAAACCAAAATGAGATAAAGTGTCTAGCCCAAAAATATTAGAAACTGATCGCTGTGTAGCATTAAGGATGTTTGATGACAAAATTGAAATATCGACCTTAGTTGCATTCAGGCACTGAAGTGAATTCAGTGGTGACAAGTGAAAATTTTTGCCAGGTTGGGACTCAAATCCAGAGCCCCATTTTACCCGAGTGGTTGCCATAACCTCTTCGCCTATTCGAGTACGCTTCACGTCCAACCCAATTGCCCAGCTTGTCTCATACTACATATGTTGTGTTCCCTGTCCATTACACTCATTGCGCACAGCCTCATGCTGAATCCCACAAGAGGTCAAACGAAGATTACAAAAATGGCTCTGAGCACTATGGGACTTAACTTCTGAGGTCATCAGTCCCCTAGAACTTAGAACTACTTAAACCTAACTAACCTAAGGACATCACACACATCCATGCCCAAGGTAGGATTCGAACCTGCAACCGTAGCGGTCGCGCAGTTCCAGACTGTAGCGCCTAGAACCGCTCGGCCACCCCGGCCGACCGAAGATTACATCTGCATTGAACGATCATTAATTGCACCGATGAGATGAATATATTTATATGTGTGGTGTCTGTTCTTTTGGACTTGGTCTTTCTTGTACAGTTGATCTTGGACATGTCCAAAAGAACAGGCAGCACACGTATAAGGATGTTAATTATTTTTTAAAGACTGATTTGTACATGACTATTTTCATAAACATATTTTTAGTGCCTATGCTCCAGACTGAACGCTGAAAGGCATAATCAGTCTTAAATGATGATGATGATGATGGTGGTGGTGATATTTTTAATCACAATAGTCTGTTTGCTATAAGAAGCCAGTGTTGCACACAAGATGACAGAAGATCCTAATTGATATCTTTCTGGGTGGATCAGCATAAAGACTACTCTTGTATCCACTTGGAAGGATATTGGATGATGGTTTATCATGAGAGTTATGAAAATTTTGCTGAGTTTACCTGCCACAATAAAACAATGTTGCTAATGATTTTATATTTTTCAAGATTGTAGAAATTTACAGGCCTGATTTAAGTTGCTGCTACAGCGTGCAGTAGTGATGTGGCCTATGCATGTGCCACTAATAACAAGAAGTAAAATGAAATGAATATTCATGTTGCTTGGTCAAATAAATACTTTGAACAAGAGGAAGTATTTGGAGGATCCATGGGAAGAATATTGTTGACTGGCCATTTTTTGTTCTTTCTGACAACAATGTTCTGGATGATGCTAGTGGAGGGATATTGTGTGCTCTGCAAGACCAATGCTGGCAGGATTATGAGTATGAGGTTAGACTAATTACAGTGTGCGTAGAAGCATTCAAGCAACCATTCTTCCTGTGCTGTATTTTTGTAGGGAGCAGGGAATACTTGTAAGAACAACTTTTTTTCATAATGTAGCATAAATTTGTCAGCAGCTCACATAGCATCTTAATTATGTGTGGACCTTCCTTTTGCTGTCAGTTCCTGATTTAATTTTTGTTTCATTTGTTTACCACAGGACGATTATGCTGCAATAAAGATCCAAGTGAAGAATTCATCAATGTACGACCCCGCAGTGGTAAAGGTGCTGGTTCATGCAGGTCATCATATGTGTGGAAACCTCTGCTGCTTGTTATCCCACTTAGACTGGGCTTAAGTGAAATAAACCCAGTATATGTTGAAAGCCTTAAAGTGAGTAATAGTTCCACTGGCAAATATGTTGTTGTAATGTTTTTCAAAAGAGAGCTCACTTTTAGTGTCTTTTTATTTCATTGAATGAATACTGTTTTCTGATAAATAATGAGGGAGAATCTATCTACATTAAATTCAATTTTTGGAATGACAGTTTACCACTCAATTGCATATGTAAGTTGTGAGGTACAACAGTGTGGAGGATAATGTGGATCAGGTAAAGAACTGTTACTTTCACAGAAGTTTCTGCTATGGATTAAAATTATTGGAAAAAGAAGCTAATTATAGTCTCACATAATTTAGATTGCTTTTACATTGTTAGAGATAATCTCTGTCAGAGTGAGAAACAGATGATAAAAATTATTTTTTACTCCACTTTTAACTGAATTGACTGATGTTTCATAACTTAAATCTACTGCCAGTTGGCTGATAATCTTGGCAGTAGACCACAGTTTTCTGCTCATACCTTTGAACTTTCTTGTTACATCTCTTTTACAACTGATTATCAGTCTCAAAAATTCATATACACATACATAAATCAGAAGAGCACAGTAGTTACCTGAAATAGATGTGGTACACTGTTCTTCATGCAGAGACATTGTCAAAAGGAAAAATGGCTTCCACGTACCTCAAGAAAGTGTGTTAAAATTTTTACTGCTCATAATGTAAAAAATGACATGGAGGGCAACAATTTTAGCTCTCTCTGACAGTCTGCTGATGATTCCATTACAAGTAGAGAGCACATTCTGTTAGAAATTGTTGCCAAGGGCAGAAAGAGTTGAAGTTCGTTAGTATCAGCACATAGCCAAAAACTGTTAAGTGACCCTGTACTCATGAAATGTAATGTGCATGCAGAGGTGAAAAGACCCTGGCTGGAATCAGTCACAGTTATCAAGTATGTAGGAGTATCTTTCTGGAACAATTTATGAGTGAATGATGAGTTAAATCTAGCTGTGAGAAATACAGACAACTTGCTGAGTTTTATTGGAAAAATCCCAAGTACATGTGATCCACCCTCAAATGGCTTTTACAAAATTCTTGTTCTTTCAGGTCTTGAGTATTGTTCATTTGTTTGGAATATTTGCCAAAGCTGGGTTAATGATAGAGAGCATGGGGGGGGGGGGGGGGGCAGGACTTTCACCTTACCACAGGCAATGTTTACTTACCATGTGAATGTTATGGAAATGTTCAACTAGCTCTGACAGGGTATGCAACAAAAAAGGTGCTCTGCATCCCACAGAGCCTCATTCTCAAAATTTCAAGAGACCATATTATAATATGAATCAAAAAATGTATAACTTCCTCCAACTTATATATCATGTAACAATCACTAGGATACAATTACAAGAATTTATGTCTATACAGAGAAGTACAGACAATTGTCCTTCCTGGATGCCATCTGGAAATTAAATTGGAAAAGGAGAAAATGATTCTGGTATACTATTTACCCAATATCCCACATCATATAATGACTTGAAGAAGAAAAATGCATATATAGAAACATAACCAAAGTAACCAAAAGAGTATGTGTGTGTCACCTGAAAACAGAGAATGTGTTCTAATTTTATAATGATAATACTGGGAGAAAAGAGTAACTAAGCAGGATTTGATCATTCAAAATTTCTAATACTTTTTTTGTAAATAAAACTGCCTTTTCCTGCTGCCACTTAATTTATTTATCCTAGACGCGTTCCACCTTTTTCTGGTTCTAAGGCATCATCAGTGGGATCTATAACTATATAGTACTGTTAATTTTAGATTATTAAACAGTTCATGTCACAATTTTTTATGTAAAAAGTAATTACTTATGATTTGCTGATCTTCGTTTCCAATCATCTGATCTGGAGGTCGCAGTACCACTTTATTACTGACATATAAGCACAACTTTGTGTTCTGACCTTCCTCACACTGTCCACCATGTTTCTCCTTTTTTTGGTGTACTATAGTTCTTTTGCCACTCAATATAACTATTTTGTTGGACACTGTTTTCCACAACATAAATATTGCAACTCTATTACGTGTTTCCTCTGCTTTGGAATATTTACCTACTTGATGCCAAACTAACAAAGTATATGTTCAAGACTATGATATTTATACTTTGTGTGTGTATGAGAGAGAGGGGGGGGGGGGGTGTTTTTTTTTTGGGGGGGGGGGGGTTGGTGGATTGAATTGTATGATGTTGTACTAGCTGTTAGCGAGTGGTTGAAAGCTTTGCTGAGAGATGATTTGACTTTTTGTTTCAGTATTCTGTGGAGGTGTTCATGGATAAATGAATGTAAAGATGTTGGGGGGTATTATTATTATATTGATCCTCTTTGGGAGTGTTATTCTATTATTTTATCTGTTAGTGTAAATAATTAATTGCTTGGCATGTGTACTTAATCATTCAACAGGGTTTTCCTTTCTGCTTTGGTTTTCTATATATGGTAATTATCTTACAGGGTTAGGAGGTGTTTTTTATTGTTGATTCTAATTACTTTCATATCACCTCCACTAGTGGTTGGTTTGAGGTCATGTTCTCACACAAATTCTACCCAAGATTAGTGAACCTTACTGACACACAGTCAAACAGTAAAGGAAGACAGCTGTTGGAGAAAGGATTAAAATACAATATAAATTCAGGAATAGATGAAGATTTCTTAGAAAATCTAGTTATAGAAGCAGAAAGTGTTTTGACAAGGAAGATAGGAATGAAAATAGCAGTGTCAACATTGGACTAAATAGAGAACTAGTAAAAAAAGAAATCGAGAATATAATAAGCAGTATAAAAACACAACAACAAAAGTACAGAATCTAGAACACTCAGAAAACTTAGGAGAAAATTTCAAAATGAAAATGTAATCATTACAAAAACAGGCAAGGGGAACACAGTAGTACTGATAGACAAAGAACAATACATTGAAAAAATACAAGAATTCTTTTCACAAAACCCAGCAAACAGATTCCAGACAAAAGTAAAAAACACTCTTAAAAATACTGACATCATACTGGATAACACAGAGAAAAGAAACTTGTTACAGATCAGTCCCACTGCAACTGTCCTCAAAGCCAACCAAAAATCCACAACCCGAATGTTCCTGTGAGGCCATACTGGATTTCAGAAAATCCTCCACTTACAAGCTTGCGGGATACATGTTAAAATTAATGTCTGAAATTTCAAAGTACAAGAAGACAGAACCATTAAAAACACTACACAGCTAATACAACAAATAAAAGAGATAAAAATACCAGACACAGCAACACTCCTCTCATTTGATATAAAAAGCATGTATTCCAACATACCAGCACCAGAAACAATAGAAATCATAGATAAGAACCTGAAACCTTATAGTCAACTCCCCGATGAACAGATTAAGGAAATATGCACATTAATGAAGCTCATAATAGAACAAAAGTACTTCCAATTCAATAATTAATTTTATTTACAAGAAGATGGATTACCAATGGGGTCCCCAGTTTCAGGAGCCTTTGCAAATACTTTTGTAAACCATATTGAACAGATCATTTTCACAAAAATAGTAGCAAAGGAATACAACATATTACATTGGTTCAGTTATACAGATGACATCCTTTGGTTAATAGATGAACCACAAACAAAAATTGAAAAACTGCATAATGACATCAACAAGATACATAAAAATATAAAATTCACAATTCAGAGAGAACAGAACAACCAAATTAACTTTCTGGATATAACAATCAAAAAACAAAACAATAAGCATATGTTTGAAAGTTACCGTAAACCCACAGCAACGGACATTATCATTCCCCAATCCTCAAACCACCCACACACAAAAGCAAGCAGCACTTCGACATATATTCCATAGACTTAACACAGTGCCACTCACCAAAGAAAGCTACCAAAAAGTACTGGGCATAATAATGCAGACAGCACAAAATAATGGTTATGATAATAATATAGTCACAAAGCTAAACGACAAAATTAAAAGTAAAATAAAAGCACAAAGCACCAAACCATAGACAACACCGCAAAAGAACCAAACACGGACACGCAGTCCCATAACAACAACACAAGATTATCAGAAAAAGATGAAAGAAAAACACAAGATGGTACACAGTGACATACAAACACAAACTCACCTATAAAATCACCAACATTTTTGAAAGATAGAGAATAAACATAGCATACACAACAGACAATTCTATACAAAAATACACCCCAAAATTGACAAAAAACAGAGACATATACCAGAAGGCAGGTATATATCAACTACAGTGTAACACTTGTGAAGACAGACACATAAGACAAACAGGTAGAACATTTGATGTCATATATAAAGAACACACGAGAGCCTGGAAATATGGGACAAACCACTCTTTATTTGCAGAGCACCTAAGAGAACATGACCACAAACCAACCACTAAGATGACAGGAAAATAATTAGAATCAACAATAAAAAAACACCTCGTAACCCTGCAAGAAAATTACCACATACAGAAAACCAAAACAAAGGAAAACCCTGTTGAATGATCAAGTACACATGCCAAGCAATTCATTATTTACACTAATAGATAAAATAATAGAATAACACTCCCAAAGAGGATCAATATAATAATACTATCCAATATAATAATAATAATAATAATACCACCCAACATCTTTACACTCATTTATCCATGAACCCCTCCACAGAATACTGGAACAAAAAGTCAAATCAGCTGTCACCAAGGCTTTCATCCACTCGCTAACAGCTAGTACAACATCCAAACAACTCTTCATCTCTCTCTCTCTCTCTCTCTCTCTCTCTCTCTCTTTTGGGTATAAATATCACGAATAGAAGTTAGTCTTGAACGTATACTTCATTAGGTTGGCAACAATTAGTCAAACATGCCAAGGCGGAGGAAACACGTAATGGAGTTGCAATATTTATGTTCTGAAAAGTAGTGAACAACAAAATAGTTATACTGAGTGGCAAAAGAACAATAGTACGCCAGAAAAAGAAGGAGAAACGTGGTGAACAGTGCGAAGCAGGTCAGTTCACAAAGTTGTGCTTATATGTCAGTAATAAAGTGGTAGTGCGATCACCAGACCAGATAAGAGGAAACGGAGATCAGCAAATCGTAAGTACAGGGTTATTACAAATGATTGAAGCGATTTCACAGCTCTACAATAACTTTATTATTTGAGATATTTTCACAATGCTTTGCACACACATACAAAAACTCAAAAAGTTTTTTTAGGCATTCACAAATGTTCGATATGTGCCCCTTTAGTGATTCGGCAGACATCAAGAAGATAATAAAGTTCCTCCCACACTCGGCGCAGCATGTCCCCATCAATGAGTTCGAATGCATCGTTGATGCGAGCTCACAGTTCTGGCACGTTTCTTGGTAGAGGAGGTTTAAACACTGAATCTTTCACATAACCCCACAGAAAGAAATCGCATGGGGTTAAGTCGGGAGAGCGTGGAGGCCATGACATTAATTGCTGATCTTGATCTCCACCACGACCGATCCATCGGTTTTCCAATCTCCTGTTTAAGAAATGCCGAACATCATGATGGAAGTGCGGTGGAGCACCATCCTGTTGAAAGATGAAGTCGGCGCTGTCGGTCTCCAGTTGTGGCATGAGCCAGATACACGTGCCCTGTAACGTTTTTTTCACAGAAGAAAAAGGGGGCGTAAACTTTAAACCATGAGATTGCACAAAACACGTTAACTTTTGGTGAATTGCGAATTTGCTGCACGAATGCGTGAGGATTCTCTACCGCCCAGATTCGCACATTGTGTCTGTTCACTTCACCATTAAGAAAAAATGTTGCTTCGTCACTGAAAACAAGTTTCGCACTGAACGCATCCTCTTCCATGAGCTGTTGCAACCGCGCCGAAAATTCAAAGCGTTTTACTTTGTCGTCGGGTGTTAGGGCTTGTAGCAATTGTAAACGGTAAGGCTTCTGCTTTAGCCTTTTCCGTAAGATTTTCCAAACCGTCGGCTGTGGTACGTTTAGCTCCCTGCTTGCTTCATTGGTCGACTTCCGCGGGATACTCGTGAAACTTGCCCGCACGCGTTCAACCGTTTCTTCGCTCACTGCAGACCGACCCGTTGATTTCCCCTTACAGAGGCGTCCAGAAGCTTTAAACTGCGCATACTATCGCCGAATGCAGTTAGCAGTTGGTGGATCTTTGTTGAACTTCGTCCTGAAGTGTCATTGCACTGTTATGACTGACTGATGTGAGTGCATTTCAAGCACGACATACGCTTTCTCGGCTCCTGTCGCCATTTTGTCTCACTGCGCTCTCGAGCGCTCTGGCGGCAGAAACCTGAAGTGCGGCTTCAGCCGAACAAAACTTTATGAGTTTTTCTACGTATCTGTAGTGTGTTGTGACCATATGTCAATGAATGGAGCTACAGTGAATTTATGAAATCGCTTCAATCATTTGTAATAGCCCTGTAATTACTTTTTCACATAAAAAATTGTGACATGAACTGTTTAATAATCTAAAACTAACAATACTGTATCATTAACAGATCCCACTGATGATGCCTTAGAACAAGAAAAAGGCGAAACGCGTCTGGGATAAATAAATTAATCAGCAGCAGGAAAAGGCAGTTTTATTTACAAAACAAATATTTCTATTCTTGCTGCAGAGGATGGCCCTGCAAACAAACTTGTACAAAATTTCTGTTTGACAGACTGAATCATTTGTTCATAGTGAGCCACAGAAACATTATAGTTGTAGCAGTGTTATTGTTTGTTATGTTTGAAGCCATGGTCAATGTTTCTCAAGTAAAATTTTCTATAGAAATTGAGATCATCTTGGCAAATTTCTTCTAGATTTATTTTTAATCACCAAAATTTGTGTTTGCAGTTATTTATAAAAATGCACCTTTGAAGATGGTGAACTCTCTCTTCTTTAGTTTAATACTTTCTTTAGTTGAGAACTCACATGTAAACAGTTAACGGCACTTTTTAAAAAATTGCAAATATTATGTTTTGAAATAATCAGTTGTAGTGAGAGATAGTTTCGTATCTCTGGAGACATTAATTTGAGTTGCAATTTATTTTCATTTCATAGCTCTGTTTTACCTTCAGCCAGACGTTGGGTGTCATTGGTGGGAAACCAAATCATGCATTGTACTTCATAGGCTTTGTTGGTAAGTTTGCTAAGTGTTTCTATTACTTATAAGGTACAGCTCTTTAAATACACCTTAAGTGTTCATAGTTCATTAATTTAATCCACACATTTCCCCATTCATTATATAGTTAATAAAATACCATTGTAATAAATGTACAGTGGAATGTCGCATAGCGAGAGTAATTCATTCCAGACTCTTATTCATAGTGCAGAACACTCGTTGAGCAAAACCATTTGCCCCATATAAATGAATGTAAAATACGCTAATGCATTCCATGCAGAAAAAGTACTAAACGTTTTATCTTATTCATTCCATTTATTCAAAGAAAATTATACATGCAGTATTATGTATAGTGTTATTCACAATATATAACTAATTGTTTCAATATCATTGTTATCCACTTGTAGTTCAGTGCTCTTGGCCAAAGACACAATCTAGTTGACTACAGGCTCCACATGTACTGCCTCAAATGCCTCTGTGTCATTCAACAATGCACTCCAGCCAAAATTTCTTCCAAGCAGAAGTGAGAGTTTTCTTCATAACCCCTTACCACACATTTTTGATCATCTTGACGAAGGCTATGATGTTGAAGCGATATTTTCAAAACTCCCCGATAGTGACATTGGTAGCTTCAGTCAACTCTAAGCAATGCTCAAGAGTGCTTTAGTGTAGAAATAATCTGCTGGTCCACAGGATAGAGTATGGAGTGGTGTTGGGAGGCAGAAATTGGATCTTGATGAGTTGAAATTCCTCAAGGAGATGGTCTTGTAGGTTTGAAGAATGAGCGTTTTCCGTACCAAGCAAGATATGGAGTGGCAGATTCATCTCAAGCAAATATCTTTACACCGAAGGACCAAGCACTTCATTGATGCAATCACAAAAAAGATCATGTGTCACCCAAGCCTTGTTGTTGGACCTCCACATCACATTTAATCTGCTCTTCTGGACTTTACACTTCTTGAAGGCTCATGAAGTTCCTGAATGGTAAACAAGCAGCAGTTTGATTTTCAAATCACCGCATGCATTGGCACAGAATAGCAGTGTGATATGGTCTTTCATTGGCTTGTGACTGGACAATGCATTCTCCTCTGCTGTTATAGAGGTACACTTTGGCATCTTTTTCTGGAATAGTCCTGTCTCATCACAATTAAAACCCTGTTGCAGTAGGCAACCCTCAGAATCTATGAGCCTCTTGAAGTTGCAGATGAAGTTCTTTGCTGCCTTTTTGTTGGAGCTGGCTGCTTTGCCATGCCTTGTAACACTATGGATGCCAGTTCTTTTCTTAAACTTCTCAAGCCACCCGTGGCTTCCCTGAAACACTTCTTCAGCTGCTGATGATCATGGCATTGTCTTAACAGGGGTGGTGGAAATCATTCTCGTCTTCTCACAAATGATGTTCTCATTAATAGTCTTCCCGTACAATTGCTTTTCATTTATCCATATAAGGAGCAACCTTTCGACATCGTACAGGATATGAAACCGTTGTTTAGACACTTGTGTCACTCCCTTTTAGCATCTATCTCCTTCATCTTGTCCTTGTTCCGGAGGATAGTGCAAATAGTTGATGATGTAGGCAGATTGAATGTGTGTGCTAAATCAGCAACGCTCACACCACATTTACATTTTTCAGTGATTTTACATTTAATTTCTAAGTTTGTTTTCTTTCTCTTGTGGTTGTCTTCTTGTGGCTTTATCTTCGGGGACATTTCTACGAAGGTTATTCAAATTTGCCCACAAAAAACACTGTGTGAACACAAGTTTAGAAGAATGTGTGATCACAAGGCGCACTAAGATGGTATCAGAAAGAGTGCTAAACCCAGACTTCAGTATGTACTAGAGACATTCGTCATATGCTGTTACTGACAATGAAAGATGTTGTTTCCCCCTGCCATGCGCGAACAGCTGGTGACATCACAATATTCGCCATCACTTGTTATGTGAAACATTGCTTGTTAAGCGAGTTTTTTTTTTTTTTTTTTTTTTTTTTTTTCTCATTATGCGAATTGTGCTTTGCGGGAGGTGCTTGTTAAGCAAGGTTCCTCTGTATTTGTAAATGCTCTTGGTTTAATTTCATAGGAGTCACTGCTGTAGGTGATTTATTCATATCACCTCATGTTTTCCACAACATGCTTTTACTAATGAACACAAATGTAACAAATACTGTTCAGTTTTGTTTACTTTTTAGAAATTGAAACTGAACTAAGGATATTTTAAAGCAAAATTCTTCAAAAGCTGTAAAAATTGCATTGCCCAGTAATTTCTGAGCACAACAATGAAGTGCTTTGAACAGATATACTAGGATTTGGAATTTTCTAGCACAACACAAAAATCTTGCATTGGAAAAATCGGAACTTCTTAAAACTGCTATACATGGCAAAAAGAAAGAAAGAAAGAGATAAATTATGCTTAATGGTGTAGCAGTGACTGGATAGCATTTTGTATCTCCTCTACTACCCAGTTCAGTGCAAGCCAGGGTTTTCTAGAAGAAACTGTTGATGGCATCTTGTTTACCTGCTGCTGCATATGCAAGTACCTTACACAAAATGTTGGGTAAATGTGAAAGTTAAAGATAGAGCATTCTCATGTTTGCATAAGATTCTTAGATAGTCAGACAAGATTGTGCTGGACACTGCCCTGCTTGAACAATACTCTGACAGCACTTCAGGAAGAGTACTGCCTCTGTCGGTACAAGGTATTTAAAATTGATAGGCTGTACTATCTATATGTACCATGTGTATTCATAAATAGTATACAGTCTGCGTCAGATCATGACATTAATGTTGTTTAATATTAATGAATTTTTCTAGACATCCTGCACCATTAAGTAATTGAACCCATATTTCACCATCTCGTCAGTCATTACAAGTGACAACCAGTTGTAATCAGCTTGCAGTTATGAATCTTTGTAGTGATGCTACTGATGGAGGTGCCAAGATCGAGGATAAATAATTATTATGAAAGAAAACAACAAATGGTTCTTGATGAAGTCACTGAGCAACATGATGGCGTCTCCTGTATACTTGATAGACTTAAATAGTTGAATATAGATAGCTTGAATAGTACAAAGGTTGCTACCATGAAACTATATGAACAGAACGATGTCTCACTGAGAAAAATCTGCATCTGACATCTGATCTCCAAATTTCTGTGTCTGACATCTAATCTACAATTTTTTGTATATGGCATTTAATCTCGTAATTTCATATCCACAATCTTGCTTCTCCATTGTTTAGCAGTTTGCACTCCATGCCTCTAATCATAGATATTTTGGATGCTAAATCTAATACAGGCAATGAATAATGCACTATTTTCTTCTTCAACATAAATCACAGATAATTAGTTTATCCTCGAAGGCTTAGCTGAATTGCTTTCACCAAACGAAATGTACAAGCATTAGAGAAAGGTCATTAATTTAAATCACGGTCCTGTGATCCTGATTTAGATTGAATGTTACTTATTTTCTGTATTTCCAGCATTTGCTCAAATGGCTGGTTGAACAAGGGAATGGGCATTGCCTTACTGCTCCACATTGTCATCTTCAGTGACGTTGTTAGTGTAACTGTATTAAACTTGAAACAAACCAAAGAAACTGAAAACTGTTTGCCAAATGAACAATGTGTATTCTTTTTTACTTAGGTCACTCATTATTCTAGTATAAATAACATTTAGTTTATTCAGTAATTCTTGATTGAAGTGCTATAGAGTACTTTTTTGTAATGTAATTAGTTTTATAGGAAATAATTATCAGCAAGATTTCATTAGAAATCCAGGAAATCCGCAGTAAATGTCTTCCTTGTTGATTCTCCTTGTCAGCTGAGAGGTGACATTGATAAATTTTACTAACACTTAGATTTCTGCATAAAATCTCGATATCCCTTAGTAAATAGTTCAGCATTTATTTTGCTTACAGGTCTCATACTGACTAATTGTTCATGTGCTTGGAGGGTAATGCTTGTAGAGCCTGTAGCAGTAGCATTTTGCAAAGGTATGCATGCTGCCTGTGTTATTCTAAACACTGAGACCATATGGAATACTGCCAGTCCTTGTTGGAAATGAGTTGGTAAGCTGAATCCCAAGATGAGAGTTGGTCACTGCCACCATTTCTCTATAACCATAAATTCTGAACATGCTTGTGTAACTCCCATTGAACATGATGGTGAACTGTTGTATGGCTCAGGGAGGGCGAATGGTTGAGGCTTTTTCCTTGCAATGTCCCAGATCCTTCACTACTGCTACACCTCAAGGCAGCAGTCTGAAGATAGCTGGACAGGGCCAAAAGTGTCTTCAGTTGTTTGCGAACTGTGGTCAGCTCCTCCTTCATCCATACTCAGCATGCACTCATCATATCCAGCCTAGTACTACTAACTTAAGAGTTAACTGTAAAAGCATAAATAGAAAGCTAAATATGTAACTTTCTAACTTGCTACCCTCCCGATGTGTTACCAACAGAGGCTGGCACCTTACAGAGCTGTGTAGCTGGTCATTCAAAAGAAATGACCACTGTGCTATAGACTGTGCAAATCTACCCGTTACTGTTGGTGAAACACCTCTTAAATATAAGAAACAAGCATGGAATTTCAGAATTATACTATGGAGGGAAAAAACACACAGAAACAGCTAAATACTTAATTTGTTGCTCTGTTTTCATGTCACATGTGCAGCTGGAAACAACTAGGATGTGGCCATCCTGATTTAGGTTTTCCGTGATTTCCCTAAATCGCTCCAGGCGAATGCCAGGATGGTTCCTTCCAAGGGCATGGCCACTTCCTTCCCCATCCTTCCCTGATCCGATGAGACCGATGACCTCACTGTCTGGTCTCCTTCCCCAAACAACCCAACCCAACAACTAGGATGAAACGAAAAGTAGCTGGCTGTTCAAAACAAAAAAATGGCAACTATGCTACAGATTGCACAAATATATACTTCACAGTTACTAAAATAGAGATTACACCTCTTAAATACAAAAAACATGCAAAGAATTTAAGAATTGAACTGTAAAAAGAAACATAAAACGCTAAATACATAATTTGGTGTTCTGCCGGCATGTCACAGGCAGCAGTTGAGGTATGTAGCCAGGGTCAACACTTCCTCAGATGGTGTTGTTGAAAGGCCATATGGTGTTGCTAAAATAAATTTTCCTCACCTGTGACTGGAATATCCTGACTAACTGCTCTGCCTTTGAACTTGATGCCAGTTCAAAGAGGGCAGCAGTTCCATTCCTTCTACAATTACTATATAAAGCAAATGAGGAGAACTATGGGACATTACCTAACAGCAGGGTCTGTGGCACACCTTATGTGGCAAATATGGTCACTAAGGTTTGGATCATAATGGCTATTGATTGTATCTGGGTCACACATGGGAAATTTAAGAGTGCGAAAGTGCGTACGCTACTAAAAGCCATGTGGTACCCTTGGACAGTCCAGCAAAGTCCGTTTACATGTTCTCTCTCTCTCTCTCTCTCTCTCTCTCTCTCTCTCTCTCTCTTTATGGCTTGCATTTTCCCACATGCCTGACACTTATGTTCTATCTCAGTGAGTCTGATGCAGCATGTGGAGGGTCTTGACTGGAGTACAGTGGCAGTGATGATCTGGCATTCCAACTCGAAGTTGGCCAGCAGCAAGACACCGTCTGAAGCATTGAGGTGATATTGGAGTGAAAAATACATCTTGAAAGCTGGGTCTGTGTCCTTGAATAAGCACTCTGGCCACCCATGCTGAACCAACAACCAAACCCTCCAGAGTAGCTGATACTAAGCTGCAGCATGTGCTACTTCACGGGCAGTAATAGGGAATGACCACAGTGTTTGGCACATATTGTCAGAGTCCTTATCCAGGCCCACAGGCATGCGAGACTGAGTATGAGCATTTGAGTGCAGTGTAGTTTTGCCCTAATGCCCACCATTGCAGCTGCTGTGCCATTTTCTCCAGCACATTCGATCACAGGCTAAACAATATCAGTGTCTCATGGTCAGATATCAGGTGGAATTTTGTACTGTGCAGGAAAATAAGAACCTTTTTAACACTGCCGTTTATTGTAAGGGTATTGTTTTCCGAACTGTGACTAATTTAACTGTGCTGCTGCTAGCATTTTGGAAACAAGAGCAAATGCTTGCTCACTGCCCTCAGCATTTGTATGTCTGGCACCTATCTCGGGCTCAAAAGTAGCATGAGAGGTAGTGGATTTCAGGCAATTTGTTAACTGAAGAAATGTTTTCTGGGACACTTCTGACCATAGAAACTTGGCCCCTTTTTTTGCAAAGCGGGTTTAATAGGTGCACTATTTGGGTTGCCTTCAGAATGAACTTGGCATTAGAGTTAATTTTATCCATGAAAGACTGAAGCTCCTTGGGGCAGAAACGTTAAGTATTGCATTGGCATGCTAGCTTGTGGGTTTCAGTTGTATTTAAAATGTGGCCATAGGTACTTAATGCTAGGTTGGAAGAAACTGCATTTTCCAGCCAACAGTGTAGGCTACATGATTTCAGTCTTTCGAATAGGGTTTGTAGATTTACTAGGTATTGTTCCCATGTTGCTTTTGTTATAATAATGCCCTCCAGGCAGTTTGCACACTGAGAAATGCCTAGGATGAGCTGCTCTAAATATCAGTGAAATATACTGAGGGTACCAGCCACACCAAATGGAATCCTATTGTACTGATATAACCTAAAAGGGATGTTAAACATCAGTGCCTCCCTTGTGTCTGTTCCCACTGACAACTGTAAATAGGTGTCCGCAAAGTCAGTTTTAGAGAAGAATTTGATTTCCCACTTATGTCAGAAGAGTTCTTCTAGATGGGCTACAAATCAGTATTGTATTTGATGTTTTTAGTTCCCTTAAAATCACCATAAGTATGTAGAGAACAATTTGGTTTATTAATGACAACTATTGGGGTTGTCCATCAACTAGCAGAAATGGGTGAGATGAGCTCAGGGTCTTCCAAACATCATGCTCCTTTTTAACTACACGACGTATTGCAAACAGTATTGGGTGGGCATGACAAAAACAGTGTTTTTCCACTCTCGCTTAAAAGGATATGTATGCTAAAAAATCCTTACTGCAGCCAAGTGGTACCACAAACTTCCTTTGACCATTCCTCCTTGGACATCCTGTATTTTGCTGCTGATGACAGCTGGCCTGTTAGTGGAATATTTTGATAGCTATAATTTACTACTCACCTCGGTGGCATGTGTAGTGGTCTTGAGCACAGGTTTCGATATGTCTCCAAGTTGAATAGGAATATGGCAACACGTGCATTGACCTAAAGCTCTGTCTCGGTGTTGTTGATGACTAAGGTGATCATCACTATGGCTGTCATGGATACTGGTGTGTTAGCACTGATATGGGCATTGGCCAACTGTGGGTGAGCTGCTTGATAGTCCATACAGATGCTTAGCTACATCCCTTTTTTTTCTGGCAGGCATGACACAATGTGTCATGCATGATACAGGCATTGAGCTTAGTGTGCCTGCAATGGCACTCAAGGCATTGAACTTACTGTGCCTCCAACAGCACTCTGGACATGATTTCTGGGGCAATAAGCCATTGGATTTGTTGACAGCAACAATGTGTAGGGGCAGTTTCTCCAATGCCATACAGGCTGGGTGAGATTGATGTGTCAACCTCACTGTCTTGCGTGTCTGTTAGCAATGGGTGCACTCTTTTGTAACTACTGATCTAATTGCTTTATTGCCTGTTATTGCTGTTCTGGCAAGTGGTGGTGAAAAGTTGTTAGGTGCATGCCAATTACAGTATTGATTTAACTGTCATTTGTGCTACTTCTAGCTCATCTTCAAATGCTTTCTGTGCCACATATGCTATTCCCAATGCCTGACAATTTTTTATGAATATGGTTACAGCTTGAGTCTGATGATCCCAATGCCTTAATTCTAATCTCCGTGTCAGGAGCCAGTCTGATGAGTAAGTCTCTGATCAGTGAGTCGGCAGATGATGCTGTACAAGATTTGCATGAAAATCTCACTTTTTTCACAACACACAGTTCTTTAAGTGGAAGACTACTGGGTTCAACCAGCAGTTGCAGCTTGTGTACTACATGATATAACCTACTGCTTGTGGACAATAATAAGGCACTTTGACATTCAGAATCTGAAATATTACTTGCCATACAACGGAGAAGGGAACAATGCAGATAGATTTCGCAGGTTACATTTGTGTCCTCAAAGCATACAAGCACTGTGAGTGGAGATGCTGAGAGCGGTGTTGTCTTCTGTTTGATAAGCAGTTGTAGCAATTCACTGTGCTGCTGGTGGTGTTGGTGTTACTGTCATTGTAGTTGTTGCTTTTTATGTTACTGTTGCAATTGCTGCTGGTTTCAAAAGTCTGTAAATTGTTGATCCAACATTTTGATGTACCCATTATATTGTGAGTAAGGACCTCATTATTTTTAATAGAACACAAGAACAGACACTTAAAAATTCGGGTTTCTGAGCATGATCAGCAGAGCTTCAAACACTGAGTGTGTGAACATCGGACTCACAGGCCAACTGTGTCTCTGAGTTACCAGTACACTGTATGGAGAACCAGTAAGCAAAGCCAGAATTGTTGTATGCCAGGCACAGAGCTCGAAGAGTAAACAACAAGAAAAACTAAGTGAATAGCCAAGTACATGAAACTGTGCTGATATGACACATAACGATTAGCTTAACACCGAGCATACTGACTTTAGTGCAGTGTGCAACCTACTTTATACCGTGGTCTCTGGCAGAGAGCATCATAAAAGCAGCCACTTCGTGGTCTTCCTTGCTGTACAGGCATCAACCCTAGATCACTGCAGCTCACAGACATTATCAGCATCGACTGTGTTGCACCATGGCATTGCAAACCAATGTTCACATAATTTTACTGAAGCTAATATTAAAACTTCCCAAAATTACATATGGTTCCTGAAGAGAAGTAGCAGTCTGTATGACTGACTGATCAGGCCTTTTAACATGGCCATGCTATGTTAGTATAGTCACACAATTGAAAGCAAGGGGAAACTACAACTGTTGTATTCTTCAAGAGCAAATACTTCTACTGCATGGTTTAATGATAATGACATCCTCTTAGATAAAATATTCCAGAGGTAAAATAGTCATATCTTGAGCCAGGAACTCCTTAGGGGTGTATCATCATGAGGGTAAAATGTATCTGGTGTTCTGCGAGTTAGTGGATGGAACATTAGATTCCTTATTTTTCTTGATAGGTTCAAAAATTTTAATAATCTCATGACCCTGTACTTCACATGGAATGATGAGTTTTGTGAACAGATGGCTTGCACGGCTATGAGGACCCTGTTAAGCCCAGTGATAGCAAATTTCTTTGTGGGAAAACAAAGAACAAGCATTAGTACCTAACAACAAAAAACTGACTATATGGTTTCATTATGTGGATGATATGCTTATGCTGTGGAGACATGGCAGAGAGGAATTGGGTCATTTTTATAAACATCTCAATGAGATTAATCCATAGATTTAGTTCACTACAGATGGTAGATGACATTTCCTTGGTATGCTAATCTTCAAGAAAGAAGATATTAAAGTTCCTGGCAGATTAAAAGTGTATTCCACATCAAGACTTGAACTCAGGACCTTTTGCAGACAAGTTCTCTACTGACTGAGCTACCCAAGCATGACTCATGAACCGTCCTCACAGCTTTACTTCTGCCAGTACCTTGTTTCCTACTTTCCAAACTTCACACATGCTCTCCTGTGAAACTTGCAAGACTAGCACTCCTGGAAGAAAGTTTTGTTGGAGAGCTTCTGCGAAGTTTCGAAGGTAGGAGACAAGGTACTGGCAGAAGTATAGCTGTGAGGATGGGTTGTAAGTCGTGCTTGGGTAGCTCAGTTGGTAGAGCACTGGCTCGCAAAAGGCACAGGTGGTGAGTTGGAGTGTCAGTCTGGCACACAGTTTTAATCTGCTAGGAGGTTTTATATCGGTGCACACCCTGTTGCCGAGTGAAAATTTTATTCAAGATGTTAGCTTGGACCACACGGTATACTAAAATCCCATACACATTGGCAGCGACCTACAATAGAGTTCAAATCACTAAGTAAGGTGTTATAAATACATAAGTAGATAGAGCAAGGAACATTTGTGAACTGGAACAGCTCAATATGGAGTGGAATATCTCACTATTGCATTGCTGAAGAATGGATTATCATCCACTGAGGTAAAAGAGCATTAAGATAGCCACAAAAAGATCATAATGATGTACAGGAATCTACAGAATCCAAGTGTTTCCTGCTGTTCATAAGAAACGTTCCTGACTGTGTAGGAAAGAAGGTGATGAAATGCTATATCGCTGTATTGTTCAGACCCATCTGGAAGATGCAGGATCACCCATGTAGTTGTGGAGACACATACTGGGGGACTGGGGGTACTACTTAAAAAGATGGGGGGGGGGGGGGGGGGTTCAAAAAGTGGCACAAAGGCAACTATAGAAGGGGAGCAATTGACAGATCAACTGATGCAGAACTAGAATTTGCTCTGCAATCAGGAGCCCAGTGGATTTGATTTGATATGACCTGGGTACTGACACAGTTGGATACTATGTAGGCTGTACAGTGAGGCTATAGAATTACTAATCATCTTAGTAATTTTAATCAGAAGGAGGAGAGTCTGAAACTAAATGGTATCTGAATTGTGATGCTGAAGAAGATTTGTTCTCATCTTCCAACATAGGGTGTAGCTGTAGCACACAACAGCAACCAACGACAATCAACTGCACTCAAGTTTTCAAAGCAAATGACATCATGCCTCTGCACGGGAGCATGCGGAAACGGAATTTTACTTCAGTCAATAGTGAGCTAGTATGTGTGTCAAAACTTCTAAAAAGCTGCAGTCCCCCTTGAAGATGTCCTTGTGTAGAGTATTTATGACAGGTTAGAACAGTATGTCAGTCTGTGATATAAACTAAGACATCTGGCTATCGTGGTCAGTGCTCTTCAGATCAAGGCATCTGGTCGTAGCTCACCGGCTGACTCTTAGCTTTTCTGTATTATCCTGTACCCCATTCATGTTAGTAATCCAGATTAAATAGAACTTTCTTGCAGCTTGAAGTGGGTCAAGGAAGTATATTGGCAGATTTGAAGCTGTAGGGTAGTCTGCAAGTAAACCTGGAAGGCTCAGTTGGAATTGGTTTACCTGAGTGGAAGGCAGCTCTCTGGAGTGGAGTTCTAGCCGTGTACACAAATTAATCTGTAATGCATAAAAAATGTTAGATTTAGAAATAGAATTCCAATGAGGAGAAGTATATGTAAAAAATCGTAAGTTAAAGACTCTAAAGCAGATCATTATTTTAAAATTAAGACACTGGAAGGAAAAGTATCTAGGAGTAGAAGGGGTAAAAATTTTTGTGTGATATACGAAGCTACATTTAGAATGGTATATGATTCGTGCAAGTGTATAAATGTGTACAAATGTCAGTATGTATGCACAAATGCAACTGTTTGGAAGGGTCAAGAGCAGAAATTCGGGTACTGTATGTTCATTGCTTTACTGTTTCATGATAAGCATCTAAAACAATTTTCATCTCCTAAAATTGCTTTCATACAAATTATTTTGCAATACTGTATAAAATAGTACATTTAAGAACATAGGTATTAGTACTAATATTTTTGTCTCGTATTTTTCACCTACTTAAATATATAGGTGATGAAGTAATTTACCTGGATCCTCATACAACACAGATGGCAGGTCTTGTAGAAGACAAGGAACAAGAACACGAAAAAGAAATGGATGCATCGTATCACTGTCAGTATGCAAGCAGAAGCCATATCTTGCATATGGATCCATCTGTAGCAGCTGTAAGTAGAAAAAAAATCTTTGATAAAATTGAGAAGAAATTGTGGGATCAGAAATAGAATGGAGGTTGTAGATTAGAACTTGATCAGCCCATCCTAAGAAATTCCAATTTCTTTAACACTATATTAGTCTGTAGGTTGGTAGGTGTTTGATGGTGTGCAGGTTAGGGATAAACACACACACACACACACACACACACACACACACACACACACATATATATATATATATATATATATATATATATATATATATATATATATATATGGTTATAATAGAAGGAAACATTCCACGAAGGAAAAATATATTTAAAAACAAAGATGATGTGACTTACCAAATGAAAGTGCTGGCAGGTCGACAGACACACAAACAAACACAAACATACACACAAAATCCAAGCTTTCGCAACCAACGGTTGCCTCATTTGTCACATTGCCAACCACCGACGTGAGCAACTTCAGCCGGGTTGAAATGCCTTTCATTAATTTCTTACTTATGTGCCATTCAATGAGTGGCCCACTTTCGAAATCTCTGAGCTCACGCGACCAACACATTCTGCTGGTACTGGTTCTCTACTGACAGCGCAAAGCTCCCTGCCTTCTTTTGTATTGCGAGTGTCGTTTCCCATGACACCTCGTAGTCAATACCGCATTGCACATGGATGTCCTGACACTTTGGCGTTTACAAATGTCTGCTTGTGTCTGTGTATGTGTGGATGGATATGTGTGTGTGTGCGAGTGTATACCTGTCCTTTTCTCCCCCTAAGGTAAGTCTTTCCGCTCCCGGGATTGGAATGACTCCTTACCCTCTCCCTTAAAACCCATATCCTTTTGTCTTTCCTTCTCCTTCCTGACGAGGCAACCGTTGGTTGCGAAAGCTTGGATTTTGTGTGTATGTTTGTGTTTGTTTGTGTGTCTGTCGACCTGCCAGCACTTTCATTTGGTAAGTCACATCATCTTTGTTTTTAAATATATATATATATATATATATATATATATATATAGGGGGAAAAAAGGACGGGTACACACTCGCACACACACACATATCCATCCACACATATACAGACACAAGCAGACATCAAATGTGTGCGAGTGTGTACCCGTCCGTTTTTCCCCCTAAGGTAAGTCTTTCCGCTCCCGGGACTGGAATGACTCCTTACCCTCTCCCTTAAAACCCACATCCTTTCGTCTTTCCCTCTCCTTCCCTCTTTCCTGATGAGGCAACAGTTTGTTGCGAAAGCTTGAATTTTGTGTGTATGTTTGTGTTCGTTTGTGTGTCTGTCGACCTGCCAGCACTTTCATTTGGTAAGTCACATCATCTTTGTTTTTAGATATATTTTTCCTTCGTGGAATGTTTCCTTCTATTATATATATATATATATATATATATATATATATATATATATATATATATATATATATATATATATATAATAGAGGGAAACATTCCACGTGGGAAAAATATTTAAAAAGAAAGATGATGAGACTTACCAAACAAAAGCGCTGGCAGGTCGATAGACACACAAACAAACACAAACATACACACAAAAATCTAGCTTTCGCAACCAACGGTTGCCTCGTCAGGAAAGAGGGAAGGAGAAGGAAAGACAAAAGGATATGGGTTTTAAGGGAGAGGGTAAGGAGTCATTCCAATCCCGGGAGCGGAAAGACTTACCTTAGGGGGAAAAAAGGACAGGTATACACTCGCACACACACACACATATCCATCCGCATATACACAGACACAAGCAGACAGTTGTAAAGGCAAAGAGTTTGGGCCAAACTCTTTGCCTTTACAAATGTCTGCTTGTGTCTGTGTATATGCGGATGGATATGTGTGTGTGTGCGAGTGTATACCTGTCCTTTTTTCCCCCTAAGGTAAGTCTTTCCGCTCCCAGGATTGGAATGACTCCTTACCCTCTCCCTTAAAACCCAAACTCTTTGCCTTTACAAATGTCTGCTTGTGTCTGTGTATATGCGGATGGATATGTGTGTGTGTGTGCGAGTGTATACCTGTCCTTTTTTCCCCCTAAGGTAAGTCTTTCCGCTCCCGGGATTGGAATGACTCCTTACCCTCTCCCTTAAAACCCATATCCTTTTGTCTTTCCTTCTCCTTCCCTCTTTCCTGACGAGGCAACCGTTGGTTGCGAAAGCTAGATTTTTGTGTGTATGTTTGTGTTTGTTTGTGTGTCTATTGACCTGCCAGCGCTTTTGTTTGGTAAGTCTCATCATCTTTCTTTTTAAATGTATTTTTCCCACGTGGAATGTTTCCCTCTATTATATTCATATATATATACACACACACATGTCAACAAAATTTTTGTATCACCCCTTTATTTCAAAATTCATGGCACAGAGTTCAACAACTGGCTCTGAGGCATGTGTGTATATATTCATTTGTAATGTGTCCTGATCACCAAATCGAAAAACATACACTTATGTAACAGCAAAATCATGTGTGTCCTATTGGGCCTAGCTGCCCTACCTCCTCGTCCCTGCTCGCTCCCACAAACAGCGCTTTACCATCCCCCACCCCTACCCTGCTATCACTCCCACTCACCACCCCAGCCTTCTCCTTACCCCCACCATACAGTTGCCTCTTCCATCATGCGCTGTTGCTTGCAGCCTGGCTTCAGCAACCAAGACTGTGGCCATGTGTGTGTGTGTGTGTGTGTGTGTGTGTGTGTGTGTTTATCATCAACAAAGGCCTTGTTGGCCAAAGGCTCACTTTCCGACAGTCTTTTCACTGTGCCTATCTGTGATTCAGCATCTCTGCTATATGGTGAGTAGCAAGTACCCTTTTCATAGTATTTTTACATTCCATCCTGGATTTTCCACTATAGATATAGTGTTGATCCATGTGCGGCATTGTGCATAGTGACTGTAAATATTATTTACTAAAATGAGTGAAAATGTACCTGATGCCTAATCATTTAGCGACTCAACATTAACTTTTTAATTACTTATGCAGTGCATTAACCTGTTAACATGTTTGTTTCCTTTATAAGCTGTAAGCTGCTTCTCTAGGGGGAGGAGGTGGGGTTTGTCTCAGCAGCCAGTGTGCTATGAGCCTATTGTGAGTTTCTATTCCTAGTATCCTCTGTCCAGGGGCCAAATAAAAGTATGCAGTCAGTACAACACTGGAAGCAAAAAAGGACCATTACTATCCATTATTAATGCTCTCTGTGGATAAGAAAGGATTTCAGTATGCAACAACAAAAATCTTTGATCATTTGCACAATAACATAAAATGTCTGGCAGGTTGCAAAGGAAATTTTATATCTAACCTAAAATCATTTCTCTGAAACAACTCCTTATATTTCATGGAACAATTTCTATTTAAACTCTGTAAGCCTGTAAATAATGTTGTAATCTTTTTTTAAGTGTAGCTGCTTGAATAGGATTAAAAAACAGTTTTTATTAACATTATCACTAATTGTGTATACATATCCTTAAACTGACTTGTTCCACATCATTTTGATAAAAGAAGGGTTCAAATGATCTGTGGATCATATAACCAACTAACTAATTAACTTGACTTACTAGTGAAATGCTTCAATCCATTCAAGCACAGCATTCTACCATGGCAACTGGGTGTATGTTTACAAACAACGTCAGGGGGGTGACCCTCTGATCGGTGCAGGAACAATCACAATAGCAACACATCTGCATAGCATATTGGGGTGATGCAACACTTTTTTGTTGATGTGTGTAGATCAACTGAAGATGGACAGGGGGGGGGGGGGGGGGGGGACTGATCCAGAATCTCTCAAAAACTTATGATTGATTTGACAGGTTAATCACCAGTAAGGAATTGCTTTTGGTAATTATTTCTACATAATGGGAAGTCATTTCTTGTAGTACATGGATAAATAAAGTGCCAAATGACTATATAGATTCCCATTAAAATGGTTGGTAATTATAGAGGCATGTGGAATGATAACAGCAGAAATACAGGACAATGTGGAAATGTAAGGACATGGAAGTAATGAAGGCAAAACTAAATAGCCAATATAAATATAGTAATGCTAATTTTTTTTAGTAAAAGTGGAATTGGTGAGAATATTTATAATTTTAGATACAGCCCACCTTCTAAATTACTGTTAAAGCAATTGTGCACACACAGGAATAAATGGTCCATCATTAGAGGGCAGCAAATATGAACTACAATTGATGCAGATTTTAGTTTTTGAAAGCAGAGATTTCTTCTCCTAGAGAAAAGAGGAAAGTGCTTGAGAAAATATTCTTTTCAGTCCTGTCTTTTCCAAAAAGAACAACTCAGTTTGACTGCTGCTGTTCGTTCCTAAATCTCGTACTGCTTTGTAAGAAGAAGATATTTTTGTTATCTTCCTGATTGTACTTTCTTCTAAAAGTACTTTCTTTGTGAAAAGTAGACTTGCATGAAGATTGTGGGGTGTAGACAAAAAGCAGTGTATATTATTCTTGTACTTTTCTCCTCCCTTTGTTCCTCCCACTGACTAAAGTACATAGAAAAAGTAATCCTTTTTATGTCATGTGTCCTAACTGCCCCTAATAATTTCCTATAAAAATCTTTTATTTATTTATTACTTTCATTATACAGCTCTCTCTCTCTCTCTCTCTCTCTCTCTCTCTCTCTCTCTCTCTCTCTGTGTGTGTGTGTGTGTGTGTGTGTGTGTGTGTGAGAGAGAGAGAGAGAGAGAGAGATTGAGATTGAGATTGATTGATTCAGGTAACCATGTAGTTCAGACTTGAGACTGTTCAACTTCTTGTTGAATATAAATTTCAGGACACTGAGATCATACTCTGAATACCATATTCACAAGTGAAACTGCTAGCAATCACAAATTCAATCACTTGATTAACTGAAACAACATATCAGGGAAGTATCCCTGAGTGCAGAATTTACTAATTGACACTGGTGCAGACATTTCTATGTTTAAATGAACTTACAGCAAAATTATTAATTTACAGTATATCACGAACTATGCTTGCATATAAGAGTACATCACACCTCATGGCATTATTCCTACTGGCAGATGGAAAGCAGTTAAGTAATGTGTCTGCATTGAAGGAGCTGGGAGCTGTCATACCATACTGTGCAGATTTTGACTTACCGAATCATATGTGGATCAGAGTCTAGCTGACATGGATGTTGTAATCAAGCAACTCCTAACCACTCCAGTGTCTGTGCCCAAAAGAAAAAATGATGGAAAAGAAAAAACGAACTTACCAGTAAGGTAGCAGCCATTGCCCCATGTAAAAGTAAAATCAGCTAGAGCATGTTGCAACACTTCACAAGGAATGCTAAAAGAATCCTCTTTGATTTCATACATTTAATATTAATTCACTGACTGATCAATACAAGTAATTTCAGTTGCTCATCTTTAAGGTGTTTATTGATATGCCATGTCTTATGAAACTGAAAATCCTCCTGGCGATTTCTATGTTTGCTGTTGTTCCTTAGTTGCTTTTATATTATTGTTGTTGTTGTGTTGTTGTCAGCAGCAGCACCATTGTCGTCATCATCATCATCATCATCATCATCACATCATCCTTCTATAGATGACGTCTCTTCTGTGCAACTAAATGTAACTACATGTTTGTTTTTATGCCACATGTAGTTCATCTCCGTTTACAAAGAATCCTCAGTGGCGGTCTGTAATACATGTTTGTTGTAAATGTGCCGTACACTGAAGAGCCAAAGAAACTGGTACACCTGCCTAATACCGTGTAGGGCTTCCCACGACCACGCAGAAGTGCTGCAGCATGACGTGGCATGGATTTGACTGATGGCTGAAGTAGTGCTGGAGGGAACTGACACTGTGAATCCTGCAGGGCTGGGCGTACATTCGTAGGAGTACAAGGGGGTGGGGATCTCTTCTGAACAGCATGTTGCAGGGCATTCCAGATATGCTGAATAATGTTCATATCTGGGGAGTTTGGTAGCCAGCATAAGTGTTAAAACTCAGAAGAGTGTTTCTGAAGCCAATCTGTAGCAATTCTGGATGCGTGGGATGTCACAGTGTCCTGCTGGAATTGGCCAAGTCCATTGAAATGCGCAATGGACATGAATGGACGCAGGTTATCTGACAGGATGCTGATGTACGTGTCAGCTGTCAGAATCATATCTAGATGTATCAGGGGTCCCATATCACTCCAACTGCACACACCCCACACCATTACAGAGCCTCCACCAGCTTGAACAGTGCCCTGCTGAAATGCAGGGTCCGTGGAGTCATGTGGTTGTCTCTGTACCTGTACACATCCATCCGCACAATACAATCTGAAATAAGACTCATCTGACCAGGCAACATGTTTCTAGTCAACAGTCCAATGTTGGTGTTGATGAGCCCAGGTGAGGCATAAAGCTTTGTGTCTTACAGTCATCAAGGGTAGACGAGTGGGCCTTCAGTTCCGAAAGCCCATATCAATGGTGTTTCATTGAATGGTTTGCATGCTGACATTTTTTGATGGCCTAGCATTGAAATCTGCAGCAATTTGAGGAAGGGTTGCATTTCTGTCGCATCTTCATCGCTATCTTGGAGATGCTGTGTTCCATCGCTCTTGCACTGACTATAACACCACGTTCAGACTCACTTAAATCTTGATAACTTGCCATTGTAGCAGCAGTAACCAATCTAACAACTCTACCAGACACTTGTTGTCATATATAGGCATTGCCGACCGCAGCGCCTTATTCTGTCTGTTTACGTATCTCTGTATTTGAATGTGCGTGCCTATACCAATTTCTTTGGCACTCCAGTGTAAATACGTTAAATAATATTTCTATATATGTAACTATATTACAGGTTTTTCATTATTATCTTAATAAGGTAACAACAAAAATTGCAATATATTAATGTATTTGAAAACTTATATCATAAATTTATTATATACGTACAACAAACACACTTCATAAATAAAAGGAAATGACACACATATGGCATAAAAACAAAGAGCTTTGTGTTTAGCTGCATAGCTGGAACACATCACCAGGAGGAAGAAGAAGAAGAAGATGATGATGATGATAATAATATTAATAGAAGCACAATAAAAACTTGAAAGTAATAGCAGTTGCAGTAAGTTCCTTTTCTCAAGGCTTGATAAACAAAATTAATTTATTGTTAAACTCTCAGAATATAAAGTGTTCCATTGTCCACAACTATCTGTAGTGAACTGTAACTAATTTGCCGTGTTTTTTATATTTTTCCTCAGTGCTTCTTATGTGCCACTGAAGAAGAGTTTGAATCACTTTGCAAACAAATCAAAAAGAAACTTATACAAAATGAAAAGCAACCCTTATTTGAACTGTGTGATGAGAGACCAAATCATTGGTCCCCACTTGATGACTCAGCAGAAGAAGCACTGGGAGCTATGGCCTGTTATGGTATGTATGATAAACACTGAACTATTTTGCATAATTCAACAAAATCTTGTGTGGAATAATATGGAATGTGCCTTGCAACGAGGACCAAATAACGGCAAACAGTCATCTCAAACTTCCATGTCCAACCCCTTCAATTATTTGTTCTGCTTGTTCTAATCTTTGTTTGCTCATGCTTCGCTTGCGTACATATATGTGACATATAATGAACATGTCCCTTCCTCCCCCTCTCGTGGTCCATTACCTCCACCGTGTCTTTGCCCAACACCTCCTCATCTTCCTATTTGTCCATCTCCTCCTCACCCCACTCTTTGTCCATCTCCTCCTCTACCCCTCTCCGCCAATCTTCTCCTTCCCCTGCTTATCCCTCCTCTCCCTGTTCATCTCCTCCTCCTCCTCCTCCTCCTCATCATCATCATCATCGTCATTTCTCAACCCATCTCCTCTTTCCTCCCCTCTTTCTGCCAGTTGCCTGCTCCCCCCTCTCTCTCTCCCTCCCTCCTCTTTCTGCCCGTTACCTTCTCCCCCTATCTCCCGTTTCATTACATCACCCCCTCTCTTTCTGTCCATCTCCTTCCTCTCTCTTCCTACTTCAACACAATACACCTATCATTCAGGGCAGCCTATATGGCAGGGACTGCTCCATTGTGTGGGAGACCATCAGGAGAATTTCTGGCAGAGGAGGGAGGTGCCCCATGGCTTCTGTAATAAATAACGGCACTCTCCACACAGATCCCCAAGACATAGCCCAGACTATGGCAGCATATTTTGCCACGGTTACTGCAACAACCAGTCAGTCTGGGTTTCCAGTGTCATAGAGCGGTTGCTAAGAGGTGTAGTCTGGACTTCCAGTCCACCTCTCATGAAGTTTACAACTGCCCATTTTCTATGTGGGAGCTGGATTCTGCATTGTCTGCAGCTCGTGACACATCCCCTGGTCACGACAGGATCCATTACAGTATGCTACGGCACCTCACCAGGCGCAACAAAGAAATCCTCCTCGCACTTTTTAAAGCCATTTGGACGCTAGATCACTTTCCTGACTTGTGGCATGAGGCAGTTTTAATTCCTTTTTTAAAACCTGGGAAAGACTGCATGAGCCCAAGTAGCTACAGTAGTGTTGCCCTCACTAGTTGCATGGGAAAGACCTAGGAGCGGATGGTCAACCGCCGCCTTGTCTGGATGTTAGAATCCCGGCAACTCCTTAGTCGCTTTCACTGTGGGTTCAGGAGGTTTCGTACCTTCGATATTCTTGCCCTCCTGGAGTCGGCTATACAACAAGCTTTCCTACGCCGTCATCACCTTCTAGGTGTATTTTTTGACATCGAGAAGGCCTATGATACTACTTGGAGGCGTCTCATCGTGGAGCAGCTTCACGAATGGGGTTTTCGTGGTTGTCTTCCTCGTTTTATTCAGTCTTTCCTCTCGCCACGATATTTTAGATACCGAATTGGTGATGTCTTGTCTGACCGCTTTGAACAGGAGAACGGTGTCCCTCAGGGTAGCATTTTAAGTGTGACTGTCTTCGCCATATTTGTTAATAGCATTACCTCCATAGTGAAAAGTCATATCCAGTGTACCTTGTGTGTGAATGATTTCTCTTTGTTTTCCTCTTCTTCAAGGCTTGCAACGACAACGCGTCAGTTGCAACTTACTCTTAGACATTCGGATGACTAGACGCAGAAGAGTGGTTTAAGTTTTCCACCGAGAAGTCCGTATGTGTTCTTTTTCACCATTCTCATTCGATTTTAACCTTTCCTGAATTGAGGATGAGGAACACTAGCCTTACTTTTAAAGACACAGTGAGATTTCTGGGGCTCATTTTTGACTCGAAGCTTACATGGTTACCTCATCTTAAAGACCTGAAACGACGGTCACTTAAGGCTTTAAGTATTTTAAAATGTCTTAGCCACAGTATGGCTACGTACAGTGCACCAGGCATATAAAACTTTGTGCGCACCATACACCCCTGCGTACCATACCATTGTTCAGCCTCCTTTGGCACGGCTATTTCATAACCAGCAACGTGCGACGTAGCCCTATGGGATTCACGCACAGAATTGCCTCTCTGCGATGTCTATGGCTGGTCTTCATGATTTAGTCACAGTTGGAGCAGATTTCCACCTTGGCTCCTCCGGAGACCCAGACTTATTTTAGATTTGACTAATTTTAAGAAAGATAGCACACCAGATTTTACATTCCAATCTCTGTTTTTTAACATTTTAGATCTGCATCATGGTTTCACCGTCATTTACACTGATGGCTCCAAACAGGAGAATTTCCTTGGCTGACCTGTAGTGTTCCCTGATCATGTTACCCGGATTCGTCTCCCTGATGAATATACCGTTTTCGCAGCGGAGCTCCACGCAATCCTGAAGGCACTGGAGCAGATGAATCGCGTTCATGGCAATCGATTTCTTCTCTTCTCCGATTCTCTTAGTGCCTTACAATCACTGCAGAATCTGTACCCAACTGAGGAGATGGTCCAGCTGATATAGGACCAACTGTACTTGCTCCAACGGCGGGGTAAGGAGGTGTCCTTCTGCTGGGTGACTGGTCATGTAGGAATATGTGGCAATGAACAGGCCGATTGGGCTGCCAAGGAGGCCTGCAGAGAGCAGGATGTGGTCCAGTGTCCTATTCCCTTGCAGTCTGTCGTCTATGCAATCCACAGGAAGTGCATGGAGTTGTGGGAGGAAGAATGGCTGGCAGTGACGGCCAATAAACGGTGGTTGGTGAAGTCAACAACTCAGCTATGGCATTCCTCCTGCTGGTTGCTCAGGTGGGAAGAAGTGACCCTCACACGTCTTCGGATCGGGCACTGTCCTCTCACACATAGTTTTTTATTACGGCGGGAGGATACTCCGTTTTGTGATGCTTGTGGTATGCACATCTCTGTCCGGCACATTTTAACAGACTGCATTTTATACCGTGATGCAAGGGCAGAAGCACAAGTTGATGGAGATCTGCCTTGTGTTTTAGCTAACGATGAGATTTGTGTGTCTGGGGTTTAAAAGTTTTGTGATGTGTCTGGACTCTGGCCTAAAATTTTAGGCGGGAGGTTTTAGTGTATTGCCGAGTGGCTGACGCCTCCCTTTTTTCCTTGCGGTCAGCCAGCCACTTCCATCTGCTATATTGTTTTACCTCCCTCTACCACTTTCTTCCTGTGTGGTCCATGTTTTACTGCTGATGACATGCTTCGTCCCACGCTTCGGTGTGGGTAGCACATACTTTTTAAGGCTTGTTACCTGTGTTTTATGTTCTGTTTTATCTTACTGTTCAGAGTATTTTGTTGACACCTGTCTCACTATGTTACTGAGCAGGTGCTGAAGACCTTGCTGTTGTGCACCCAAAAAACCCTCTTCTACTACTACTACTACTACTACTACTGAGAAAACTGTTTGCTCATACCCTGCTCCTATTGGAGCTAGGAGATTATAAACCACACATTGCTGATTCTCGTGGGGCAAGTAGTATGGAGGTTGAAATCGGTCCAGGGGTTTGGCTGGAGACCCCCCCACCTCCACACACACACACACACACACACACACACACACACACACACAGAGAGACTTGCAGCCCCTCACCCTTCCCCTCCCCCCTCCATTCCCCATCTCACCCCCCCCCCCCCTCCCTCTCTGTGTGTAGGGGTATTAAGACAAGTCAGTAGTATGATATGATCCATTGATATGGCCCACTGGATTACAAGTCTTCTCTCCTTGAATCAGTGTGTAAGGCTGAAAACGACCTAACTGATGCGGGGAAGACAGAATGGTACCATTGGGCTAGTGCTGGGCAAGATCCCAGCTGGCACCTTCAGCTGGACAACAGACTGGAACTGTCACCTGTTCGAATCTTTACATGTAGGAACTCCTGTCTGGGTGTGACCCTTGGGACATATCCCAGGTTGGATCCAATGGTCAGTTTCGTTGCAACAAGGCCATCATTGGTTCTGGTGACAATGGCATGAGAATTGCTCTACAGACATCAGAATCAGCTTAGGTTGCAATATCCTGGCCAGAAATCTCCACCATCAGAAGGCCTAGTGCAGCAAGCAGCCACCACCCAACCATGATCTCTATCATCTTACCAGAGAAGACATCTCCTTCTTGCCCATGGACTTTGACCCCATTGGAGTCATCACTGTTGCCAACACCTCAACCTGAGCAGCCAGCTCCAGCTTCTTCACTTCCTCTTCCGGACCATAGCTGCATCCCTCTTCAGGGGTGTCACATGGGTTGCCTGCCCTGAGGTGCTAGAGCAGCCTAAAGATGCCACTGGCCGGAATGTGTGTTGAAGTCTGTGACAGGTACATTTTTAACATTTTCAACAAACGTGCATTGGCCACGCTGAGGGTATTGCTGAACTGGGTGCTCTTAGAGAACCCTTTACCATTTTATTCGTGCACGTGTCAATGTTGCACCCCTCTATGATCTTGTCACACGAGGACTGCAAAAGCATAAACACCTTTTGCTGTTTCAGATCACGTTCAAATGTCGAATGGTTTTGAAAACCCATAGTGATTTCACCCTATATACCACTGCAAAAATTGCTGTTGCACTGCACTCCAAATGGGTCAGTTCACAATCAGTGGAGCTGCAGCCCTACAATGCCATTGCGTCATCTCATCGGGGATGGAGGTGGTCAGCAGTCTCGAATGTTGTCAAGGACTCATCCTGTTGCTCTTGTCATTTTTGACATCAAGATGTGTGGGAATCAATGCCCTAAGGGAAGGGGTGGTTTCATTGGTATCCTTGTGCAACCTCCTGCGGGCTTTTCATGTTGATTCTCAGCAGTAGTGTGTCTGAGATGTTTTCCTCCCCCACCTGTAAGAAAACTGCTTGGCTTCAACTCTGGTTGTCACAGTTCTGACCTCCATTGCAGAGGCATCAAAAGAAGGGGTGACACATGGGTAAGATGGGGGGTGTGACAACCTTTACATCATGTGACACATCCACAGCATCACTGGGTAGAACTGTGGTGAAATCAATGATAATTTGATATCATTAACTTTCGAGCTGTGATCTTTTGTTTTGCACATGTCAGTACCTTGCTGTTTGTAGCATCGCCGTACATGAGCGTCATGTCACACGTCACCAAACTTTTGCAGCATTACAGAGAAAGGTTGTAGATATCTTGAAACCAAATTTAAAACTTGTGCATTGTAGTGGGAGAGAACAATAGGGTTTCGAAATGTGATACTTTTTTTGCACAGTGGCCTACATTGTTTACCATAAAATCATTGCAACTCATATTATAAGCAGCTTTAAATGGACCATAGAAGCAACATGCTGAGGGTGAAAGAAACAGAGCATCATTTTTCTTCTGTCCAATTTGTCAGTTTAGGAGATATTATAATTTTTTAATGAAAAGATTTCAGGAAACAGCCTTATCAGAAACATGAACTATGCATCAGTTGACATGTTTTGAGCAATATTTTACAAATATCCTGTTAATAAGTCACAAGTCAAAAATACTTACTCCACCAACACTATTGCATGCAAAGTGGCATCAAAAAATTACTTGGAATGTGCTCCAAAACAGACTTTTAGCTATGAGTTATGAATAGAAGGATGAACATCTGGATTTAACACACAGGACTAGCCACTAGAAGTCTGATATATGCACAACCACTCAATTTATTTTCGCTTTTTGAATTGTGAAATACATCATATTACCCTCTTTGTCATCGTACCAAACTTTCCACTACACTTATTCTCTGTTCCTCCATAAAGCAACAGAAATCTACATCAACAAATGTAAGATAACATGCAGTTCAAGATGTCTCCTTTTTCAGGATTCTCCTGATAATTTTCTATTTGTTTCAAAATGCCTAAGGAAATTTAATTTTACATGTTTTACAAAGATTTTACACTCATTAAAATAATAAGTAACTATTATCTAATGAATTTTTAATGTATTATATAAGATGTGGTCTGACCTGAGTACTAAAGATATGAAAGTTTTAAATCTCACACACAATGTTTTGATCATTTTACATTGTTTTGTGGGACCCCCCTTCAACTCAAAAGTGTTTCTCCTGTATCCACAAAAAACTGGGAGTATTTTGCCGTTACTTAAGGAGATCTAGTGGTGTACAAAAGAGAAGTCCTGTAATATAGTAACACTACTGGCTCTTAACAGAATGCAGTGATGTACCAATATTTGTTTATGAGACATAGTTTTCACCACAACAATTCACAAGTATTACTTCCAAATTGCTAATCACATTTCCATATCCTCATTTGTCTCAACAAAATTGCAGACAAAGATTGGCATGACAACTTACGTATTATTGTCTGTTATCCAGTTGGTGAGATTTTTTTTTTTATATTTTTGCCCAAAATTTGGCAATCCCCTCTATGTCTTAGTGCTGGCTCTGTGTTAGTATATTATAATTTATAGATTTGGGTATATGGCATAGTACCATGAATGAGGTTAATATTAGAATTTAAATTATTTGTATTGAGTGTAAGATTTATGTAAATATATTTTCTTCTTTACAGCATACGATGATTGTGGAAGGCAGTTTGATGACTCTGATAATGAATTTGAGTTACTGGGGTAAACGGGACTGTTACCTGCACAATTAAATACGTTTTATACACTTAAAATTCTAGTGCTTATGTACTCTCCAGACTATTAATGTGTCGTTGTTTTGAACATGCAGAGTACAAGAAGCCAAGGTTATACATCACAGGTACCTTAAGCAGCTGACTGCATTGTCAATTGTTGTATCTAAATTATTTTTGACATTTTCAAACTGTTGCTTATTTTATGTGTTATGGTCTGCTTGTGAGATATTTGTTGCCTTTTTTACATGTATATAAGATGTTTGTTATACAGTAATGTTGTTTTATATACTCTTATGAAATCAGTTAGATTTCATGGATGTAGTGTGTAGTTTTTATGAGGAGGAGGAGGAGGAGGAGAAGAAGGAGTTGCTGCAGTTTTTATAGCCTCATTCTGTACTAAAACTGAATGCAGTTTTTTACACAAATGGTTCAGTTTTTCAGATAGCTGTCAGAATTTGAGAGAGAAATAAGTTGTATTACTAAGGGAAAGATAGTTGTTATGGTAACATAGCAATCTGTTTTTGTTTCAAGCTGGAATTTCACTGTGAAACGTATGTATTAGTGGTGGTTACCCTCATTATCACCCAGTTTCACAAATAAATCATCACTGAATCAGTCAGAAATAGTAGTAGCTGCAGATTGCAGGTCTTTTAAATAATTGTGGTGTAAATATGATATATGTTTCAAAGTTCCTCTAGTCATTTTTGTTTTCTCTTATTTTGCTTTCTTGAATATGAGCATTAGAGTTTAAAGTTAAAATTCTACTACACAGATGTGAGAGATTTTGTGTACTTGCAAGTATCATTTGGATATATGTGGCCAAAATCATTAAATGTCTATACATTATGACTTCCCCAATCTTCCTCAATAAACTTTTATGAAAACAGAATTTGGTGAATATCTTTAAACTAAGTAAAAAGGGTTTCACTTGTAAGTAATATATATTTGGTAAATCAAGTGGTGTTCTTGTGTTTCTCCATTTCCATGACATATCTGTAACATTTTCCAGGTAAATATTTTGTAAAACTATATTAAAAAAAACTGAATCATTTAAAATGTTGAGGAAAACATTTGAGATATAGCCTATTGTTGGAAGAAAGATGACACTATTTTATTAGTATATATAGTATATATATAATTACATTCTTGTCTGTGCCCCCTTCCCATTTTTGCATATTATTAACTAGGAATGTTCAAAAAGGAACAAAGAGTTCAAACACCCAGAAATGTAAGAGAGAGAAAAAAAAGCATATGTAATTATTACAGTTTCATGTATTATGAATCTTTTACTTACATAAGACTGTCAAATTCCATTCCTTTTTCCTCATTTCACATTTTGGTTTGATGAATTGCCAGTAATCAAGAAACTACAATGATGATAACTTTAAATCACTTCTCTTTAAAGGCAGTGTGTACATGGAGAGACAGTCACAGGCTGTTTGCAGATACCACTCGTATATCTAATTCAGAAAAATACTAAGAAGTGAAGCAATAAGCTTGTGATGGAAAGGTCTGCAATGAAAAAATAGAAAATGACAAATATTTTTCCTACCATTTGAGCATAATTTTCCATCTTTTCATGTGCCTTGCAGTCATCCTTAACAAAATGCAGACTGTTTGATGTCTGGGTGTCTCTGCTTATGTTTTGATTGTGAAGATTTCCTGGCGGTTACTGACTTGTTGATCATGTTATCCCTTTAAAAATCCTAAATGATTCATAGCATTCCTGTATGAAAATTTGGCTTCTTGGTATAATATTCTGTATTGTAGACAGGCAGTTCCTGTTTCAGTATTGGCTCTGTTAATGTTATGTAGTATGTGATATAAAACTTGTAGCTATTAACCAAAATACACTACTGAAGCAGCTTTGTGCAGTGTTGAATATATTTTCTTGTTCTACTGTAGCTTGTTCTAAAGCATAGTATCTGACTGGAAAGATGCAGCAGAGAAAGTGTGTCACAGTGTGTACCTGTAAAGTGCACAAATTTCCACATAATTTAGGAGGAAAAGTGTAAAATTTCGTAACTTGTCTCAGTAAGAGCACTGATGACAATGGTTGATTGGTTCTTTTAAATTGCTAAATAATATGAATGTAACATCAGCTCTATGTAAAGAATAATTTTGCTTATTTCTGGTTATAAAGTAGTTCTGTAATGTTTCACTGAAATAGTTATATAGTGTTTCATTGAAATGGATGAACTGGAATGTCATACAGTCATAGAACTCTTTGATTTGAACAGTTTATCAGTGATGGAAATTAATCCCAAGTTAGTGAAGGAGTATAATGAGTCTTTGTGTTTATTCTCAACACTTGTGAAATATATAGCAAGATAGAAACATGGCCAAACTTTTCTTGGAATTGATACATGTGAAAGACATTTCAGAAATGCACTCCCCGATGAAAATGGTGAGAAAATACACATTATCATATTAAGCAGTCAGGTATTAAAGGTGTATAAAATAGTTGACACCATTGGTTTATGGGAAGGAAGGTTATGGTACGTTTTACATGAGAAATTAATTGTGCGAAACTTGTGTGCAGCATGTGTTTAATCCTGACCAAAATCAAATACAAAAACCAATTTCTCCACAGTGTTTGGACCAGTTTATTATTATTATTATTATTATTATTATTAATACTGACACACACAATCACACAGGATGAGATGTGCTGTGGTTAAGGTACTGGACTTACATTAGGAAAAAGCAAGGTTCAAATCTCATCCAGATTTTGTGCTGTATCCTGTTACTAGTGCGTGTGCCAAAAGTAGTGTCGCTGTGCATGTGTACTTAGATCAACCACCAACTGTATCAGTGCAGGAAGGCCATTAAATGCCGCCTGCAGGAAGCATGCACACAGAATGGTCTTGGCTGCACCGTCAAATGGTGACTCGCGCTTATATATTCACGGAGCAATGCTAACTGACTCTCACTATGTTCTTTTAGTTTGTTCTGCTCACATCACTTGTTCTGTGTATCGCTTATGTTTCACCTTCTGTATGATTCTCTTGTCTTGTTATTTGTGGAGTCACGAGAGGCTTTTTTCTTGTCCAGGATGGACACATTTTAGGCATTTGGATTTTCTATCACCAACACAGTTGAGCTGATCAGGTACCGCATTCTCAATTGAAAACACAAGGTGAGGAGTTTTTGGCCTTGTTTACAGAAGGTATAGCATATACTACAAATTTTTCTGCCCATATTTCTTTGAAATTCATGGCTCGGCTTCATTTTTGTCATGTGTATCCTATTCCTGTCACTCTCCACTGGTTGTAGTTTGGAAGCCACTGGGGAAACTTCGCCTCTGTGGCAACTCCAGTTCTACTGTCAGCATGCAGTAGATCATGGATATGTATCCCCTCCCACATGAGGAGGAACTGTTGACAAAAATATACGGTGGCTGGTACTTCCCTAAAATTGATTTGTCTGAAGTGTATCTACAGGTTACTGCAGATGGAGGGACTCAGCAAGTTCTGATTTTGAATGCTCCTTTTGCGTCTCTATCAGGATTTGTGGCTTTCTTTTAGTGTGGCTATGCCATTTTCTGATTATTTTTAGAGCAATTGACTATGCCTCTTCTGGTTTGCATTAATTAGTTAGATGATATTGTTGTCATGGGCTCCTCCACGGCCAACCACTTGAAAGATTTGCACACTTTGTTTTCTGTTTTACAGTCCACAGGCTTATTGTGTAACCTTGCAAAATCTGTTTTTTCAACCTTCTATGGTTTATTTGGGGTTCAAGGTCTCTCAGGATGGGGTTCGCCTTCTGTCAGACCACATCTCCACTGTTAGTCTATGCCATGCTCCTTGTCCACAAAGGAGCTTTAGGCCTTTCTAGGCAAGATAGTTTACTGCCATAAATTTGTGCCAGAAGTGGCCACATTGGCCCACCTGTTGCAAGCCTTGTTATACAAGAATGTACCTTTTCGCTGGAGCCTGGATTGCAAACTTGCTTATAAGATGTTGAAATACAAACTACCATTGGCCCCTTGTTTAGCTACATTCTCTCCAGACCAGCACATAGTTTTGGCAATTAATCCCTCACAGTACAGCCTTGGTGCGGTCCTGGCGCACTGATATGCCAACGGGTCAAAACAACCAGTTGCTTTTGCCTCTAAATCTCTCACTTCAACCCGTTTTACTCTCAGGTGGGAAAAGAGGCTCTTGCCATAGTCTGTGCTCTCCAGAAATTTCATGTTACACTTCCTTGTCTGACAAGGCAGCACACCACCTACAATGCTGGGCACTGTTCTTGTCTTGCTAAAATTACAAAATACATTTTTGACCTATGTCTAAACATTCCAATGCGGATGCCTTGTCCTGCCTTCCTGTGGGTTCTGATCCTGCCTTTGATCTTGAAGCAATACTCTGCTTCCATATTCATACTAAAATGCAGGCTGGGTTTCCCAATTACAAGCTTGTACATAGCCACTGCCATTGTCGCCAACCCTGTTCTCCTCCAGGTGATTCTGTTTGTTCAGTAGATAAACTGCCAAGTTGGGCTTCAGACTCCTGCACAACTATTTTTCTTTACAGTATCGCCTCTCTGTTTTTGATGGTGTTTTGTTGTTGACGATGGAAGGTCGCGTTATGGCGCGAGTCCTACACCTTCTCCACCAGGGCCATTGGGAAGTTTTGCGCACTAAACTGTTAGCTAGGAGACATGTTTTTTGGCCTGGAATTGATGGCAAAATTATCCGTTTTGTTGTAGGTTGTGAGCAGTGTGCTCGACAACAGGCAGCTCTTAGGGATTCTCCATCCCCCTGGCCCACTCCACACGGCCCACTCCACACCAGCCATGAGAATGCATTCAGGTACTCTTTGTGGGGATGCCGTCTTCATGACATCGTTACTGCCGACAAACTTGTGGTGCACTACGTTGATCACTTGCACTCCTGCTCACCACTGGAAGGTACCTGTCTACCAGTGTGGCCTCCAGTGCTGTAGCCCACCCCACCACCCTCTACTTTGAGTGTGCCATCACTTGCTATGGAGGCACAACCATCCCACTGGCTGCCTTCTATACATGCAGCTCCTTGGGATTTCAGCTTCCTGGCCCCGGTGTTAGTCCATCCCCAGTCTGGAGTCCGTTGCTGCAGCCTGCTGTTCCACACATTGGGATGTGACATGTTCATCTTCTGTACTGTGGTTCCTCATGGAAGGATCATCTACGTTGTCTACCCAGTTGCCAAATTGACTTTACTTTGGTTCCATAGGGGACTAACCGCCATCTTTGACTGAAACTGGAAAAAAACTTGCAACCAGAAGATGAAATTTCATGTTACTTAGCAAGAGGTTACTCTGAAAATGAGAATCCAGCTCAGTTGCAGACATTGTGGAGAGTGTGTGAAAAAAAAGTTTTCAATGTTCTTCAGATTAGCTTGATCTGTGCTATTAATCTCTGAAACAAGTGCACCTGGTGAAAGCAATTTTAGCTGGGCAAGGATGACTGTCAACGGAAACTATCATTGATCAGTCCACAAAATGTTAATGAGTTGTTGATTCTGCACAACTTCTGTATGTTAAGGTTTAGTCTGCAAAAGAGTGCTGTATTTGGATGATACAGTTCTTCTTTTCCTACAAAAATTAGTGGTGCCTTAATTTTCAGACAGTGCAAATCAAACGTATGTTGGTGGAACTAAAGGCATTGCTTTCTTTTAGAAGGGAGTCCCTTATAATCACTGTTATTGTAGTAGTGAATAGACTCATAATAGTAATCACATAACACAAAATGTAAATGAGTCATTCTCTCCCCCATGTACCTTAAGATGTTTCAAACAGATGCAAGATGCACCGCAGCAGAGACAGAGAGCTGCAGCAGTAACGCGAGCAGTGTGCACAGCGCAGGGGGTAGTAAGTCGGCAGGCTGGCCTGTCAGCTCGCTGGCTCCGGCCTGGCGGTCTGGACTCAGCTCACCAGCCCAGTGGGGGAGGTGGGCTGGCCCACGGGCAGGCTGAAACCAACACCATGCATGACTCTAGTCACGAGCAGTGAGCATTTGTACTTAAATCATTCACCAACTGTACCAGTGTGGGCCAGCCAAGAGACTGCTTGTAGAAAGCGAGCACACGTCACAGTCTCCACTGCGCAATCTACCAATGTGTAATGCCTATATATGCACAAAGCAGCACTGACTCACTCTCACTATGGCTCACATCAGTTGTTGGCATCACTTGTTTTGCATGTTCTGTATGTTTTTTTGTTACGTGTGGAGTCACAAGAGGCTTATTTTCGTTATTGTCCAGAGGTTTATGAATAAAGCCGTATTCGTATTACTTGGGTTTGTTTCGTGTATTACTTGGCTACTTTGGTTTCCTGTGGATTCTCCTTTCTTATTTTATTGGAGCTTGTGTTCTGTCTTTTGTAACATTGCTGTCATTGAAACATTAAATGCTAATCTTGTTTTTTGCAGCCACAAAGGGTGATTGCGCTCTCTCTCTCCCCCCCTCCCCCTCTCTCCCTCCCTCCTTCCCCCTCTCTCCCTCCCACCTTCCCCCTCTCTCCCTCCCTCCCGCGCCCCCCCCCCCCTCTCTCTCTCTCTCTCTCTCTCTCTCTCTCTCTCTCTCTCTCTCTCTCACTCCCCACCCCCCTCTCTCTCTCCCTCCCTCCCCACCCACCCCTTTTCCCTCACACCTCACCCTCCACACCACAAGTAGTTGCGTTAACTATTATGTTGTCTGACAATGTCTATGCCTCCAAGCCTGATTCAAATATTTATGTTTAATGTTTCCTCCTATTATTCCGAATAATGTTTCTCGCTAATACTGAATACTAATAGGCTACATAGCTAGAGTTAAATATGAGAATTTTAGAAATTTCTGTAATGACATAGTTTCCCTGAAAACGTGTAATACTAGCTAACTTTGAACATGCAGAGAGATAACATGTGAAATCTTGCGAGGAGAAAGTATATGCTGCCCCTGAAAAATAAAAAAGAAGTGGTTGTGTTAAGATTTCAGCATACACCGGAGAACCAGTTGGCAGGCCTATTTTTACAGTTTTCATGTGTGTCACAAAACAGTATGGTGGATGCTGTTTTACGGCAATCATACTTTTTTTCTAATGCCAAAAAAGATCCCAATCTAACAGCAATTAGCTGGGCGAAACTACAAATAAGGGTTACGGAATCAACATTTTGGGTATTTCCAGTGTTTCTATATGTTTTTTTTTTTTTATCCATTATATAGCTTTGTGGCGCCTTAAAGGAAAACTTTTCAGTTTTTTTAGGTGTATACAAAAATGAGCCACAGCTTTTTGATCTTTCGTATCTCCTGATTTTTGGTTTTTGAAGGTTGGCAGGTATGCTTGTATGAGTTGGGGAACAAATTTTGGTTGATGGACCACAACTTCTGGGGTTGCTAGCACTGAAAACGGTGATCCCATACTTGTGCGCAAAGTGAACAATCACTAGGGATGGAAGGCAGAGTTATCAACTATTGGGTCATTGCGACATATGAGTTTAAGTGTAGAGGCCATCAATCACTTTTGGGGGGTAATTTGGAAAGTCGCCACAATGCCACCAGGCTCTTCTAGTTTCCTTGTGTTGTGGCTGTTCTTTATTTAAAATCATTCAATGTTATGCTATCGACTGTAAGAATATGATTTACAAGGTGCAAGGTATAGTTTCCTGTGAGAGGCCGTGCATCAGTCCGTGTTAACGTCTGTGCAGAGCAGGAATTCTAGCTAGTCAGAGGTCTATGGCACGCTAAAGTACTAGGACTGTGCTTAATATCAACGAGTGTGAGGTGAATTCTATAATATTATATTAAAAATATTTTTGGTCTTCTAATACGCAAGTCTGGAGATGTCTGTATAAAAGGGAGCAGGCTATGATCAGAAAGACTGACGCGTTTCTGCCAACGGGAAAAGGCTCTCGAATTAGCTGAACTGTTCTGACGGCAACTTGGGTCGACTGAGGATGCATTGATGTAAAATGGCTATTTTGTACCATATAGGAAAATGAATTTTATCTTTATTACAAGGACAAGGTGCGAGTCGGAATATTGTTATCATTGGTCTGTGTTTAAGTATATAATATTAAATGTCCTATCCTCGGTGAGAGGGGTGTGTAGATAGGTAAAAGTATTTGCTTATTTGACTACATGTATGCGTAATTTAGTATGTTTAATTGTTCACCGACTATGACTATCTGTGGGAAAGGAATTATTATGTTCTATTGAGCTGGGTTGTATGTGGGGGGCGTAAATGCTTCTACAAAATTATTATAACGGGGTGGGTGGCATATAAATAGAAAAAGTTCTGTGAAAGTGTGTGTTGAAGGACTGAGTGAGTGGATGACATGACTCATCTATGACTGTATCATTAGGACATGTACATAAATGTCGGATAATCTAAATTGAGGTCTTTTTTTTCTTTCTAATCATATGTATGACTTCTGCTTGGAATTATGTTTGTCTATTTGTTCTAAATGCATACTAATATATGCTTAGAAAGGGAGAATGTTTTTTTTTTTTTTATTATTAAGTGAGTTTTGGCAGGAGTGAATAGGCTTTTATATATGAGAGTGTTTAAGATTTGTGAGTGGAAATTGTCAGCGCAGCGTGAATGACATCGGGTTCACTGGCTGGGGGAGAGACAGTGTTTACATATCCAGTTGGAGATGTAGGGGAGGATAGAGATCTGCGCTATTCAGGAATGCATTTGTGCAGTGTATGTGGTTAGACAATAGCTGGAGAGCAGGTATAGAGAGAGCCCACTTCGGCATGCTGGTCCTGGGACTGAGTGGATGGCTGTTTAGATGGACAGATATGTGGCTTTGAAATGCCGCTGACGGCACTTGCATTTCCGGCGAATGGTCAAGACAAGGTCCTGTTGTAGTAAATGAGGTCGTTCCGTTTCTAAACAGGCTGCAGAAGGTAATGGATATGTCTTTCTCGGACTTAAATTGCAGATATCAGATGCGAAAGGATCTGGAAATGGGATCAGCTGAGCGATGTGTAGGGTGTGACTAAAGCCAAGTTGGAATTTTACTGTAGCATGCAGGTTCGGGAAAGGTGACACGTTTCGCACTGGGTGCAGCCATCTTGAATAATGGTAATTGCGTAATCAACTGACGTGATGACAGAGTGCTCTGGTGGTTGTGATAGGAGCTAAACACAGTTGAACTTGGAGCCATTTTTGTTAGGTAAACAAATTATATGATCTTCCGCAAAAATTTTAACTCCCTACCAAAATCGGACTTCTTGAATGAGGCCCTCTGCTGGTGGCTATGTGTACTAACCCAGTTGGACTCCGGACCTCATGGCAAACACACGTGCATGATATGAATAGTAATAAATGATCATAAATGATAATAAATAATAATAAATAACTGGAGCAGCTGTCCGAATACAGAGACCTGTTGGATTGTATCGATCTGTAGAGTTAACTTTTGATGTCCTCTAGACGACTGAATAGCAAAGTAATAGTATGTGTTGGGCGGCTTTGGTGCATCAAGTCAGAATTTGAGAAGATGATTGATTTGGGTTGGAGTATTATTCAATGGGATGTAGATTGTTCGGTTGACTACTTCTGCACATTTGCTTCCTTTATTTAGTTGAGTGAAGATTGATTGTGGTGTGTTGGATACACGCTTGTCTGTTCTCTAGATCTGGGACAGACCTTAGTTGATGTGCAAATTATAGCCAAGATCTCGAATATGTTACATGACTGACACCGGTATTCGAGAGTGGAAATATCATTTTGCGTATGTTTGTTACTAGTTAGTCAGTGGTTTACAGCATGCTGCACATAGATGAAGTTTGGCATTTGTAGAGAATTAATTTGAAGTCTATATCTTGGGAATTATGATGAACTAGTGATCGGTAGCGTGTAGCCTAGTGCATGATATTGAGAAGTACAGCTAAAATTGTGTAATATTATGGAGAAAGTACATGTGTTCTTGCAGTCTATGAGTCTGAGGTTGTTTGTAGAAAAGCGAACAGACAAGTAAGTTATGTGATGAGTAGAGAGAAAGTCGTAAGGATGGTAGAGATATTTCCAGAGTAACAGGGGTCAGTCAAGTGAGTGTATTTCCGATACTTTGCTCATTTTCGAATGCAAATCAATTGAGACCACGATCGTAACATTTAACTGTAAGTATAATGACATCAACGACTTCGGTATTCGAGAGTGCGAATATCATTTCTTGGTCTGTTTGTTTCTAGTTACTCAGTGGTTTACAGGATGCTGTACTTCAAAAAATTTTGGTGTGTTCTTGTAGTCTATGAGTCTGGAGATGTTTGTAGAAAAAAAGCGAGAAGGCAAGGAAGAAGAGAAAGTAATGCATTTGTGTTGAGGGGAAGCAATCGCCGAAATTGCAGAACAATTCTGAGAGGGACTTCTGTCTGTTGATGTAGAAGGGCAGATTACTGCTGAGTGTCATGTGTGTAGAAAAAAAGAGCAGGTTCACAGCGCTTCCTTAGGAATGGAGAGCATTGTAAAGTTACTGTGGCTTACATTGTGTAGGGTTTGTATATAATGGATTGTAAAGTTAGTATTGCTTATGTTATGGGATGAGTAGAGAGGATGATTGTGTGTGTGTGTGTGTGTGTGTGTGTGTGTAAATTGAGGGGTCTGTGGAGGTAATTTAGCAATCTCTGTAAAAGTAAGCACAGAAAGCCTCAGAAAGAAAAGCAGGATGGTACTTCGATAACAGGTCCTTAGGAAATTAGGCCTGTAAATTCGATAAGAAGGAATAAGAATGATTAATCGGTTGTTCTGGGATATAGGAGGGTTGAGAACATTTGCGTATGTTGAGAGCTGGAAGTGTAGGAGGTTAGGAGTGCATTCAGTATTATTTTCATGAACAAGTTTGTTAGGGTAAGATTTTGAATTACCAAATAAGCTGAGAAAACACGAAAGCGAGCGTTAACTATTTCGGGGGGGGGGGGGGGGGGGGCACTATACAATTTCAGAGAGGTTGATTTTTTTTTTTTTTTTTTTTTTTTTTTTTCCCCTCACAGTATGATGACCGTTTTAGATTGTGAGGGGAGGGCAGCACTGGGAGTGTGCGGACGGTGTGTGTGTGTGTGTGTGTGTGTGTGTGTGTGTGTGTGTGTGCGTGAACTCGCTCTCGGCTTTTCTGACAACGGATGTGAAGGTGGAGAGTCATTGCAAATAGGCTGGCAAGCAATGGAATGCGGCGTTAACATGTGTGTTGGACCGCACTGAGTTAGGAAGGTGACAGACGACGCCCGCGGCCTGGCTTGGATAGTCATGTTCGGCGTCTAGGTGATATGAATTTCTCAGGTGTTATGCGTGAATGTGGCTGTCATCAAGTCATGTTTGAAGGGTCGAACAGATACCTTTGAGCAAATTGAGAGCTGTCGGTTATGTGACTAAGTGTGGGACAGATTCATTGCGCGCATCTGTTGAGTTATTTTGCTATGCATTATTTGGACAGATTACGAGTACTGATGGTGTTTACAGTTATGTGTACTGCATTATTTAGGAGCAGTTTGATATTGTACACTGAAATTAGGAGCTGTTTGCGTGTCTGCCGACTGTGCAACATGACACCAGGTACATCAGGGCGAGTGTTTTATGTACGAGAGTGATAGATATACTCAACGCCTAAATAAAATGTACGTTAAGTATTTGTGGGACCATATCGCATATGAGAGAGTTCAAGTTAGTTATTATTTTTTTTACTTGGAGGCTTTGTTAGATCGAATTGCTGAGGCAAGTAGCTATGAGAGCGCGAGGGATGTGATTGCAGCATATCTCCGTCTCTCAGCGGTTAACTACAGGTGGGGCGAGTGATGTTCTCGGCTTAGGTACTTGGGGTGTGCTCTGGCCATGTCCTAGACCCTGTGGATTGAACAACAGTATTCGGGTGATAGTTTAGCTTGAATATTTACAGAGGAGTATGTCCGACGCGAGTATAAAGGTCCAGGCTGTGACGTGGGTGGTCTCGCGCTCGTGGTGTGTGAGAGAGGCAAAGCCGACGATTTTGAATCATCACAGGTGACTTAGGTTAGTGGCTTCATTTGCCACAATTTTCTTGTGTTGGTAGCGAAACATGAACTGACCATCAGAATTCAAACTTGGCTTATTTTTATAGACAAAATGTGATATAGGTTAATGTAGGTTAGTACACGTTAGTAAACGGCAGTACACATTAGTACATGTTAGCCAACAAACATGGGTTGGTAAGGGGATGTGGTGGTCGGTAGGGACTTCTGGCGAAAATTGATTCCAGGTCTAGGTGGACGTGACACTTTTCCGCATCAGAGAGGTTAATTAACTGATCAATTTAATTAAGTAGTCATGCGAACTTTGTTACATTAACTTGCGGAGGAACTAAGCTTTTAGCGTGTCATGTGATAGAACTTTCCAAACATCTCGGGCAGTTGTGTGAGGTAGGTATCGGCAGATTCGAACCTGTTCAGAAAAATAAATTTGGTGTGGAACGTGTCCTTTGTCCAGCACGTGGTCAACAGGTTCCATCCTATCCAGCGTTAAGTGCTTGCGGGTGCAACAGGATGTTTACGGAGCACTCTCTGGAGCAGTGGCTAGCGCGGGTTGGGACGCCGGTTGGCGCCTACCTGCCGCCTGGGGCTTCGGAGAGAGTCCCACACATCAGCCGAACAGGGTAGGCCGTGCGTATGTCAGCCGCGCTCTGCAGTTCGTTGTGTGAGGATCGCGAAGTCAGTTGGGACACACCTGCATGACCGTAATGCCTGAAATAAAGAGTCCTTTTCCGCACCATGTGACTTTGCGTAGTACAAGTGATGAGATTTTAATAATGTATGTCCAGGTGCTGATTTAGAAATACGTGGCCAGATTCGACTGTCCAGCAAAGCAGGTTGCGATTGGCCTATCGAGGGGTGTGACGCCAGGGCAGACTCCACTTTCGAGCAAACCTCTTTGGCGGCAAACATGTGGCGGGGCATTGCTTGTCCCACAAAACCGCATGGTGGATCGCGAACCGACCGACCGATGTTTACACCAGCTGAGTGGCGCCTGTGACGTCAGCGGTGGTTTGCTCGCTGGACCGGGTGCGCACATGGGCTACTGCTGACCGGTGGGGCCGGGGGGGGGGGGGGGGGAAGGCCCCTCTGCTGGCGACAACGTGAACTAAACGATTTGGGCTCTGAAGTTCGTGGTGTGACCATCTCGAAGAAGTGCACTAAGTAGGTTGGGGCAGACCTGCATGACCGTAATGCTTGAAATAAAGAGTACTTTTCACTATTTGTGGCTTAGGTTAGTACAAGTGATGTGATTTTAATAATTTAGCAGTGAAAACATAGGTGACCACGAAAATTCAAACTTGGTGGACATGGCCCAATTGGCTATCTTACCGCCTTCTTAAATGACGTCACGGCGACGTCCTCGGGTGGCTGAGATACGAACTATCACACACTGGGGCTCCAGACCTCATAGCGAGCACGGTGGATGCTGCTGCGATCTCGAAGATGTGTACTAAGTATGTTGGAGAACAAGTGATGACCGTACTGTTTGATATAAAGACTTGAGTCCATTTCCCACGAATGCACAGGAGGTGATTCAGATTAGTGAAAGTGCAGTTTATTATTATTATTTGACACGATTTTGATAGCTTACGAGTGAATCAATAAGTGACCGCAAAAAAATTCAAACTTAGTAGGATGAGGAGGCCTATTTCGTATGAATTTGAACTTGTGAGCGATTTTTTGTTGTGGTTGTAACGGAAATGGCTTTCTTGCCGGCAAAATAAGGTGTATTGAATAAATAATAATAATAAATGATAATAAATTAACATAAATAATAATAAATGAACGTAAATAATAATAAATGAACATAAATAATAATAAATGATTATAAATTAACATAAATGATAATAAATGAACACAAATAATAATAAATAATAATGAGAAGCTTGCCATTATCCTGTTGGAATTCAAACTTCCCTCCATTTTTCCTTCTGGAGAGTTAGGTTTGTGGACATAGCCCAATTGACCTATGTTCCCGCCAAAATTCAAAAATTCCCGCCATTTTTTCTGGAGGGTTAGGTTAGTGGACATAGCACAGTTGGCCTATTTTCCTGCGCAAAGCTGCCATCTTCGATGATGTCATGCGCTGTTGCCAAGTCTACATGCCGCCATCTTGGATGACGTCATCGCCGCCATCTTGAATAAATTTGGCAACAATGCAGCATGGCCTCGCACTCTCTTAGTCCCACTACTATTAAGGGCCTTTATGTTCTTTTGTTGTGCTGAAAAATCTCTCCCATTAGACTCTTTTAAATCACAAAGAGTGATTCTTCTTCAGAGAATGGTAGTTCAGTTAAGCACTGATTCAATTTATGTGCTAGATCATTACTGTCATGTTTCAGTTCTTGTGAGGGCAAAAGTATGTTGAATTTTAAATGATAAATATTTTCTTCAGCAAAACATTCTCTCATCTCAGTCGTAACATAGTCCAGTGTTCAAACAAAAAGAGTTCTGTGCTAATATGTCATAGTATCATCATTATGGTCGCAGTTTTCCCTGTGTATTTGTCTGCCTTTAAGACAAGAAACCCTCATCTCCACGTCTAACTCTTCCATAATTGCCTTCCCGTCTTCAATAATATGAGCAAAGTGGCTATCAGCATTAGCTCTCATGCCATCGTACAGCTTGAGCGTCGAATCTCATTTTGCTTTTGCCATCACGACGTCCAAGCTAGGGTCTTGTAAGATTTTGCCGACTGGATATGTTATGTTCATAATGCTACTCAGTGTAAACAGAGTAATAATAAACTCGCAACTAGAGAGGGCTCGAAGGAGAACATTGGTTTGGCAGCCATTGTTTCTATCCCTCCAACACTGTATTTCTTTAAGAACTTTGCAAACTGTTCCAAGATCAACAGCGAATTGAATAACAGCATCATGTCGCTCAACCCATCTTGTTTGACCATGTGACTGCAGCGAGTGTTTTAGGTGACTCTTCAATGTTGTGAACCGCTTGCTGACGCTGTAAAGAACAATAGCACTTCTTCAGTAGTACCAAGTGAGTTTCTCACACTTGTAACTTGGCAACTGTGAGAGACAGTGAGGATGAGCTGATGACTTCGACACGGTGCTACTTGCACGTTGATAGTTTTCTTTTTTTATTGTAACCAGAGCTCCTTTCAGTCCTGACATATTAACTGAACAACCATCACAGCCTATGTCCACACAGCTCTCCAGTGAGAGGGAAAGGATTTCCATTTCCCTTAGAATCGTAGTACCTAATACTCCACCAGTAACGCTACACTCTTTATCTTGACTCTCTTGAGGTGCATCGTCAATGTTTCCACCACAATCATTGTCGTTATGGATGTCAACGAAACCCAAAAATCTTCCGTGCAATTTGCCGTCATCGTCAACATATCTTGCAACCAAACTCAGTTGGACGATGTGCGCTATGTCCGTAGTCTCATCGAAAATTATCCTGTAATAACGAGAATCTGTGATTTCCTCAAGTATTCTCGATAACATCACTATTTCACAGCATGAAATAAGTTCGTTACACATTGTTTTACGTATGTGAGTGACGTTCGCTTTGGTGGTCTCAAGGTGATGTTTTAGTTGCAAGTCTCCAGTGTCAATTATAATCTTAGAAGAGCTCTAAAGTTTCCCTCTTTTCTCGCTATACTTTCACAATAATTTTTGTTTTCTAATAGACTCCCGCCAACTCTATGCCCCCCTCCCCCAGAGGAATATTTTGCTTTCCATGAAATATGATTGTTTTTATTATAGGTACAAGACAGTCTCTGTTTTCCCTAATGCTTTCCATTTTCTGTCTTGACAATTGATTTATGACCTCAAGATCGCGGTTGTCTCGTGTCGCCAAAAATAATTTTGCATCTGTTGACGCTTCAACATGGAACTTGAGCTGAGAGTGAGTCTCAAGGTCACCATCTTTACCAGTAAGTTTGGCAAACTTTGTTAGTGTTTCAGCCACAAGTTTCTTCGCGATAATGGATTTCTTTCCTCCAACCATTTTATTATTCACAAAAATTGAACAGTTAATGCAAAGAAGTCCCTTTTTAACTATGAGAAAACCTCCATTGATACTGTTCAAAGTGATTATCGTGCACTTGTCTGCATTCAACCCGCCCCCTCTTGTTGCGCTCGGAAGAAGGAAAGATATAACCTTTTTCAGGTTTCCTTGGAGTGTGTTTCATATCATCACTAATATTTCCTGACGCTAATATATCCAAATAATTGCCAATATCCGTGGGATTAAAGAAAGCAGTCGATGAATTTTGTTGGGGAAGTTCCAACGAAGTGCTGGGCTGTGCCTGTACATCTGGTGATGTTTATGCGGTTGAATGGTGATAGGAATCTACAGACGTTTCTACTTTTCCTTTTCTCATTACATAACAATTCACTTTATTATATCGTTACGACGTAGGTAAATTGGATGCCAATTATTCTCGAATAAACACTTTATTCGCACTGTAAAATGCAACACTATTACACTTAGCACTAAATCACACACTCCCGCGTATTTCTAATATCACTAAGCACAACACTGAAGTCCATGGTAATAGCCAATAATCGCAGTTGTTCACTTTTTATCACTTCCAAGTCATCGCAACGATTGTAGCTTTCAAACTGACTACCTAGCAGCGACTCTGCTTTCCTTGTATATGTGGCTCGGTTGTTTCGATAACATTCACTGCCAGAATGTTCGCTTCCATATTTCTGCGGAGTGTAATCAAATACCTACGGTGAAAGCGACAAGCCAGTACGTACCTTATGATTTATAATATAAGGGCGAGTTTCCAATGATGACGTCATCCAGCAATTTATATGTGTGGAACTTTTATTGTCGATTCTATTCTTTTTTAGTACATTCGATAGAGGGCCTATATAGTAACAATGCGTTTTTAAGAATCTTCTCGAAATTCAATATTACTGGAGATATACGCATCAATAGTTTCTCATACCTAACTCGTATTACGAGTTAGGTATGGGAAACTATTGCTACGTTATTAGTAAAAATATTGTTACGAGTCTCGTAACGAGAGTTTAGTGAGAAATGACTTTGAACTACTACTATTAATACTTCACAATCAACTGATCACTCTCACTCTTGACTAATCTTTACACTTACACTTGATGCAACTAGGACCTTTTATTTATTCACTCTTCAGTCTTAATATTTCTGCTTCTGAATGTAAAATTGCTCCCTATTCGGCTAATAGTCCGTATTTATAACGCAACATATTGAAGGTTCTCTGTACGAGAAAACAGTCGAGTATTCGCTACTGTTCTCGAACAAATGCCAGACAGAATAACGTGTCGAGATCACTAGAATGACAGCGACTTTTCTCGTAGGCATGTGTTAGCTGTGTATATGCCAGACAGAAACGTATAAAATACGATGACGCACGCGGACGCGCGTGCTACATAGGAAAGTACAAATACTCGATTCAGTCGAGTCGACTGACGAAAGAAACGAATGGATAGCGTGCGGGCTGACTGGCGGTGGCGGCGCGGGTGGCCCCCGCGCGCGCCCCCCAAATGAATCCACCACTGCATACAACAAGTGAAACGGTGTGAACTGGAAGAGTACCTTACGTTTAAACTGACTACAATGAACAAATCATTCTGTGGGAAACACCTGCTGACGGAGGAATGTAATGCTTGATTGTTAGCCACAACAATGAGTAGAAAAGGCGCGTAGAGACGCTGGGAAACAATAAATCGCGTAACTCTTAATTTACACATGCGCAGTAGTCATGTGTTGACAATGGGATCAGTATCATAGCCCCTGATTCCCTAGACTCCGATGCAGACATAATTTTCTGAGACGTACTCCAGTGGCCATAGTTGTGTCACAATGGGTATAGAACTGAATTACACTATATTAAAAATAGTTTCAGAAAGACTTTATTTTTGCAGTTTATCTATAACAACAGAATTATGGATGACAGTTTCCAAATTACCTTCTAATGTTTAGCGCTGTCCCCTGTGCAGATGCACCGTCTGCACATGCATCGCATTTGTGGCGTAATCACACGTGGAAAAAATTGGAGCCCTTTGGACGGCTAAGGAAAAAAAAGCCCTTGTTGGTTTCGGTATTCTGATGACATTTTTTGGTCTCGTGAAAAAAAAATGAACTTTCAAAAGTATGCAAACTTTGTGAATGATATTAATCCTAATATAAAGTTCACAATGGAAAAAGAAAAGTGTCAGATTTTATTTTTGGATGCACAGGGACTTATAAAAATCGGCGGAGGTTTCAGGCACCAAGTTTACAGAACTCCCACTCACACCAAGAGATACCTTCATTAAAATGACAATCACCATGTCAAGCTGATAAGAGAATTATCGGTAATCAAGATTTCGGTGGGACGGGCTGATGTAATTTTATCAACCACAGTACTTGGTGACTGTTTGGGACACTTAAGAAGAAATGTTACTGGAAGACTGATAGAAGTAGGGCACTATAGAATCTGAGAAGAATACCTGCAGGAACTGAGGGGGAAACGGGCAAATAACCTCTCCCATCGTTCCCTTCCGCCGCGCGTGTGCGGACCGTCTGGGAGATTTGCCGTCGGAGAAACATTGCTTTGCCCGATACACTTCATTGTCAGCCATGTTGTGATTCATTGTGCGCAGTTAATGGCCCTGCTGTTTCTTTTGTTTGTTATTTAAAGCGCTAGTGCCAACGAGGGAAATTTAGTGAAAATGCATCCAAACCTCACATGCTACATACCTGCCAGCACTCCCGATTTAGGAGACAGACTCCTGGTTTTCCACTTTTCTTCCGCCTCCCGATTATCCAATTATTTTTCCCGATTTTTAGGTAATTATATTCAAATATTAGACATTTGTTTTGAAAACCCACCATTTCAGTTTTTTTGACCATTATTCGTTTTTAGTTGATATTCTTATCGAAGTATATCCCTGCACCGCTGAAAGGCTTTATTTTTGTGTAAGCTGCTATTTCACGTGTATCTTATTTGTAATAATTTGATTCGGTGTTGTGTTTTTCACTATGGCAAACAAATGTAACTCTCTTCTCGAAGCAATATTCGGAACATTTTAGTGCATTATCGTGTCAAGGAGAGGTCCATTGTCTGAATTTTGTACTTTTTTCCCACGTGACATTTATGTATCAAATAGTGGATAAAGCAGTGTTTCAAACCACGTGGATACGAAAAATTACCGAGAAAATTTTTAGACAACATAGTTGTGTGGAGATAACAGCGATTAATGTACTTATAATCAATTATTCAAAATGACAGTCACAATCGCATTATTTATTTTGCCGCCAACCGGTTTCAACCTACCGTCCACAGGCAGGCTGACGACTCCAGCGAGAGACCAAATGGTGTAAATTGCCCTGAAGATGGCACCATCGCGGGTTGAAACCGGTTGGCGGCAAAATAAATAATGCGATTGTGACTGTCATTTTGAATAACTGATTACACCGAGAAAATGTAGAGTATATGAATAACAATAATGTAGCTTTGTTACATCATAGGGAAAGACTCAAATCAGTTGTCTAGGGGTTGTACAGAAAATATTTGCAGTTTTTTATCATTCTTATCTCCCGATTTTTAAAAGTAAATCTCCTGATTTTTGGTTTTTGAAGGTTGACAGGCATGCATCCACATTAAAAGCAGTGAACGGACGAAAAATATGCCATTGACGATGTATTAACTGAATTAAAAGGGAACGTGAATCGCGACGAAAAAACACATCTCAGTAGTTACGTGCACAGTCAGGGCTGGTTCGAGAACGTTTTTCCACACAAGCGACTAATCATTTGGCACCCCTCACCTCCCTCCTTTTCCCTTTTACACTTTTTCCCCATGTCAGTTTTCGCCACTAGTTGTGATACGCACCGCATACATATCTTGCACTTGGGCGCCCCTGTCACCTTGGCGTCCCAAGCAGCCGCTACTATTTGTTGTACGAACAATATAAAAATCTTTGGCAAAGTCATACAGAAGTGGCGTGGCGCGGACATTAGGCGGCCGCGACTTCTGAACTTGGTGCGGACGGACGTGAGTGTCGATGTCACAAAGACGCGGAACGGTCGTGCTACAAGTGGATCAGACCATGTCTTCTCAGGCGAAAATATTGATGCGCTGGTTCTTTTGTAACCCGGAAATGTTGAGCAGCGAAGAAGATATTGGGTACAACCGTTATGACTGAAAAAAGGGAAGAATATGGCACATTCGACGTAATGAAAGAAGTGAACACATAGGCCTATACCGAACGTTTCCAGCATTTTTACAGAATGTCTCAGATGTGTTTCTGTATTGCGTTAAACAAGGTGAAGAACAGCATTCAGAGAAACGCAACGCAACTGGATGTTTTGATCATAATTCACATTCTTCATACGATTTTCATTTGAACTTAAGTCTAAATATTGCTAATTTTGTGAGAGATGTTCGAAATATTAAGACATTTTTCCAAAATTTGGTCATCCATAAATATGCCCTTTTAGAGAGGAATAAAATATACCTTCAGCCAGAAAACTGGATCCAAGTCATTGGTAAAGCAGAGGACAACGGATTCCTTCTGTGCAAGTTGGAACCAGAGGATTTCAGGGATCTTAGCGCACTAGACCAAGGGCTGACAGGAACTCATCCAAAATAACTGAGTATGACTGGCTACACATTTCATCTGACAACCGTACTACACTAAGGGGAAGGAAAAGTTGTAACATCCAGCACCGTGGATTTGTCGAAGCATTTCAAAGAGACCGAAAGGTACTGGGAAAAGAAATCTTCCGCTAGATAACATTACAGTTTTCCTTATCTTGTGTGATAAAATTCTGCCACTGAAAAGTGCCAAGACGAAAGCCTTACTTGACATGTAATAGTATATCCCAGCCGACTTCTACTTGAAAGTATATAATGAATAGTGTATTTGCACGTCTGCCTGGCAAAACCCACTGACTGAGGATTGAAAATGTTAACACTGACTGTATTTTTTGTGTAATTGCAACATGAATAGCGCTAAATCATCCACATCTTCTACTGCTGCTTGTGCAGATTTGTATTCAAGTAAACATTGTGTGTTTTAATCAGTGATGTCGTACTTTCTAAAAGCAAGGTTTTTATTTCTGCAATAAATACGGGTAAAATAGAAAAACCAGAGTTTTTCAACAACGTAGTTTTGTAACTGCACAGATCGAACATTGTTTATGCAGGAAAATAAAACAGATAGTGCTGCTTTTTCTTCGAAGATAACATAAGTAATTGTGTTGTAACTGGTATGTTGTTGTAGTCTTCAGTCCTGAGAATGGATTGATGCAGCTCTCCATGCTACTGTATCCTGTGCAAGCTTCTTCATCTCCCAGTACCTACTGCAGCCTACATCCTTCTGAATCTGCTTAGTGTATTCATCTCTTGGTCACCCTCTTCGATTTTTATCCTCCACGCTGCCCTCCAATACTAAATTGGTGATCCCTCGATGTCTCAGAACATGTCCTACCAACCGATCCCTTCTTCTTGTCAATTGTGCCACAAGCTCCTCTTCTCCCCAATTCTATTCAATACCTCCTCATTAGTTATGTGATCTACCCATCTAATCTTCAGTATTCTTCTGTAACACCACATTTCGAAAGCTTCTATTCTCTTCTTGTCTTAACTATTTATCGTCCATGTTTCACTTCCATACATGGCTACACTCCATACAAATACTTTCAGAAACGACTTCCTGACATTTAAATCTGTACTTGATGTTAACAAATTTTTCTTCTTCAGAAACGCTTTCCTTGCCGTTGCCAGTCTACATTTTATATCCTCTCTACTTCGACCATCATCAGTTATTTTGCTCCCCAAATAGCAAAACTCCTTTACTACTTTAAGTGTCTCATTTCCTAATCTAATTCCCTCAGCATCACCCGACATAATTCGACTACATACCATTATCCTTGTTTTGCTTTTGTTGATGTTCATCTTACACACTCCCTAACTGGTATAAAAATATGCAAAACAGCGTTGTAGCTCATATTCATTGCCTGCATCAATGAAGCCCAAAGGTATAAGGGTAACATAGGTAAGCATTAAACACCCAGAACACAGTTAGTTATTCATAGCAAAATTCCCTTTTTCATTCAGTGCTAGCTGGAACACAGAGCACTTCTTGTATAACATGCGAACGAACACAGTTATTGAATGTTTTGTGGATGAAAGTATTAACGTAGAGAAGAAAAATTTACGTATACAGTATAAAGCTAACTTTGCTGCTGGTTTTACGATGTCTACCAATAGTTTTTAATTAAAACACTCTTAATTCAATATTAACTTAAAATGTGATTGTAACTGACTTTATAAACCACGTAAGAAAGAGAAACACAAACCACAAATCCCCATAGTACGTGGCCATAACGTCGAGTGTTCTGCGTCATAGCTCGTGGCGACCATACGTCAAAATATATCACTTGGGACTGTTAATGTGGTATTGCTCTCCTTCCATGGTTAAAAACATTTTCTACATATTAGCTAGATTTCGTACGCAGCAGCCTATGTCCTAAAGCCCACCAAGCATACAATGAGATGGCAAAAATCATGGGATACCTCCCACTATCATGTCGGACCACTTCCTGCCCGGCGTAGTGCAGCAAATCGACGAGGCATGGACTCTTAACAAGTCTTTGGACGCCCCAGCAGAAATACTGAGCCATCCTGCCTCTGTAACCGTCCATAATCGCGAAAGTGTTGCCAGTTCAGGATTCTGTGCACGAACTGAACTTTCGATTGTGTCCCATAAATGTTAGATGGGACTCATATTGGGCAGTCTGGGTGGCCAAACCACTTACTCGAATTGTGCAGAATGCTCTTCAAACTAATCGCGAACATACAATGAAGGCTTTCACGACCGGATGGTACTGTTGTTGATAATTCTTCCGGGTTGTATGGTCGTGGTCCATGGAATACTTCTATTCCTAACGTTTCGTCCAATACTACGTTGGACATCCTCAGAGGTAGTGGAAAAAGACCAGGCTATTTTGTTTCTCGATGTGTTAGTCATGAGACAGACCGATGACAGTCTAAAACATAAAGTGTTTCGGAAGAGCACACATACTGATAGATACTTACATAAGAACTCCAATCATCATCCACAACAAAAAAGAGGTGTAATCAAAAGTTTAGTGGACAGGGCAAAACGGATTTGTACGCCGGAACATCTGGATACGGAACTGAATCATCTGAAAAAGGCCTTCGAAAAGAATGGGTACTCAAACAAAGAAATTAATAGAGTTTTAAGACCTAATTACAGCAGGCCAAAGGACAAGGATGGTACACAACAATGGAAGAACACAGTGTCTTTACCTTTCATTAGTAAGGTTACAGATCGAATCGGCAATATTTTGCTGAAACATAAAGTGAAACCGGTATTCAAACCTACCAGAAAAATAGGACAAGTACTTCGTTCTGTTAAAGATAGAAGGCCACCATTATCATCTAGCGGTGTGTATAAAATTCCGTGTACCTGTGGCAAGGTCTATATTGGTACTACGAAAAGAAGTGTGAATACGAGGAGACCATTTGCAACTGTTCGCGATTATTGTAAAGGAGCATAAAAGCCTTTGCTGGGTAAAATAGATAAATCGGCTGTTGCGGAACATGCACTTCAGTCCGGTGACCATGTAGTTAACTTATCTGAAACTACAGTTTTAAGTGCTACCACGAACTATTATCCACGACTGTATAGGGAGGCTATTGAAATTTATAAACATGAAGATAATTTTAATAGAAAAGAAGAGGCCTTGAAATTAAGCGATATATGGACAGTGGCGTTACAGAATCGATAAGTGATTTTTATCTATGATGGAGGGTTGGGTTGGGTTGTTTGGGGAAGGAGACCAGACAGTGAGATCATCGGTCTCATCGGATTAGGGGAGGATGGGGAAGGAAGTCGGCCGTGCCCTTTCAAAGGAACCATCCCGGCATTTGCATGGAGCGATTTAGGGAAATCACGGAAAACCTAAATCAGGATGGCCGGACGCGGGATTGAACCGTCGTCCTCCCGAATGCGAGTCCAGTGTTGAACCACTGCGCCACCTCGCTCGGTCTATGATGTGCTATTATCGATAGTTATATTTTATCTTCGACTAGTTTTCTCTCTGCTACTATGTGCAAGCTAGACCACGCCCACTTTCCTCGGTATTTAGGCCACTCTCCGACGCCCGACTCGTCAGTCGGCAGGACTCAACAGGACCAGCCATACCTCTGAGGATGTCCAACGTAGTATTGGACGAAACGTTAGGAATAGAAGTATTCCATGGACCACGACCATAAAACCCGGAAGAATTATCAACAATAATCGCGAACAGTTGCAAATGGTCTCCTAGTTGGCGAACACAGCCATTTCCAGTCAATGATCAGTTCAGCTGGACCAGAGGACCCAGTTATGTAAACAGCCCATTAACGGCAAGTTTCGCCACACTGTCCTAACAGTAACGTACGTCGTATGCCCCACATTGATTTCTGCGGTTATTTTACGCAGTGTTGCTCGTCTGTTAGCAATGACAGTTCTACGCGAACCCCGCTGCTCACTCTTGATGCTGTGGATCTCCGAACATTGAATTCCAAGTTTGTTAGTTTTGTGGGGAAAATTTTACATTCCTGAACATTTGAAGCTAGCTGTCAGTCTTTTCACCACCGTGAAATTTCATCAAAATTTGACTATTGTGCGCTGGTTTCAGGAGATACGTGACTGTAGATAACTGTGACATCTGCTAAGAGTGTTGTTGTGGTCTTCAGTCCAGAGATTGATTTGATGCAGCTCTCCATGCTACTCTATCCTGTGCAAGCTTCTTCTTCCCCCAGTACCTACTGCAACCTATATCCTTCTAAGAGCATGAAATTTGTATTAATGATGAGGAAGCCACAAGGCCGGCCGCGGTGGTCTCGCGGTTCTAGGCGCTCAGTCCGGAATCGCGCGACTGGTACGGTCGCAGGTTCGAATCCTGCCTCGGGCATGGATGTGTGTGATGTCCTTAGGTTAGTTAGGTTTAAGTAGTTCTAAGTTCTAGGGGACTGATGACCACAGATGTTAAGTCCCATAGTGCTCAGAGCCATTTTTTTGGAAGCCACAACTGTGGTGAAACATATTTGGGTAGTGAATAATATTGTGTACTTACAAAACGCGGACCCATTCTTAACTCAGTATTATTTTCTGCAAGCCGAGAAACTGAGCTCAAAATTCCAATATGATAGTTCCAACGCCGTGCCAGGAGTTTCCCTCGAAGCTCCACAATAAATACAGGAAAACAACACTGCAAAAACACCAAATCATACTAAATATAAGATTTAACAAAATACCTTCATCTAACAATTTTATTCCTAACTATGCCACGGTTAATGTAAAAAACACGTCTCTAATGCACAGTACACAAAAAGAAAAGCAGAATTTGCGTGGCTTAGAAAGGAAATATTTATTTATTTATTTGTTTATTCATCCTTAGATTGCTGTTTAGAGTGATATTGGTAAGTCAGTAGAGATTTGCAGTTACAGCAACAGGGAAAATTAGAGTTTGAGCACATGCATTATTATTGTACATTAAACTTATACATGTTAAGGAAAATAATTTATGAAAAAATAGGCAAAACAAAAATTTTAGTATTAATTTAATTTAGTACATATAGGCGACCAATTTCAGTTTCCACTGCAATAATGAGACATAAGAAAAATTTTGAAGTTTACTTTTCATTAACACAGTGTATGTAGTACAGTTCTCAAGAAATTATTTTTGTACTGCAAATTCTCTCTAATTCTTTCGTACAGGTCTCAAAATATTCCTTAATACTATACAAACTTGCTGTTCTAATGCACTCAAATAGATGACTGTTCAAAAGCGCACTACACAAAACCCACTTACAACTAGGCAATCACATTAAACAATTTCCAATACTTTGTGACATTACTGAAGAGGTGAAATCTCACATAGAAACAGCAATAGAAAAGAAGATCAAGAAACAAGACCTGAAACTAAAGAAACTGTTATACACAAACCCTCATAATAGGAACGACAAACATCAGAATACAGAACTTACAATCTACGAAAGAGCTGCTAATTTAACAGAAGTTCTCAACACAGGAATAAGAGTTACCCCAAAAGGTGCCAGATATATCCTAATACACATGTCATTCAAAGGACAACAGAAAACATCAGTACAGAAATAGAATATATAATAAAATAGTAAGAAAAGTCTAAACAAAGAACTAATACCAGAAGAAATCAGACAGATTATCAGTGGCAACAAGCAACTGAACAAACAATCAAAATAGCTGAAAGACAAATAAGACAGACAATCATTATCCCACAAATACAAGAAGTCTCAACCTTATTGAAAGTAATCACAGGACAAAATTATTTCAAATTTACAGATGAATTTTACATCCAAGAGGAAGGACTCTCCACGTTATCACCCATAAGTGACCTGCCGTAATCAGCTTGCAAACAAAATCGTTGACCCACTGACGATGCAACAACTATGGTGAAAAATATTTGGGTATTACAGTAAGACGATAATTGTGTACACGAAAAAGGCGGACAAATCGTTAACGCATTACTGTTAATATAATCCACATCATCATTAGTATACAACATGAACAAAAAGGGTCACTGTCCAAGATAACAAGCTGCATTATAGGACCAAGAAATCCTCAATCGAGTCACAAATTTAGTATGATACCCCATATGATTGTATTTTACGCAATAAGCTTATTGTGGTACTGCGTCAGATGCTTCTCGGAAGTCAATAAATACTGCATCTACCTGACTGCTTTGATCCGTGGATTCCAGGATGTGACGTGAAAAAGTGCCTGTTGGGTTTCATATGATTGATGTTTATGGAATGCATCCTGGTTGGCACGTAGGAGGTCATTCTGTTCGAGATACCAGATAATGTTCTATAACAAATGGATGTGAAGGATACTGAACGACAGTTTTGTGGGTTACTTCTCCCAGGCTTCTTGTAAACTTGCGTGACCCATGTTTTCTTTCGACTATATGGCAGCGTTTTATTCGAGGGGCCTATAGTTAATATGGTTAAAGGACAAACTCTATCAGTATAGAATCTTATAGGGATTCCATTGGAACCTGGCACATTGTTCAGTTTTAACGATTTCAGCCGTTTCTCAGCACCACTGATAGTAATGTCTACACTTTCTGATCAAAAGTATCCTGACAGCGCATTCTGATGCATAATTGACCACCAGATGTCACCCGACACTATAAAAGGAAATGGCGAGTATTATGTTGTCTGTAGAAATGCAGTAACAGCAGAATTGATCTGTTGGGAGTGTCCAGTGGCTTCAGACGTGGACTAGTCGTTGGATGTCACCTGAGTAGCAAATCCATCACGGACATTTCACCCCTTCTAAAGCTTGCGACGTCGACTTTGGTAAGGTGATTGTGAAGTGGAAATGCGGCCAAACACATGTACTGAAGAAGAGGGACCGTCGAACATTGCAGAGGGTGGTTGTAAAAATCGCATAACAACAGCGGAGGGAACCACTCGCGAGTTCCAGAGCCTACCAGCAGTTCAGCTAACACAGTGTTTGCACATAGAGAGGTCAAAATAGAGAAGTATACTGATCGAGCAGCTTCTCATCAGCCATGCATTTCTGTAGTCAGTGCTAAGTGGCACTTGATGGGATGGAAGAAGCATCGTCACTGGACAATGGAAGACTGGAAATGAGTGATTTGGAGTGATGAGTCACGCTGTACCCTGTGACAATCCGATGGAAGTCTTAGAGTTTGACGAATGCTCGGAGAACACTACATGCCATTATGTGTAGTGCCAACAATGAAGCACAGAAGAAGTGGTGTTACGGTATGGGGATGTTTTTCATGGTTGGTGTGTCATATCATTATTGGGCTTAAGAAAACGCTAAATGCATAAGAATGTGAACAGATTTTACAGCATTGTGAACTGCATACAGCAGAAGAGAACAGTTGGAGATGCTGATTGTTCGTATCAGAACAACTATGCATCCTGTCATAAAGCAGCATATATGAGGTAATGGTATGTGGACAATGTCGTTGCTAAAATGGACTGGTCTGCCCAGTGTCCCGACCTGAACTCAATGGAACATAATCTGGATGAGTTAGCACATCGAACTCGCTCCAGACCTCAGTGCCCAACAACACTATCTTCACTGTTTAGGCTCTTGAGAAGAATGGGCTATCATTTCTCCACAGACTTTGAGACACCTCATTGGAAGGATCACCAGAAGAGTTCAAGCTGTCATGAAGGGAAAGGATGGACACACCGCACTTTAATGTCCACTAACAAGTATCCAGATACTTTCGGCCAGATAGTGTACTTTACTCATCATTGCAGTAGTACGAGAATTGAACTGGCGCAATATCCTTGGATTTTCCTTTCTAAAGAAATGTTTGAAAAACACTTCAGTATTTCTGCTTTTGCTTTGCTACCTTCAGTTTCAGTTCCTGTCTCGTCCATGAGTGTTTGGACTAAGGTGAAACCATGTTCCTAGCTGTGTGGTATGTGACTTGCAAACGAGTGCCCACTACTCTACTTTCTGCCCTGTCCTTTCTAAGTACTCGGTACAGGAATAACCGATGTTGCTTATAGTGTTCTCCACACCTTACAAAACATCACACAGTAAGGCCCACCTGTCCTCTCAGATAGCGCCGAGTGTAGAAACGCGCTTGTCTAAGGATGAGCTGGCCTCTTGATGTTCAAGACATTTGTGGCATCTCTGACGTGAAGCGACACTTCTTTGATTATGCTCTTTGGTTTTATCACGAGTCTTTGTGTTCTCGCACCATATACGACATCCATTTCTGTGTTCTCTCTGTTCAGTGCCGAAATAAATGTTCATTCTGCCTCTAAAAGTGTGTTATTACGGTTCTACGCCACGTAATACCCTCACATTCAACAGTTTTTATCATTTACAGGTTGACAAACTGCTTATTGGCTTCTGTCTCGGGTTCTTCGGCCGACGTTCATCTAATGATTTTACCGACGTTTCGCCAGCACGAGTGTCTGGCATTGTCAAAGCTTCACCCTCTTTGCCGGTGGTGAACTGGAGCCGAGCTCGCGGCCGCAGACTGTATGTACCTGGCGCGCCAACGTCAGAGGGCTTCTCCGCGGTCATTTCCGGTGCGGTTCTCCTCTTGCTACCTGCGATGGTCGTTCGCTGCAGTACGGGAAGCCAGGATCCGTGTACCTTGTTGAAACTGTTCGCGTGTTTTTGTATTTCTACAGCCTCTCTGAACAAGCGCGTGTGATAGTGCTTCTCTACAGCCAGAACTCCCGTGTCGGCGAATCAGTCTCACTCAGTGCGTGCTCTGCCACGACCGATTTCTCCACCTGCCCCAGTCTGCAATGTCGCTTATGCTCTTGGATCCTGGTGTTAACTGATCGTCCTGTCATTCCTACATAAACTTTTCCACGTGTGCATGGTATACGGTATATTCCCGACGTTGCAAGTGAGTCCCTATTCTCCTTCGCCAATCTAAGATACTCTTTGATCTTCCTTATCGGTTTGAAAATCGTCTTTACGCACTGTTTGCGCAACATACGGCCGATTCTGTCACTCTGGGAATGTATGGCAGAAAGGCCATACCCGACATTTCTTTCTCTGATTCCTTACTCCACCAAGTGTTTGGCTCTGTTACACTTCTAATATAATTTGTGGAGTACCCATTACCCCTCAGAACATTTTCCAGGTGTTGCATTTCTCGTCTGAGGTGCTGCGGCTCACATATTCCTCCTGCTCTCATTACGAGCTTATTAAGCATGCTTCTTTTCTGGCTCAGGTGGTGGTTTGATACTTTGTGCAGGTATTGGTCCGTGTGTGTCGGTTTTCGATACAAGCTGTGTCCCAGGTTTTCGCCGTCCCTTGTGACCAGCACATCTTGAAATGACAGTTTCTTGTCCTTTTCTACTTCCATGGTAAATGTTATGTTGGCATGAGGCTGTTCAAGTGTCTTAGGAAGTCACCGAGCTGTTCTTCACCATGGCTCCACACCACGGAATTATCATCGACGTACCTGTACCACAGCTTAGGTTTGCATGTCGCCAAGTCCAGTGCCTGTGCTTCGAATTGTTCCATGAAGAAGTTGGCCACCACTGGACTAAGAGGACTATCCAAGGCGACGCCTTCCAGCTGTTCGTAGAAATCTACATTCCACGTGAAATAGCTCTTGGTGAGACATGCATGGAAGAGGTTTTTGATGTCTTGCGGTAAAATGGAACCAATGTGCTCCAGAGCGTCACTGAGTGGCACTTTCGTTTGTTCATTGAACAATTCGAAGCACAGGCACTGAACTTGGCGACTTGCATACCTAAGGTGTGGTACAGGTACGTCGATGACGTATTCGTGGTGTGGAGCCATGGTGAAGAACAGCTCAGTGACTTCCTAAGACACTTGAACAGCCTCCATGCCAACATAACATTTACCATGGAAGGAGAAAAGGACAAGAAACAGCCATTTCTAGATGTGATGGTCACAAGGGACAGTGAAAACCTGGGACACAGCGTATATCGAAAACTGGCACACACGGACCGATACCTGCACAAACTATCAAACTGAAAGGAGATTATTTCTTAATGAAGTAAAAATCCACGCAGTGGACACCAAGTGAGAATGCTCCTCCTTGCTAACACAATACAGGGTGGAAGCACAGTCCTCCATAAACAGCTTGTTATCTTCCTTGTTGCGTCCATTTAGCCGGCCGGTGTGGCCGTGCAGTTCTACGCGCGTCAGTCTGGAACTGTGTGACCGCTACGGTCGCAGGTTCGAATCGTGCCTCAGGCATGGATGTGTGTGATGTCCTTAGGTTAGTTTGGTTTAAGTAGTTCTAAGTTCTAGGGGACTGATGACCTCAGAAGTTAAGTCCCATAGTGCTCAGAGCCATTTGAACCATTTTTTCGTCCATTTCAAAGTTTGCAAAGAACAGCCATAAACTCGCATTGACAAAACATGTTTTGAAACAGAGTCTGGACGTCTGGGCACCAGTTTCCCTGTCCCATGGACACTTGCAGAACGTTTACTTTTGTTTTGTCGGCTTGCTCGCTGACAAGGCCTACAATGCGCTGTCGGCGACTTTTTGGCGCTAGGCCGTATACCTGGACATCAGCCCTCTCGGTAGCGCCAAGCTAATGTGTTTTTCACAATGCGACCAATGCACGTGCCTGTCTGGAAATGTCTCTTCATCGTTCCCCAGAAAAACGTGCTTGGTCAGCCCACCAACGCCGTGCTTTTACTACATTCGCTTAAGTCGGCACCCTGTTCCTTTGAACGCAGGTAAAGCTTACCATATTTCTTTCCCTGGAGCACACAGACAAGGCCATAAACTGCTGCCTACCATTTCATCACAATGTATGAAGTCAAATCACCGTAGATAGTATCCCCCACACCGAATCAGAAGTGAGAGTGCGCTGCAATCTCTCAACACCACCACATGAGCCAGGAAAGAGGCATGCTTAATAAGCTCGTAATGAGAGCAGGAGGAATATGTGAGCCGCAGCACCTCAGACGAGAAATGCAACACCTGGGAAATGTTCTGAGGAGTAATGGGTACTCTACAAATTATATTAGAAGTGTAACAGAGCCAAACACTCGGTGGAGTAAGGAATCAGAGAAAGAAATGTCTGGTACAGCCTTTCTGCCATACATTCCCAGAGTGACGGACAGAATCGGCCGTATGTTTCGCAAACATGGCGTAAAGACGATTTTCAAACCGATAAGGAAGATCAAAGAGTGTCTTAGATCGGCGAAGGAGAAAAGGGACTCACTTGCAACGTCGGGAATGTATCGTATACCATGCACACGCGGAAAAGTTCATGTCGGAATGACTGGACGATCAGTTAACACCAGGATCCAAGAGCATAAGCGACATTGCAGGTTGGGGCAGGTGGAGAAATCGGTCGTGGCAGAGCACACACTGAATGAGACCGATCACATAATAAAATTCGCCGACACGGGAGTTCTTGCTGTAGAGAAGCACTATCACACGCGCTTGTTCAGAGAGGCTGTAGAAATACAAAAACGCGCGAACAGTTTCAACAAGGTAAACGGATCCTGGCTTCCCGTACTGCAGCGAACGACCATCGCAGGTAGCAAGAGGAGAACCGCACCGGAAATGACCGCGGAGAAGCCCTCTGACGTTGGCGCGCCAGGTACATACAGTCTGCGGCCGAGAGCTCGGCTCCAGTTCACCACCGGCAATGAGGGTGAAGCTTTGACAATGCCAGACACTCGTGCTGGCGAAACGTCGGTAAAATCATTAGATGAACGTCGGCCGAAGAACCCGAGACAGAAGACAATACGCAGTTTTACTGGATTGGTGATCTATTTTACTGTTTATCGTGTGAAATTGCTCGTTAAAACAATCAGGTTATTCCTTAATATGACTCTTTGTCCCCTCAGTCTGCTGTTTAACCTGATTTTTAGTTTCGTCCTTCTGTTTGTTGGCATCATCAGCCGTATTGTGCAGTTTACTGTCCAGCCCCATGAACATTGACATTAAACCAGGAATGTCAAACTTTCCAGATTCTATGCTGGTTCTGCAGATGTGGGCGGACCTACGGTGTGGCCTGTGGCATTCGCAGCGCATGGATGTGAATCGCCCATGTTGCGTCGGCTCGTTGACGATTGCTGGTGTTGGTGTAATGTCTGCTCCCTCTTGTTCGGCAGTGAGGTTTAGTACCCACGATACAGCGAGACACCACGGTTTACCCGCTCTAGCAGGCCCTGACCTGCCTCGTTTGGTGGCCCTTCGATTACCCGCTCTAGCAGGCCCTGACCTGCCTCGTTTGGTGGCCCTTCGACTCAGAATTCCTCGCGTTCGTCCTCTGTAAGGTCGCTTATGTTCTCAGATGAGTCTGCAGCTTTCACAACCATTTCTTACTATTCTGCTGACTGCGTTCTCATCACAGACATCTCTCACTCTATTATTGAGAAAGTAAAGATACACTCTGCGAGTGATTTCTGAAGTTTGCTTGCGTAGAAGTTTTCTGGTCACTTCTCAGAAGGATGGGAAGTGGAAAAGAATCTGTAGGAGGCTCGCCTTCCAGGGACAAAGGACAGTGGACAGAGCCATCAGTTTGCCACAGAAGCATAGAATGTTAGATCCTGCTAGGCTGCAGAAATTCAATTAGTGTCTCTACTATGGGTGACACTGCTTCCCTTGAATTGTGGCTTGGAAACAAATACCCATTACCCTACTTCCTATCCTGACAGCGCAACTCTACTAAAATGAGAATCGACCACAGACTCAAAGAAGACTCACAAACATAAAAACAATGAAGCTCATAGATCGCACAAGGCAAAAAGGCACTGAAATAGGTGGGATTCTGAAAATCAGCTGTTTCGCATGTGTTTGTGTATCCCGTCATGAGTATCCAGCATTTGTCACGAAGAGATGCAAGCAATGTGGGACTATCACCAGTCAAACAAAAAGAGAGGATTAGCTACTGTTTTATGTGTGTGCGGAAACCAAACAATAAGTATACAAAAGTCCCTTAACGGATCGCATGACACATCTGATACGAATAATATCGCAACAACACACCTGAAACAGGTCGAAATGAAGCTCAATAACGCGTTCACAAAACAGTCCTGCTATATCACAAGTGAGAGTTTGTTTCTCCGTATCACCTCTGCATCTCTCATTTTACTGAATCTAGTGCTTGGCAATGCAACAGAAACTCATCACAATGACATGAATAATTGTGTTGAAAGGAATGGAAACGAATCGGGGTGGGAAAGAGACCTACATCTACACATATACTCTGCAGGCCACCGTACGGTGAGTGGAGGAGGGTACCCTGCACCATTACTAGTTATTTCTCCTCCTGTTCCACACGCAAATAGAGAGAAGGAAAAACGACTATCTATATGATTCCGTATGAGCCCTAATTTCTCGTGTCTTATCTTCGTGGTCCCTACGCGCAATGTATATTAGTGCCAGTAGACTCGTTCAGCAGTCATCTTCAAATGACGGCTCTTTAAATTTTCTCAGTAGTGTTCCTCGAAAAGAACGTCGCCTTCCTCCATGGATTCCCATCTTAGTTCCCAAAGCATCTCCGTAACACTTGCGGGTTGCTGGAACCTATTGGTAACAGGTCTAGCAGCTTCTTCTTCTTCTTTTTTTTTTTAGTCATCAGTCTTCTGACTGGTTTGTTAAGGCCCGTTACGAATTTCTCTCCTGTGCCAACTTCTTCATCTCAGAGTAGCATTTGCAACATACGTTCTCAATTACTTGCTGGATGTATTCCAGGCTCTGTCCTCCTCTACAGTTTTTGATCTCTACAGCTCCCTCTAGTACCGTGGAAGTTATTCCCTGATGTCTTATGTCCTATCATCCTGTCCCATCTTCTTATCTTCTCTTCCACATATTCCTTTCCTTTCCGATTCTGCGCAGAACCTCATCATTCCTTATCAGTTCACCTAATTTTCAACATTCGTCTGTAGCACTAATTTCCAATGCTTCGATTCTCTTCTGTTCTGGTTTTCCAACAGTCAATGTTTCACATCAAGGCCTTTGTTTGATACTAGTAGATTTCTCTTGGTCAGGAATGCTCTTTTTGCCAGTGATAGTCTGCTTCTGATGTCATCCTTACTCCATCTGTCATTGGTTATTTTGCTACCTAGGTAGCAGAATTCCTTAACTTCATCTAATTCTTGGCCATCAATCCTGTTGTCAAGTTTCTCGCTGTTCTCATTTCTGCTGCTTCCCACTTTCTTCGATTTACTCTCAGTTCATATTATTTATTCATTAGACTGTTCATTCCATGCAGTAAATGCTGCAATAGTTCTTCACTTTCAGTCAGGATAGCAATGTCATCAGTGAGTCGTATCATTGATATCCTTTCACCTTGAATTTTGATTCCATTCCTGAATGTTTCTTTTATTTTCATAATTGCGTCTTCGATGTACAGATTGAAGAGTAGGGGCGAAAGACTACATCCTTGTCTTAACATCCTTTTTAATCTTGGTCGTCCACTCTTATTATTCCCTCTGGGCTCCTGTACCTGTTGTATATTACCCGTCTCTCCCTATGGCTTACCCCTGTTTTCTCAGAATTTCTAACATCTTGCACCATTTTACATTATCGAATGCTTTTTCCAGTTCGATAAATTCTATGGACGTGTCTTGATTTTCCTTTAGTCTTGCTTCCATTATCAACCGTAACGTCAGACTTGCTTCTCTAGTGCCTTTACCTTTCCTAAAACCAAACTGATCGTCATCTAACAGACTCTCAATTTTCTTTTCCATTCTTCTGTATATTATTCTTGTAAGCAACTTGGATGCATGAGTTGTTAAGCTGATTGTCCCATATTTCTCGCACTTGTCAGCTCGTAACGTCTTCGTAATTGTGTGGATGATATTTTTTCGAAAGGCAGGTGGTATGTTGCCGGACTCATACATTCTACAAACCAAAGTGAATAGCCGTTTTGTTGCCACTTCCCCCAATGACTTTAGGAATTCTGATGTAATGTTATCAATCCATTCTGCCTTATTTGATCTTAAGTCCTCCAAAGCTCTCTTAAATTCTGATTCTAATACTGGATTCCCTATCTCTTCTAAATTGAGTCCTGTTTCATCTTCTATCACATTAGACAAATCTTCCCCCTCGTAGGGGCCTTCCATGTACTCTTCCCACCTATCCGGTATCTCCTCTGCATTTAACAGCGCGATTCCCATTCCTCTCTTAATGTTACCACCCTTGCTTTTAATTTTACCGAAGGTTTGTTTTGACTTTCCAGTATGCTGAGTCAGTCCTTCCGACAATCATTTCTTTTTCGATTTCTTCACTTTTTCATGCAGCCATTTCGTCTAAGCTTCCCAGCGCTTCCTATTTATTTAATTCCTCAGCGACTTGTATTTCTGAATTCCTGAATTTCCCTGAACATTTTTATACTTTTTTTCCTTCATCGACGAACTGAAGTATTTCTTCTGTTACACATGGTTTCTTCGCAGTTACTTTCTTTGTACCTAAGTTTTCCTTTCCAACTACTTTTAGAGACGTCCATTCCTCTTAAACTGTACTGCTTGCAAAGCCATTCCTCATAGCCATGTCTATAGACTCAGTGACCTTCAAGCGTATCCGGTCATTCCTTAGTACTTCTGTATCCCTCTCGTTTGCGTATTGATTCTTCCTGACTAATCTCTTGAACTTCAGCCTACTCTTCATCACTACTACATTGTGATCTGAGTATGCCTTGCAATCCAGTATCTGATTTCGGAATCTCTGCCTGACCATGATGTAATCTAACTGAAATCTCCCCGTACCACCCGGCCTTTTCCAAGTACACCTCCTCTTGTGATTCTTGAACAGAGTATTCTCTATTACTAGCTAAAATTTATTTCAGAACCCAATCAGTCTTTCTCATCTCTCATTGCTTGTCGCAAGCCCTTGTTCTCCTGTAACCTTTTCTTCTGCTACTTCCCCTACAACGGCATTCCAGTCTCCCAAGACTATTAGATTTTCATCTCCCTTTACGTTCTGTATTACCCTTCCAATGTCGTCATATACTTTCTCTATCTCTTCACTTCAGCTTCCGACGTCGGCATGTATACCTGAACTATCGTTGTCGATTCTGATAAGAACAACCCTATCATTGAACTGTTCACAGTAACATACTCTCCTCCCTACCTTCCTATTCATGACGAATCTCACTCCTGTTATACCATTTTCTGTTGCTATTGATATTACCCTATGCCTGGTATGGATCCCAAACACTCGGACAGTGCTGAAGAATAGGTCGCATCAGCGTTATATATGCGGTCTCCTTTACAGATGAACCACACTTTCCTAAAATTCTCCCAACAAACTGAAGTCGACCATTCGCCTTCTTTACCACATTCCTCACATACGGGTTTCATTTCATATCGCTTTGCAACGTTACGCCCAGACATTTAAACGATGTGACTGTGTCAAGCAGGACACTACTACGAGGTGCATTCAAGTTCTAAGGCCGCCGATTTTTTTTCTCCGGACTGGAAAGAGATAGAAACGTGTGCATTGTTTTAAAATGAGGCCGCGTTCATTGTCAATACGTCCCAGAGATGACAGCACCGTACAGCAGATGGAATTTTACCGCCAGCGGCGAGAATGAGAACTGTTTTAAATACTTAAAATGGCGACGTTTTCCTTACTTGAACAGCGTGCAATCATTCGTTTTCTGAATTTGCGTGGTGTGAAACCAATTGAAATACATCGACAGTTGAAGGAGACATGTGGTGATGGAGTTATGGATGTGTCGAAAGTGCATTCGTGGGTGCGACAGTTTAATGAAGGCAGAACATCGTGTGACAACAAACCGAAACAACCTCGGGCTCGCACAAGCCGGTCTGACGACATGACCGAGGAAGTGGAGAGAATTGTTTTGGGGGATCGCCGAATGACTGTTGAACAGATCGCCTCCAGAGTTGGCATTTCTGTGGGTTCTGTGCACACAATCCTGTATGACGACCTGAAAATGCGAAAAGTGTCATCCAGGTGGGTGCCATGAATGCTGACGGATGACCACACGGCTGCCCGTGTGGCATGTCGCCAAGCAATGTTGACGCACAACGACAGCATGAATGGGACTTTCTTTTCATCGGTTGTGACAATGGATGAGACGTGGATGCCATTTTTCAATCCAGAAACAAAGCGCCAGTCAGCTCAATGGAAGCACACAGATTCACCGCCACCAAAAAAATTTCGGGTAACCGCCAGTGCTGAAAAAATGATGGTGTCCGTGTTCTGGGACAGCGAGGGCGTAATCCTTACCCATTGCGTTCCAAAGGGCACCACGGTAACAGGTGCATCCTACGAAAATGTTTTGAAGAACAAATTCCTTCCTGCACTGCAACAAAAACGTTCAGGAAGGGCTGCGCGTGTGCTGTTTCACCAAGACAACGCACCCGCACATCGAGCTAACGTTACGCAACAGTTTCTTCGTGATAACAACTTTGAAGTGATTCCCCATGCTCCCTACTCACCTGACCTGGCTCCTAGTGACTTTTGGCTTTTTCCAACAATGAAAGACACTCTCCGTGGCCGCACATTCACCAGCCGTGTTGCTGTTGCCTCAGCGATTTTCCAGTGGTCAAAGCAGACTCCTAAAGAAGCCTTCGCCGCTGCCATGGAATCATGGCGTCAGCGTTGTGAAAAATGTGTAAGTCTGCAGGGCGATTACGTCGAGAAGTAACGACAGTTTCATCGGTTTCGGGTGAGTAGTTAATTATAAAAAAAATCGGAAGCCTTAGAACTTGAATGCACCTCGTAATACTGCAGAACGGGTTTGTTTTTCCTACTCGTCCCCATTAACTTAACATTTTTCTACATTTAGAGCTAGCTGCCATTCATCAAACCAACAAGAAATTTTCTCTAAGTCATCTTGTGTCCTCTTGCAGTCACTCAACTTGGACATGCTACCGTACACCAGAGCATCGTCAGCAATCAACCGCAGATTGCTGCCCACTCTGTCCGTCAGATCATTTATGAATACATAAAATAACAGCGGTCCTATCACACTTCCCTGGGGCCCTCTTGACGATCCCCTTGTATCTGATGAACTCTCGCCGTGGAGGACAACGTACTCGGTTCTATTACTTGAGAAGACTTCGAGCCATTCACATATCTGGGAAGCTATTCCATATGCTTGTACTTTCCTTAACAGTCTGCAGTGGGGCACCATGCCAAATGCTTTCCGGAAATCTAGAAATATGTAATCTGCCTGTTCCCCCTCATCCATAGTTCGCAGTATATCAAGTCAGAAAAGGGCAAGCTGAGTTTCGCACGAGTGACGCTTTCTAAACCATACTGATTCATGGACATAAGCTTCTAGGTCTCAGGAACATTTATTATATTCTAACTGAGAAATTGTTCAAGGAATCTGCAGCAAACCGAAGTTAGGGTTATTGGTTTGTAATTTTGCGGGTCAGTTATTTTACCCTTCTTATATACAGCAGTCACCTGTGATTTTTTCCAGTCGCTCGGGACTTGGCGCAGGTCGAGAGATTCGCAATAAATGCAGGCTAGGTAAAGGACCACTGCCGTAGAGTACTGTTTGTAAAACCGAACTGGGATTCCATCTGTATCTAATGACTTATTTGCTTTCAAATCTTTCAGTTGTTTCTCTACGCCAGGGATCTTATTACTACGTCGTCCGTAAGGGAGTCTGTCCGACGTTCAAAAGACGATATGTTTGCACGATTCACCTGCTTGAACGATTTCTTGAAGGCGAATTTTAACACTTCGGTTTTCGTTTTGCTATCTTCAACTGCCACACAAGACTGGTCAAAAAGGGACTGGACGGAAGCCTTAGGCCCCCTTAGTGATTTCACATATGACCAGAATTTTCTCGGATTCTCTGCCAGAGCTTTTACTAATGTATGGCGGTGGTACTTGTATGCTTCGCGCATAGATCTTTTCACAGACGCAATGATCTCTGCTAGCCTTTGCTTGTTGTCATTTCTGCTTTCTCTTTTTAACCGAGAGGGCAGCAGTTTCTGCAGCCACAGCATTTTCCGAATTTCGTTATTAAACCATGGTGGGTCTTTTCCATCGTAGGCACATAACTCTCCAGACCACGGTTTACAATCTGGTTAAACTTTGCCCATAATTCATCTACGTCCATCTTACTGGAACTAAGTCATGTCAGTTCACTGTCTAAGTGAGACGCTAACAACTGCGTATCTGTACTTTCTAGCAAAAACCTTCTCCTAGCCTTCTTGACTGATTTATTGACTTTTGTAACCGTAGTTGCTATAATGACATCATGATCGTTAATCCCCATTTCTATACTGACGTTGTCGATACGGTCCGGCCTATTTGTAGCTACGAGGTCTAAGATTTTTCCATTGCGTACAGCCTGCCGAACTAGCTACTCAAGACAGTTTTCAGAAACCTTGTCGACAGTGCTTCGCTCGACGGTCTGTCTGTACCTCCCCGCAATGAATCCATAGACACATCCCAATTTATAAAAAATGTTCAAATGTGTGTGAAATCGTATGGGACTTAACTGTTAAGGTCATCAGTCCTTAAGCTTACACACTACTTAACCTAAATTATGATAAGGACAAACACACACACCCATGCCCGAGGGAGGACTCGAACCTCCGCCAGGACCAGCCGCACAGTCCATGACTGCAGCGCCCTAAACCGCTCGGCTAATCCCACGCGGCTCCCAGTTTATACTCGGTAGGTTAAAGTCGTCTTCAACTAGTATTGCATGATCTGGGTATTTATGCGCTACTGACCGTTGACTTTCTTTGAGTGACTCTAGAAGCGTCACAGCGGAATCGAGTGGCCGGTAGAAATATCCAAAAATTAACTTGGTTTCACCTACACCTGCTGTACGCGATTTCACTGACACAGAACATCGACCTCAGTTAACACAATATTCTTGTCAACTGCAATGAGCACTCTCGCTCTTATGGCCTCTAATCTATCTTTCTGACATGCGATCCACGTTTCGCTACGTATCTCAGAGCTTTCCACTTCGGGTTTCAGCCAGCTCTCGATGGCAAGAATAATTTGAACGTGAGAACTTTCCTGGAGGGCAGTAAATTCGAGAACTTTATTACGAATACTTCGATAATTTACTGATAAAATTTTGACAGTCGAGGTATCTTTACTCTGAACGCGGTGTGACTTCCTTTGCTGCGTATCGTCTGGCGAGTGTTCATCAGAGTACCCCAAACTACCGTCTAGCCTAAAAAACGCTCATTTACACTCCACAAGTACTCTGCTACAGAGTAGCTGCTACCTTTGTGTAGTGCACCCCTGATATACCAAGGGGAGTTCTACAAACCCCCAAGCGGTAACACAGGTGCAGAACTGTGCAGCCAAGACCGTCACAGAGTCGACGAAACCTTTGGCTGAGACCCTCCACTCGGCTCCAAACCAAAGGACCCCGATCAACTCTGGGAACAATGCTGCAAATTGCGAGATCTGCTTGCATCCCACGGGCGAAGGCTGCAACCTTCACCACCTCCGCCGGCCGCCTATATGAACTGAGGATGGCCTCAGAACCCTGAGCCACAACTTGCAGACGACTGCACCCGTCACGTTCGATAGCCGCAGGGAGGTCTGCCTCCACAACTTGGATGAGGCCTCGCAGTAGACATACCGAGTGCACATTGGCTTTCTTTCCAGCCCTGAACGCTATCTCTCTAAGGGACTCCATAACGCGCGTGATGTTAGAGCTCCAGGTAACTAGTAAACCTCCCCCCCCACCCCACCCCCCACCACACCCACCCGTGTGGCTGCTCGGACCCTGCTGAAGCAGCGACCACGTGTCCACTCACAGGGTGAATAGGAGAGCAGGACGGCCAATCTCCACACTGGAGACAGGAAGGAAATAATGTCTTACATCTGTGGAGGGCATTCCGACAATGCAACGGCGCCAGTTGAAAATTTGTGCTAGACTGGGTCTTGAACCTGGATGTCTGCTCCTCTTGAACAGTTGCCTTAACCGCCTTGGGCATCCAGGCACACGTTACATCAGAACCAAGTTCCCAACTTTTTACTCTCCCCTACTCACATATTACTGATTCCCATGGGGTTTCGATTATAGATACGAGAGGTGTCTGTTTTGTTGGAGATGTCATACAGAACAGACACCACTTGCGATGAAGCACCTGGGACATACACTATGTGATCAAAGGTATCCGGACGCCCCCAAAAACGTACGTTTTTCATATTAGGTTCATTGTTCTGCGGCCTACAGCCAGGTACTCCATATCAGCAACTTCAGTAGTCATTAGACATCGTGAGAGAGCAGAATGGGGCGCTCCGCGGAACTCACGGACTTCGAACGTGCTCAGGTGATTGGGTGTCTCTTGTGTCATACGTCTGTACGCGAGATTTCCACACTCCTAAACATCCCTAGGTGCACTGTTTCCGATGTGGTAGTGAAGTGGAAACGTGAAGAGACATGTACAGCACAAAAGCGTACAGGCCGACCTCATCTGTTGACTGACAGAGACCGCCGACAGATGAAGAGGGTCGTAATGTGTGATAGGCAGACATATATCCAGACCATCACACAGGAATTCCAAACTCTATCAGGATCCAATGCAAGTACTATGACAGTTAGACGGGAGGTGAGAAAACTTGGATTTCATGGTCGAGCGGCTGCTCACAAGCCACACATCATGCCGGTAAATTCCAAACGACGCTACGCTTGGTGTAAGGAGCGTAAACATTGGACGATTGAACAGTGGGAAAACGTTGTGTGGAGAGACGAATCACGGTACACAATGTGGGGATCCGATGGCAGGATGTGGGTCTGGCGAATGCCCGGTGAATGTCATCTGCCAGCGTGTGTAGTGCCAACAGTAAAATTCGGAGGCGGTGGTGTTATGGTGTGGTCGTGTTTTTCATGGAGGAGGCTTGCACTCCTTGTTATTTTTCGTGGCACTATCACAACACAGGCCTACATTGATATTTCCAGCACCTTCTTGCTTCCCACTGTTGAAGAGCAATTTGGCGATGGCCATTGCATCTTTCAACACGATCGAGCACCTATTCATAATGCACAGCCTGTGGTGGAGTGGATACACGACAATAACATCCCTGTAATGGACTGGCCTGCACAGAGTCCTGACCTGAATCCTATAGAACACCTTTGCGATGTTTTGGAATGCCAACTTCGCGCCAGGCTTCACCGACCGACATCGATACCTCTCCTCTGTGCAGCACTCCGTGAAGAATGGGCTGCTATTCCCCAAGAAACCTTCCAGCACCTGCTTGAACGTATGCCTGCGAGAGTGGAAGCTGTCATCAAGGCTAAGGGTAGGCCAACACCATACTGAATTCCAGCATTACCGATGGAGCGCACCACTTTCAGTCAGGCGTCCGGATACTTTTGACCACATAGTGTAAGCGACTAGCGACCAACAGTATATTTTTAGCTGTATTTCTTAACTAGCTGTATACACAGTATTTAATCTTATGCTGATGTCATTTCAAATCGTTAAATCAAAGAGATGGCAACGATGTTCATATTGATAATACAAAAAATGTGACGGTGGCTGAAATTTGAATTGTTCGCCATGTTACGCAGAAGCCAATCACGTTGCAGTACGTACAGTAGGGTCCTGCTGTTCATAAAAGTAGAAGACTGTATGACTGTAATTGAAGGAATTACACCTTATTTTATATTCAGCACAAAGCACGCACGCACTAAACCACACCCCTAGAATTCCTAGGATTTTAGACGTGGAAAAGGCACGGAAAGTTGTGGTATGAGATAGAGTCAAAGGCGGAGTAACAGTGAGAAATACCTAAACGTGGCAGCACACTGAACAGTGACTTCGTAGTTTAGCGGTGTCGACAGACTGATAAACAATGGCGCAGTGGAAGGATTGGGATAGATTCCCATTTTCAACAATAATCTTTTGTTTCACTGCGTTATTTTGTTTAATCTGTAGAAATCAAGGAATAAGGAAAGGAACCGTTCACTATTCTCAATAAGATTTTTCGGCTCTCAAAAGAGCACAGCATGTCTTTTACCACTTAATATCCCGTCTAAAAGCGTTTCACTTCAATGGCTATCTGCGTCTTGCGAGGAAGGAAATGTACAAAGTGAATAATATATTTATTACACTACTGGCCATTAAAATTGCTACACCAAGAAGAAATACAGATGATAAACGGTTATTCATTGGACAAACATATTATACTGGAACTGACATGTGATTACATATTCACGCAATTTGGGTGCATAGATACATAGAACTCAGTACCCTGAACAACCATCTCTGGCCGTAATAAGGGCCTTGATACGCCTGGGCGTTGAGTCAAACAGAGCTTGGATGGTGTGTACAGGTACAGCTGCCCATGCAGATTTAACACGATACCACAGTTCATCAAGAGTAGTGACTGGCGTATTGTGACGAGCCAGTTGCTCGGCTGCCATTGACCAGACGTTTTCAATTGGTGAGAGATCACCAATGAGAGAATTACACCTTATTTTACCTTATAATTACACCTCTCTCACCAATTGGTGAGAGATTCTCCAATGTGCTGCCCAGGGCAGCAGTCGAACATTTTCTGTATCCAAAAAGGCCCGTACAGCACCTGCAACATGCGGTCGAGCATTATCCTGCTGAAATGTAGGGTTTCGCAGGGATCGAATGAAGGGTCGTAACACATGTGAAATGTAACGTCCACTGTTCAAAGTGCCGTCAATGCGAACAAGAGGAGACCGAGACGTGTAACCCATGGCATCCCATACCATCACGCCGGGTGATACGCCAGTATGGCGATGACCAATACACGCTTCCAATTTGCGTTTACCGCGATGTCGCCAAGCACGGACGCGACCATCATAATGCTGTAAACAGAACCTGGATTCATCCGAAAAAATGACATTTTGCCATTCGTGCATTCAGGTTCGTCGTTGAGTACACCATCGCAGGCTCTCCTGTCTGGGATGCAGTGTCAAGGGTGACCGCAGCCATGGTCTCCGAGCTGATAGTCCATGCTGCTGCAAACGTCGTCGAACTGTTGGTGCAGATGGTCGTTGTCTTGCAAACGTCCCCATCTGTTGACTCAGGGATCGAGACGTGGCTGCACGATCCGTTACAGCCATGCGGATAAGATGCCTGTCATCTCGACTGCTAGTGATACGAGGCCGTTGGGATCCAGCAAGGCGTTCCGTATTACCCTCCTGAAGCCACCCATTCCATATTCTGCTAACAGTCATTGGATCTCGACCAACGCGAGCAGCAATGTCACGATACGATAAACCGCAATCGCGATAGGCTACAATTCGACCTTTATCAAAGTCGGAAACGTGATGGTACGCATTTCTCCTCCTTACACGAGTCATCACAACAACGTTTCACCAGGCAACGCCGGTCAACTGCTGTTTGTGTATGAGAAATGGGTTGGAAACTTTCCTCATGTCAGCACGTTGTAGGTGTCGCCACCGGCGCCAACCTTGTGTGAATGCTCTGAAAAGCTAATCATTTGCATATTACAGCATCGTCTTCGTGTCGGTTAAATTTGGCGTCTGTAGCACGTCATCTTCGTGGTGTAGCAGTTTTAATGACCAGTAGTGTATTTTCTGCTGCCTTCTCCCAGGTAGCTAATAGGTTGAGGTTCCATAGGTGATTGTGGGTTCTTGTCATAAGATGTGGCCTGTTTTCCCGGGTGGTCCAGTTCATCGCCGCCCATATGAACCTGGTGGAAATTGATTAATCCGTGAAGGTAGAGTTGTCGTGCTGTTGGGAAACAACATTGCTCATCATAGGAGAACACTGGGCAGGAGCAAGTCAGCCATCTATAATGTGAAGCATCCCAAGTCCAGCCCAAAACGGCGACAAATACGCGTCCACTGAGAGGGGGGGATCGAGGATATATATGGGGTCGAAATTGACGCCATGCAACCTATTTTCTAGGACTGAATCGTCATTTGCTGTAGGAAATATAGATTCGTCGGAAAATATTAGAACCTGCCAGTCATAATAGGTACTTTCCTCAGTAAACGTTAATCAGTGGAGTTAATGATGGTCATTGAAATTCCCCTTGACAGTTGCAAATTTGCATTTGAAGTCCAGCCTCTCAAAGCTAGCGTCAAATTGTGTCAACCCACCTGCGAATTGCAACAGTATGTTTCAAATGCACCATGTTTAATAAAGAATTTGTCGTGATATGTTTAGAGGTTCATTATCATGGACTGCTGTTGCTTCACGCCAAAGTCCAGTTCACACACTGCCATTAAACTCTCCAGTATCACGATGTACTTTAATCCGTAGTTACAAAGTGCTCCCACTAACACCACATCGTGCCACAGCCTCCGACGTCGACAAATACGCTTCCACAGCAAGATAAATAAAATAATCACGAATACAGTTGACGAGAAGATACAGCTTACAATGGCTCCAAATGCCATAACGTCTAATATACTAAATTACTCCAGAATGATATTCCCGTTCAGGTGATGTGATTGTGCAAGGAAGTTAAGCAGTTTAGTCTCTCTAAATGTATCTGTACAGAATTAAGGTCACTAACCCTTATTTTTTGAAAAAATCTTGGTCAACAGTTTGAGCGGTTGACAACCTTAGACTGGAGAACCGACACAGTGATTTGAGTAATTACTTACCAACCAAGACGTAGTGGGTGCAAATCTCAATCCTAAAAATTTTAATTTTTCATGTGAATAATTAAAAGTATTTAATAAATCTGAAATTAGCATTACCTGCGCAATAGTTGCAGATTTATACACTGAAACGCCAAAGAAACTGGTATAGGCATGCGTATTCAAATACACAGATATGTAAACAGGCAGAATACGGCGCTGCGGTCGGCAACGCCTACATAAGAGAGCAAGCGTCTAGCGTAGCTGTTAGATCGGTTACTGCTTTTAGAATGGCAGGTTATGAAGTGTGTTTGAACGTGGTGTTATAGTCGGCGCACGAGCGATGGGACACAGCATATCCGAGGTAGCGATGAAGTGGGGATTTTCCCGTACTACCACTTCACGAGTATACCGTGAATAGCAGGAATCCGGTAAAATATCAAATCTACGATATTTCTGCGGACGGAAAAAGATCCTGCAAAGAATGGGACCGAAGACGACTGAAGAGGACAGTTCAACGTCACGCAAATGCAACCCTTCCGCAAATTGCTGTAGATTTCAATGTTGGGCCATCAACAAGTGTCAGCGTGCGAACCATTCAACGAAACATCATCGATATGGATTTTCGGAGCCGAAGGCCCGCTCGTGTACCCTTGATGACTGCACGACACAAAGCTTTACGCCTCGCCTGGGCCCGTCAACACTGACACTGGACTGTTGATGACTGGAAACATTTTGCCTGGCCCGATGAGTCTCGTTTCAAATTATATCGAGCGGATGGACGAGTACGTGTGTGAAGACAACCTCATGAATCCACGGACCCTGCATGTCAGCATGGGACTGTTCAAGCTGGTGGAGGATCTGTAATGGTGTGGGGCGTGTGCAGTTGGTGTCATATGGGACCCCGGATACGTTTAGATACGACTCTGACTGGTGACACGTATGTAAGCATCCTGTCTGATCACCTGCATCCATTCATGTCTATTGTGCATTCCGACGGACTTGGACAATTCCAGCAGGACAATGCGACACCCCACACGTCCAGAATGCAACCGAATGGCTCCAGGAACTCTCTTCTTAGTTTAAACACTTCTGCTGGCCACCAAACTCCCCAGACATGAACATTGTTGAGCATATCTGGGATGCTTTGCGACTTGCTGTTCAGAAGAGATCTCCACCCCCTCGTACTCTTACGGATGTATGGACAGCCCTGCGGGATTCATATTGTCAGTTCTCTCCAGCACTACTTCAGACATTAGTCGAGTCTATGACACGTCGTGTTGTGGCACTTCTGCGTGCTCGCGGGGGCGCTACACGATATTAGGCAGGTTTACCAGTTTCTTTGACTTTTAAGTCTATAATAATAGGTAAGAATAATACAATGTACAGTTGTAGACAATCATAATGCATATTATTTGGCATGATAATGCTAGGCAGTCTCGTGCCATAACTAATCACGTATATACACTTTTTCTTGAATACAATCGACAGATGTAGAAGTAACTTCAGGTGTGCCCCAGGGAAGCGCATTTGTGCCCTTGCTGTTCATGTTGTACGTTAGTGACCTCGCAGAAAATATTAATAGCACAGTGTTTCACAGCCTGACGCCCAGGATAAAAGGGGTTACACTTATCCATGCCTGCATACAGGGAGAGACTTTCCCGAATGCCACAGATAGCCACGAATAGCTAAAGTTTAACTGAAGTGTCTGCATCACTTTGGAAGGGGTATCGCGTTTAAAGACTGACTGACAGCTAAGGGACATGGCCGAGCTCTGAGAGCGTGAGGCTCACAGGTATTCCCGTTACAGACAAGTTTGTTTTTGGAATTCCCAGCGGTTCTGAAAAGAAAATCTGGCCCGTAAACTGCTATGGAACCAGCAGCCGGTGGTGGGTTCAAATTGTTCAAATGGCTCTGAGCACTATGGGACTTATCTTCTTTGGTCATCAGTCCCCTAGAACTTAGAACTACTTAAACCTAATTAACCTAAGGACATCACACACATCCATACCCGAGGCAGGATTCGAACCTGCGACCGTAGCGGTCGCGCGGTTCCAGACTGTAGCGCCTAGAACCGCTCGGCCGGTGGTGGGAAGTGTTACAACAGGCTCCAGCATTACAATGTGGGAGTTACCATGTTGCGTGTCAGCCGCCACCTAGAGACTTTTCGAAGCAAAAATGGAAATTTTGGGATCCTGCATGAAGACTGATATCGATGATTACCTAGTCGACTGCTCGTTGTGTGAGTTTATGAACTGAGTCCACAGATGACAAAGATGATACAACGGAATAGTCAGCACCCTGAAGGACAGAGTGGGGGAAAATGAACAAAAATGCCTAGCAGAGCCAGACTCGAGAGGAATGAGTATCACGACATGAAATCTGGCAGGCAGGTGGAGCAGTCAGTAAGTTGGAGGAGTTAGTGAACCGACAATTTGGGGAAATCGGAAGCCTTTCAGTGATCAGAGATCACACGGTGGAACTCCGATTCAGAGATGATTGTAAGCTCATTCTGAGGTGACTAAAGACTAAGATGGGAGAGGCTTCCAGGAGATTTGTGTACGTCATGTTAAGTGATTTGCATTCTGTTTTTCGTTAAGCGATTTGATTTTGTCCTCTGGAGTTATGTCTGCCTATTGTCAACTCACTTTTAATTTTTTGGGTCGGATTCCTATGTTCACTGCAATGATTTTCATCACTTTGTGACATTCTTGCCGTATCATGAATCGCTACCACCCCTCTGGTGCTCTACAGTTGTTGACGGAATTGCACGTTTCCGTTAGATGCCGATAGCGGTCGCGCAGGATCGGGCGGACACAATGCTGCGCGCCCACTGAGCCACGCCACCAGCAGCTCCTTATCACGAGCGCCCTCTGCCGCGGCAATATAGGACGGCTGTCGGCAACGGCTGAGCCCACTTGCGCTAGGATTCACTTGGCTATGGGCTGTTACACAGACGCCTCCCAGTCGCGGCTCCAACACCATCTTCGTTTGCTTGGAAAAATACAAGTTAAGTCAACCTTCTGTTTATTGCGATATATTGTTCGCTAATAATTTCTGTTCCTGTCCAGCTTTCCTATGACGAAATTTGCTGCACCACTCTGTAGCCCACGTCTCCTTTCGTTGTATATGAAGTCGTAGAGGAAGTGCTACAGATATGGAATACCATTTGGTTTTTTGTTCATGTATTTTTCACTTTTTCACATTAAACACTCTGGGATGTATTTTCATGCTATATTTCCGAAAACACACTGCGTTAGGGGCAATTCTAAAATGGGATTAACACAAAGTTCGACGTTTTTGGCTCTTCAGATTATGGGATGCAAATTTGGAATATTCAGATCGTTTCAAGTTTGTTAAAGTTAAAAAAAAATGGAAAATCTAATAATTCATTTCCAAACAAAACACTATAAAACACAATAACACAACATGTACCATTTTCCGTTATTCTGTACTCTAAGTAATTTCACTTGCAGAAGTCACACACACATATCGTCCTTTATCGTAACCTTCACATTCAGTGTATGCCCACATTGCGCACATCAGACACGTTATCTATTCTTCCCGCGCCCGAGCGAGGTGGCGCAGTGGTTAGACACTGGACTCGCATTCGGAAGGACGACGGTTCAATCCCGCGTCCGGGCATCCTGATTTAGGTTTTCCGTGATTTCCCTAAATCACTCCAGGCAAATGCCGGGATGGTTCCTCTGAAAGGGCACGGCCGACTTCCTTCCCCATCCTTCCCTAATCCGATGAGACCGATGACCACGCTGTCTGGTCTCCTTTCCCAAACCAACCAACCTATTCTTCCCGTATCTCGTCCTGCGAACAGTTAACTGATCAAAAGAGACAATCGGAGTCTTCATTAGTGGGTACACTGTTGTCCAGAAGGCTGCCTAGAGTGGACGAATCATCTCTCACACTAAAAACATCATCCTCAGAATTCTTGGTTCCTAGGCTTTGGTGGCCTCTGCTTCTTTATCTCCAGTTTATTTATTGCTGTCGTGGATACTTTAAGAGATGTCTTGTATGGAGACGAGGTTAGAACTGCTGAAGAACCTGCTTTTCTTCCACTGATACCTGGCCTTCTCTTTGTTTATCGAACTGGTGAGATTTGGCAAGGTGTATTTTCAAATGTGGCGCAAGGCGTTCCTACTTCGATTTCGACATTAGCCTTTCCATTTTTAGAAGCCACAACTCCTGCAAATGGTTCACTGATTGGATCATTGGATGAATCCTCAATTATTCTTTCATTGCTGGCAATGAAATCTGCAACCATGAAAAGGGTGTATTCGTGTCCCCCTAAACCCATTTACTGCTATCTCCTCTGTCTATCACTAAAGGTAGGCCTTCCCAAAAAGATCGGCATTGTCCATGTGTGTTACTAGACGTGCATTTTCCCTCATCCACACGCGCACCTACTCAGAGTAATAGCTTTCAAAGGCCTCATGAAAGTTCTGTCCAGTGGTTGCATCTTGTGGGAGTCATGAAGAGGCAGACACAACATGCTAAAATGATTTTTGCGTGCAAGATTTATAACTCTGGAGTGGCTATAACGCCTATCCAGAATCAGAATCACTGGTGATTCTGCTGTTGGCTTCACGTTTCTCAGAAAATATTGAGGCCAATCAGTGAAGAGCTGGCTCTCAATCCATCCAGAAGGATGGCATGCAAGGTAGACCCAGAAAGGGCATCTCTCACTAGCTGACTGCTGCAGTTCTTACGAGAGAATATCACCATGGCCGGGACTAAATTTCCTGTACCACTCGATCAGGTGACAACGGTCACGAGTGCTCCTTGCTCTGCAGAAGAGATGGCTGCTAATTTTCGGTTTCCGTTCCTTGCAACGGCGTGGGCAACTTTGCTGGACACAATGCTTAGACCAGTTTCGTTGACATTGTGTATAATGTCCGGTTGAAAGCTATTTTTCTCAATTGCCAAACTTTCTCTTATGAAACCTAGAGATCTAGTAAATGAGATTGCCGTGGTTTTCGAATCGAAATACCCTATTAGCGCCGATTCAAGAAAATGCGTAACCATCCTCTTCCAGAATGTTCATCCAGAAATCGATTCTGGATGTTATTGGCTTTGGCAAACTGAAACGCCACCTGTAAGATCCTTTCGGGTAAGACAAAAAAACTTACTTTCCTTTGTCATCCTATATTCAGTCAGCAGTTGTTCTTGTTTGGGTATTCTGGATAGGGAGATAAAATTCTTTTTCACCCATGTTTGGTCTTTGTGGCTAAATCAGCTGGTAGCTGTGATTTTACTAGCCTAAACAAAGTGGCGCTGGGAACTCGGAAAGTTTTTGCTTTTTTCAGGAAGCCCATCTTCTTTTTTCTAACATTTTCAACAGCTGTTTGTATAGCAGACTCATCCTACCGCTTTCGTGATCATGAAATCATCTTTGAAGCAATGCATATAAATAAAACAAATTATGAAAGTACGATATAAATATGGAATACTAGGGTACAAATATGACACACCCATCTTAAAATTCAGAAACGTAAATGAAATCTAAAATTAAATTTAAATAGGCAACAAACACGGCAATCTACAGCTTAATGTATTAGCTAAACATCTGTTTAGAAAATATCTTAATAATTTACGTATTATGACAAGAACGAAACTGACAACCAGTAACCTGCAACGATTATTCCTCCTAGTAAATTCATTAGAATAACTTCACCTACTCGCAGCCCCGGATCTGCGACATTTACGAACCGAGGCAAAAATTTGATATTGGCGACGCCCATCCCCTCGAGCGTTTGAGATAGGGCGTCATAATTTAAAAAAAAAATCGATTTTTTGAAAATATTTTCATTTTGTAGCGCACGTATTTCTGAAGGTTTGGATATATATAACATGTATGTTCGAGGAAATGTAAGACATGTTATTTGGTCTTAAGTGTGCTACGTCCGCAGCTCATGGTCTAGTGGCTAGCGTTGCTGCCTCTGGATAACGCGGTCCCGGTTTCGGATTTTTCTCTGCCTGGGAACTGATTGTTTGTGTTGTCCTTATCATTTCATCATCATCATCACCATTCGTGACAGCGGCTAGACTGGATTGTATAAAAATTGGACTGTGTCAAAACCCGCGCTGTTGGGTGCCCTACAAACCAAGCATCATCATCATCATTAAGTGTGCCAAAGCGCAGTGCCACGCCTCTTCACACAGCGTCCTTCTATAGTACGTCACTGTATTTCGCTCTGTGGAATTCAAACACGTATATTTTGTAATGGAAGCCATCAAACCTACATTCAGAACAGTTATTCTGTGGTAACTCTCCTGCTTCCAGACGGCCTGTTTGACATCCAACCCCCCCCCCCTCCCCTTAAAAAACTCACCATTAATAGTGTGCAGGATTGTTTGTGAACAGGAGAATAAGAACTCTTCAGAAAATTTGCACTCTTTGTTGCCTATTAGTTAATAACTTTCTCTCTTGTGTGACATAAACTTAAATACAGGAAACATAAAACCAGTAAAGACTAAATACATGCAAAACAATACACTTTTCTTCAATCTTTGGGTCCCAACATTTTTTTCTCTCTAATATAGCTACAGCTTTACACGGCGTGCCTTCCTTTCTGAGAAAAAATCTATTACCACATCATAGTTCGTCAAAGGTTTGTTACATGAAAAATCAAAATATCGTTATCTAACACTGAAAAAGCTTTTAATACGAATAGTACCCAAGACTGACGTGGTTCCTCGATTTGCTTGCGTCTATTTTGTCACTGTCAGTTAGATAAAACAGAATAGGCCTTTCTAATATTGCAGCAATTGTAACACATGCTGAAACTGTTTGCCGAGACTGTTTTGGTACAAATGGTCATTTTTATGTACCGAATTACATAAATAATACGGAGAATATAATTCACGAAATACCAATGTCAAATGCGTATTACGCCTACTACAAGCAAAAAGTTTTACGTTAGGAAATAGCTTCACATTTCATTCTTACGCTCCAGTTTCTCAAGCATGAGATAGAAAAGTAGTTTATATAAATCTGGAATCGTCATATTCTTGCATCCAATTTGTGTGATGTCCCCGTTTCTTCTCCTACCTCTTTCTAACAAACAATCTTGTCTGTAAGTGTTCCTGCCAGCCCGCAGCTCGTGGTCGTGCGGTAGCGTTCTCGCTTCCCGCGCCCGTGTTCCCGGGTTCGATTCCCGGCGGGGTGTTGTGTGATGTCCTTAGGTTATTTCGGTTTAAGTAGTTCTAAGTTCTAGGGGACTGATGACCATAGATGTTAAGTCCCATAGTGCTCAGAGCCATTTGAACCATTTTTTTGTTCCTGTCATTGTCAAAACTTATTCTCCAGTTAACTTCACTAACCCTGCCAGAATCACCAGTTTAGTTTTTCCGCGTTTATACTCCGGTTTGACGTTATTACGTGTTTGTACACTGCTAACCGGCGACTGTACAACTGGCCCTTAGTAGTGTAGCGATCTGGCAAAAATATTCTGTCGAAATTCCATTTTCTTGGCTACACAGAGAAGATAATATGTAATGTTTCTTACCTGTTATTCCTGTTAGCCGTTTATTTCAACTCTGGTAGTCTGTGTCTATGGATGTCGCTAATAATTACAACAAAGCTGATCATTCACACACCCGATCAACCACATAAACAAACAGCGATTGGCATTCAACTGTTTGGGTTTATTCGGCTCAGCTCGTATAGCCCCGTCCCTTTTGTCTGTGGGAATGTTTTTTATTTCTAGATGCAACGGGAATTCCCCTAGCAAAGACATCACGTAGATTATGCACGCATTAAAGAGACAACTTCTGATTCGTTTAGAAATCAACTTAGGAAGTGTTCGGAAACGTTCTAAAACCAACAGGGTTTCATTTCAATATCATATGAGCTGGATGCTTGGCGCTTTGTGAAACAAGATTTTTTTCAAGAATATGAATTTGGTGCCCCCTGAAATTGCCGCCCGGGGCAGACACCCCGGTATGAACCGCCCCCCCCCCCCCCCTTGCTTCCCCCCTCCGCCGCCACTACACAGTTCCGAGTCTATCTTACAGCAATTACAAGGCGAGAAGCCACAGCATCTTATATTACTATCCATATTCCACATTTGTACCTCTTCCTCTACACAATAATCCTTTTTTTCCACTCCGTCCGCAGCTCGTGGTCGTGCGGAGCGTTCTCGCTTCCCGCGCGCGGGTTCCCGGGTTCGATTCCCGGCGGGGTCAGGGATTTTCTCTGCCTCGTGATGACTGGGTGTTGTGTGCTGTCCTTAGGTTAGTTGGTTTAAGTAGTTCTAAGTTCTAGGGGACTGATGACCATAGATGTTAAGTCCCATAGTGCTCAGAGCCGTTTGAAACATTTTTTTTTTTTCCCACTCCGTGTCCGTGAATCGTTAAGCATCTGACTGTGTTTCCCACGTCTGACCTCTGCTTCCAAATACAGCTCTGACATCGCTTTTGCGAGCTTATCACCACAGCCAATTGATACAATAGAGGCCATATACAATGACAATAACACGGCATCTGCCACCGAGCAGAATTCTATAAGGAGATGGGTGAGGCTGGGAGCGCGGAAGGAGGAAGATGATAAGCTGCCCAGAGCGTCACCGCAAAACTGCGGAACTCGGAGATAAAGGCTGCCGGCTGTCAAGCAACAGCTGCACGACGCCAAAAGAGTATGGCAGGAGACTGACACGTCGCGCTGACACCAGGTCAGCTGCCTACTCAAGCACGTAATGCCAACTCCGTCAGCTGCTGAGATAAAACGATTAATTCTCCCGCTACATGCCTTAGTCCTAGCTATGCCCATTCATACCAGATCTTAGTTCATATTTGTGCTGTTGAATTGTAAGTTAATAATAAAAATTTGTAAGTTAAAAATAAAAAATGTAAAATGTTTTATCGTTAATTTCACGAATTAATTCACTACATTTTGGCCCGCAGCTTGGGTCATGTCATTTGCATATCAATCCATTAATTTACTACATTTTTTGGCGTGCAGTGTACGGCCCAATTTGATTGCATCCTCAGTTTAGTGTCGCTGTGAGGATTTCGAAATTATTAGATACGACTCGGGAAATATGAACTTCCCTTAGCTGCATACTACCCTTTTTAGGGTTTCGTAGCTCAATTGGTAAAAACGGAATCCTTATAGAATCACTTTGTTGTCCGTCTCTCTCTTTGTCTGCCTATCTCCCTAATTATTAAGAACCTTTTTTCTCAGGAACGGATGGAGTAAAAATTTGAAGCTTATAAGACAATGCAATAAAAAGATAGGGCCATTTATGCCACATATTTTGAGACTCGAAATTTGGTAAGAAGCAAGGTTTCACAGTACAATTATTGGAAAAAATATGAAAATTGTTAGTTTATAATTATATCACACGAAAAATATTTTCCTTTGTTATTTGCTATCCGACTGTCTGTCCGTTGATGTGTTAAGAGCCCTTTTTCTCAGGAACGAGGAGACGCATAAAGTTGAGACTTATGTCACACACTAAGGTCTAAGGTATCTTGACAGTGTATCAGATGTAAGCTTCTAGGTCAATACTATCAAAAGCTGCGACAATTTATGTCACCCTATAGGGTAATTCCGCTGACTAGGTTCACGAAATTTGCAAGCATCGAGGTTCCCCAGTAAAAGTAATTGAAAAATTAAAAAATTGTTAACTTTTATTTGTATAACACGAAAAAATATTTGTTGTCATACCCTATCCGACTGTCTGTCTCTCCAACCGTTTATTAAGACGTCGTTTTCCTAAGGAAGGCAAGTTGAGATGTATGTCACGCACTAAGTTCTGTAGTCCCTTGGTGGTGTAAAAAATTTAAACTTCTAAGTCAATGCAATGAAAAGATACGGCCACGTATGTCACATATCAAAATATGAGACACTCGCAAACTCACTCATTAAAACCGTTGACCTAGAATCACAGTACAATTAAAGGTAAAAAAATCCTAAAATTATTCATTTGTAATTATCTCGCACAAAAAATATTCTTTTGTCATTTGTTATCTGACTTCAAGCTTAAAATTGAAACATTCTGGCAAGTCTTGGAATTTCCGTGACCGATATCTCATCAGTATTAATGTCGATATTAATGTCGATAATAGGCAAACTTCGTCGAGATTCTTGATTACCGGGATGGATGAATTAATATCTGTATGATTGAGTTTGTACTGAACCCTCGCTGCCTGATATCTACTCACACTTATCCTGATTTTTTTTATATGATGTGAGGGGCACATATGATATGTGTGAGTACGCTGAATGTGTTTGCGAATGAATTATATGCAGAAAATACGGGTGCAGTTAGTGTATTTAGTGTTTATTGTTACAGCATCCCCTGTATCTTCTCATGTAGCTTCGAACTTACTTTAGAGTGTATAGCTTGTTGCTGCATTATTATTCTGTTCTATGTCTCCATTAATCTGTCTACGGGTACCAGTGTTGACGTCGGCTCTGATCTGGTTTTGTCACTTCATTCTGTGGTGCACTTGCTTCGTGTTCGCGGTTTCCCATGCAACTGAGGTCTGGAAAGATGACAGACACGGAAGCCAACAGGCCAACCAACGGGTGTTCGAGGCACAATTTGCAAGGCTAGAAGCAGAGCTGAAACTGTGCAATCAATTGGTTGATTGTGAGGTCGCAGAAGTGAGGTGTATCTTAGGGCAGAGACTGAAAAGATCCGGTAGGAGATCGCCAATAGTCTGTGCGAAGAGAAAATTGCATATTATGAGAGAGTTGGTAGCGTAGAAACAGAAGTTACCGCTAAAATGGCAGAGAGTATTGAAAAGGAATCGTGCATGCATGCACAGCAGGAAAGTAGTCAGCAATTAAGCATCACACAAACTGCTGAAACTTCCAGGCAGATTAAAACTGTGTAGCGAACCGTGACTCGAAGTTGGAACTTTTGCATTTCATGGGCAAGTGCTCTACCGGTAGAGCATTTGCCCTCGAAATTCAAAGGTTCCGTATTCGAGTCTCGGCCCACCACAAAGTCTTGATCTGACTTTCACATCAGTGCACACTCCGCTGCAGAGTGAAAATTTCATTGAAGAGTGTCTACTCTCGAGCATAACGTGTCTGCAACGTGGCGAGGAAGGCTTCTTGCGACGCGGGTCACGCCAATGAATTTGCATGCTGCGTTTCCGACACACTCCGTAGGTTCGGATGAACACAAAGCATCCACTCGAAGGCGTACTTAAGGCGATCAGATACGTGTCTACGTTCGAAAGGAACACCAGAGTGCAATACATTACTAGTTGCGCGCCAGGCCCTTGATCAGAAGGAAATTGCCTGGTTTGATATAGGAATCTGCGAGATCAGTACATACAAAGATTGCTGCAACGGTTTTCTGGCTACGTAGTGGAGAGCAAGGCAAAGTGACCACACTAAGACAAGCCTATTTTTAAGGTGAGTGACAATAGATGAAAATGAATGGAAGTGATTAATTTTAATGCACAACTATTGAAGTATAGTGTGGCGTAGTTTAATCACCTTAGGATCAAATTAAGTACTTTAAACAGTGCAATTTTCACGAAGTGGCTAAATGGCCACTATGCCCGACATGAGCGGGAAATGTGGCCACTTAGCTTTAAACTCAAGAAAAGGGCTAAAAAACTGTTTTGCAAAGAACTAACTCTCCTTTACTCTAAAACATCATTCGAATTACGTTATTAACACTTTTCACAAACAGAAGTCTAGCTGTGTTACCCAACTCCTGTACAGAAGTCGTGAGCCCAGAGGGGGCACAATTGGCTCTAAATCCACAGCTCTTCTGGCCTTGAATTTGAAAAAGGAGCTCTTGTAGCGTTGGGTTTCCTGCTCTTCGCAATATTCTTGTTACGCCCTTTCTTCCTTTCGGCTGCTTTCCGTTTTTCCTTCATTTTTACTTTCTTTTTTTCCTCTTTCTTTATGTGCCGCTTCTAGGTGACTCGTATAACGAATTGCTGTATGAATCGCTGAGCAGCCCTGCTTTCGGACGAGGGTTTCACATTTCCCCCTTCACAAAGTGGCCGGAAGCCACTGCCGAGATGGCCGCTTTACCCGCATTGACGCCAAGAGACAAATGCTGCAGACCCTCTTAATAGCATGACCGAACTTTCAGTAACCAGATTAGGATTATGCAGTCAAGATGTGATATTTCCAACACAATTTCATTAAAAATACATAAAACACATTCCCTCTCCGTAATAAATACACAGACAATTTACCTTACATCAGCATAACTAAAATCTACAAAAATTATTATAACTCCGAGGAGCGGCACAACAAACAGACTTCATGGAACGAATAGGGCCTCTAAGAAGAATACGTTAATGCATTTCCTGCGCGATGCGAACACCACATAGCCCTTGGGACCCCAATAGCCACTTTGCCCGTCATGGCTACTTTTGCCGTCTCTCCACTACTGGAACCTGGGCTCACAGGTAAGTGCAAAAATGGGTATATGCTGGGGACAGCGTGTGCCACAGTCGCACCGATCTGTGGCAACGTAAACTGCTCGTCTTGTCGTCTTGGCGTGATCGGGATTTTTGGACGACAAAATGAGAAATGAGGAATTGTACAGTGCACAGCGTATAGCAGTCAGAGGATCCAAAATGGGACGCCCCAAGCGTTCGTGCAGCGCAACGACAGGTCGAATTGACACAGTACCTGTGGCAGAAGGGATGAAAGAAATAGGTGAGACTGGGACAGGCGCCGTTGTCCACGTCAGAGAGAGCAAGGCTAGTATGTCAGCTGCGTTCGAACATCTCGCAAACAGATGACGCAAAGGTGATGCGTATGTTGCACCACTGGCTTCACCTAAGGTAGAGTTTGCGAGATCGTGGAAATGTATGGCCGAAGACCATAAGGCTTCCCTAGGGACGCCTCATTAGAAAAGGGACATCACATATCCAATGTATACTAATGGTATTATAAGTGTAAGACCGTTATTACGATGACCCAGAGATGCTGGCAAAGTTTGACAAGTAGTGTCCACTCATGGAGATAACCAAGGAACGAATCAAGATTAGGGCATGGATGGATCTGTTTCGCAGGTGACGACATATTCACGTCTTTATGCTTAAAACTGGTGGACAGCTGCAGCAAATTAGCTGAGATACCCATTAAACAGATCTCACTGATTGCCGAGTTTGTGCTAGACACGTGTGATGTAATCCACCCTTATCTGGACGCTGCCTCGCTGTTCAAACATAGCCAGATGGCTGAACAGCGTCCAGTTTGCTGTGCTGGTCATCCATCTTGGCGGATTCCTGACAAGGACTATACCATCTGGAAGGTGGATCCAGAGTAGGAACTAGTCACTGGAGAGAAGCTCATCAGTAATTTCTCACTGAGCATACTCTGTGAGGGTCGGAGAGCAGAAAGAGAAGTCTCTCGCTGAGGACCATGCCTGTGTTAGTGATACACAGCTCATGAGACATTAAGAAGCCCTCTAAAGCTCTACCTCTGGGCTAAGTAAAGGTTGAGCCCCAAAGTATGGTCGCAGAAGTCTCCCAGTAAGAGGAATGGTCAGAGTATTTGTTCTGTAAGATCTGCCAGAGCCTCAGCAGCTATAGCATCATGTGGCGGTAAGTACTCAGAGCATATAGTGATCCTCTGACCAACATAAGCATCAACTGTAACTGCTTGCAGACCAGTAACCAGGGAAAGAACAGAGGAGTGTCCGGAACAGCGGGACTGCTACGGTCGCAGGTTCGAATCCTGCCTCGGGCATGGATGTGTGTGATGTCCTTAGGTTAGTTAGGTTTAAGTAGTTCTAAGTTCTAGGGGACTGATGACCACAGAAGTTAAGTCCCATAGTGCTCAGAGCCATTTGAACCATTTTTTTAGAACAGAGGAGTGGTGTATGTTATTTACAAACACAGCTACCTCACCATGGCTCTTTCCCCAGTCAGATCATCCTTTCAGTAGAGGATATAGCCTCATAGCACTGGGGCATCAGTAAGGTTTAAATGTGTTTCTTATAAACACACCTAGAGGACGTTTGTGCACTACGAGTTTCAGTTTCTCCACATGCATCCAGAACCCACTGATGTTCCACTGTAGTCTGGATGCCATTTTATCGATGAGGTTTCTCTGACACCCTCTCCCTCCTCTAGGGTGGGGATCCTCCAACCGTTAAAGCCTTAGACTGGGGACTACACGGTTGCCCCAGACATACATCATATTCCACTGTCACTGAAGCCAAGTCATTAAAACCTTCAAATAGAATGAGATCTACGTGGTCTAACGGTTTATGACTGGGCTTCTTCTGTGGTTGATCCTTACTGTTTGGTTTCTTAACCAGAGGAAACTTCGGTGGTATTTGTGGTAGTGGCAGTTGCAGTGTTTGCCTGTTTACTGGAGTCTTGACTGTTGAAGTGCTGGAAGCTGTACAGTGTCGGAAACCCTGGGCTTCTCTGAAGTTCTGGGGGAACTATAGATTTCATAATAACGTTGCCGTTGCAACTGCATCTACAAATGCAAGTATTAGTGGTAGCACTATTAATCTCTGTTTGAGAACAAGCATCTGTCTTCTGAATAGGCTTTTAGTGATCGGTATCAAACGAAGTAGTGAAAGTGGGAGGTTTCATTGCTTTCTAGAGTTTTTGCCGTAACACACAGAATACTCTTCGTTGTTTTTAGCTCCTATACATTTTATTGCGTGGTAGACCACTCCAGCCAGGCTGATCCCCATAGTTGTTAACACGCTCTGGAGGAGATGAAAAAACGACTGCGTCGTGGTCGCCCGTACCACATTTTCCGCATGTGGTTCCTCCTTTATGCATAGAGAGGTGTGCTCAAAGCGCTGGCATTTAAAACAGTGCATTGGGTTAGGTATATAAGGCCTCACGCTTAAGCAAATGAAACCTTCCTTGATATGCCCTAAAAGTTTAGTGCTACTGATCGTAAGAATAAATGAATCTGATTCCATCAGTTCGCCATGTACCCTTTCCATTACATTTGCATATCGGTCACACCTTATTGTGACAACTCATCTTTCAGTTCTTCTTTGGAAGTATCTATAATATTTCTGAATGACACAACACCTTTTCTATAGTTCAAGGCGTTGTGAAGTTCTGTTTCGACGGCGTTTCCTTGAGGCAATTAACTGGCTATTGATTTGTTGCTTGTTGGAAACTAGGTGTTCCAGATAACAGTGTCCTATTCCTCAACCGCTTTAAAAGATTTTAATAAGCCAGCAGCGCCCTCTAAACCCTTAAGACGAAAATTTCTCAAAGCTGCAATCTTTTCTTTTAGCTATTAAAAACAAATTCAGTGTAGCAGCACGTGTTCTCTTACCATAAACTGAAGTGTTTGGAATAATTCCTGTGGCAGAAGGACTGGCTAAACGAGCCTTTTGTTGGCCTGAGTGTTGATATCCACCAGCAGTACACCCATTCCTCTGAGAGGTGGTTGGCAAAAGTTCGATGGGCCCATCTCGGTTCCACGAGCAGCTAAGGAAATGAGGTCAAATGGTTCAAATGGCTCTGAGCACTATGGGACTTAACATCTGTGTTCATCAGTCCCCTAGAACTTAGAACTACTTAAACCTAACTAACCTAAGGACATCATACACATCCATGCCCGAGGCAGGATTCGAACCTGCGACCGTAGCAGTCGCGCGATTCCGGACTGAGCGCCTAGAACCGGGAGACCACCGCGTCCGGCAAGGAAATAAGGGTCCACCCTGACAGAGCCTCGAATGCCTTATACAACTGAGGTGCATCAAGTGCCCCAGATCTTGCCTGCTAATAACTGTTCTGCCTCGACAGTCATGTGTCTCGTCGGCGCGCAGAACACTTTGAGATGGAAGGTTTATTATTTTTTTTTCTTTATATCAACCTCGTGATTCAGGTGATTAAGGCAAAACCCCACACCCTGTGACACACAGCATTCCATCGCCACGCCACACGGCGGTCACTGAAGCATGCCCAGAGCTTAAGCCGTCGTCTTATGGACTGTGGCACTCAAGCAGCAACTCTATGACTTGATCCTCTCCGTCACGTTCGCAGAAACGACCTGGTTTTTGCATACGGATACATGTGTCTCAAAATGCTATAAGCAACCACAGTGTGCTCTAGCGGCAGTACTTGGCTTCAGGTAACTCGTGCAAACTACATAGTACACATTTAAGTTGTACTCACAAGAAACAAGGCAGCTGATGTCAATGTGGGCACGGATCCTAAAACCAGTCGCTTGAGACACAGCACATATTACATTGGACGTGTTGGTTGCTTTTATTTGCCTACGTAATTTGCCTATGTACCTTGGTGGTTTGTGATTACAGCGCTTGTCACAGCAGTTGTCATCTGTATCTGGCTCACAAATCACAGTGTTTGTTTACAAAATGGACACGCATAATACACGTACAGTAGCTGCATTAAAACGCATATTTCCTTCCTTGTCCATATGCTACTCACGTTATTCTGTTGTAATGTACACAAATAAAAACTTCAGTATCCATGAACGTATTGTGAGACAAAAAGGAAAGTTCCATGTTCAGTCAGTAAGGACACCAACTTATAAAAATTCCACTACAAATAGTACAATACAATTTTACAATAGTCTTCATCAGAAGATCAAATTATTTCTTCATTCTCACTTGATCATTGTGTCTGTTCAGTAGCAGAATCTTTAGAAACTGTAAAAAACAAGACTCGAAACAAGAAAGTGCAAAATACTTTACTGCTAATAGTACAAGCTTTCTCGTGGATAAAGCCATTCGAACGAACTCAGTCCTGTGAGAGAACGCGCTTATAGTTACATAACATCGAATATTACAGAACATATTTCTAGTAAATTGACAGGAATGTTCCAGAACGTTTTTGAAAGGGCGAGGGTGAATTGAAAAAATTCTTGGATTCAGCAAGGTGTGAAGTGGCTGCACATCGCCCACACTGCTTCGCAACTGCATGTTTCTATTCATTACACTTCACTTAACTTCCAAAACCTTCTCCTGAAAGCTTTAATCACCGATGTATTATTAACTGCCATTTAATTGTAATAGATCGTACCAAGAACAACACGTTTTTGATGGGTCTTCAATTTGCTGATGCCTCTAAATGATATACTTTCATAACGTAAGTTATCTGTAATCTAAAATTCTGTAACCATCAGTATGATATTTCCTGTCATTTTATTATAGCAAGTCGTACCAATAATGGCGCATTTTTGAGCGACCGTCAGTGCGCGATGGTTGGAACTTAAATAGTGGCAACTATTTATTCACAACCGATACAAAAGAGATGTACCTGTTACTGTCCTTCAAAGTAGTCACCAGCGTCATGTAGAACCCGTTGCCAGCGATGTGAAAGGCGTAGTATACCGTTGGCAGAGCCTATTCTGTTGATGGTGCGAATGGAGCGATCTACTGCCTGTCGAATCTCTGGAACAGTTCTGAGGCGAATGCCACGAAGTGGTTCCTTCATGTTCGGAATCAAATCGAAGTCACAAGGACTTACGTCCGGGGAGTATTGTGGATGGTACAGTACTTCCGAGTCCCATCGGCCGAACAGATCAGCCACAGCCTGTATGCGACCGCGCATTGTCGTGCAAAATGATGGGGGGGTTGCGCAGAAGGTGTCGCCGTTTCTTTCGCAAAGCTGGTCGCAGCTGATGCTCCAAAAACGAACAGTAATACTGTGCATTGACGGTCTGCCATGGAGGAACTTAATGCGTTAGGATAACATCATCACACTCTTACACGAGAATCACCATAACTTTAGACCGCTCCATTCGCACCATCAACAGAACAGGCTCTGCTAACGGTACACTACGCCTTCCACATCGCTGGAAACGGGTTCTACACAACGCTGGCGACTACTTTGAAGGACAGTAACAGGTGCAAACATGTAACTCTTTTGTAACGGTTGTGAGTAAATGGTTGGTTCAAATGGCTCTGAGCACTATGGGATTTAACATTTGAGGTCATCAGTCCCCTAGAACTTAGAACTACTTAAACCTAACTAACCAAAGGACACCACACACATCCATGCCCGAGGCAGGATTCAAACCTGCGACCGTAGCAGTCGCGCGGTTCCGGACTGAAGCGCCTAGAACCGCTCGGCCACAACGGCCGGCTGTGAATAAATAGTTGCCACTATTTAAGTTCCAACCCTCGTATTCCTAGTACGTAAGTTACAATATAAAACGCAACAAATATAGACGTCTCCCAGCTCTGTACTGAAAAGAGAGATGGCGTGCATGTAACGAAGGTGACATTCCCCGATCTTATCGGTCTATGTTCAGATGTGCGTTCAGAATGTCGGACATGCTTGATATTCCTCTGCACGTTTGAAAAGACTCCGCAGTGTGTTTTTTCCACGATATGACGTCAGAACCTCGACATGTTTCGATGTTGACGTTCGAATGTGCGGTCCGTGGCCAACGAAGTATACGGGCCCTGCAACGAACTTGTGACGTCACACTAGTCGGCTTCTCCGCCACAGTTCGTGAATGCTCGGCTTCGTGCAGGGTCCACGGGAAATCACTATTGCTACTACAGGTCTTAAATTTGTCGTGCATTACCAAGAACTTGCATTCATTTAAACACGCAGTCAAGAATTATTAAATTCGTCTGAAATAGTTACTCGCTCTCCACCGGAGACGGCTGACGGAACTCGCAAGGGGCACGTGTGGCTTTATCGAAAAGACCACGGATGTAGTGATTATTACCCCCGGTGCAGATGGTGAGAGCCAGGCCCAGTGGCCCTGTAACCTTCCTGTTGCAGTTCGCAAGAAATCGCCAGGAGCACCACACGGTTCACGGAGAAGCAACTTGCGTGTTAGAACAGCTTGAGTACACGTACTACTTTTTCCTTGTTGACATTCTAGTTTGTTCGTGCGGTTCGCACAGCTGTCGCAACACCTGTGAAGGTGCAGTAGTACTACAGAGATGGGTAATGCGCACCTTGCGTCAGAACATTGCAGATGGTGTTGCGCAATAGAAAGCACCGATAAGAAACGTATAATTTTTAATATAGTGTTGTTATCCATTCTACCCTATCTGACCTGGCCTATGTTATTTTTCTGATGTGTGTCACGAGTATTTGTTGATCCGTGTAATCAACTCTTTGGATTACAATCCACATTGTGTCTTTATATTTCCTTAGTGAATTTTATTTATGGATGAAGTTTATTCTTTCTGTAAAACGTTCCACATGTCTTAATTCGGTGTGTTTTGTATGTACTTGTCTTGTTTCCTTTGTGGGGTGATGACCCAACTGAATGCAGTTTGTGACCTTGATTTGTGGTTTACATGTTGTTGATCCTTGTAAGTTTGCTTTATGACGGCCGCGGTGGCCGTGCGGTTCTGGCGCTGCAGTCCGGAACCGCGGGATTGCTACGGTCGCAGGTTCGAATCCTGCCTCGGGCAGGGGTGTGTGTGATGTCCTTAGGTTAGTTAGGTTTAAGTAGTTCTAAGTTCTAGGGAACTTATGACCTAAGATGTTGAGTCCCATAGTGCTCAGAGCCATTACAACCATTTTTTTCTTTATGTAGCACTTTGTAAAAGATGCAACTGTCTGTAATGAATTACTATCTGGAAAGATTGCAAACCTTGATAATATTTTAAAGTGACGCAAACGTCGGTAACTTGCTTTAAATGTTCAGAAAAGTGAAAATGTGCACTACACAAAACGAAAATACATAGTGTCCCATGAATATAATATCAATGAGTCACAAACAAAATCACTCGACTCATAAAAATTCATGGATGTAACAATCCATAGCGATGTGAAACGGTACGATCACGTAGGCGTAGGCATAGGTAAAGCCGGTGGCAGACTTCAGCCGATTGTTAGAAAACTAGGAAAATGCAATCAGTCTACAAAGCAGATTGCTTTCGAGACACTCGTGTAACACTTCCGAGAATACTGCTCGGGCGAGTGGATCCCATACCAAATAGGGGATATTAAACGTGTACAAAGAAGCGTACTACGTTTCAAGAAACAACTTTAAGTAGATAATGTGGGAATAAATGTATATTACAATTCTCCAGCGTATCACTGCCGTAGGCATCATGAAGACAAGACAGGAATAATTACAGCCGCAGGGGCGTTTAACCGATCATTTTTCCAGCGCTCCAGTCGTAAATAGAACGGGAACACGTACTAGCTGCGCGGGATTAGCCGAGCGGGCCAAGGCGCTGCAGTCATGGACTGTGCGGCTGGTCCCGGCGGAGGTTCGAGTCCTCCATCGGGCATGGGCGTGGTGTTTGTCCTTAGGATAATTTAGGTTAAGTTGTGTGTAAGCTTAGGAACTGATGACCTTAGCAGTTAAGTCCCATAAGATTTCACACACATTTGAAAATTTTTTTTTTTTTTTTTTTTTTGAACAAGTACTAATAACTGGTGCAACGGGACGAACACTGAGCGATGCTGGGTATTGAGGTAGCGTTATATGCCAATCGAAGTTTCTTCATCAGAGACTATTAGGCAAAAGAAATTCGAATCCACCAAAGTGTTTATTCAATATGAATCAAAATCTCTTTTCTGACGACCATTAAGCAAAGCAAATACGCATGTCCCGAAGTGTTATATCAGTACTTGTAGTGCAGTAGACTTAAGTATTTCGAATGCTTGTGAGACATTCATCACATGACTCATTGGCAAGACGAAGTTCAGGAAATGGCTACCTGAACGATAATAAGAAATTATGCCATACGATTACCTATTTTTTCGAAAACTGATGCCTTTAGTCCAACTACAATTATTTGGTAGTTGCCTGTCACTTGCAGCTACAGTGTTGCCACAACCGCCGCCGACTAACGTTCGGTTATAGGCGCCACGCTAACAGGGCGGGTCACTTCACAAACGCTGTTAGTGTCTAACGCGGAAGCGGCCATCACGAACTGTGACGAACGGAAGTGGGAGATTGTCCGGCGACAGCTGATGTCAAGTGACCAATGACTGAACTACGGCAGACGACGGGATTTATAACCTTGAAGGCAAACTCGTGTTCTACACCCTCGGTGATGTGAAATGTATCCGAGAAAACAGCGATCAACAGTCTGCTGCAGAACTAAAATCACGATAGCTTTGTTCACGGCGATTGGAGGTAACCTCTACGAGTAAAGCCAAGACGGAAAAATTTCGGTTTCATCACTAAAAGCGAACTGTAGTTCCTCGCTGTCATTGGTTGCCAGAAACAGTCTTCCACTGGCTACAAGAGCTGCTCCGTTACCAAGCAACAAGCAATCCTGATTGGCACTTGGTTGCAGATTATACGCGACGCAAACGTATTCCAGACGAAAGAAGGATGATAGGAAGTAAAACAAGAGTAAAAGAAAAACTCAATACGATTTATAAAACGACGCAGCAAAATAGTAGAAATACAAAAATACATTTCAATAAAAAAAAATGGCTCTGAGCACTATGGGACTTAACATCTGTGGTCATCAGTCCCCTAGAACTTAGAACTACTTAAACCTAACTAACCTAAGGACATCACACACATCCATGTCCGAGGCAGGATTCGAACCTGCGACCGTAGCAGCCCCGCGGTTCCGGACTGCGCGCCTAGAACCGCTAGACCACCGCGACCGGCACATTTCAATCAGTTAACTGAATAAAAATAGTAATGAAAGTCTTTTGAAAAGATTTAGAAAGCCCATATCGATGTTGAATGGTTCGCACGCTGACACTTGATGGCCCAGCATTGAAATTTGCAGCAATTTGTGGAAGTGTTGTCGTCGTTGGTCCAGTTCTTGCAGAATATTTTCCCGGCCGCAGCGATGTCGGAGAGTTGATGTTTTATCAGATTCCTGATATTCACCGCGCACTCGTAAAATGGTCGTACGGGAAAATCCCCACTGCATCACTACCTCGCAGATACTGTCTCCCATCGCTCGTGCGCCAACTCTAACACAACGTTCAAACTCACTTAAATCTTGATAACCTGCCATTGTAGCAGCAGTAACCGATCTAACAACCACACCAGACACTTGTCTTATACAGACGCTGCCGACCGCAACGCCGTATTCTACCTGTTTGCGGATCTCTGTATCTGAGCCTATACCAGTTTCTTTGGCGCTTCAGTGTATATATGAATCAGATGACCCAGTCCCAACGATTAATTGCAGGCTAAAAAGAATTCGGCTTCACGCAGTGACGTGCTTAACTTATCTAACATAGGACGATATCTGTCATTATAGTAACTGTATTTTGACATTGAATGGCGTCTTGTGCGGAGTATCCAGTAGTGTTTCATTAGTGCCATTTATGAAAAGTGTATATTTCGTTAGCATCGTCGGCTGTATTTATTATCTGTGCGTGTGTGTGTATGTGTGTGTGTGTGTGTGTGTGTGTGTGTGTGTGTGTGTTTGTGTGTGTGTGAATTAACTAATTGTGTTGGACTGTTATAATGTACGCTAAAGGCGACTTTTCTACGCTCTGTACTTGTTTTTTCGTTAGCCGTTCACTTCATGAACTCCACCGTCATCAACCTTAAAAATAAAAAAAAAAATGAGTTCAAATGTTTGTGAATACCTAAGGGACCAAACAGCTGAGGTCATTGGTCCCTAGATTTACACACTACTTACACTAACTTAAACTAACTTATGGTAAGAACAACACACACAGCCATGCCCGAGGGAGGACTCGAACCTCCGACGGGAGGCTCCTCTAACAGCGCGGGCACTCCGCACGGGCATCAATCAACCTTCAGAACCGCCTGTTGCTGCACCGGTCTCTGCATTACCACAAGTGTGAGTGATCATAAACATGTTCCACCAATGCAGAGTAGAATAGAAAGGTGGCGGCGAGTACTTTCTTGCCGTGCAGCTATCCCTGTGCATCATTTATCCCGAGTTTCTAAAGTTGAGATAACAGCAGTTGCAGCTGCAACAGCGACTACAACTGCAGCAACAGGAACAGCACGAAAAACATTGGGAACTGCAGCAGCAGCAGTAGCAGCAGTACGATCAGCGCCGGCCGGAGTGACCGAGCGGTTCTAGGCGCTGCAGTCTGGAACCGCGCGACCGCTGCGGTCGCAGGTTCGAATCCTGCCTCGGGCATGGATGTGTGTGATGTCCTTAGGTTAGTTAGGTTTAAGTAGTTCTAAGTTCTAGGGGTCTGATGAGCTCAGAAGTTAAGTCCCATAGTGCTCAGAGCCATTTTTGGACCAGTCCGATCAGCAGTGGGACTTCCACCAGTAACAGCAGAAATTGTTGTTACAACGGTAAAACCAATAACAGTCTGCAACTGCAGTTTCCTCGCCTCCCCCTCCGTCATTTGCTTCCTCCGACGAGGCGATCCTGACTTGGGTTTTCAATTCACATTGTTTTGCTCTTAATTGCAAGGCAAGCAAAGTAACTGACCTGGAACGTCAGTGTGCACTCTTACTACCTTCTGGTAATAAACAGTACGCAGTGGTGCAGAACTATGCCCTCTCTCGAACTCGAGTAATATGAGTTTTTCTGTTGTTTACCGTTCTGTTGTTTACGTTCACCTAAATCACGCAGTTTCAGCTAGGCTGAAACCCAACCAGTACGTTAAACAACGTAAGTAAACACACAGCGTATGGGCTGCTGACTTGCAATGCTTAGCAGGCAAGTGAGATTTTTCCTGTAAATAGTGCGTCGTATCTTATGCGGAATCCTTAATACGTCGCTCCTGACACAGAAGTTAGAGTGGAGGCATTACAGCAGTGGTTCTCAACCTGGGAGTAATTCCTTCTGGAGAATAAAATGAAATTTTCTGAGGGGTAAATATGTTTCAGTCACGAAACTAAATTATTTTCGAAAGATAATTACTGTTATCACAATTTTGTAACACACTAACACTGATTATATAAGTTATCAATAATTACTTTTTCTCAGTTAGTAGCAGTAATGCGGTGGAGGTTACTGGTTCCTCACATAGTACACCCACTACACGCATCCTCGTGCATTGTCCCGTACACTGCTGACGATAAAAGTGGGACATAAACACAATAGATGCTAAATAACTCAAGAAAATGTCATCTCCAAGCTGTGGATAGTATATGCAGCAGTCCAGAAATTGCTTCGATACTCGCTTCGAAACAGATTAATTGACAGCATGACACAGCAGTAACTACACATGTTATGTTATTTTATGTTATGTTACGTTAACCGGGGACCTAGAAACGACGGAGAGGCTCCGTCCCCGCCGCAGCCGCAGTGGTCCGCAACCCCACGACGACTACCGCAGTCCACTTCACTCCTCCGCCGCTCCACACTGAACCCAGGGTTACTGTGCGGTTCGGTCCCCAGTGGACCCCCCAGGGAACGTCTCACACCAGACGAGTGTAACCCCTATGGTTTGCGTGGTAGAGTAATGGTGGTGTACGCGTACGTGGAGAACTCGTTTGCGCAGCAATCGCCGACAGTAACTACATAAGTCCCACTATAGTGCTGCACATTTTTATTATTTTTATTAATATTAATAGCCTGAAGTCTTTCAATTTCTGCCAGTTCAGAAGTAAGGACTGCAGCAATCAGGTGATTTACGTATAGTAAGTATAGTGCACACATTTTAATTTGGCTGATTTTAAATTGCATTACTCCTCTCCATTGCAGTGTGCAGGTCGAGCAAATGCTGCAGTGGAGAGGAGTAATGTAAGGGGAGTATGTTTTGTAACAAGCGTCTACCCTCACTGGATAGTCAGCTTTCTTACCTGAGAAGGATTAATGGATAGCACTTGCGATGCACCACGAATTCCTTTGTTAATCGTTGTAACAACCCCCCCCCCCTACCCGCCCACCCCAACACAAACGAACACGAACTAAATATCATTCATCTTCATCATTTAAAAAAAAATTAAATGTGCAAGAAAAGTCTTTCATTCTAAGTTTAGTTTGGTGCTAAAGTTGGTGATAATGTTGGGAGGGGACAACAGACGTCAGGGGATGGGGGTGGGGGAGGAGGGGAGGGCGGGGGTACTAGTAATGTCTAATTGCACTCAGGGGTAATGGTCTAAGAATAGTTGGGAACCACTGCATTAGAGTCATCTGATCTAACCGTGAGCGATGTGCTAAAAATTGACAATTGCTTTGCGATTCCTCTGATGTCGACGTTGTTAACAAAATGGTTCAAATGGCTCTGAGCACTATGGGACTCAACTGCTTAGGTCATAAGTCCACTAGAACTTAGAACTACTTAAACCTAACTAACCTAAGGACGACACACACATCCATGCCCGAGGCAGGATTCGAACCTGCGACCGTAGCGGTGGCGCGGTTCCAGACTGTAGTGCCTAGAACCACTCGGCCACTCATGCCGGTGACGTTGTTAACAGGCAATCGCCGTTGTGCTCTGCGATCAGCTGATGACTTCCAATCAAGGTCACCATTCGATTAACCGAGCACCAGTTCGTCCCGTAATCAGTAACATGGGATTCAATAGTTTGAACAGCACTTAGCGATTCACTGCCCTCATTGTTAGTAGGCGTACAAAAACAGAAGTCCTCCGTTTGCCATCAGTGTGTTCCAGATCGAGCGGTGTCTCACGTCCAGATTGTGGCCCACATCATCAATGGCGTCACTGCCTTTTCCGTGACATCGCCTGTTGTGCATGCCGCAAACTGGGGCAACTAGCAAGTGTCTGCCTCGTGCATCGCCAACATCGATCGTCGTCAGCCCGCCGCTCGCTATCTTGATGGTACTGGTAGCAGCAGTAAAGGTGGTACAGACTGTCGTGTTGCAACTGGATGTCGTGGAGCGACGGCAGTTTTCCAGTTGGACGCTGGCGCAGTTGTGTGTCTGATTAAATAGGGCACATAAAGGCCCACTGACTCCCCACGGCTAAAGTCTTCTCAGCGAGGAGTGTGACGTAAAAGGAGCGGTACATAACATTGCAGTGTCAGACCGTAATTCAAGCTAAGTATAAAAATGCAACTCTGCAGCTAATCTTGGTAGTAGTCAACTCTTGGACGACCACTAACATTTTTGACTTTTGCGGTTTTTGGTTATCAAATTAAGGACCAGACGAACCCGGTTTCTACTGTGATACTATTCACAGTACGCGATACGTTATGCGGGCAATTTAAGAAAATATATGAACCTACACTATGTGATCAAAAGTATCCGGACACATCCAATGTCGGCCGGTGTGGTCGAGCGGTTCTAGGCGCTTCAGTCTGGAACAGCGCGACCGCTACGGTTGCAGGTTCGAATCCTGCCTCGGGCATGGATGTGTGTGATGTCCTTAGGTTAGTTAGGTTTAACTAGTTCTAAATTCTAGGGCACTGATGACCTCAGATGTTAAGTCCCATAGTGCTGAGAGCCATTTGAACCATTTGAACACCTCCAATGACGTACGGTTTTCATATTAGGTGCACTGTGCTGTTACCTACTGCTAGGTACTCCGTATCAGCGACCTCAGTAGCCATTAGACATCGAGAGAGAGCAGAATGGGGCGCTCCGCGGAACTCACGGACTTCGAATGTGATCAGGTGACAGGGTGTCGCTCGTGTCATACGTCTGTACGCGGGATTTCCACACTCCTAAACATCCCTAGGTCCACTGTTTCCGATGTGATAGTGAAATGGAAACGTGAAGGGACACGTACAGCACAAAAGCGTACAGGCCGATCTCGTCTGTTGACTGACAGAGACCGCCAGCAGTTGAAGAGGGTCGTTATATGTAATAGGCAAACATTTATCGAGACCATCACACAAAAATTCCATACTGCATCAGGATCCACTGTAAGACTATGACAGTTAGACGAGAGGTGAGAAAACTTGGATTTCTTGGTCGAGCGGCTGCTCATAAGCCACACATCACGCCGGTAAATGCCAAACGACGCCTCGCTGGTGTAAGTAGCGTAAACATTGGACTATTGAACAGTGAAAAAACGCTGTGTGTAGTGACAAATCGCGATACACAATGTGGCGATCTAATGGCAGAGTGTGGGTATGGCAAATGCCTGGTGAACATTATCTACCAGCGTGTGTAGTGCCAACAGTAAAATTCAGAGGTGGTGGTGTTATGAGTTATGATGTGGTCGTGTTTTTCATGGGGGGGGGGAGGGTGTGAGGGGGGGCTGCATCCCTTGTTGTTTTGCGTGGCACTATCACAGCATAGGCCTACACTGATTTTTAAGAACCTTCTTGCATCCCACTGTTGAAGAGCAATTCGGGGATTGCGATTTCATCTTTCAACACGATCGAGCACCTGTGCATAATGCACGGCCTGTGGCGGAGTGGTTACACGACAATGACATCCATGTAATGGACTGGCCTGCACGGAGTCCCGACCTGAATCCTACAGAACACCTTTGGGATGTTTTAGAGCGCCGACTCTGTGCCAGGCCTCACCGACCGACATCGGTACCTCTCCTCAGTGCAGCACTCCTTGAAGAATGGGCTGCCATTCCCCAAGAAGCCTTCCAGCACCTCATTGAACGTATGCCTGCGATGGTGGAACCTGTTATCAAGGCTAAAGGTGGGCCAACGCCATATTGAATTCCAGCATTACCGATGGAGGGAGCCGCGAACTTGTAAATCATTTTCAGTCAGGTGTCCGGATACTTTTGATCACATAGTGTATATTAGGTTGTGCAACAAGGCTCCAAGCGCAAGTTTCCTTAAAGCAATCAGGTGTGTCTAAGTTTTGTAGAGCTCGTCCAGTGCCTTTCGCCATGTGCAAGCAAGCTGAAGCAGAACTAGATAGGTTCCAAAGTATGGGAGTTATATCCCCAGTATCAACCAGCCAGTAGGCTCTGCCCATGACTGTAATTAAAAATTAAAATGGATCACTTGGAATTTGTGGTGATTTTAAGTATTACGTTAATGCTCAAACAAATGCCGATCTTATCCAGTTCATAGGCTGCAGGAATTGTTGACAAAATTGGCTGGAGGCTATTATTTTTAAAACATAGCCCTTACTAACATCTACTTTCAGTTACTTGAAGATAGTCGGACGAAGCAGTTTATGTTGGTAATACCCCATTAGGCAGGTATCATTATAAAAGGTCGCCATTTGGTGTTGCAAGAGCTCCCATGATACTTCAGAGATACCTTGAGCACCTTAACCTAATGTTTTAATTGTTTAGATGTCTTTCTAATTACTGGGGGCAAATAGGACCCGCACCAGCGCAACCTACAGATGTTGTTTGAGTGGCTCAAGGACCATTCTAGCCTCGACAAATGAAGTTTCCTTGAGCTTGACTGTCAAATACCTGGGACACGCATTAAGTAAAGAAGGGCTCACACCCACACAGGATCTACATCTACATCTACATCTACATCCATACTGCGCAAGCCACCTGACGGTGTGTGGCGGAGGGTACCTTGAGTACCTCTATCGGTTCTCCCTTCTATTCCAGTCTCGTATTGTTCGTGGAAAGAAGGATTGTCGGTATGCTTTTGTGTAGGCTATAATCTCTCTGATTTTATCCTCATGGTCTCTTTGCGAAATATAAGTAGGAGGGAGCGATATACTGCTTGACTCTTCGGTGAAGGTATGTTCTCTAAACTTTAACAAAAGCCCGTACAGAGCTACTGAGCGTCTCTCCTGCAGAGTCTTCCACTGGAGTTTATCTATCATCTCCGTAACGCTTTCGCGATTACTAAATGATCCTATAACGAAGCGCGCTGCTCTCCGTTGGATCTTCTCTATCTCTTCTATCAACCCTATCTAGTACGGATCCCACACTGCTGAGCAGTATTCAAGCAGTGAGCGAACAAGCGTACTGTAACCTACTTCCTTTGTTTTCGGATTGCATTTCCTTAGGATTCTTCCAATGAATCTCAGTCTGGCATATGCTTTACCAACGATCAACTTTATATGATCATTCCATTTTAAATCACTCGTAATGCATATAATTTATGGAATTAACTGCTTCCAGTTGCTGACCTGCTATTTTGTAGCTAAATGATAAGGGATCTATCTTTCTATGTATTCGCAGCACATTACACTTGTCTACATTGAGATTCGATTGCCATTCCCTGCACCATGCATCAATTCGCTGCAGATCCTCCTGCATTTCAGTACAATTTTCCATTGTTACAACCTCTCGAGACACCACAGCATCATCTGCAAAAAGCCTCAGTGATTTTCCGATGTCATCCACAAGGTCATTTATGTATATTGTGAATAGCAACGGTCCTATGACACTCCCCTGCAGCACACCTGAAATCCCTCTTACTTCGGAAGACTTCTCTCCATTGAGAATGACATGCTGCGTTCTGTTATCTAAGAACTCTTCAATCCAATCACACAATTGGTCTTGTAGTCCATATGCTCTTACTTTGTTCATTAAACGACTGTGGAGAACTGTATCGAACGCCTTGCGGAAGTCAAGAAACACGGCATCTACCTGTGAACCCGTGTCTATGGCCCTCTGAGTCTCGTGGACGAATAGCGCGAGCTGGTTTTCGCACAACCGTCTTTTTCGAAACCCATGTTGATTCCTACAGAGTAGATTCCTAGTCTCCAGAGAAGTCGTTATACTCGAACATAATACGTGTTCCAAAATTCTACAACTGATCGACGATAGAGATATAGGTCTATAGTTCTGCACATCTGTTCGACGTCCCTTCTTGAAAACGGGGATGACCTGTGACCTTTTCCAATCATTTGGAACGCTACGCTCTTCTAGAGACCTACGGTACACCGCTCCAACAAGGGGGGCAAGTTCCTTCGCGTCCTCTGTGTAAAATCGAACTGGTATCCCATCAGGTCCAGCGGCCTTTCCTCTTTTGAGAGATTTTAATTGTTTCTCTATCCCTCTGTCGTCTATTTCGATATCTACCATTTCGTCATCTGTGCGACAATCTAGAGAAGGAACTACAGTGCAGTCTTCCTCTGTGAAACAGCTTTGGAAAAAGACATTTAGTATTTCGGCCTTTAGTCTGTCATCCTCTGTTTCAGTACCATTTTGGTCACAGAGTGTCTGGACATTTTGTTTTGATCCACCTACCGCTTTGACATAAGACCAAAATTTCTTAGGGTTTTCTGCCAAGTCAGTACATAGAACTTTACTTTTGAATTCGTTGAACGCTTCTCGCATAGCCCTCCTCACACTACATTTCGCTTCGCGTAATTTTTGTTTGTCTGCAAGGCTTTGGCTATGTTTATGTTTGCTGTGAAGTTCCCTTTGCTTCCGCAGCAGTTTTCTAACTCGGTTGTTGTACCACGGTGGCTCTTTTCCATCTCTTACGATCTTGCTTGGCACATACTCATCTAACGCATATTGTACGATGGTTTTGAACTTTGTCCACTGATCCTCAACACTGTCTGTACTTGAGACAAAACTTTTGTGTTGAGCCGTCAGGTACTCTGTAATCTGCTTTTTGTCACTTTTGCTAAACAGAAAAATCTTCCTACCTTTTTGAATATTTCTATTTACGGCTGAAATCACCGATTCTGTAACCGCTTTATGATCGCTGATTCCCTATTCTGCGTTAACTGTTTCAAATAGTTCGGGTCTGTTTGTCACCAGAAGGTCTAATATGTTACCGCCACGAGTCGGTTCTCTGTTTAACTGCTCAAGGTAGTTTTCAGATAAAGCACTTAAAAAAATTTCACTGGATTCTTTGTCCCTGCCACCCGTTACGAACGTTTGAGTCTCCCAGTCTATATCCGGCAAATTAAAATCTCCACCCATAACTATAACATGGTGGGGAAATCTACTCGAAATATTTTCCAAATTTTCCTTCAGGTGCTCAGCCACAACAGCTGCTGAGCCAGGGGGCCTATAGAGACATCCAATTACCATGTCTGAGCCTGCTGTAACCGTGACCTTCACCCAAATTATTTCACATTTCGGATCTCCGTCAATTTCCTTCGATACTATTGCACTTCTTATCGCTATAAACACGCCTCCCCCTTCACTGTCCAGCCTGTCTCTGCGGTATACATTCCAATCTGAGTTTAGGATTTCATTACTGTTAACGTCTGGTTTCAGCCAACTTTCTGTCCCTAGTACTATATGGGCATTGTGATCGTTTATTAATGAGAGCAGTTCTGGGACCTTTCTATAGACGCTCCTGCAGTTTACTATTATCACATTAATATCGTTATTCCCTGTTGCATTTTGCCTACTCCTACCTTGCCGCGTTTCAGGAGGCGTCTTGTCGAGCCTAGGGAGGGAATTCTCTAACCTAAAAAACCCACATGTGCACTCCACACGTACTCCGCTACCCTTGTAGCCGCTTCCGGCGTGTAGTGCACGCTTGACCTATTAAGGAGGACCCTACATTTCTCCACCCGATTCTCGGCCCGGGATCCCGGCCCGGGATTCCGGCCCGGCATCATGTGGACGCAGTCACTAACTTCCCAGCTCTTAAGAACATCAAAGAACTGCAGTTGTTCGTTGGCAGAGTAAGTTATTTTGCGAAGTTTATTCCCAATTGCCGGCCGCGGTGGTCTCGCGGTTCTGGCGCTGCAGTCCGGAACCGCGGGACTGCTACGGTCGCAGGTTCGAATCCTGCCTCGGGCATGGGTGTGTGTGATGTCCTTAGGTTAGTTAGGTTTAAGTAGTTCTAAGTTCTAGGGGACTTATGACCTAAGATGTTGAGTCCCATAGTGCTCAGAGCCATTTGAACCATTTTTTTATTCCCAATTTTGCCCATATTTCCCACCCGCTTAATCAGTTGTATAAAAAAGGGTTAAATCTGTGTGGTTGGAGGTGTGCAAAACTGCTTGCTTTTTACCTTAAAAAAGTGCCTTAATTTGTCCCCTTGTTTAGCAGTCCCAGAAAACTCTTAATACTTGCGACTGATGCGTCGGATTGTGGAAGGGGTGCCACAAATGAAAAGAAATGCATGGGATTGATGGCCGAGAGTCCCACGTGGGGAAGTTTGGCCACCAAGCTGCAAGTCTTTTCAGTAGACGCTACAGTGGGTGACTTGTGTGTAGATGAAATGATGATGAGGACAACACAGTACTCGGCCGGGAATCGAACTCGGGTTGTTGCATGGTTGTCAGATGCGTTGACCACTCAGCTAATGGGGTAGACACTACCACAAATACGTTGTCAGTAGAGAACAGTCCAATGCATTCGCGTCTAAACATTAATTGTGGCACACAGGAATTGTCTATCATACATTGTCTATCATACATGGCATCAGGGAGTTTCACATGTGTTTTTATAGTACTAAGTTCCATCTGACCACTGATCACAAACCCCTCATTTCGCTGTTTGGTCCCATTTAAAAACTTCCTGATATGACAGCGCAGTGGCTGCAACACTGGATGTTGTTCTGAAGTAACTATACCTATGAGATCCATTATAGGCCCGCCATGAAGCACTCAAACGCTGATGCCCTTTTCCACTTGCTGTGTGGCCCGGATGCAGCGTTTGACGGGCACGAGGTGCTGTGTTTTACCTCAGAGTCAAATCAGCAACGCACCTTTGATGAATTCCTGCTTTGCATTATGCGAAGTAGCAGCAGAAATAGTCCATAAGCGGCGGTGGTGCAGCGTTTGGTCGCTGTATGGTGTGGTAGGCCGGAGCACCTGTCTAGGAGCACTGACGCGCAATCTCTAACAACCCTACCACAACAAAGGTCAAAATTTTAATAACAATTGTGGTGTTGCTCACGCTACTAAATACTGTATTTTCGGGTAACATCAGTCATATCATGTGGCAGGTGTCATTAGAGCACAGTTAATAGTCATTTCATGTAATAATGAAAAAACTAGGCACTCATCTTTTTGTGTTTCCCATGCTAGTCTCGTATTATCATGGCTCAATCGTTGAAAATCTAGGTGGTTATGATTCCAAGCTCGGATGCAAAGACGCCTAGGTTTTATTCTGCTATATTCAAAAGTTTTGTAGATGCGCTGCACAAATCATCCTTGAAGATTACACTTTTGCTGGACAATGGTGATGTAAAAAAATAATCAGCACTCCGAAATTAAGTTACACTTCCTTTTAATTGCAATATCACGTAAACACAAAACATCACTTCACAATACAAAACATACTTGAAAACATCTTCCTCACATTTTATAAGCTAACTACAAAATGCATCTTTCCAACATGACGTCCAAGACTTGACCTTTCCAAGGTCCGACTCTCTAACAAGTGAACTACTAACCAACTATCGCTTACGCGCCCAAAAATCAGAGTTACAAGTACGTCAAAGATCATAGTGACAAAGAAAGAATACACACAAGAATAATATCATTGCAATATAAACATAACGATGTATCACAAATGAAATCAAATCTGAATGTTGTCTCAGAAATATGTCAACTACTTTGCAGAAACACAGTAGAATATTACTGGTATCGAGAGGTTCAGGTGAGGTGCCGTAATGGTTGCGTAATTCAAGTACCATTACAAATGGTGCATCTGTTTTTCCTTATGGGACACGCTTAAAGTCACTGAGGGGATCATTTTGTTACCTGTGGACTATTCTGAATGCTGGGTGGTAGTTCCTCCATTGCTGAACCTCACATACTAAATCTCCTCCATACTTCACGTTGGAGAAAGTGCAGAATGAAGGCAACTACATGTATATTGACGTGGTGTTGACGCTGCCATAGAACACACTATCTAGAACTGCCAGCCTGTGCTCACAATCCACCAGCCTCAGCAAAGCGTTTCAGCCTTTGGCCACAACTGTATCACTCCTGGCAAAGAGTGCATATTGATTTTTCCAGACCATTCCAGGGAGCAATGTATTTGCTAGTTGTCAATGGTCTCTCTACCTTTCCATATGTGACACAGATGGCTACCACTACTGCAGCAGCTACTATCCATGCTCTGTCCATCATATTTGCAATAGAGGCGGCAACTTCCGCCCTCATTTACGACAATGGGCCCCAGTTCATGTCATCTGCGTTTCAGGATTTTTGTAAACATAATGAGCACCTGACCATTGACCCTTTCCATCCCGCCTCCAATTCAGAAGCCGAGCAGATTGTGAAGCTCTTCAAAATGCAGATGCACAAGATAGTCACAACAGCCAACTCGAGGGAAGATTTCACCAAAATCCTTGTCACCTACTGGTCCACCCCATAAATTAACTTAAGTGGCCAAAATTTTACATAGGGAGCCGGCCGCAGTGGTCTAGCGCTTCTAGGCGCTCAGTCCGGAACCGCGCGACTGCTACGGTCGCAGGTTCGAATCCTGCCTCGGGCATGGATGTGTGTGATGTCCTTAGGTTAGTTAGGTTTAAGTAGTTCTAAGTTCTAGGGGACTGATGACCACAGATGTTAAGTCCCATAGTGCTCAGAGCCATTTGAACCATTTTTTACATAGGTGCAGAGCCCATATCCTCTTCAGCCTTCTGCACCTGGATCATCAGGCCCACTACCCATCCACACAGCCATATTACCATGTGGGCTTCCATATCTGGGCTCATACTTTCAGCTGGAACCCCAAGTGGATCCAAAGTATCATTGTCTGCAATAGGGAGCGCCAAATGTTTGAGGTTGTAGGCCAACCAGGAGCATATAGTCAGTCATTGAGATCAACTCCAACCACAGTAAGTCGTGCAGTCTTCCCTTCCCCTCATCTGTCATCTGGGTTATATCTGTGCAGTTATGCCCAGAACATGCTTCCCCAAGAGTCTGCCTGCTACTGCTACAATCTCCTCCCTCACATTTGAGGGACATCGAAAGGAGGTTGGCAATGACCAGCAATGGGAGCTGATGGAGGTGGAGCAATTTCCAGGCCCAGACCACTTTGAGATCCCACCAGTGCCAGCGACTCCCTCGCCGCACAGTCAATGGAGGTGGAACATTTTCAGATTCGGGTGCCGATTAAGGTTGAATCGCTGTTCCCATCTCCATCAGACACAGCCGATCACATTGTTGACCCTTCACGGCATCTTTATCGGTGCTTCTGGGCTGTCTCTCTCCCCAGAATCCACTGACAGGTAAACGATCCCACTGCCTCCGCCAGCATCCGACACAGCCGATCACATTGTTGACTCACCACGGGGTTTTTGTCAGTGCTTCTGGGCTGTCTCTCTCCCATTCCTCGACGAAGTCGGCACACTATGGGCCATTTTTGTTTCTATGTGCAGATTAAAGGAGGGAGGTTTTTAGTATCTGATTCCGATTCCCTACCCAGCCCAAGTATCCATGTGCGAACATGTCAGAAATACTCGAGCTACATATTCCAGTTGCTGCTTGCTCTCATATGAGACACAGGAGCATGTTGCGTGGAGCCAACCACTGACACGAGACTGCCTGTAAATAGCGTGGCCTGATACTTGCTAGTCAGTCTCCTGCTAGATCTTGGAGTCTTAGTTATGTGCCAACAGTAGAGTTCGGACCTGGCCTATTACTACGTTTGTGATTTGAATTCCTCTCTGTACTGTTATATTTGCTTAAGACGTCTTTGCTACACCCTGGATTTGCTTTTTGGTAAGCTGTTCACTTTCTGAACTCTTTCGTCATCGACCTCCAGAACTGCATATCGTTTCACCAGTCTACCTTACCACCATTGTGGGTGATCATAACTGCTACGGTCGCAGGTTCGAATCCTGCCTCGGGCATGGATGTGTGTGATGTCCTTAGGTTATTTAGGTTTAAGTAGTTGTAAGTTCTATGGGACTGATGACCTCAGATGTTAAATCCCATAGTGCTCTGAACCATTTGAACAATTTTTTGAGTGATCATAAACTGTGTTCTACCTACGATGAATAGCATAGAAACGTTGTGGTTACGAATCTATGCTGACATGAGAGATCCTCTGATCTAGTGAAATATCCACAGAACTTCTCACAATTGTTTTACCCGTTCTGCATAATCTCTGCGTGTATTTTGCAAGACAAGCAACTTAGTCACGTTGTGTGAGTCCCACACTGGTAGCGCCGACATGCTCGCTATGAAGGCAGATTTTTGTGTCCAGGGATATACTGCGCCATGATATTGTGCCGTTCTTGGCCTGAAACTTTTGCACAGTATATTGACATAGTATTACTATGTCAATAATGTTGAGTGTGTGAGAACTGCTTTACAAATCGTTAATTTGTTAGTAGCATTGTGTTATTCGAACAACAGGAGACCTTAAAACTAAAGATACACAGCTGGCCATTAAAGCTGCAACAGACGTCAAAATGCCATGAAATGTAGTACATGACAATACATTAGAATACTAATGACTAGTATTTCAGAGTAACTGCCCAAAGTAAGTAAGGAGTAAGGCCATCTAGAGTCTGTATATCTGTGTAGGTGGAAATATTCTGCATGCGGTTGCTCACTCAGAAATCGCATTTGAATTTAAGAACACCGTCTTATGAATAAAACGTTCTCGGTTTTCCAGCCGCGTCAATTCGAATAAAATCCTAGAGCTTTCGATGGCCATCTCTGCCATCGTCGTCAGGAGTTCACTGACTGCCGGGGCTGCTACGGTTTCTCGCTTATATAGGCATGATGATATCATCAGCAGCCAATCAGATCGATCCAATGAGGCGCGCGCGCGTAAGTCGACCTGGGCAGCTAGCGGAGCTATTGCCCGTGGCAATACCGGTGACGTCAGGTGGCGCCAAGGGCAGGCGCCACGTTTGAAACTGCCGCTCCCGCGTCGCTCATCTGTCTTTGCTTTCTTTCGATGTCCATTGCCCGTCCCCATGCCCTGCTGAGTGTGTATCCCTGGTCTCTGTTGAAGTTGTTGAGACCATGTTAAAATATCCCTTCCTTAAGGAGTTTCCTTATAGTGTCTCAAAACTTCCTTTGTAGATGCATATTGATACACTTGGAAACTATAACATTAAATTCTATTTCTACAAGTGTGCCTCAGGTATCAAAGATTTTTTCTGTCCCCATTGTTAGAGATTCTCAGTCAGAGCCATATATTTTTAAGGAAATTTACAGAGAAAATAGTATTTACAAAATCACTACAACCTGTCATTGCAGTCATCCATACAGTTTCCGTTATGTGTCTACAGTTGCTAATTAATATCTTTAAATCAGCGTCTGCAAACAGGATATTCCGGCATTAAAACTTCCTCTGTTGCAGCTTTGTGTAAGATTGTCGAAGACAGTGAACAATACACAGAGGTATAGGATGTCAGCAATAAGAGTGCATAAATAATTTGCAGACTGACTTTTCCATGTATTCTGAACTTTAACGTGTGAAAATTGTAGTTAATATTCAGTAACAATTTTCTCTTTCCTCTATCTCTTTCTTTATTTTACAATGACTTTGTTATAAAAATTATTGTATGTGCCAAAATGGCAGTATCTCAGTATCAGCTCCACAAACCAGCAGAAATGCATACTCTGTTTAGCACCCAAATATGAAAAAAAAGCCTCATTGAATACTAATTCAGCATTATCTCTACGGGAACTGAGTGAGATGTTGTAGTGCCTAACTCACATTCAGTAGACCAGGGTTAAGTTCTTGGGTTGGCCATCCAGACATTGGTTTCCTGAAGTCAACCATGCAGATACTGTTTGGTTGATTGGTTTGGGGTATAAAGACACCAAACTACAGGTTCGTCAGCCCCTTTTTCCTCATGCAAACAAGGCTCATTCCCAAAAGGAGTCAGGGAATGGAAAAGAGAGGAAAACTAATGGGGAACCACATGGAAAGAGAAAACGAAAGAAGCTAAAGAAAATGGGAAAACATGAACTAAAAGGAAAAGTAGTGGAAGACATTAAAATAATATAGAATATGACTGAGGCTGTATGATCACTAGAATAAAAACGGATGAACCAGCCACTCTGCAACACTAAAATCTCCAGCCTAAAAGAGAAGGAGAGACGAACGCTCAAAGGGACAAGAAGAACACCAAGGCAAACAAGCAGGAAAGAAAGAGTGAGGAAGAGTTAAAATGGAGGGAGGCTGGAGGCCTGGGAGAGAAGGCCAGACACCCATCCTTAGATTGTGTGATAAAACCCCCCTTATGAATAAAACATAAAACAACACCAGCCATTGGGGCACTGTCGCCCAACAATGGAGGCAGGGTTCTGGGAAGGTGAAAAGTTCGCCAAGATATGGATGACAGTCATGTGGGAGCCACAGTGACTTCGAGGTGAGTACTCGCAACAGAGGAGTTGACAATGTGTTAGCCAAGTATGGTGAATGGGGAGCCAGAAAAGGACAATGGAGTCCATGCGAGTGGCTTGCATGGATGACCACCACTCATTCATTGTCTCCTTGATAACACATAGTTTAATTGGTGTACTGAGAGTGCACCATTCAGTATTCCAGATCACGAAAACTTTGAGGCGGAAGACCAATCGAACATCAGTCTTCAGCAGGCCAATCTACAGAGCTGGTTTACTGGGAGTCTACTTACCCAGACAGTCAACAAGTTCATTGCCTGGGCTCCCAACTTGTCCTGGAGTCCAAAGGAAGGCCACTGAACATCCACTGTTGCTGAGGGTATAAACAGACTCCTGGATAGTCAGCACCAAAGGATGGCATGGGAAACATCGGTCGAGAGCTTGGAGGCTGCTTAAGGAGCCACTGCAGATGATGGACTCCCCAGTGCAGGGGCGGATATGCTCAAGAGGCAATAGATGGCTACCACCTCTTTAGTGAAAACACTGTAGCCAGCCAGCAAGGAGTGCTGTTCAGTATGTCCAACAATGAGCATAAGCGAAACTAACAAGATCGTCGACCATTGATCCATCAGTGTACACTATTACTGAGCCCTGTAACTGGTCCAGAATAGAGAAAAATTGCCATGGACGGCCTGAAGTGGAACTGAGCCTTTTGGGGTTTGCGATAGGTCCAGAAGAAGCTGTGGCTGAAGCATAGACAGTGGGGATGTATGCAAGTGGAGCAACAGGAAAGGTGGTAGAGGGAAAGTATCGAGTTCAGTAAGAAGCGACTGGACATGGGCTACAAGGGGATGCCCTGTGCAGGCCGCCATTTCGGGAGATGGATCGCCACTTCTCCTAAAACGAAATGATAATTGGGATGATGAAGAAAACTATAAATGTGGGCAGTATACTTTGCAAGTAGCAGATTCCACCAGAACTGCAATGGAGGCACATCGGAGGTTGTTCTGTGGGCTCGTTTGGCAAGCTCGCATCGCAAGCCGAACTCCACAGTGGTGGGCAGGATCTAGCAGCCACAGTACAGAGGGCGATGCTGAACCATACACCAGGCTCCCATAGTCAATAAGGGAGTGCATGGCAGCGTTGTATGGCTGCAGCAGTGTAGGGTGATCAGCACCCAAATTGCTGAGGCTCAGACATCGAATAATATTAAGATGTCGCCAGCACTTGTCCTTAAGCTCGATGTTTTCTTAGAAGGATCGTGGCTACTTCCTTCACTACAGTAGTAAGAAAGCCTAGCCAATCTCCATCTCCAATACTCTTAGCTGTGGACTGCACATAAAACACCAATCTTCCTTCCTTCTTCTTGTCGTGTCTGGATATTAAATGTGCAGATTCAAGTGAGTCGTTCTTGTAAACAACAACCATGTCAGAGAAACTCCCAACTCGACAAGTGATAATCACATTGTGGCATATTATGTGTTTACACCATGAGTAGCCAGCCAAGGTCACACGCCAGCCCTATAACACAATCTGCAGGGGTGTGCACTTCCATCCGCCTGGTGGCACACGATATTGGTAATTTTTAGCATTTTAAAACAGTAATGGTAATCAGTCTTAGCATCTTCTTTTGATCCGTTCTTCAAAAAAATCAGGGCAGGTTTCAACATGACATAATGGAGACTTTCCTTGTCATTGGTATGGGATAGCAATAGGGCATTTCAACCCTTATATCATTCTGCACTCGGTGTCCTTGACAACTAATGAATGAAACTACTGAAGCTCCCGACAATTTTTATCTTGTCTTCGACTCTCGACCAGCGACACAGTTCATTGTCCTGCTGTCCGCGACCTTCAAGTGGGCTGGGTACCGCTGCTCTATAAGTTATTATTTCACTTTCTCTGATTATTTCCGTGTTGAAATTAGTTAATATTTTTAGGTACTTGTACAGTGATCCCCATGGTTGTAGATACTCCTCTCGTTTTACGCTTTGCGGTACCACAGATACACTGCATGAGATGACTTGCAAACTTTGGACAAGCTGGAAATGATGGCCCATTTTGGGATCGACAATTAACTTCAAAATTTTGAGTAGCAGATTTATTGAAGTATTCCCAAAGTTTATCTAACTTAAATTTCTGTCCCCATCGATTCCGTATTTCTGGATTTCCGGAAGGCTTTTGACACTGTACCACACAAGCGGCCCGTAGTGAAATTGCGTGCTTATGAAATATCGTCTCAGATATGTGACTGGATTTGTGATTTCCTATCAGAGATGTCACAGTTCGTAGTAATTGACGGAAAGTCATCGAGTAATACAGGAGTGATTTCTGGAGTTCCCCAAGGTAGTGTTATAGGCCCTTTGCTGTTCTTTATCTATATAAACGATTTTGGAGACAAACTGAACAGCCGTCTTCGGTTGTTTGCAGATGACGCTGTCGTTTATCGACTAATAAAGTCATCAGAAGATCAAAACAAAATGCAAAACGATTTAGAAAACATATCTGAGTGGTGCGAAAAAGTGGTTGTTGACCCTAAATAACGAAAAGTGTGAGGTCATCCACATGAGTGCTAAAAGGAACTCGTTAAACTTCAGTTACACGATAAATCAGTCTAATCTAAAAGCCGTAAATTCAACTAAATACCTAGGTATTACAATTACGAACAACTTAAATTGGAAGGGACATATAGAAAATGTTGTGGGGAAGGCTAACCAAAGACTGCGTTTTATTGGCAGGTCACTTAGAAAATGTAACAGACCTACTAAGGAGATTGCCTGCACTACGCTTGTCCGTAATCTTTTAGAATACTATTGCGCGGTGTGGGTTCTTACCAGATAGGACTGACGGAGTACATCGAAAAAGTTCAAAGAAGAGCAGCACGTTTTGTAATCTCGCAAAATATGGGAGGGAGTGTCACTGAAATGATACAGGATTTGGGCTGGACATCATTAAAAGAAAGGCGTTTTTCGTTGCGACGGAATCTTCTCACGAAATTCCAGTCACCAACTTTCTCCTCCGAATGCGAAAATATTTTGCTGAGACCGACCTACATCGCCACGAGAGCTCGTACGGAAAGATATAGGTGTTCATTCTTTCCGGGCGCTATACGAGATTGGAATAATAGAGAATTGTGAAAGTGTTTCGATGAACCCTCTGCCAGGCACTTGATGTGATTTGCCGAGTATCCATGTAGATGCAGATGTAGACTATTTAGAACAGACTGCCAACTCTGGTGCAACTTTTCGATGCTCCCACTGTAGAAATCACGTGGTTCTGAAGCGAAGAACTCGTCGAACCACATCCAGAGGGCATTTTCACCGGGAAAGCAAATTACTTAAAGGTTGTTCGATAAAAAGCGGAAAAGGTGAAAATCTGAGAGTGCAAGATCAAATGAATAAGGTCGGTTCGGAATGACTTCCCAACACAACGCCTGTATAGTGTTTTTTGTCAGTCTAGCAGAACGCAGGTGGATGTTATCGTGGAGTAGCATCACTTTATGCAGTGATCCTGGTCATTATCCGTGGATTTCGTCCGCAAGACGTCTCAGTTGTTGACAACAAATGTCAGCAGTGATGTTACACCCCGGGGAAGTAATTAGTAGTGCACCACATAGTCACTGTTCGATTGATAATATTACCTTTTGTGGATGCGCGCAAGAGTTTGTACTGGGAGTTGCTGTTTTTTTGGGGTCAATCATCCCTTTCTTTTCTTTATGTTGGCACAAAGATGCCATTTCTCGTCACCGGTAACGATGGAGGAAAGGAATGGTTGGTGTTGTTCACCAGCCAATTGATGACAAGCAAGCAGAGACGCAAATATTGACATCTGCTGATTTTGGCTTAGAGTATGCAGTACCCAAACACCCGATTTTTGAATCTTCTCCATTGCATACAAACGTCGCGCGACGCTAGAATGATCACAGTTCATCATATTTCCCAATTCTCGAGTACAGTTCCGTGGATTGTTGTTTATTAATGAAGTTAAACGATCTTTGTCAAACTCCGAAGGTCTTCCTGAATCTAGAGAGTCACTAATGTCAAAACTACCCTCCTTAAAACGAGAAAACCATTTTATTGCCGTGCTCTGTCCTGTGGCATTATCCCCAAACACGGCGAAAATGTTTCTGACTGCCTCGACTGCTGTCACCCGTCTACTGAACTCAAACAGAAGAATATGTCGGCAATATTCCGATTTCTCCACTTGACACTCAATTTTCTAGCGCCCAAAGCTCCATGCATTATCTTCAAATTACAAAATGGCAATACGTAATCCCAAATACCAAATGTGAACTACAAATAAAAAAAAATGAAAATCGATAAATAAACCCATAGCAACCAGAATACCAACATGTAAAACAAAAACACTATGAAGCTATGCACCAACCTAACACCCATAATTTTATTGACATCCGATGAACTTGAGATAATAACTGAATCCTTAAGTTTTGATTGCTTCAGGGTGAAAACTTGGTACCATAAAAAGTGATGATGAATGGAAGTCAGCAACTTGTGACCGTTCGCTTTCGCTTTTGCCGTACTCGTCTCTTTCACCTTCACTAACGTTGCTAGAAGGGGGAAAAAAAACACCAATTTCTGCCACACCCTAAACCCCATATCGGTTGTGATCTGCGACTCCTTCGACTTCATTAGCATTTTTCAACCTTTGTTGGAAATCTACGTTTATTACTGGATGTAACAGCAATAAAAAGCAGAAATTCGGTTATTTCAGATACCGATTATTTTGAGCAGTTATAACAGTCAAGTTAAACTGGTGACGAAAAGAACCGCTGTAAAATAAAACCGGTTGTTCCAGCGATTAGCGCCATTCGCAACGCCAGACCGACAGGCTTTCAGCTGGCTGGCGACGCACTGCAACGACAGGATCGAGGCGCACGTCCTGCAATCTTTCTCAAACGATTTTACAGAAACTATTTGGTAAAAAAAATAATTTTAGCGTTACTTATAGCTTAACATGTCAGCTTCGTGATGACGTGCCCATCACTTCGTTTATGACCTTAGTTACTGTGATATTTTCATTTAAGTGAGACACTACACGAAATTTGAAAAACTTTGCATTTGGTGCATATTACATAATATTTTGCTGTCCATGAAATTTTGCTAACATATTGAGTTTTCTTTAGACTTAGGTGGAGGGTCCGTATCTGTCACCAATCTCGAGAAAATTCATCTTATGTAACACACTCATTAGCGATCGAGCTCGCCAGCGATAAAGCCAGCATGAAATATCCATAACATTCCACATATTTCATAAATGGTTTGAGATACAGAAACGGCATTTCGGCAAATGATACCACGCAAAGAGGACAGCATTTTACGATATTGTTATTAGATGAAACTTCATTATCCATCGTGTTATTCCACTAACTAAGGACTTTTTCGATGAAAGAATGTGACTACTAGCTGGTGAAACAGGAAGTGCTGTGAGAATAGCATAAGAAGGCAGTACACTTTGTTTTTGTACTCAGGATGTGCTTTTTCGTACACTGTTGACCTCACTTATCATCAGTTCCTCACTTAATAAACTTAATAAGCCACTGTTTCAGAATTATCTCGCAATTGCGTCTGTACAAAATATTAGTGAGGTGACTTTTGTACACTACTGAGATTTGGCAAAAGAAGCACATTTTGACATGGCAACAAGAGAAATATAGATTTTACTCACAATTCGCCATTCTTGACATTTCTCTGAAAGTTACAAATGGTTAACAAATCAGGCGAATATAAACCACTGCTTTTGTTACATTTTCAGTGGAATTCTTTGTAGATACTAACCAAAGCAGAGGTGACAGTAGATCTTTTTAGTGTAGGCTTGGAGGGGCTCCACATAGACTTCAGTTTAGCGAGGCAATTCCCCTCCAGCGCTCGGCATTTCCCATACAGTTTGTTGACTGGCTGCTTGCAACCCCCACCAATTCCACTCTCCCCTCGCCACATGTGCCCTGCTGACTGCGCATCTACCAGCCACATTATTCTGCACACCCTCTTAACACATGCACTAATACAGTCTTGTGTTTATTATTATACAGTTATTTTAACTGCTGAATGTGTTGGCCATGAACATTCATATATGCCATAAATTCCAAATAGACATTTTATTTTATTTGTTTCTTTACAGTTTCTGTATGAAATTACCATATTGATAGCATTTGCAAATGCTATAATTAGGTTTACTGAGATGTCACAGTACTTAAATGCAACACAATAATAATAATAATAATAATAATAATATAATTTACTCGCAGTTGTTCGATGGGTTACTGCTGCTACAATGGTATGTCATCAAGATTTAAGTGAGTCTGAACATGGTGTTAAAGTTGGCGCACGAGTGATGGGACACAGGATCTCTGAGATAGAGATGAAGTGGAGATTTTCCCATACAACCATTTCACGAGTGTACCATGAACATCAAGAATGTGGCAAAACATCAAACCTCTGACATCGCTGTAGCTGGAAAAAGATACTGCAAGGATTGTACCAATGACTTCTGAAGAGAATCGTCCAACATGACAGAAGTGCAACCCTTCCGCAAATTGCTGCAGATTTCAAAGCTGGACCATCAACAAGTATCAGTGTGTGAACCATTGAACGAAGTATCATTGATATGGGCTTTCAGAGCCGAAGGCCCATGCATGTACCCTTGATGACCACATGACACAAAGCTTTACACCTAGTCTAGACCCGTCAACACCGACATTGGACTGTTGATGACTGGAAACATGTTGCCTGGTCGACAAGTCTCATTTCAAACTGTATCGAGTAGATGGTATGGAGACAACCTCATAAATCCATGGACTCTGAATGTCAGCAGGGGACTTTTCAAGCTTGTGGAGGCTCTGTAATGGTGCGGAGTGTGTGCAGTTAGAGTGATATGGGACCCCTGATGCGTCTAGATAAGACTTTGCCAGGTGACACAAACATAAGCATCCTGTCTGATCACCTGCATCCATTCATGTCCATTGTGCATTCTGAAGGACTTGGCCAATTCCAGCAGGACAATGCAACACCACACACATCCAGAATTGCTACACAGTGGCCCCAGGAACACTCTTCTGAGTTTAAACACCTCCGCTGGCCATTAAACTCTCCAGACATGAACATTATGGAGCACACCTGGGATACCTTGCAACACCATGCTGTTCAGAAAAGCTCTCAGCTCCCTGTCACTCTCACGGATTTCTGCATGCTCACGGACGCCCTACACGATATTAGGCAGATGCACCAGTTTATTTGGTTCTTCATTGTATATATAAACACATAATACAGGAAAAAACAAAACGATGTGAGAAATCTACTGCTGTATGATACTTAGAGCGTGAGCTTGAGCAATACCAATTATCCAGCTGGTCAGAAAACGATCAGCTATCATATAATTTAATTTCTCTATTCTTCAAAAAAATTTGTCGCTGAATCGGGCATGTGTCATATTATACATAAAGTTCACACACACACACACACACACACACACACACACACACACACAGAGAGAGAGAGAGAGAGAGAGAGAGAGAGAGAGAGAGAGATTTCAAGTTACATAAAGCATGTTTAAAGTTGCAATATACTAAATAAATAAATTTTTGGTTTACATATGAGATATCTGCAATACTAATAGTAATGGATTTGGCACTGCCTTATTTAATGTTCCATATTTCACACATTATTAAATTTCTGCTACTGATTAACAACAGAATTTTAATAAGAATGTCCCTGAGATTTCATTTTCTGTGGGAACATTAAATTAATATTTATTTTATCTGGAAGACCATTCCAGAATTCAAAACACCTTGAACATTTACTATTTATTTATTAGTAATTGGTAGGTGATGCCCAGAAAGGAGAAAGTTTCTGTCCAGACTTCTTCTTTTTTTCGAGTTAGAATTTTAGATTTGTTATCCCTGCATCGATTTAACAGTGTATTTTATGAAAGATATCTTTAGGCAACTGAAAGGCATGAAATTCCTCTTTAACCAATTTGAATTGTGCATACCCATATTCTGTAACAGCCTAGAATACTAATCCCAGGATTCAACGTTAACTAAATCTGAATCAAATAGTAATAATAGACAAATGACATTCACTGTGTAGAATGTAAACTGCAGACACCATTGGTACTTTTTTGGACCCCCTTTCTGCATTGCCACTACTAATAATTTTCTCTCTTTAATTATATCAAGTGCAATTTGCAAGATGCATCGCTACCCGAAGTATCAGTGTGGTTAGAGGCACCATGTCACAGATTGTGCGGCCCCTCCCTCTGGAGGTTTGAGTCCTCCCTTGGGCATGGGTGTGTGTGTTGTTCTTTGCATAAGTTAGTTTAAGTAGTGTGTTAACCAAGGGACCAAAGACCTCAGCAGTTTGGTCCCATAGGAACTTACCATCATTCACACACATTTGGACATTTGGACAAGATGCATCCCACTTCCTCTTTGCTTAGTGACAAATTTTGATTGTCAGCACAACCAAGTAAACTGATCTAAGGATTTTCCATAAAATCTGTAATGTGATTTACCATATTGAAATGGATAGTCTCCTCATACTTGAAATGTGTTATGAACCCACAACACCATTCAGTAACATGGTGTATGAACTTACTCATGGGTAGTTCATGATACAAAAACCAGCATGTTGCATTTATATAGACACTAAAACACACTAGGCTGTGCTTCAAAAGCTATCTCAGTAGTCTTCACTTATGACAGTGGAATAATTACAATACTGGAAGCTCTCAAATACACAGATTGGAAACTGGAGGTACCATCAGTGCATATTTTCAGAGCCGCATTCTGTCTTTCCAGTAAAAAAAAAAAAAAAAATCCAAACATCATCGACAAAAACATCTTTATGACATATATATGCTATTTTACAAATGGCATAAAAAATAACAGACATTGAAAACCTTATCGACATGATTAGGGGAGGATAGTGCATAGCAATATTCCATATAATGAGAACGTGGACCAGTCAGGAGAACAGGCAGTTTTCCATGGACAACAATATAGCATTGAAATACTGGCCCTTAATTCTGAGTTATACTAAATATAGGAGGTACTGGAAATGTCATCACTCAAATGGAAAGTCTGTCTGTAAACTACAGAACTACACATCTGTTCATCCAGAAATACCTCATCAGCAATGGTACAGAATTCATAACTGTTCTAGTAAATTCTCAACAATGATTCCACAACTGTAGTAAACCATGAATGCTATAGTAGAAACACCTCTTGCTGATTGCTGTATGGAATTCACCAAACTGCTGTTGCAGACAAGAGAAGACCTGAACCATATTCTGTTTGGTAGCATGCAAATGCAAGAAAAAATGCACCGTATGCAACCAGCAAGTTCAAAGACTTGACTGACTAGAAATTGTTTTTGTGTGTGTGGAGAGAGTATTAGAATATTTTTTTTATGAATATAATAAGCTTGTATAATGTATAGCTCTAGGAAAAACATTTACATCTACACTCCTGGAAATGGAAAAAAGAACACATTGACACCGGTGTGTCAGACCCACCATACTTGCTCCGGACACTGCGAGAGGGCTGTACAAGCAATGATCACACGCACGGCACAGCGGACACACCAGGAACCGCGGTGTTGGCCGTCGAATGGCGCTAGCTGCGCAGCATTTGTGCACCGCCGCCGTCAGTGTCAGCCAGTTTGCCGTGGCATACGGAGCTCCATCGCAGTCTTTAACACTGGTAGCATGCCGCGACAGCGTGGACGTGAACCGTATGTGCAGTTGACGGACTTTGAGCGAGGGCGTATAGTGGGCATGCGGGAGGCCGGGTGGACGTACCGCCGAATTGCTCAACACGTGGGGCGTGAGGTCTCCACAGTACATCGATGTTGTCGCCAGTGGTCGGCGGAAGGTGCACGTGCCCGTCGACCTGGGACCTGACTGCAGCGACGCACGGATGCACGCCAAGACCGTAGGATCCTACGCAGTGCCGTAGGGGATCGCACCGCCACTTCCCAGCAAATTAGGGACACTGTTGCTCCTGGGGTATCGGCGAGGACCATTCGCAACCGTCTCCATGAAGCTGGGCTACGGTCCCGCACACCGTTAGGCCATCTTCCGCTCACGCCCCAACATTGTGCAGCCCGCCTCCAGTGGTGTCGCGACAGGCGTGAATGGAGGGACGAATGGAGACGTGTCGTCTTCAGCGATGAGAGTCGCTTCTGCCTTGGTGCCAATGATGGTCGTATGCGTGTTTGGCGCCGTGCAGGTGAGCGCCACAATCAGGACTGCATACGACCGAGGCACACAGGGCCAACACCCGGCATCATGGTGTGGGGAACGATCTCCTACACTGGCCGTACACCACTGGTGATCGTCGAGGGGACACTGAATAGTGCACGGTACATCCCAACCGTCATCGAACCCATCGTTCTACCATTCCTAGACCAGCAAGGGAACTTGCTGTTCCAACAGGACAATGCACGTCCGCATGTATCCCGTGCCACCCAACGTGCTCTAGAAGGTGTAAGTCAACTACCCTGGCCAGCAAGATCTCCGGATCTGTCCCCCATTGAGCATGTTTGGGACTGGATGAAGCGTCGTCTCACGCGGTCTGCACGTCCAGCACGAACGCTGGTCCAACTGAGGCGCCAGGTGGAAATGGCATGGCAAGCCGTTCCACAGGACTACATCCAGCATCTCTACGATCGTCTCCATGGGAGAATAGCAGCCTGCATTGCTGCGAAAGGTGGATATACACTGTACTAGTGCCGACTTGTGCATGCTCTGTTGCCTGTGTCTATGTGCCTGTGGTTCTGTCAGTGTGATCATGTGATGTATCTGACCCCAGGAATCTGTCAATAAAGTTTCCCCTTCCTGGGACAATGAATTCACGGTGTTCTTATTTCAATTTCCAGGAGTGTACATCTATACTCTGAAACCCGCTATGAGGTGTATGGCAGAGGGTACGCCCATTGTGCCAATTATTAGGATTTCTTCCAGTTCCATTCAAGTATGGCGTGTGGGAAGAATGGTGGATTGTAGCCTATTCCTAGAGTCATCATTTAAAGATGTTTCTTGAAACTTTGTTAATAGTCTTTGGTGGGACAGTTTACGTCTATCTTCAAGAGTCTTTCAGTTCAATTCCGTCAGTGTCTTTGTGACACTCTCCCACAAATCAAACAAACCTGTACCCATTCATACTGCCTTTCTCTGTATATGTTCCACATCCCTGTTAGTCCAATTTGGTATGGGTTCCACATATTTGAGCAGTATTCTAGAATCGATTGCGCTAATGATTTGTAAGCAATCTCCATCGTGGACTGAGTGCACTTCCCCAATATTCTACAGTAAACTGAAGTCTACCACCTACTTGACCCACACCTGAGCCTATGTGATCATGCCACTTCATATCCCTACAAAGTGTTACACCCAGGTAGTTGTATGAGTTGGCCAATTCCAACAATGACTCATTGAAACTATAGTCATAGGATGCGAAGTGCAGAATTTTACATTTCTGAACATTTAAAGTAAGTTGCCAATCTTTTTGCCAATAGAAATTTTATCGAGATCTGACTGATTATTTACATCTACATCTACATCCATACTCCACAAGCCACCCGACAGTGTGTGGCGGAGAGTACCTTGAGTATCTCTATTGGTTCTCCCTTCTATTCCAGTCTCGTATTGTTCGTGGAAAGAAAGATTGTTGCTATGGCTCTGTGTGGGCTCTAATCTCTCTGATTTTATCCTCATGGGCTCTTCGCGTGATATACGTAGGACTCCTCGGTGAAGGTATGTTCTCGAAACTTCAACAGAAGCCCATACTGAGCTACTGAGCATCTCTCTTGCAGAGTCTTCCACTGGAGTTTATCTATCATCTACGTAACGCTTTCGTGATTACTAAATGATCCTGTAATGAAGCGCGTTGCTCTCCGTTGGATCTTCTCTATCTCTTCTTTCAATCCTATCTGCTACAGATCCCACACTGGTGGGCAGTATTCAAGCAGTGGGCGAACAAGTGTACTGTAACCTACTTCCTTTGTTTTCGGACTGCATTTCCTTAGGATTCTTCCAATGAATCTCAGTTTGGCATCTGCTTTACTGACGATTAATTTAATATGGTCATTCCATTTTAGATCACTCCTAATGCCTACTTCCAGATAATTTATGGAAATAACTGCTTTCAGTTGCTGAACTGTTATATTGTAGCTAAATGATAGAGGATCTTTCTTTCTATGTATTCGCAGCACATTACACTTGTCTACATTGAGATTCAATCGCCACTCCCTGCACCATGTGTCAATTCGTTGCAGATCCTCCTGCATTTCAGTACAATTTTCCGTTCTTTCAACCTCTCGATATACTACAGCATCATCCGCAAAAAGCCTCAGTGAACTTCCGATGTTATCTACAAGATCATTTATATACACTCCTGGAAATTGAAATAAGAACACCGTGAATTCATTGTCCCAGGAAGGGGAAACTTTATTGACACATTCCTGGGGTCAGATACATCACATGATCACACTGACAGAACCACAGGCACATAGACACAGGCAACAGAGCATGCACAATGTCGGCACTAGTACAGTGTGTATCCACCTTTCGCAGCAATGCAGGCTGCTATTCTCCCATGGAGACGATCGTAGAGATGCTGGATGTAGTCCTGTGGAACGGCTTGCCATGCCATTTCCACCTGGCGCCTCAGTTGGACCAGCGTTCGTGCTGGACGTGCAGACCGCGTGAGACGACGCTTCATCCAGTCCCAAACATGCTCAATGGGGGACAGATCCGGAGATCTTGCTGGCCAGGGTAGTTGACTTACACCTTCTAGAGCACGTTGGGTGGCACGGGATACATGCGGACGTGCATTGTCCTGTTGGAACAGCACGTTCCCTTGCCGGTCTAGGAATGGTAGAACGATGGGTTCGATGACGGTTTGGATGTACCGTGCACTATTCAGTGTCCCCTCGACGATCACCAGTGGTGTACGGCCAGTGTAGGAGATCGCTCCCCACACCATGATGCCGGGTGTTGGCCCTGTGTGCCTCGGTCGTATGCAGTCCTGATTGTGGCGCTCACCTGCACGGCGCCAAACACGCATACGACCATCATTGGCACCAAGGCAGAAGCGACTCTCATCGCTGAAGACGACACGTCTCCATTCGTCCCTCCATTCACGCCTGTCCCGACACCACTGGAGGCGGGCTGCACGATGTTGGGGCGTAAGCGGAAGACGGCCTAACAGTGTGCGGGACCGTAGCCCAGCTTCATGGAGACGGTTGCGAATGGTCCTCGCCGATACCCCAGGAGCAACAGTGTCCCTAATTTGCTGGGAAGTGGCGGTGCAGTCCCCTACGGCACTGCGTAGGATCCTACGGTCTTGGCGTGCATCCGTACGTCGCTGCGGTCCGGTCCCAGGTCGACGGGCACGTGCACCTTCCGCCGACCATTGGCGACAACATCGATGTACTGTGGAGACCTCACGCCCCACGTGTTGAGCAATTCGGCGGTACGTCCACCCGGCCTCCCGCATGCCCACTATACGCCCTCGCTCAAAGTCCGTCAACTGCATATACGGTTCACGTCCACGCTGTCGCGGCATGCTACCAGTGTTAAAGACTGCGATGGAGCTCCGTATGCCACGGCAAACTGGCTGACACTGACGGCGGCGGTGCACAAATGCTGCGCAGCTAGCGCCATTCGACGGCCAACACCGCGGTTCCTGGTGTGTCCGCTGTGCCGTGCGTGTGATCATTGCTTGTACAGCCCTCTCGCAGTGTCCAGAGCAAGTATGGTGGGTCTGACACACCGGTGTCAATGTGTTCTTTTTTCCATTTCCAGGAGTGTATATTGTGAATAGCAATGGTCCTACGACACTCCTCTGCGGCACACATGAAATCACTCTTACTTCGGAAGACTTCTCTCCATTGAGAATGACATGCTGCGTTCTATTATCTAGGAACTCTTCAATCCAATCACACAATTGATCTGATAGTCCATATGCTCTTACTTTGTTCATTAAACGACTGTGGGCAACTGTATCAAAACGCCTTGTGGAAGTCAAGAGACACGGCATCTACCTGGGAACCCGTGTCTATAGCCCTCTGAGTCTCGTGGACGAATAGCGCGAGCTGGGTTTCACACGACCGTCTTTTTCGAAACCCATGCTGATTCCTACAGAGTAGGTTTCAGTTCTCCAGAAAAGTCGTTATACTCGAACATAATACGTGTTCCAAAATTCTACAACTGATCGACGTTAGAGATATAGGTCTATAGTTCTGCACATCTGTTCGACGTCCCTTCTTGAAAACGGGGTGACCTGTGCCCTTTTCCAATATTTTGGAACGCTACGCTCTTCTAGAGACCTACGGTACATCGCTGTAAGACGGGAGGCAAGTTCCTTCGTGTACTCTGTGTAAAATCGAACTGGTATCCCATCAGGTCCAGCTGCCTTTCCTTTTTTGAGAGATTTTAATTGTTTTTCTATCCCTCTGTCATTTATTTTGATATCTACCATTTTGTCATCTGTGCGACAATCTAGAGAAGGAACTACAGTGCAGTCTTCCTCTGTGAAACAGCTTTGGAAAAAGACATTTAGTATTTCGGCCTTTAGTCTGTCATCCTCTGTTTCAGTACCATTTTGGTCACAGAGTGTCTGGACATTTTGTTTTGATCCACTTACCGCTTTGACATAAGACCAAAATTTCTTAGGATTTTCTGCCAAGTCAGTACATAGAACTTTACTTTTGAATTCATTGAACGTCTCTCGCATAGCCCTCCTCACATTACATTTCGCTTCGTGTAATTTTTGTTTTTCTGCAAGGCTTTGGTTATGTTTATATTTGCTGAGAAGTTCCCTTTGCTTCCGTAGCAGATTTCTGCCGCGGTTGATGTACCATGGTGGCTATTTTACATCTCTTACGATCTTGCTTGGCACGTACTCATCTAATGCATATTGTACAATGGTTTTGAACTTTTTCCACTGATCCTCAGCACTTTCTGTACTTGAGATAAAGCTTTTCTGTTGAGCCGTCAAGTACTCTGAAATCTGCTTTTTGTCACTTTTGCTAAACAGAAAAATCTTCCTACCTTTTTGAATATTTCTATTTACGTCTGATGTCATCGATTCTGTAACCGCTTTATGATCGCTGATTCCCTGTTCTGCGTTAACTGTTTCAAATAGTTCGGGTCTGTTTGTCACCAGAAGATCTAATATGCTATCGCCACGAGTAGGTTCTCTGTTTAACTGCTCAAGGTAGTTTTCAAATAATGCACTAAAAAAAATTTCACTGGATTCTTTGTCCCTGCCACCCGTTATAAACGTTTGAGTCTCCCAGTCTATATCTGGTAAATTAAAATCCCTACCCAGAAGTATAACATGGTCGGGAAATCTACTCAAAATATTTTCCAAATTTTCCTTCAGGTGTTGTGCCACAAGAGCTGCTGAGCCAGGGGGCCTATAGAGACATCCAGTTACTATGTTTGAGCCTGTTTTAACCATGACCTTCACCCAAATTATTTCACATTTCGGGTCTTCGTCAATTTCCTTCGATGCTATTGCACTTTTTATTGTTATAAACACGCCTCCTCCTTCACTGTCCAGCCTATCTCTGCGGTATACATTCCAATCTAAGTTTAGAATTTCATGACTGTTTGCAATTGGTTTCAGCCAACTTTCCGTCCCTATTACTATGTGGCATTGTGACCGTTTATTAATGTGAGCAGCCGGCCGCGGTGGTCTAGCGGTCTAGGCTCTCAGTCCGGAACCGCGTGACCGCTACGGTCGCAGGTTCGAATCTTGCCTCGGGCATGGATGTGTGTGATGTCCTTAGGTTAGTTAGGTTTAAGTAGTTCTAAGTTCTAGGGGACTGATGACCACAGATGTTAAGTCCCATAGTGCTCAGAGCCATTAATGTGAGCAATTTTGGGACCTTTCTACAGACGCTCCTGCAGTTTACTATTATCACATTAGTATTGTCATTCCCTGTTGCGTTTTGCCTACTGATACCTTGTCGCGTCTCAGGAGGCGTCTTGTCGGGCCTAGGGTGGGAATTCTCTAACCTAAAAAACCCACATGTGCACTCCACACGTACTCCGCTACCCTTGTAGCCGCTTCCTGCGTGTAGTGCACGCCTGACCTATTCAGGGGGACCCTACATTTCTCGACCCGATAGCGGAAGTCGAGAAATTTGCATCCAAGATCTCTGCAGAATCGTCTGAGCCTCTGGTTTAAGCCTTCCATTTGGCTCCACCAGAGGACCGCAATCGATTCTGGGAACGACACTACAAATAGTTAGCTCAGATTCCACCCCACGAGCGAGGCTTTCCGCCTTCACCAACTCCACCAACCGGCTGTATGGACTGAGGATGACCTCTGAACCCAGACGGCAGGAGTCATTGGTGCTGACATGAGCAACAATTTGCAGTCGGGTGCACCCAGCACTCTATCGCCGTCTGCAGGGTCTCCTCCACATGTCAGACGAGACCCCCCCAGCAAGCAGACAGAGTGAACACTGGCCTTCTTCTCCAACCTTTCTGCTATTTCCCTAAGGGGCTCTATCACCCGCCCAACATTGGAGCTCCCAACCACTAATAAACCCCTCGCCCCATGTGCCTGCTCAGACCTTGCTGAAGGAGCGGCCACATGTCCACTCACACGGCCAGCCTCCACATTGACCCTCCGCCTCGTGCAATGCGAACACCGTTGAACCTGCCACTCCCCTTGGGGAGAGGGTGGCCCAACCGTACCTGGTACCCGCGAAGATGTATCGACAGCAGGGACTGTGGGTGAAGCATGTACAACTGGGGTGTACCATGCGACGCACCAGACTCCCTACTGCCGCTACACTCCGAGGCAGCAGCCTGAAGACCACTGACTGTGGCCATCAGCGAGTTCAGTTGTTCGCAAACAATGGCCAGCTCCTCCTGTGTCTGTACACAGCAGTCACACATCCTACCCATCCTAAGAAATCAACAATTTACTGTACAGAGTTAAGTAATCAACTCTTAACTAGACTGCTAATTCAGTAAAGACGACTGATAGGTGACTAAACTGTAGTTACTAGACACTTCTTGTTGGAAACAATGAAAATAAGCTTCTTTCAGATACTGTTTCATTACAGAAGTTACTTCTACATCTGATGATGATTCTTCCTCCATGGTAACATGTTGCGTCCTCCCTACCAAAAAGTCCTCATTCCAGTCACAAATTTCACTTGATACAGTCACAAATTTCACTTGATACCCCATATGTTCATGCTTTTGACAATAAGCATAGTTGTGATACTGAGTCAAAGGCTTTTTGGAAATCAAGAATTATTGCATCTACGTGACTGCCTTGATCCAAAGCTTTCATATGAGAAAGTGCAAGTTGGTTTTCACATGAAAGATATTTCAGAAACCATGCTGGTTGGCATTGAGGTGGACATTCTGTTCAAGATACCTCGTTATGGTTGAGCTCAAAATATATTCTAAGATTGTATAACAAATTGACATCAAGGACACTGGACAGTAATTTTGTGTGTCACTTCTAATATCCTTCTTGTAGATGGGTGTGATCTGTGCATTTCTCCAAGAACTGGACACAGTATTTTGTTCGAAGGATCTATAGTACATTGTAGTTAGAAGAGGGGCTAACTGAGCCGCAAGTTCAATATAGAATCTAACAGGGATTCCATTAGGCCCCTTTAGCCTCTTTCAATTTTAACTATTTGAGCTATTTCACAACACAACTGACACTAATACTTATTTCATTTATATTTTCAGGGATACAAGGATTAAATTGGGACAATTCTGCTGGGCATTCCTTTGTAAAGGAACATTTCAAAACGGAGTTAAGCATTTCAGTGTTTGCTTTGCTATCCTCAATTTCAGTTCTCAGCTCATTCGCTAAGGACTGGACACTAACTTTGGCGCCACTAATAGCCTTTACATACGACCAGAATTTCTTTGGCCTTTATGAAATATCATTTGACAGTATTCTACTACAGCTATTACGGTAGTCATTGAAGGCGTCACTCTCTCTTGACAGCCAAACGCGTTTCATTCAGTATCTCACTACCTATAGCCCTACAAATTGTTTTAATTCTATTATGTAATAATCTGTATTTCTTTAGAGGTTTATTTACAGCAGCCGGGTACCATGGAGGTTCCCTCCCATTATGAACTCTCCTACTGGGTACATATCTGTCCAGTATGTGGTCAACTACTCTTTTAAACTTGAGCCATAGTTTTTCTGAATCCTCCTTCCCTGTGCCGAAGCTTCAGGTTTCTCACTGAGATATGACACTGCTGATTTTTTGTCTAGTTTACTGAAAATATTTGTCTTTCTGCTTGCTTTAGTTGTCCTATGTACTTTGCTAGTCATTCTTGCTGGAATCCCATCATGGTCACCGATACCAGCTTCGATGTGTACATCCTCAAAGAGGTCAGGTTTATTTGTTGCCATTAGATCCAACACATTTCCATCATGAGTGGCGTTCTTAATTGTCTTTTGTAGGTAGTTTCCAGAGAAGACACGTAGACTAACATAACCGTAATTTTTCAAATTAATTGTTGGATTGTTAAAAGACTCCACCGATGATTACAGTATGACTGGGGAACTTGTGTACAAGTGAACTGATGTTTTCTCCAAAGTTTACCGAGCGAGGTGGCGCAGTGGTTAGCACAATAGATTGGCATTCGGGAGGACGACGTTTCAGATCCGTGTTTTCCGTGATTTGCCTAAATCACTTCAGGCAAATGCCGGGATGGTTCCTTTGAAAGACCACGGCCGACGTCCTTCCCCGTCCGATAGGACCGATGACCTCGCTTTTTGGTCCCCTCCTCCGAATCAACCAACCGTCCCGAGTTCCGAGTCTCGGTCCGGCACACAGTTTTAATCTGCCAGGAAGTTTCACATCAGCGCACACTCCGCTCCAGAGTGAAATCTCAGTCTGGAACCGCTAAAGTCTACGGTTACTTCCGTTTCTGTACGTATCCTATTTAATGCCAAATGTAGTAATGTGTGTGTGTGTGTGTGTGTGTGTGTGTGTGTGAGAGAGAGAGAGAGAGAGAGAGAGAGAGAGAGAGAGAAGTTACAATTTTTTCCTCTGTACGTTTTTCAATATAAAATAGGTAATGGGACTGAAGTGTTGTGTGCATTGTAACTTTGGCTTTTAATATTTTGACAGATGTCTTTGTGTCATATCTTTGCGAATTCACGGATATCTTTGTGCAATGTCAGTGGGTTGTTTGAGTCGGGTGCAGAGTGTGGGAAGGGGTTGATGCTACTGTATGAGTTATTGTTTATTTTTTTTAGTTAAGTGGGATATGACAGCTAGCAAAATGAGTGAGCGAAAATTTACGAGAGGCTTGAGGAAACCAGGGATGGCGGCACAGCTTCGCGAGACTGTTTCGCAGGCTGTTCGCGAGAGTACTGTTTTGGTAATGATCTCATTGTTTATAAACATACTATTGGTATAGAATATCGTCCCTATAGGTTTATATGTAACTGCGTGCCAAAGTTTATATTTTGTTTAATTATTCCTGCGTGTTGCGGCTATATTATCTGCATTTAATGTGGATAATGTTAGACCTTAGCGGAGTTTTGTGTCGTTTGTATGTACGGTCATTGTCAGTGTTGTCAAACTTTCCTTTGTATGTTAACTAAGATGGTTAATAAATCAGATAATTGATCCCTAGAGAATAAGCATTAGTTGCTGAATGTGTTAAATAAAAAGAAAAACAGTACCGGTAGATACTGACCCAAACATGAGCATAATGCTAGCATTATTCCTTACAAATTTAGTTGTGCGATAAACAGTCTAATGATGGATAAAACATTTGTGGGTATTAATGTTAATGGTGTTTGGCTGATGTTGTTTTCATTTCTACTCCTAAATATTACACTTTATTTACATTATTTTGGACCGGCTCAAGACTGTGCTCCAAACTGTACCATTAACAACGATAAACATTCATAGTAACTAATCACGGTAGGAATGTGAGATATTTATTGAAATAGCAACAAATGTTAGCTTCAGTATTTGTCTTCGTCTGTCATGTTTAATGGAAACGGTCCATTTTTTTTCCCCCGCGAAAAACACACGGTGTATCATCCATGATACGATAGTTGACATATGACAAGAGTCTTCTCCATTGCCGGCGATGTTAACATGCTTTCTGAAACAAGCGAGTACTTAACTGTGCACACTTTTAGTTACAGGGGTGGTAAGAGTAACATTCGAGCTCGTAGGTCAGTTTCTAAATTAAACCTCCTGCTCAAAACAGCACCAATGAATATGAAATTTTTATTAGTAGTGGTTGGAACGTAAAAGCCAAACTTATGTTTGAGGTTCCATATTTCTCAAAAAGGGTGTATGTCTTCATTAAAATGAGTATAAAATGAGCTTTTCTGTGCTGTGTGTATAATTGAGCACATTTTTCCATTTCCCTAGGAAATGAACTAAAGATTGTTGCTTATAGTCAGAAATATTTTAGTATCTTGCTGTGTACTATGGTCTAATGTTATTGTCGTTAATCTACAACTAGATTGCCTAATGTCAAATGTCCATTACACAGTCTGCAAAAAGGATGATGATGGTGAGTGTGACAATATTGAAATGAATTTGTAGTACAATTATATTAGTAAATATAAGATATTTGTTTTCAGAAGTGTGCTAAATGTAGTCAACTGAAGTAGGACCTGCTCAGTTTATCTTTCGGATTATTCCATGTCAGATCAGCATAGGGTCTAAACCTCACGCATCTCAGATTTTCTTGAAATTTGGCACAGGTGTTCCGTTGGCATAGCTTAGAAAATGATGAAGTTTTATTGACATATGTCAACTCGTTCCATAAGTGGTTCCAAAAACAGGGAATGGCAGGTTTTAGAACTGCTGTAGAAGCTTTCCTAATTGAGCTATGGACCTGGGATGAATACCATTTCAGCTGTGAAATGCCATTTCCTGTGATATGGAATATTATATAGTACTCTAAGAAAATTCTCATCAAAACATAATAAAAAATTTTAATTTAATCTTCTTTCAAAAAAATTTCCAAATTTAATACATAAGTAGCTAATATTGTTGTAAATCATAGGCAAAAATTTAAATTTGAGATGGTCAGTGACCAGTGACATAAGGGTCTTGTGATGTGTGACATCATTACGGTGCAGAGTTTAGTTGAAGAGCTGGTTGTGTGTAATAAGCTTGTTACTTGTGAACTGGTATTAATGATTACTTATTGTTTAAGCAAAATATTTAGCACTTCAGTAAAACAAGGTGTTATTGAAAGCTGTAAAGTATCTTAAAATCAATCATGATAATGTAAAAGTTACTGACTCGTTTTTAACAAGTGATTTTTTTACTTTAACATTAAGTGTGTTTGAGGGATTTTTCCCTCAAGATGGAAAATGACGCATTGTCCCCAAGATGGAAACAGACACATTGAGAATACAGTGGTGCAGTCTGTTATGGAAAACAGGCCACTTTGTTAGCAACAGCAGAGAGCTCAGAAATGTCTCTTCATGGTTGTCTGAATTGTATTTGCAAATAGTCAGTAGGTCAAAAATCTGTGATAAATGTCTGAGGACAAGTACTGTGTTAAAAAAATGCACAGTCCCTAACTGACAAAAATGTTGAACATTATCTTTCTCACTCAGAAACATTCCTACACAGTGATACAGAATTTATAACTACTTCATAGGTTGTTCATTCACTTAATATACCTCTTGAATAGTTGGGCAAAGAGAAAAATGAAATACAAGGAACATCACACATTGAAAGTAAGAAAAATTTTCACAACTATGGAACATAAACTTTTTCTGCTTCTGCTGAAAGTTTGTCATCAGAAAGTAATAGTGATGTTGAGAAATGTGAAGTTGTAAATAACGGGAGCATTAGAAAGATAATGCATGAATTTAATATGCTGAACTACATGGCAGTCAAATAGAATTCTGAAAGGCTTTTTGGAAGTTCCCGATTTAAAATTAGGGAAAAGCTTCCCAATAGGGACTGTGGGACTTGTCTCTTCATTTTATGAATTATGTAGTTAGTAGGGGAACACCAGGTATTGAATACTGTGTGACATTTATTGAATCAGATGGAAGTAAATCAAAGATTTTGAAAATACTCATATTGTGTAAACCTTAAAGACACAAACAAAAATTTTAAAGGCAAATTTTCCAGCACAAAAATAGGTTTCTCTAAAATTTGCTGAATTAAGATCTAAACATTGTTCGTTAGCTGGTCAAAGCGGCACGCACACAGTTTGTGAAACTAATGATTTAAAATACGAAATTGATAACTGTTACCAAAGGTAAAATTCAAAATTACAATCAGTGCCTTGCAAAAGTGCTTTGTAACCCATTGTCTATCAATTGCAACATGGGGAAATGTGCTGGCTGTCCAGGTGGAACTTCGAAAATTCAATTGGAAAACATACCGTTTCATCACTGAATGTTGTAAACTAGAGACTTTGGATAAAGATTCAGAAGAGTTTATTAATTTATTCTGCAGCAAGTTGTCCTCTTTGGTTCAGCATGACTTCATTACCAAGCAACAGGGATATTTTCGTAACTGCACAAAAGAAAACCTGAAAGAATGAAAATTACTGTTGTTGTTGTGGTCTTCAGTCCTGAGACTGGTTTGATGCAGCTCTCCGTGCTACTCTATCCTGTGCAAACTTCTTCTTCTCCCAGTACTTACTGCAACCTACATCCTTCTGAATCTGCTTGGTGTATTCATCTCTTGGTCTCCCTCAATGATTTTTACCCTCCACGCTGCCCTCCAATACTAAATTGGTGATCCCTTGATGCCTCAGAACATGTCCTACCAACCGGTCCCTTCTTCTAGTCACGTTGTGCCACAAACTTCTCTTCTCCCCAATCCTGTTCAATACCTCCTCATTAGTTATGTGATCTACCCATCTAATCTTCAGCATTCTTCTGTAACACCACATTTCGAAAGCTTCTATTCTCTTCTTGTCTAAACTATTTATCGTCCACGTTTCACTTCCATACATGGCTACACTCCATACAAATACTTTCAGAAGCGACTTCCTGACACTTACATCTATACTCGATGTTAACAAATTTCTCTTCTTCAGAAAGGCTTTCCTTGCCATTGCCAGTCTACATTTTATATCCTCTCTACTTCGACCATCATCAGTTATTTTGCTCCCCAAATAGCAAAACTCCTTTACTACTTTAAGTGTCTCATTTCCTAATCTAATACCCTCAACATCACCCGACTTAATTTGACTACATTCCATTATCCTCGTTTTGTTTTTGTTGATGTTCATCTTATATCCTCCCTTCAAGACACTGTCCATTCCGTTCAGCTGCTCTTCCAAGTCCTTTGCTGTCTCTGACAGAATTACAATGTAATCGGCGAACCTCAAATTTTTATTTCTTCTCCATGAATTTTAATATCTACTCCAAACTTTTCTTTTGTTTTCTTCACTGCTTGCTCAATATACAGATTGAATAGCATCGGGGAGAGGCTACAACCCTGTCTCACTCCCTTCCCAACCACTGCTTCCCTTTCATGTCCCTCGACTCTTATAACTGCCATCTGGTTTCTGTACAAATTGTAAATAGCCTTTCGCTCCCTGTATTTTACCCCTGCCACCTTCAGAATTTGAAAGAGAGGACTCCAGTCAACATTGTCAAAAGCATTTCTCTAAGTCTACAAATGCTAGAAGCGTAGGTTCGCCTTTCCTTCTAAGATAAGTCGTAGGATCAGTATTGCCTCACGTGTTCCAATATTTTTACAGAATCCAAACTGATCTTCCCCGAGGTCGGCTTCTACTAGTTTTTCCATTCATCTGCAAAGAATTCACGTTAGTATTTTGCAGCAGTGACTTATTAAACTGATAGTTCGGTAATTTTCACATCTGTAAACACCTGCTTTCTTTGGGATTGGAATTATTACATTCTTCTTGCTCACCAGATGGTACAGTTTTGTCAGGACTGGCTCTCCCAAGGCTGTCAGTTGTTCTAAGGGAATGTTGTCTACTCCCGGGGCCTTGTTTCGACTCAGATCTTTCAGTGCTCTGTCAAACTCTTCACGCAGAGTCATATCTCCCATTTCATCTTCATCTATATCCTCTTCCATTTCCATAATATTGTCCTCAAGTACATCACCCTTGTATAGACCCTCTATATACTCCTTCCACCTTTCTGCTTTCCCTTCTTTGCTTAGAACTGGGTTTCCATCTGAGCTCTTGATATTCATACAAGTTGAAAAATTACAGCATAATTTTTCAATGTAAAGCTCGAGAGTTACCACTGGACAAACCGACAGGTTGCAATCCATCCCTGTTATATATTTCAAAGAGGAAAACAAAGTTGAGCATCTTAATTATGTAATTGTTTGAGTCACTAGAGCACAACACAGTTGTGGTGTATATAGTTTTCAAACAAAACTTGAAGCTTTTCCAATAGCTAAATTTCAAAACCTTCCAAAAAGTTGTGTTTTTCAGATGGTTCTGCTGTCCAATACAAAAACTAAAAGAACTTCTTAAACCTCTGTTTTCATGAGGAAGATTTTCAAATGCAAACAGAGTGGCAATTTCTCAACACAACGCATGGCAAAGCAGCCAGTGATGGTGTTGGAGGATTTGTAAAGAGACTGGCAGCTTGTGCCAGATTGCAAAGACCCTATGAAAACCAAATACAAACCCCACTGCAACTTTTTGAATGGGCAGTAGGAAATTTTACCAATGTAGGCTTTACATATTCAGCTCAGGAAGACTATGTTGAATCAGAATGCTTCTTGAAAAATCACATTGAACAAGTATTGACTATCAAAGGAACTCATCAATACTATGCATTTGTTCCAAAAACTGGATCAAAAATATTGACAAAAAACTTTTTTTTGGATTCAGAAGTTTGCGAAAAGGAAATCTGGTAGACTAAAATTAGCAGACATATCAGGCTTCATCACTGTTGTCTGTCAATCAAAGGGATGGCTCGAGTATGTCTTACAGAAAAATGAAGAGCATGATGAAGTAAAAAAAACTTTTCTCCATCCAGCTGGGCTAGCTGCAACCGTCTCAAATCTAACAAATGCTGATATTTCTTCAGTTTCAACATTTTGTTGAAAGGGAACCAGCAACCTTTTTTGAATTTCTTCATGTGTTTATTACTGATTCTGTCAACAGTTGCTGATATTCTGTGGGTATCAGTAATGCATATTCTGGTGAAAGTAAATCCCATGGCTCCTACTGTAAGAAGTTAGGCCTATACTTGACCTGGAAGTTGTGTGTGCCAAACAAATGAAACCTTTTCAAATTTAAAATGATAAACAAATCCTATTGCTTAATAGTTAGTTTTATCATAGACTATTTATTTCTATTTATTTGAGTGAACAGTGCTCATGCTATTTTCATGAAAATGCCAATATCATTAATTTAATAATTAACATGAGAACAAAGTTGAATTAGTGGAAATAGAGCTTCAGTCTTAATTATTTTTACTAATGAAGATATTATCATTCCAAGTTTATATTTTCATCTGTGGTTTACAATAATACTAGCTACTCATGGAATAAATTTAGAAATTTTAAAATATGTACTTTTTGAAAAAAAATTAAAGTTTTAAATTTTGTTTCAAAAATAATTTTCACATGTTAGCCTATATATTATTGTGTACCATCAAAAAGGGCATAAAAATGTTGCAAATTGGCATTTATCCCAGGTCTAGTTCAATTAGGAAAGCTTTTACAGTCATTCTAAAAGCCGCCATTCCCTGTTTTTGAGCCCATTGATGGTAACTTTATAGCTCTGTAATCCATAAATGGGTTGACATACCTCAGTAAAATTTCATGTTTTTCTGAGTCTGTACCAGTAGCATAGCTGTGTCAAATTGCAAGAAAATCTGAGATGGTGAGGTATAAAATGGTCTTTTTCTATGTTGATTTGATGTGTAAATTACCCTGTCTCACCAAATTTATGAAACCATTAAAAATATTGCAACCAAATTCTGCTTCTACATAGTTAATTTTTGTTTTCTGCCATTTAGTTGGCTGCAGTGTTATTTCAATATTAAAGAAAATTGTGTAGTGTACGTATTTTCTCCTAAATTGTCTTTGTAAATAGGAATAAAAAAAATAAATGAAGACAGAGAGAATTATTTGTCATGCAGCACAGAAAATGAAAGGAACAACAGCAATTTTTGTTACTTTATGGTGACACATATCTAATGAAAAGTTACATACTATACAAAAATTTTGGAAATTTGTACTAAGAGCCTCTGGGACCAAACTGCTGCGGTCATTGGTCCTTAAGCTTACACGCTACTGAATTTAACTTAAACTAACACACTCCCTTGCCCGAGGGAGAATTCGAACCTCCAACGGGAGGAGCCGCTCGAACCACGACAAGGCGCCTCAGACCGCATGGCTACGCCGCGTGGCTATAAAACAAGATTTGGATTGTGAAGAAATGATACTTGATCAAGGACAAAAACAACTTCATATATTCCACACTATGCAGTACATAGTTATTTACTTTTGCCTTATCAATGCGTGTCAAGCTATTAAGATTCTGGAGGAGCTCCCAGTATTACATAGTGCAAATGAATACCATCATCTCTTCCATCTGAGAACAACTTCCCCAATTACTTAGAGACAAGGGCTGTGCTTGTTAAGAGTCCTCCTTTCTTTCCTGACAGCCGATTCTCTATTAGCTCAGTTTTGAAAATGTAAAAAAACAAATAAAATAAAGAATTTGCTCTATAATCATGCATTGAATTACAATACAGAGAAATTGCTCACAGAGGATTGCAATCATATCTGTTGCATTTTTAACTATAGAAACTTTACATACGCACGCGCGCGCGCGCACACACACACACACACACACACACACAGTAGAACATCTGTGTAACAGTAGTTGGAGTTCATCACTGTGTGGGGGTAACATGCCAAAACAAAAATTAAAATGTATTTAAAAAACAAATTTTTATTCGATTTGGGGTGGGGGGAGACTCGTATAGTTTTTTCATTTTTTATAATTTTAAACAAATCTAATTTCGGAATTGTAGGTATCTTGTTCCAATGTTATATACTCTTTCACACTTCCACCCTGTCACCAGCACTCCACCCCCCCCCCCCCCCCAAAGAAACAAAATTTCAATTTCATTCACAGCGTCATATAAAAGAAGAATACTTGTACAATTAATTTTTTGCATGCGTAATCTCTCTTGTTTCATAACCACAAGTTTTATGCTGCACCTGTGGTATGGTCTTCAAATATTCTCAAAAGATAGATAACTGAACTGTTACATGCGAAAAATATAAACAAACACATACCTTAAATTCTTCATTTGTGTGGCCATGGTGTCCGTAGTTGCTTTATAATTCTTGAGGGTATTTTTGTTCTGTCATTGCAACTACAAAAATGTGTGATTTTTTTCACTAGGCGCGTTTTGCTTGATTGAGGGAAAGCATCATCAGCATCACTAATGATGCTTTACCTTAATAAAGCAAAACACGTAAAATCAAGCATTTTTGTAGTTGCAACGACAGAACAAAAATACTCTCAAGAAACACATACCATTGAGTCAAAAAATACTGCTGCAGTTTGAGGAGAATAACACATCCCACTGCTAAAGAATCTGCCAATACCATGACAAAATTGGGAGGACAACAGTTCAATCCTGCATCCGGCCATCCTGATTTAGGTTTTCCGTGATTTCCCTGAATCGCTCCAGGCAAATGCTGGGATGGTTCCTTTGAAAGGGTACGGCCAACTTCCTTCCCTGTTCTTGCCTAATTCTATGAGACCAATGACCTCACAGTTTGGTCTCTACCCCCAAACATCCATCCAACCAAGACAAAATGCATTGGTGATATCATTTAATTATGAAGAAATTCTCGTTAGCATAATATTAATGTGAACATAGCAGAATGTAAGAAGAGTTGACAGGGTGGCTTCCGTAGCTTTCACATTAGAGATGGTATACTGGATTGCAGCAGTTCCAGAAAATTATGAGATGGTTCTGCCAGGTGCTCCTGAAAACTTTTGATTTCTGTTCCCAAGTGTGCATGGAGGGCACATGCATGTTGCAGAGTGAAGTACTCATAATAAACTACAGAAAGAATGAAGACCTTGACTGTGCCAAAAGTAACCATAGCCATGACTATAATGATAACAGAGACAAGGGAAAATTGAACTTTGGCTGTCGTAGTCATAGGAGTTGTGGATTACTGCAAAAGTGGAGATAGGTACCATTACTAAAAACAGTGATGGATGGAGCAAATGTTAAAAGTCTGGTTAATGATAGAAAAGGAGATTTTCATTGAAGTGAATATAGTATTGCGGAAAGAATGTACTCAAACTGGTGTAAGGTGTCTGATGGAAATAGAAGAAGTAATCCTCTCCCAAAAATCAGTCTAGTCAGAGAAAATGAGTAACCCTAACAGAGTGCTCCAGAATGTCTGAAGAGTCTAGGTTGCTGAGGAAAATCATTTCTAGTGAAACATTACATAGAGAGTATTGAAATATTAATATCCCCCACGTGTCAATTGAGGAGACTGTCAAATCCCTGAAGTATTGTTCCTTTATTAAGTATCATCAGTTCCTGAAACTTAAGGTATCTGATCATACCATTCATATTTTGAAGCATGAAACAGATACAATCACTCATATCCTATCTCAGTGATACCGAATTTTGTCGCTGCTGTGGCCAAGTTGTCATCAGAACCTCGAGCTGTTACTCCCTCCATTCCTCTGATGTTGACCTCTGGTAATTGTGGAAATAAATTGACCTTTGAGGGGGTAAAAGTCTAGAATAGGGCCAGTGGTGTACTTCTGTGTTCCATGGAGGAATATTGTCGTTGCTTGCCATGAAGTATTATGGCAATAAAAGGTGTGTCAGCTGTTTGTGGTACACAGGCAATGAGAGGGCAGCAGGCAGAAGACATTTTTCAAAGTAATGCATTCAAAAGAAAGGGTGAAACATTGCCATAAATGAAGATTATAAATTCAGTTCCTCTTCCAGATATTTAAACTGTGACTATTTGTAAATCAAGGACAGTGTCGAAAAACCAGTGAAATATTTCTCTTCTCTGTGTCACTGCACAGTCGATCTGTGTGAGCACACTGAGTAAGTGAATCCCTGTTTTTAAATTAAATCTCGGGAGAAAGTGTATGAATCAACGTTTTTTGATTACATCATGGGAGAAGGTCAGTGGATCAATGTCTTAATTAAATCATGGGAGAAGGTAAGTGGATCAATGTCTTAATTAAATCATAGGAGAAGGTAAGTGGATCAGTTTTTATTAATAGACTGAATGTGCAACTCTGTTATTAATAGTCAAACAATGGAAAATCCAGGATCGAATGTAACAATACGAGAGAAGGAAAGTTACTACCCGCCATATAGCGGAGATGCTGATCCCCGATAGGCACAATAAAAAGATGCCACAATCATAGCTTTCGGCCATTAAGGCCTTTGTCAGCAGTAGACACACATACACACACGCGCACACACACTCACGCAAGTGCAACTTGTACACACATCTGTAGTCTCCAGATGTGTGTACAAGTTGCGCTTGCATGAGGGTGTGTGTGCGTGTGTGTATGTGTGTCTACTGCTGACAAAGGCCTTAATGGCCGAAAGCTATGATTGTGTGCATCTTTTTATTGTGCCTATTGCGGCTCAGCATCTCTGTTATTAATAACATTGACCATCTACCTTCTCCCATGATAGAGTTAAAAAACATTGATCCACTCACCCATGTGCGGTAGCTTTTGCTGCACCTCTGGATTATTCCATCGTCACAAGCTTTTGACTCTTTAAGTGTCAGTTCACCACCACGTTTGGTACATTTTGGTCTTTCTGCAGTTGATCCATGAGACATGCACCAACAACTGACTTCACAATGCAAAACTAAATCCCTGAAATCAGTTCACTTTGTAGCATTCACTACTGCGATAACAAAGTGTATGTCTCTAAACTCAGTGAACAGCAAAAAAGGCAATGGTTTCAATTTTGGCACTAGAAATACATTGCCTGTATTCTCGCCTTTCATTGGTTATGTCAAAAAATCATCCTGTTGGCTACACGAAACTGATGCGTTGCTGACATATAAGCAGTAGTTAAGCACCACTATGACTCTCTGGCCCTGATTTAGGCATTAGCCCATGAGGGAGATAAGCCCTCACCTCCCCCTTTCCCTGAAAGGTAATTCTTAGCATCCGAGTTGGAACTAAAGTGATGAGTATTTCAGTATATCACTTCTCCTTTCCAAATTTTCAAAACCTACAACTTTGTAATATGTATCAAAGTTTAACTACTTTGCTTTTTCTTATTTCTCTAATTGCAGCAGCTTTGTTTTTCAAATGAAACCCACACCATTAGTGTTTAAGTGTTCCCTTATTCTTCTACTTTCATTGAATAATGAAATTCTGTTTCTGAATATCGATGAACTTTTGTTGCAGTCATGTGAGCATAAAATTTCTGTTTGAACAGTAGCTAATCTCATACTAACGAACAGTTTTAACATTAATTATTACCTCTTTCTTCATTAGCATTGTTGTCTTTCACATCCACAGAGTACATAGGTATGGAGTACTCTGGATCCACCTTTGGCACGCCTGTCGACATTGATAGTTCCATTCAACACCTCATGTAACGTAGGTATTTATGCTGTTGAACTCCATTCAACATGTTTTGCCCAAGGCATACCTCAAACAAATACTAAAAATAGAAAACAAATATCTGATCATATACAGGATACCATCTTCATATAAATAGCAGCTTTATGGACCGCTTTCATCCCATTTAATTACTATTGAAATTATAATAAAATTATTTGTGTACATGCTTGCTCATTTATAGATGACAGGGTAGATAAATTTTTACACTTCTAATGCTTATGAGAAAATTCCTGAATTTAATTCAGAATTATGTATCCTCACCCCCCCCCTCCTCCCCTCCCCTCCCCTCCTCTTTTGTCTACTGGTGGCAGGGCTCTCTTTAGGGTCAAACTTTTCCCTGGAAATCCATAGACCAGTGACATGATACTACTCAGTGACTGAAGAAACCATGGACTGCAGGTCTCAGGACTGCTGGCTCCTCTTCAGTTCCTATGCTCACAGTGTATAAGCTCTCACAAGAGCCCTCACTCTAAAGTAGTTAAGGAGAAAATGAAGACATTGTGAGAGGAGGATACTCTGTTGACCCTGGAGATGCCAGGTCTCTCCAAGCCATAAGACTCGGAACCAGTTTCATCAGTGTTGTTCAATGCCCACTTGTGGCAGATGGTGTTCCTGGGGTGTGACCTGTCCTCTTGGGTCCTTCATGTCTAACAAGGATGCCCTTAAAGCAGTAATTCAATGGACCTGCAAAGGTATTGCTGTTACCTGCCAGAACTGCATCACCTAATGTCTTCCTGTTCCGCAATCTGTGTTGCTCTTCTAGAAACGCATTCCACTGATGACGATTCTCTAACCCTTTGAGGTTATTGTAACTTACAGAAAGTGTACTGGCCCAAAGAGAGGATCTAGAGGATTTTGTACATAGATTTACACAGATATCATTAGTGAATGGATTCACTTCCATATCACACTGGAAGTGAAAGCAGTGTGAGTGCGAATGACCCAATTAAATACCATTTCCAGTGTCTGATTACTGCCAGCATGGGCATTTATGTACCTTGAGATAGCTACCTTAATCCAACAACTCCTCCCCTACTTGGGGAATTAAAAACATAAGATCTCCTGTGGTGGAGTACCTTGTTATCAACAGGAGACCTGTTGCTTGACCAACTTCTGTCTGATCTTAATGTGAGTCTTCTCAGTGGCTGTACACCTACCCACTTTCATGGCACTCATGGCACCTTTTCATTTACGGATCTTAATCTCTTTCTCCAATCATGTAGTTTCACTACAGTGTTAGCTATGCCATGTCTTTGTGACATTGACCGCTTTCTGCTGATCATGCCACTTCCCTATCACAATGTGATGGGCCAGGTGCCACATTGGACCCTCTGAAGAACCTGCTGGCATCGGTATACATCTACCATCATCTTCGTTCCATCTCAGTCAAATTATATCGATGAGTTTGTCGGAGACGTCTCCACTGCAACCATCTGTTGCACTGGAATTGCTGTCCCCCTTTCTGTGGGTTATCTCTACCAGCAGGTGGCACTATGTTGGACCAAATATACTGCAGCAACTATTTAAGACCATCAGAAAACCTACATCATCTCAAGTGACATCTTTCACAAACTGCCCTCATCACTTTTAAGTGACTCTGTGCAAAGTCTTACTACCTAATTAAACACACTAAGATGGAATGCTGGGAGTGATACATTTCCTCCTTGGTGATTTATGCCTATTTATCCCAGGTGTTGTGGACCAAGTTCTGTAGTCTGTTGATCCATTAACAGCTGATTTGGGTGTTCTGCTTCGTGGTGGGATTTCTACTGATGTGTTGGTTTTTACTGAAGACCTCATGACGCCCTTTGTAACAGCATTGGCATCCTCTTCTTACCCAGCTTTTTTCCAAATGCATGAAAGACAGTTTGAAGACTTCCACTATCCTTTTCACCCTATAACCGTTAATTATCTAATTAACCTTTCACTGACTGGGAACTGCTTCAGGTTCACGACTCACCTCATCACAGAACCCCAGTCCCCAATACATTTCAAAACCAGATGGTCCAAAATCTAAGTGCAGCTCACAGGCTTCTTACACTCAATGTTCAACTTCATTTGAGTAGAATGTGTTTTCCCTTCACAATGGGAAGATAGTGTCATTATTCCAATCCATAAGCCAGGCAGAAACCCAGTGTACACACACAGCTACTCGCCAATTCACCTCAGCGATTAGCCTCATCAATGTGCTCTGTAAACTATTGGAAGGGATGGTAGACCAAACATTTGAATTATGGAGCCTTTCGCCCCCCCCCCCCCCCCCCTATCAGCATGGTTACCAGGGGAGACAACAACAACTGACAGGCTTTTTCTGAATGTCAACATCTCATTGCAGTCATTTTTGACCTGCATAGGGCATACAACCCAGCTTGACGCCATCACATTTTACTAGCCTTCCATGAAAGGGGCTTTGGAGGCTCCTTACTGATTTTTATTTATAAATTCTTGTCCCTCCTATTGTTTCAAGTTAGAGTAGGTGTGTTACAATCTTCCTTATTGCCCTCAGTCAGCAAGTGATCTTCATTGGACTTGTGGTTACACCGATGCTGTGTGTTGACAACTTTTGCATCAGTAGCATTGTCTGAACATCAGCATCATGGAGCCATCCAAAAGGCTTCTGCTTGTACTCTGTCCCATGGATTCCAGTTTTCCTCCAAGAAATGTGGTTCATGCATTTCTGTTGTGTCACAATTCATCCTGACCTGTACATCAGCTTGGATGTACAGTGCTTGGCCATTGTAGCACAATCCTAATTTGGGACTCCTCAATGATAAAAACAACTGACACTGTTGCACTACACTGCGGTGACAAAAGTCATTGGGGAGTGATGTGTACTGTAGGCACCCCGGTGGACCCAGTCGCCTACGGTGGACTGGATGGCCGAGCGGTGACCTCTTCGGTTGTCAGGATGCTAGGAAATGGCTGTAGAAGCGTCAGAAACGCCAAAGAAACAATTATAATTCATAACACCTTTATTCCTGCCGAATACAATGTGGCTTGGTGATATCAATGGCCTTCCCCGAGTCCTCGCTGACTCGTAGCGTTGACACCAGCTCTGGGCCGCACAGTCTTGCTAGCGCAGCGCTGCGTGCCGTGACGTAGCAGAGGAATGCCCTTACTTCGGCCGCGTGCGGCTGGCGGCGCTCGGCCGCCTTGGCGGCGGACAGCAGGCCGTTGTACGTAGAGGCTCCGGGTTGGAGTCCCGGCGCAGTCAGCATGAGAGGCGTTCTCATAGTGCGGAGTATACTCTATCCCACCCCGTCTTCCTCCCTGCTCCTCCTGGTGGCTCGTCCGCAGTGGACGGGCAGAATGGGCTGCAGTCCCCCAGCATCGTCGGCTCACCCGGTTGTGACGGCGGATGCACAGGGCCTAGGCCCCGCCTGATCTCGACGACGGTTCACTGATGTGGTCAGCTTTGGCAATGAGCAAGTCTGCTGCGATGTCTGCTAATCCTGCGTTGATGATTGACAGTGGCAGCAGAGAGGACCAGAGCTGGTACTGTCCCCTCACGTCTGCTGCTGGATGGGCCGCCCTTACTGCAACATCACCTTAATAAAGATTAACATGTCGATCACCAAGCTGAGCGCCACACAGTGACCCAGTAGACATCTAACTGCAAGTCTAACTGCGAGTGCCTTGTTGTTATCAAACCTGGCTTATTTAAAGGAAGCACGAGCGATGTCCTGACGTCATGCTCGTATGTAATGATAGCATTCATTCCACTTATACTGCTGATCTATCTGTCGTACTCGCCCCTTAGGTGTTCTTGCGACAGAGTTACGTGTTGTTGCGGCAGACTTACGCGACGTTGTGAAATGCAGTACAACTGACACTATACCTCTGTCTTACACTCTATGAAAGTCTCCGTCTAACACAAACTCACGAGCTAAGCAATTCTCTCTCACCTGTTGTTTGTAACCAGGCCATTGCCCCTGCGTGACGACACATTCCGATATATGTGCAATCCTCCTACCTCTTGGGTAACATACTGCCTCTGGCTCTCAGCATAGGCAACGAAACTTTGACAATATTCCATGTTTCCGACTCTTTACTATTCCGCGACACTACAGTACATATACAGATGGTGTTAGTGGCAGTATTGTGTATGCAAGGTTTTAAAGGGCAGTGCATTGAAGGTGTTGTCATTTGTACTAAAGTGATTAATATGAAAAGGTTTCTGACATGATTATGGCATGATGGGAATTAACACACTTTGAATTGGAATAGTTGTTGAAGCTATATGCAGGGGGGATTCCATTTCGGAAACCGTTATGGAATTCAATATTCCGAGATGTGGACTGTCAAGAGTTTGCTGAGAATACTAAATTTTGGGCGTTATGTCTCACTGCGGACAATGCAGTGACTGATGGCTTTCAATTTATGACTGAGAGCAACAGCACTTCCTTAGAGTTGCTAGTGCTAACAGACAAGCAAAACTGTGTGAAATAACTGCAGAATGTATTCATTAGAACAGTGTGGCAAAATTTGGCATTAATGGGCTACAGCAGCAGATGACCAACGTGAGTGCCTTTGCTAACAGCACGACATTGCCTGTAGCGCCACTCTGTGGCTCATGACCATTTTGGTTGGATGTAGATCACTGGAAAACACTGACCTGCTCAGTGCAGTCCTGACTTCATTTGATAGGAGCTGTTGTTAGGGTTTGTATATAGCACAGACCTCCACGAAGCCATGGACCCAGGTTGTCAACAAAGCACCGTGCAAGCTGGTGGTGGCTTCATAATGGTATGGGCTGTGTTTAAATGTGTTTAAATGTAATGGACTGGGTCCTCTGGTCCAATTGAATCAACCATTGACTGGAAATGGTTATGTTCAGCTACTTTGAGACCATTTGCAGCCTTTCATGGACTTCAGGTATTCAAACAACAATGGATTTCTTATGGATAACAATCCACCATGTCACCAGACCACAAATACTCGTGATTGGTTTGAAAAACATTCTGGACAGTTTGAATGAATGATTTAGCCACCCAGATTGGCCACCATGAATCCCACCAAACATTTGTGAGATGTAATTGAGAGATTAGTCCGTGCACAAAATCCTGCACTGGAAACACTTTTGCAGTTATGGATAGCTGTAGAGGCAGTGTACCTCTGTATCTCTGCAGGGGCTTTCAATGACTTCTTGAGTCTATGGCATGTTAAGTTGCTGCACTACGCTAGGCAAAAGGACTCACATGGTAATAGGTGGTATCCCTTGACTTTTGTCACCTCAGTGTATGTTTGTCAACTTAAGACATCTCTTGGGGTATGGATTACACTACTCTACTTCATATTTACCTATTTACCAGGCCCTGGTCTCATATAGACTGAATTGTGGATGCCAGCTTTAAGGCTATTCCAGTTCTGAAGTGGTTGAACTTAGTACATCATTGTGAAGTAAGACTGGCCACTGCCATCTTCTGGACTAGTCTGGTGGGCACTATCCTCACAGTACAGGGATCTTAGCTCTGTAGTTCCAGTGGTATCAACCCTTGCTTACTTATAGAATCACCATGTGAAAATTTTCTTAGCATCTGTTTTAGCAACTTATTTTTTCATACTGAGTGTGTTGACCCTTCCCCTCAGGTAGGCCTTCCAGTTGGAATACATCTCTGCTGGGGCCTCCATGTACCTCCCTCACAGTGTGCTCCTCATGTGTATTCTGCACATTCTTCCTGTTTAGTACCCAGACCACAAATTAAGTTTGATTTGTGTCAATGGCCTAAAGTTTCACTCGTCTGCATGACCTGTTGGTGTCTGTTCCTCTCAGACCTGTTAGCATCTGTTCCTCTCAGTTCTTCGGGCATATCAGGGTGCTACTGTAATTTACACTGACAACTCTAAAACTGTGGGTAGGGAGGGATATGTGTTTACATCTCCCTTAAGTCAAGAGCAATATTCGTTGTTGAGAACAAGTAATGTTTTATGGTGGAACTGATAGCCATTAATGGGGCTCTACTTTTATTAGTTTGTAGAAATTGTGTGAGCAGTCTCAAGAGCATTGATTAACGTTACTCTTATTGCTCTGTGATATTCTCCGTTCATGATTTTCTTTCCAGTTTTGCTCATACTGCTGGCTTACTTGTCTATCCGTAGGTCCCAAGTCATGTGGGTATCAGAGAGAGCAAACTGGCCACTGTTCCATTAGAGAAGCGATTACTCGCCCAACATTCACTTTGATGATCCTGAGCATTGAATTGCAAGTACAGATAAGGCCTCTACTGACTCGAGTTAGAACAACATCTGGTAGGTTGTTGCCATCCCTAATACATTCTGTTCTGTAAAGGAGAGCACAACTGCCTGGCATTCTTCAATCTGTTCCTGCCAGAAGGAATGTACTGTCTTATATCTCCTCTGCATCATTCATATCAGTGTAACCCGTAGTTTTATATTATGTAATGAGCGAACCCCGTATTGTGCTCTCCTATCCACGCCAAGCATTCTCATATGGATTCTCTGCCTCTGGTGGTCGATGTGCTGACAGTTCAGATAGTTCTTCATTTATTCCATATGAAAGTAGTTTTTATTTTCAGATCTAACTCTTTAAATTGCTTTTATGGTGGGTGAGATTGAGATGCATCCCGCTGCATGCTGGTCCTGGCAAGTGCTGGACATTTACCTTCTTGTCTTCTGTTCTGGTCATTCCTCTTTTACTCTGTTTTATTGTGCCTCAATCACCTACCAACCTGATGATTCCTACCACTTTGTTTTGCTGTTGTCTGTTCTACTAGTGTTCATTATGATTTTAGCCTCTCCACTTTTGCTATTATGAGCTCCTCTCCATTCAGGTAGAAGGAATTGTTTATTCCATTACTGTCGTATCCTTGTATGGCTCTCACTGCAGATGAGCCCTGTGGGGCTCTTTTCCGCTCTCTGGCCTATAGACACACATTTTTTTATCTCTCATGCAATTATTTGTCATCTCTGGAATAAATATTGCTCTCAATGTCTTGATTTCACCAATTCTACATAGTATCACACTTCAGTCAGATTTCTGGCAAATGTCACTATTCCAGATGGAGTATCCTTTGAATGAGAGACTGATGTCCCCACTGTTTAGTCCCTTAACCACCAAACAACCAACTAAAAGAGCACAGTTATTACTATCTTGGTTCATGGAGCGGAAGCTGTCTCTGATACTAAAAAACTTGCCACAAGAACAAAACTTCCTATGAAAAATTTACTTTGAGAATGAGTGTAAAGAGCAACAAGTATAAAACAGTTTCACAGGGTATCTGCAAGGAGAACACTGACAAGAAAAAGAGTAAAAGCTTATGTTTTGCCCTTTTGTCTGTCAGTGACAGGGAAGATTAGCTACATCCTGAAGAGACATTACATCAAATCATTCTTCAGACTTCCAGCTTATTAGGGCTGTAAAAGATTATTTAGGCTTCATAGCTAAAGGTGGACAGTATTGCATCGAGCAGACAGTGTGCACAATAGTGCAATCCAGGACTGAAAACAAGATGTCTGCAACTACACTATTCAGAGAATTGACAGGATTTGAAGATGCTTGGAAATGCATCCAATGGCATCCTTATGATGATAAAGGTTACGGGAATCCAAGATAGTGTAATAAAGGACCTATAGAAATAAAAAGTTAATGTCATACCCAGTAGAAAAGCAGCTTGCTGCTGATTACAGTGAGGAATGAGAACATGGAGAGATTAAAGCCAGTTCAGTAGATGTGAGCCAAAAATATTGTCTTGTATAGCAATGGTCTGAGTGCCAGCAGTGATGCCACATGTGGTCCCATGGCTCTGAAAATATGACACCAGCGACCACACTGCAGTCAGTTACCACTTGACAATGATTGAGGAGTATTCGGCTGAAAGCTCATGGATTTATGCCCACTTGCCTTGGCTGGAAGCTTGAGAATATGTTATCTAAATGATTAGCAAGGTTTTGAGCCCTGGAGAAAGCTTCGTGTTGGGTTCAGGATAGTATTCGTTGCGTACCTTGTACTTCGGTTCCCGTCGATACTCTGGTTTCCCACTGGGCAGTGTCTGCACCAGGTCCCTACACCCCCTTTATCATTCACACTTATTAAGAATACATGAAATGAACCATTAAAATGTGTGAAATAAAGCCAGTCTGTTATTCTTAACCATACACAGTAAAAATACAACCTTGGTTAAATATTGGACACAAAAAATTATTAGTTGAGATTCAGATTTAATTCAACTCAATTACAGAATTCTTAAATATATATACATTCCAATTCTCCTTAAATAATATTAGTCTGTGTGTCAGCATACACTATTTAATTTATTCTGCAGTCCATCTGAGACAGAAGGTAAGAGTTATTCAAGTCACAGTTCTGATAATAGTCAAACTATTTTGTATTACATATTTATTTACATTATTGTCTATGCACATTACCTTTGGCAAATTACAGATATGTGTTCTTACTACATGTTTGTTGTAACAGTTAATCACTGAACTGCATTTAAAAAGGTAACTTTCAAAATCATAGGAGATTTGCTGATTCAGAAGTGTTGTTCTCTGTGGTTGTTACTGTTAATTATGTTGTCTTGTGTTTGTTGATTCCATAGCTCATTCACAGTTGCACTTCTGTCAACTCACAACACAATGCAAAAGAGGATTGTGCTTACTCACCATAATCAGTTTCATCCTTCTTTTTTATGTCCTGTGCTTGGCCAAAAATGGAAGGGGCAGAAGTGGGAGCTTCATACAGCCAAGTGGTTAGAAAAAATAGCATTTTTGTGATGTGTAGGCGAGGCATGAGCAATTAATGTTGGTGCAGTTTCCAGGGAGTGGTTGGTGTAACAGTAAGAGAGGAGAATGGTAATCCGAGGGTCATATGCTTGAATCCCTGTACAGATATCTTTTTTTTTACGTTCAGTTTTTATGTTACACTGCAAGTAATCATAAAGAATGCTCAGTATATTGTACATGTTAACACTTTCATAAAAGGCATGAAAAGTAAAGGCAAATAAGAGTTTGATATTGCAAATAAATTTCCAGAAAGGGATTGTAAGTTGAACCAAGTGCTTCATATATAAAACTAAATACTTTTATCATTTTGCAATTGATGATTTACACATGCTGGAGTGATATTGAGCATAGAACAGGAGAAGCAGTATTTTTCTCAGAATCTGGCACACATTATAAATGTCTCATTTTAATTATTATATTGTTATTTTAAAGCTTCTATTAAAAAACTTGGTTTATTTTCATAAATTGTTCTCTCCTATCTCTCATTTGACAGCAAATGAGATGTTATGCATCATTTCATCAATTATTGTTGAGGATACTGATGATGTACTGTAGGCGCCCCGGTGCTCCCGGTCGCCTACAGTGGACTGGATGGCCGAGCAGTGACATCTCCAGTTATCAGAATGCTAGGAAATGGCTGTAGAAGTGTCAGAAATGCCAAAGAAATATTATTAAGTCATAACACCTTTATTCCTGCCGAGTACAATGTGGCTTGGTGATATCAACAACCTTCCCTGAGTCCTCGCTGACTCGTAGCGATGACACCAGCTCTGGGCCGCACGTCTTGCTAGTGCAGCGCCGCGTGCTGTGATGTAGTGAAGGAATGTCCTTACTTCGCACTTTGGCCGCACGTGGCTGGTGGTGCCCGGCTGGCTGGCCGGCTCGGCAGAGAGGACCAGAGCTGGTACTGTACCCTCACGTCTGCTGCTGGATGAGCTGCCCTTACTGCAACATCTCCTTAATAAAGATTAACATGTTGATCACCGAACTGAGCGCTACGCAGCGACCTAGTACACATCTAACTAACTGCGAGTGCCTTGTTGCTATCAAAGCTGGCGTATTTAAAGGAAGCACAAGCGACGTCCTGACGTCATGCTCGTTCGTAATGAACGCATTCGTTCCACTTAAACTGCTGATTCATCTGTCGTACTCGCCCCTTAGGTGTTCTTGCGACAGAGTTACATGTTGTTACGGCAGACTTACGCGAAGTTGTGAAATGCAGTAGAGCTGACGCTATACCTCTGTCTTGCACTCTACGAAAGTCTCCGTCTAACACAAACCCGCGTGCTAAGCAATTCTCTCTCGCCTGTTGTGTGTAACCAGGCCATTGCCCCTGTGTGACGACACATTCCGATATGTGCAACCCTCCTACCTCTTGGGTAACGTACTGCCTCTGGCTCTCGGCATAGGCAACGAAGCTTTGACAATGTTCCACATTTCCAACTCTTTATTATTCCGCGACACTACACATCCCCCTCCTTTAAGAAAATTCGTCCTGAATTTTACAATTCTGGACTTACTGGTTGTGCACGTCATACTTCCTTATACTCTACAGGTATCTTACAACTACTCCTTCAACACTGTCAAACTTTTCTTATCGGCTAATAATCTACTTACACTTAATACTAATTCCAATCTATTTATATTATGTTCCACTATTCCTGATCCATCCCGTAGGTATTTGATGTACGGTTGTTATTTCAGAACGAGACATCTTCTTCCATATACAAAAGTAAGTTGCACAAATAAACACTAGAACTAAGATTATGCTAGTTGTTGAAACACCAAATATAATTGTGTTTTGCTTACGTTTCTCCCGATATTGCTGCACGTGCTGCAGTAGTTGATTAACTGAGATCTGCTCTTTTTCTGAGATAATCAGGTTATCTGAAGATTGTAGCAATGTGGGATCCAAGGACTTGTTAATAAACGTCAGGTTCTGGCGAGGCAATGTGTGTGGCAGTTCCGCTGGATAATACAAGATAGGCTGTGTCACGTTAATTATTGTTGTACCCCTGAAAGTAGCTGGTAGGTGAAAATGCTTCCCCACTATTTCACATCCAGTGTCATTAATCAATAACCCACTGCCCTGCAATTCAAGCCTTGATATATCTGTCAATCTACCATTTCTGTAACAAGTGGCAACTATGGTCTCTAGTTCGAACACAGAGTAAATCCAATGTTCCCCAACTTTCTGAAATTTTGGTCTCGGAAGTAACACCTTCTTTTCGCATTCTAAGGTTCCCATATTCCCCAAGAACAATTACATCTCACACGAATGATTGTGGGTTGCCACCTCCTTTGCTGGACAAATAAAAACACTTCCCCTGAAACAGTCTGTCAAACCTTCTGTTCCTTGTTGCAGCTGCCTTCTCAGCTTTTCGTACGAGAGCTTCAATTCCTGATACTCATTCCATATGTCTTGAAACAACCCCTCCTCCTCCTCCGTGGCCGCCTGTAGCGCCATAAACCTATCCTATAGTGTCTGTACATCATTCCTCACACCCCATATATTATACGTGAACGCAATTGTCCACCTGTGGCTTGACAATACCACATCTAATTGTCTTGCAAACAAAATTCCCTTATCTGGTGGTTGCACCTGCACCATCTCTCCTCTGCAATAGTGTAGCAGTACCAAACTGACGACAAGTTTCCTGGGCCACATCCTGGCACAGCACCTGAAGGAAAAGGAAGCCATGTCAATCGCTCCCTTCCTTACCATGTTTAAAACACACAAATGACAAGTAAAAACTACACATACCCTCTTACCTAATAACGATAAATACAACATGTTCCTCCCCGAGGACACTTAATCTACTTATCCCTAGACCTTAGTGTGTATGGAACGTTCCTCAGCTCTTCTTTTAGCTTCGGTACCCTCACACCCTTTGTTACTGCTGGAGGAATCTGTGGTAACGCATCCACTGCGCCCTTAAACGGCTTAATCCTACTCACATGAACTATTGATGACTTGGTTGGTAACTGCAACTTTACGTTCACTGGAGACACTATTTCATTTACCTGATACGGTCCAGAATATTTCGTCAAAAACTTCTTCATTTTACCCTTTGGAACATAAGGATTAGCCAACAATACCCATTGACCAATTCTGTATTGTGGCAGTTTGCCTGTTCTGTGCCCAATAGTCTCTTGTGTCTCCAAAGTTTTAGTATTAGCACGCCACACTTTTTGCCAAATCTCTCTCAATTTCTTTGCGAAATTCTTCACTGACTCATCCTGTGAACCTACCTGAGGTTTGAGCACATCAAATGGTGATGGCATTTTCCGACCAAATTACCTCATACGGCGAGAGCCCCGTTCCTGTATGAACTTTCGCGTTATATGCACTTGTCAACAGATTTAAATATACGTCCCAATCCGTGTGTTCTGAATTTACGTAATGACTAATCATCTTAACTAATGTCCTATGAATCCGTTCTGTTCTTCCATTCGACTGAGGATGAAATGGGCTTGTCTGCAATTTCTTAACTTTCAATAAACGGCATAACTGCTTCATCAGCTCCGACATAAAGTTACTACCCTGATCTGTAATTATAGTACCAGGCACACCATACTTCAGCAACCAGTTATTTACCAGGGCTTGCGCAACAGTGCTTGCCTTCTGATCTGGAATAGCTACCATTACCAGGTATCGGGAAAAATGATCTAATATTGTTAATAAGTATCGATTACTTGCTTGGGTCTTGTTAAATGCTCCGATTACGTCTAATCCAATGAATGCGAACGGACGATCCGCTTCAGGTAGTCTCTGTAACTGAATTTTCTGATGACTTAAATCTGCTCTCTGTGCACACGGTATACAATTTTGCACATACTGCTCTACATCATTGCGACGTGTCTTCCACCAAAACCTTTCAGCTACCCGTCTATCAGTCGTTCTTTTACCACCATGACCCGACAATACATGGTCGTGCACTTGTTTCAACACTTCTTTTCTCAACGACTCCGGTACTACGACGCGTAGTCCGCATTTCGTCTTCCTGCAAAGCAACCCATTCTGCATTTCAAACTGCGGTTGCGTTCGCAACAATTGACACTCTCTGTCGGTGGCTTGCGACTTTATCCACTCCTTCTCACTTATGCCCACAACTTGTACAGCTGCTATTTTTCTACTAAGCGCATCTGCATTCATATGTTTTACCCCTGGTTTGTGAATTACCTCGTAGTCAAATTCACTTAGTTTCAGTGCCCATCTCGTTAAACGACTCGAAGGATCTTTCAACCCCAACAACCACTTCAATGCTGCGTGATCTGTAATCACCTTGAACTTACGCCCATACAAATAACAGCAAAAATACTAGATACCGTAAATCACTGCTAACATTTCTTTCTCTACAGTTGAATAATTCTTCTCTGCCTTATTCAGTTGCCTGGAAGCATAAGCCACTGGATGTTCCTGTCCATTAACCCTCTGAGAAAGAATACAACCTACAGCAATATTACTAGCATCACTAGATAGTATGAACTCTTGTTCGAAATCAGGAAGTATCAACACTGGGTCTGATGTTAGTATCTGTTTGAGCTTCTCGAATGCCTCCTGACACTGTGCTGTCCATTCAAACTTAACACCTTTCTTTAACAATCTCGTTAATGGATGTGCAATTTCCGCGAACCCCTTTACATATCGTCTGTAGTAATTACATAAACCAACATATTGCTGAACTTGTTTAGTGGTCTGTGGTACTGGAAAACCATGCACAGCCGGCGTTAGACGAGGATCCGTTCTTACCCCATCCTGACTGATAATATCCCAAGATAAGTCACTTGCGTCTGAGCAAACTGACGTTTCTCGACATTAAGCGTAAGATTTGCCGCTCTTAGCCTACTAAATACTTCATTCAGTCGTTCCACATGCTCTTCTATATTACGCGAAAAAGTAACAATATCATCGAGGTATACCATAGCAATCTTCGGTTTCAGTCCCCGAAGCACACCATCTAACAGATGCTGGAAAGTAGCAGGAGCGTTTTTCAACCCAAATGGTATTCTGCGATACTGAAAGTGACCAAGGCTTGTTGTAAAGGCCGCCTTTGGTCTATCCTCGGGACTTACTTCTATCTGATGGTACCCACTCTTTAGGTCTAGTGTCAAAAAATATTTACACCGACCTAGGTTATACAATGTTTCTATGATATTCGGTGTTGGATACGCATCTGTTACAGTTCATGTGTTCAAAAAATGATAGTCACAACAAAACCTATACTTTATAGTACCGTCCGATGACTTAGGAACTACCACTATGTTGGCAGACCACGACGGGCTTTCACTGTTCTCTATAATACCGTCCCTTAGTTGTTGATTAATAAATTCTTCCACTAGTGGTTGTAGGTGTTTCACTATCCTGTATGGTTTTCTATAGACCGGCGGACTATCTCCAGTCGGTATACGGTGCTGTGTAATAGGAGTTGCTGGTAGTGGACTTTTTGAATTAAACAAATCTAAATACTCTAATAACAAAGCTTCCATAGCTTTCCGATCACCATTCTCCAAATGACGAATCTTATCACGTAGTACAGATGCCTTGACGGTTTGCTTGACATTATAATCACTTTGGGATTCACCTATATCCTCATCATCGAATATTTCCAAACTTGCTACCACTAAACCGTTTGGGAGATCCACTTCATCTGCCCCAAAATTATCTACACTGACCAGAATCATCAGTTCCCCATTTATATCCGTTACACGCGCAACGCTCCTCCTAATAAAACAATGCATTTCATCCAATGCTTCATTGCTCTGCAGTGGCTCCACCACACATAGTCTCTGCTGTGGTACATCGGTACCTACTGACAACCAAACTAACTTCCCTGTACCCGAAGGCACTTTGACATGCGTAATCATCTTTAATGCCCTTGTACGCGGTTCAATTGGTGACATCTTAGCAATGGATGCACCTCGCGATGTAGAAACATTTACAGCTGTTGTACTCATTGAAAACAAGTTTTCACTAAGTTCAACTGTACGCTGTGAAAGATTAATTTTGGCATGGTGTTTATCGAGGAAGTCCAGTCCGAGAATCACAGAATACCCTTGACCCACAGTTGGCAACACTTCCATTTGCTCTCTGAACTCTACAGTTTCAATCTTAAAAACGAGCTGTGTTGTACCCAATGATTGCAACTCATTATTCCCTACTCCACATAATCTATACCTAGGGGTACCTTAGTCTTCTCCTACCCACGAGGTCTAGACTAGCAACAGATACATGTGCCCCTGTATCAATCAAAAACTTACATCTGTTATTCCTTACAACACCCATCAAGCAACAATCCGTCTCTGTACTAGTTTTCACCATACTTCTGCTTACCGGGAATGTCTTCCGACGGACGAAACACTCCCGTTCCCGTTTAACACTTTTTCCTGTTTATTCCCGTTACTATTCTGCTTACTACAACACTCATTCGCCTTGTGACCGTAGTGTTTACAAGCCTAGCATTGCGGCTGTCTGCATTGAGCCTTCACATGACCTTTCCTCCCACAACAATTCCTCTCCGACGCAAAGATGCGTTTATCATTGCGAGCCCTTGTTGCAATGTTTGTCTCCTGCAGATGCGTAGCAATACACAGTGCTGCAGCTAGATCCCCAGGATTCTCCATCCTAACCCTACGAGAAAATACTGCAGGAATTCCCCTGAGGAATACATCAAGGGCTCTGTTTTATGCCTCTCGTAGTAATACACGATCCGCATCAGGATTACCCAATAATTCATAGGTCTGCTAATTAATTTTCTGTATCCTATCTGAAAGACTCCACTGTCTCATTGACCTTCTGTGTCAAATTAGCTAACTTCTCCCTAAAAAATCTTGGACTATTTTGCTTATGATATCTTTGTCGTAACCCATCTGCCAATTCTTCAAACGTGCTCGCCTTACTAAGTGTCTCATGGTACATCACGAACATCTTGGCTTCCCCTGCAAGTCACAAATTTGCCATACGTAACGTAGTTACGTCCGACCAATTACTCATTGCAGCTGTTGCCAAAACATTGTTAATGAATGGTGTGACATCCTCTGTTGTTTTACCCGAGAAAGACGTGATGAGGTTAGCTACTGAAGGATATATTGCAAGGTTGGACATTACTACTGACTTGCACTCACTTGAACCCATTTGCGACTCTTACCAACAACTTACTCTATACTGAATTTAATCCTCAGAACAATAACTACACTAGCTACTCAACTCCTTTGTCACAGTTGAGCACTACACACCAGAAGACAAACAAGACTCACAATGCACAACTAAACAAAATTAATTCTTCCGCCTTGTTATTGCCCAGCGACACTCTCTGCAATTGTGCGCTGCATGACCAAATCGTCTACAAATTGAACATTGTACTGGTACAAACTTCGTGCATCGCTCCCCATGCCCCTTTAAATTACACACAGTACATCTGACTGGTAACAAGTACGTTTCCCAACTGTTTCCCTTGTTGTAGTTGTTGTTGTTGTTGTTGTCGTCTTCAGTCCTGAGACTGGTTTGATGCAGCTCTCCATGCTACTCTATCCTGTGCAAGCTTCTTCATCTCCCAGTACTTACTGCAACCTACGTCCTTCTGAATCTGCTTAGTGTATTCATCTCTTGGTCTCCCTCTACGATTTTTACCCTCCATGCTGCCCTCCAATGCTAAATTTGTGATCCCTTGATGCCTCAGAACATGTCCTACCAACCGGTTTCCTTCATCTTGTCAAGTTGTGCCACAAACTCCTCTTCTCCCCAATTCTATTCAATACCTCCTCATTATTTATGTGATCTACCCATCTAACCTTCAGCATTCTTCTGTAGCATTACATTTCGAAAGCTTCTATTCTCTTCTTGTCCAAACTATTTATCGTCCATGTTTCACTTCCATACATGGCTACACTCCATACAAATACTTTCAGAAACAACTACCTGACACTTAAATCTATACTCGACGTTAACAAATTTCTCTTCTTCATGAACGCTTTCCTTGCTATTGCCAGTCTACATTTTATATCCTCTCTACTTCGACCATCATCAGTTATTTTGCTCCCCAAATAGCAAAACTCCTTTACTACTTTAAGTCTGTCATTTCCTAATCTAATTCCCTCAGCATCACCCAACTTAATTCGACTACATTCCATTATCCTCGTTTTGCTTTTGTTGATATCATCTTATATCCTCCTTTCAAGACACTGTAGGCGGTGGGCGTGAGGACTTCTGACACCAAATCTGTAGGCCCCCCGGTGGTCCCGGTCGCCTATGGTGGACTGGATGGCCGAGCGGTGACCTCTTCAGTTGTCAGGATGCTAGGAAATTGCTGTAGAAGTGTCATAAACGCCAAAGAAACATTATTAATTCATAACACCTTTATTCCTGCCGAGTACAATGTGGCTTGGTGATATCGACCACCTTCCCCGAGTCCTCGCTGACTTGTAGCGATGACAGCAGCTCTGGGCCATGTCTTGCTAGCGCAGCACCGTGTGCTGTGATGTAGTGAAGGAATGTCCTTACTTCGCACTTCGGCTGCACGTGGCTGGTGGTGCCCGGCTGGCTGACCGGCTCGGCTGCGGAAAGCAAGCCGCTGCGTGTATGAAGCTCCGGGTTGGAGTTCCAGCGTTGTCGGCATGAGAGGCGTTCTCGTAGTGCGGCGTGTACTCTATCTCACCCCATCTTCTTCCCTGCTCCTCCTGGTGGCTCGTCCGCGATGGACGGGCGGAAAGGGCTGCAGTCCCTCAGTGTCGTCGGCTCACCCGGTTGTGACGGTGAATGCACAGGGCCTAGGCCCCGCACGATCTCGACGATGGCTCACTGATGTGGTCAGCATTGGCGGCGAGCGAGTCTGCCGTGATGTCTGCTAATCCTGCGTTGATGACTGACAGCGGCAGCAGAGAGGACCAGAGCTGGTACTGTCCCCTCACGTCTGCTGCTGGATGAGCTGCCCTTACTGCAATATCTCCTTAATAAAGATTAACATGTCGATCACCGAACTGAGCGCTACGCAGCGACCCAGTACACATCTAACTGCAAGTCTAACTGCGGGTGCCTTGTTGCTATCAAAGCTGGCGTATTTAAAGGAAGCACAAGCGACATCCTGACGTCATGCTCGTTCGTAATGAACGCATTCGTTCACTTAAACTGCTGATTCATTTGTCGTACTCGCCCCTTAGGTGTTCTTGCGGCAGAGTTACATGTTGTTACGGCAGACTTACGCGAAGTTGTGAAATGCAGTATAGCTGACGCTATACCTCTGTCTTGCACTCTACGAAAGTCTCCGTCTAACACAAACCCGCGTGCTAAGCAATTCTCTCTCGCCTGTTGTGTGTAACCAGGCCATTGCCCCTGTGTGACGACACATTCCGATATGTGCAACCCTCCTACCTCTTGGGTAACGTACTGCCTCTGGCTCTCGGCATAGGCAACGAAACTTTGACAATATTCCAAGTTTCCAACTCTTTACTATTCTGCGACACTACAATACAGTGGAATGTATTTTGATGCAGTCATCTCGGAATGTGATTGCTTTTCCTCTCTTTGTGAGATAAGAATAGTTTTGAAGGTTTTTGATCAAATTCTTTACCTGACAATAAAAATAGACATTGGAGGATTGCATTGACAGTTTGGTTGGGGGCATTATAAGCACACAGGGTACTTTTCTGGCTCAATATCGTGTAAAAATCAACCCCTATTTCTATCAGGCACTGTTTATAATTTATATGTTTTACAGATTTTTTGTTGATATCATGTAATGCAGCACACTTTCTAAACAATTTAGAAGTATTTTGAACCGCTTAAGATTATTAAAAAAAATTACATAGAAATTGATGGAATTTTTTTCCAAAATGCTTCCTGAAATTGAGGTACCATTTAATCCATTGTTATACATTTGAAGGAGACCGCATTTTTACCAGATGTGCATGACATGATGGCGTAGGTACTAGACTTATTTAATTCCACCTATTATGTATATTACAAGGATAAAAAATATCACATCTTACAGTTTGATTTTTATAATTGTTTTCCTAATAAAAATGTTATTTTTTATAATTTAGTTTATTCTGCAATAAAGCTTAGGTTTGCTACGTAAGTATGGACTATTGAAAGTTACAGAAAAAATTAGAGCAATGTTTTATAAACTTTAGGAAATATTTGTACCTGAATTCTGAAAAATACAACTTGTGGGAAATTGCTAATGAAGATATGAGTCCAATTAAACTATGTCTCAGAAAATTCCTGAAGCATAGTCTTCTTCCTGCAGCATTTCTTTATCTTCGAGCTTCCTCTTGGCATTCCTTTTAGCATTTCTTGCTTCTTTGGTAACTTGAAGAGCGAATCTTGCAGCTTCATACACCCGTTATCTGTCACACGCAAGTAATTGATCTTCCATATTAGAGCCACATTTTATGCCTAAATTTCTCAGGACATCCAACCTTCCTATCACTCCATAATTGAAGCATATCACTGCGTCTAGTACACCAACTTTCAATGTATTTAGTCCTGCAAAAACATTCTTGGATAATCTTTCCCATATGCAATGATTGAAACTTTCATTTTCATTCTGAGTGCCCTCATGAAGACATTTACTGAGCAAAACAGGGTCACTCAGGTACCTAAAAATTCCTATCCACCAGTTTTGCTGATAAACGTGTTCCATGAAAGAATGTAGGTTAGGTTTAATAGTTGGGATAGTCATAAAAATATGTTGTTTCAACAAAATTTCCAAGTCTGAACTCACTCATTCGGCTGTAATTTTTTCACAAGAAGCTGGCTTAAAATAATGGAAACTTCTTGTACCCGGTATTGTTTGACCAATTGGAAATCTGGTTTCAAGCATTGTTCTTTTAGTTTCAATTTCTTTTTTCTTTAAAAAGAAAAAATATATTTTTGAGAAAAAAACTTTTGCAAAAATTTTACATTTCTTCAGCGTTTATTATCTGCTCACTTTGCCTGCTGCTCTGCAAGTTTTTTTTTTTTTTTTTTTTTTTTTTTAAAACAGTTCTCTTGACTGTGACCCCGATCACATTGCATGTTGTTTTACCATGTCTCGTAGCATGAAATGACCAGCTTGCATTTAATTTAAAATCTTTATAATGAAAACATAAATTTATCATGCTTTTGAAGTTTTTGTACTGAGCACTGCAACCATCTGTAAAACACTCAATTTGGTCAATGTCAGGAAAGTTTTGCTTTATGAAATCTGTGGTTTTTTTCTTGTACTGAATAAACAAATGGCACATCATGCTTTAGATCATTTGAAATGAAACTCAGTGATGTTTCTTTTATGGTGGAATCTTCATTTTTAGAAAAAATCATTACTGAATGAACTGAGCAGCTCAAGTGGCCGCAGTGGTAGGATTGCACTTCATTTTGCAGAATGAAGTCACAGTTTTCTGAAAAATCCATAATAACTAAAACCTCATTAAATGCCAAACTTTCTTTTCTCTGTTTCATGTAAGAGTGTTGAGTTTTTGTGATGTAAGAATGAGGTATCAGAGACTCAATGTTATATATAGTAAAATCAGTAAACTCTGTGCAAGGTAGTAGCATTGTTTGTAAAGTCATTCTGCCATCACTTGAAACCCACTGTGAAAATTTAATGTCTTCATCTTCATCGTAGTCTTCTAGTATTCCTCTTAGATGGAGCTGCAGTGATTCACTTGTTTTCAGGCACACATCACAGTGTCTTAACATACAGTCCCTGATTTATCACAAACCAATTTGTCCATCATAGTGTGTATTGATTCTTTATCATGCTGGTTCAGAACATTTGCTAAAAGCTCTATGTTTTGGTGGTACAAGCAAACATACACACTGTGAAATCCAGGTGAACCAACAAGCACACACCATTTCGGCCTCAAGGAGCAAAATTTGGAAAATCCAATTTAAACATTTGGGTGTTTTTCTGTAAACACAAATAGTTCCTCTAAGTTGCATAAAAGAATTCTTTTCTTCTTGTAAGTATTTTTTTATACTAGCTTTGTCTTTAGCACCTGTAAACATGTAAAAAAATTCATCATCCTCATAAAACAGTTGTAGAGTGTCTATTATTCATTGGGGAAGGGTTCTGCCATGTTTGGGTTCTGTCAAAACCAAAATACCTTTCCCATTTGCAAGCATTCTGGCTTATAGCACTAAATATTCTGATACATTATATTTTTCCGCTGGTTTTCTGCGAGACCAAGACTTTGGAGTGATTGTTGATATCTGTATTTTACCCCCGTTTGGTTAAGTTTGTCTTGAGTTTTTCCTTTATAGCATCCACTAAATGATCAAAATCTGCAGATTTTGTCTTCAATTCATTACCTTGAGCTGTGCTGTCAGATTCACTTGAATCGTTGGATTCTTGTACTTTCAAAACAAATGAAAACTTTTTAAATCAGGTCTTTTGCCTTTTTAAACTTACTTTCAGCATATTTTTTCTTTGATTGGGTAGAAAATGACTAAAGTTTAAGTGGTGTCACATCCAGTCCTAAAAGTGTTTCATTCAACTTTTCTCTGTCTACTACTCTTTTTGCCTTGATTAATTCACTTTCATTTGCTTCATCACTTTCAAGTAGAGCAATATCTTCATGATCTGAAGTAGGTGTTGCCTCATTCAACAGTTTTCTACATGTACTGCACAATAGCTTTCCTGGCACTAAACTAATGTTCTTATTTTGCTTTTTCCAGAGTAATTATCCTCAAATCTTTCTTGTTTGTTAAAGGTACAGAATGTTTCTTAAATGGATCACAATAGGATTTTTGTTTTTTTTTTTCAAAATACTTTAAAAAATAACACAAATGATGGGAACAAATATCATCTGTTTCACTGTACTGCTTATTAGTATGCCAAACTAAAATTTCTACTTCTTCTTTAGACAGCTTTTCTGAAATTAAATAAATGTCTTTGCTCTTTGTCAGTGAAGTATTTTCACATGAAAAATTTAGTAATAAACCTGCTGAACACTTAAAATTAATTTCATTTTTACTTGAACTTGCTTTTATTTCCATTGTAAGAAAACACACACACACACACACACACACACACACACACACACACACAAAACAATAGTTTCAAAAATAAAATTATAACTGTGTTTATATAACTATTATTTAAAATGTCACTAAGCACAAAACACTAGGCAGTTAACTTGAACAGAGCCAAATGCACACAGATAGACTTGCAGTACAGGCAGGCTGTGGGGGGAGGAGGGAAGGTTTCATGTCCTGACTTGAATTTCATGTCTTGACAGAAGACAGCAGGCAGACTGCTGACTGGTGAATGTTTCATGTGCATACTTCCATAGTAGTACTGCCTTATCTGAACTTCAACACACTTCTCATGACTCCAAAAATGTTGTATGTTTCTTGACTTTAACTTCAGCTAAATAAAACCAAAAATATAAATAAAATTACAATTACAGTAAAATTTTTGTCCCAATTTAAAATTACATAACAAAAATGTATGAAAAAATTACTGTTTTAAGTAGCTGATGTACCAAATTATAATTTTAAAACCTTTTACTTCTATACAACCTCTATATAACCTGTACTATAACCATTTTGAATCTTAAAACAGCTATTCTATACGTTTTGAATAGGTAAAACTTGTTTTGAGTTCAATATAAGATAAAATTGTTACAACTCAGAAGCCCACTGATTTTTTTTGCACCATTTGAAAGTTAATTGAATGCTGTTTTCAAGAATATGTGGTTGTGTTGGGTTATTTGGAGAGAGATTTTAGCTATTCATAATTTTCTACGCCTATGTTACAGTTTTGAAATTAACAGTATTTTGAGTTTCAGTATAGTTTTTCAATATGATTGAACATTATAAATCAGAATTTTGTAGATGTATCAGTTTCAGTGTTTAATTTACAACAAAACAGTGAAAATTTCAAGTCTTTAGCTTCAAAACTAATGATTTTGCTTCAAATTCTGTAAAAGCATACACACTTTAGTTACATCTTAATCGCCCTTGGAAATACAGTTAGCCTAAAATTTTAAATGGTGATAATTCAGAAACTATGTGATAGAATTGTATGAAACTTTGGATATTGTCTTATCTTTATGCATACATTTCACATATAAATTTTGGAACAAATACAAAAACCTTGGGTTTTATATCTACTTTTGGATGGATGGTTTGATCTGGAATGACCCTTGAATGACATGCAAATTTCAACATAAGAGGCATTTTCAAGTTTATATGTACATATGCTATTAGCAAATCATAGATGAAACCAAAAGTAAGAGAAAATTCTGAGGCATGATCCAGATAAATCATTGTTCCAATTTAATATGAATCACATAAGGATATATCAGGTATCTGTGCTCTTATCTATTGCCAACTGCACCATTCTGCATTGAGAACAGCATTAATCCTCCTCAGTAATGGACAACAGGATTCTGAATCAGTCGGTACAAAGGAGCTGTTCCATTTGTATCATAGACATACTTGAATAAGATAACAATCCTATTCTGTTTCTAATACATACCACAGTGGCTTGATGAAATTAAATTCTGGCTGTTTTGGAGGGGAGGATGGCCATGTTATTTCAACAACATTCACATAAAGTAAATCTCGGACATTTCCAGCCATGGAACAGGTGATCATTATCACCTTCAGAGATGCTAACTTCTGTTGAGAACAATGTTTATGACATTTAATGAAAATAGTTATCTAAAGTGGCTTCACATATATTACCAGTTGCCTTTTCTTTCAGTGTGATCACATGACCTGCTGAAAACTATAATGTAACTGTATAAACCATTATACAACTTCTATCATACTTCACAGTTGGAAGGAGGCAGTCTGTACTGCACATTTCGCATGGTGTCCGCCTTGAGTAAACACATACTGTGTAAGGAACAGTGTAAAAATAGACACCACAGTTCACGTAACATGTTTTCAATTGTTGATACTTCAGGGTTTGTCCTGTTTCATTCACTTGGTTTGAAAATCGAATCAGTTAATGTAGAGGAAGGCATCAGTGGTCATAAGACTGTGATGGCATCTATGACAACAGGTCTGACAAAGAAAGGTAAGAAGATATTTTTGCTTAGCAAGTGTCAGGATACAAATTTCAGAGTATCTGAGCGGTCAGCATCAAATATTCGGTGATGAGAACGAATATGTGGAAAACGAATAGAAAAAAATCAAAGGCATCCTGCAGTATGCACTACACAAGTATGTTCTGAGTAAGGTCTTAAGGGATGGGAAAGACCCACCTTGGTTTAATAGCTCTGTTAGAAAGCTCCTGTGTACACAAAGAGAACTTTATCTCAGATTCAAGAGAAGTAAAAGCCTAGCTGATAACAATAGCTGAATGAAGCGAAAATGAGTATAAGGTGAGAATTGGGAGAAACATTCAATGACTTTGGAAGTAAAACATTGTCAACCGATCTGAATAAAAACCCTAAGAGGTTTTGGTCATCTATAAAATCAGTAAGTGGGCCAAAATCATCTATTCATTCACTCAATTACCATACCGGCACTGAAATGGAAGATAACCGAGAGAAGGCTGAAATATTGGATTTGGTCTTCCGAAATTGTTTCACCATGGAGGACTGTAACATGGTCCCGCCTTTCAATTGTCATACCAACATTACAACGGCAGATATTGAGATAACCAATAGCGGAATAGAAAAACAACAACAACAATTGTTAGTAGTGGAAAGGCATCAGGGCTAGATGAGATCTAGTGAGGTTAGCACACTGGACTCGCATTTGGGAGAACAACGGTTCAAACTTGCATCTGATCATCCTGATGTAGGTTTTCTGTGATTTCCCTAAATTGCTTCAGGCAAATGTTGAGATGGTTGCTTTGAAAGGGCACAGCGGCTTTCCTTCCCCATTCTCCTCTAATCTGATGGGACCGATGACCTCACTGTTTGGTCCCCTCTCCCAAATCAACCAACCAACCGGATGAGATAATTATAAGATTCTACACAGATTATGCAAAAGAACTTTTTCCTCTGCTGGCAGTAATGACTGGAAGAAAGTGCAGGTTATTCCCATTTTTAAGAAGGCCCATAGGACGGATGCACACAATTATAGGCCAATATCATTTACATCAATTTGTTGTAAAATTACTGAACATGTTTCATGCTCAAGAACGAGATATTCTTGGAGAAGAAAAATGTCCTCTATAAAGAAATTGCCACAGGTACTGCAAACAGAGATCATGCAAAACTCATCTCACTCTGTTCCTCCATCAGATCCGCAGCATTGTAGAGAATGGCTCTCAGATTGATGCCGTGTTTCTTGACTTCAGGAAGGCATTTGACTCCATCCTGCACTGACATTTAGTGAAAAAAATATGAGCTTATCGAGTATCAGAGCAGATTTGCGACTGGGTTCAAGACTTCCTTGCAGACAGAACTCAACACATTGCTCTTAATGGAACAAAATCAGCAGATATAAAGGTAACTGCTGGAGTACACCAAGGAAGTATGAGATGGTCATTACTGTTGACAGCATATATAAATGATCTAGTAGAAAGCATTGGATACTCTCTAAGGCTCTTCAAAGATGATGCAGTTATCTGTAACAAAGTAGCGACACCAGAAGATAGTACCGATTTTTGGAATGATCTCCTGGGAATTGATGAATGGTGCAGGCTCTGGCAGATGACCTGAACTAAATAAATATAATATTTTGCCCATATATAGGAGAGGAAATCTGTTACTGTATAGCTACACTATTGATGACGGATCTCTGGAAACAGTATCTGCCATAAAAGATCTAGGAATAATTATCCAGAGCGACCTTAAGTAGAATGACCACATAAAACAAGTAATGGGAAAAGCAAATGCCGGACTCAGATTTGTAGGAAGAAACTTATGGAAATGTAACTCATCCATGGAGGAAGTGGCTTATAAGGCGCTTGTTCGAATGATTCTTGAGTATTGTTCATCTATCTGGAATCCCTACCAGATAGGACTGAAAGAAGAGGTAAAGAAGATCCAAAGAAGAGTGGCACATTTCATCATGGGGTCATTTAGTTGGCACGAGAGAGCATTATGGAGATGCTCAACAAACTTTATTGGCAGACGTTACAAGAGAGGCATTGTGCATCAGAGAGAGATTTACTACTGAAATTTTGAGGGAGCACTTTCCCCAGAAGAGTCAGACAACATATTGCTTCCCTCCACATGTCTCGCATAATGACAATGAGGAGAAAATTTGAGAAATTAGAGCCGATACAGAGGCTTACAATCATTCTTCCCATGTGCTGTTCGCGATTGGAACAGGGTTGGAGGGCTCAGTTAGTCACACAAAAAGTACCCTCAATCACACACCATTAGGTGGCTTGTGGAATATGATGTGGATGTAGATGAAACATTTTCTTCACACTGTGCCCTCCAGATGCGTATTAAGTTCAGTAGTCATTTTCTCGGCAGTATTCATCAAATCAGAGATAACAACCATCCTCCTGTCCCTATCTATAAGTTTAGGTTTTCTATCATTTTGGTGCTCAGTAGATCATATTTTCCCATGAACTCTATGTGGTTTTAAGACACTAGATACATTGTGTGGACATACTTTTAGCATATATTTGTGACTATTTCTCCATTGTTTGAAGCCTGTAAGACATGATCTTGCATTAGATCAACCCATCATCACGAAGATGATCTACTGCATCCAGAAATCTCTCTACAGTATAATGAAAGGAATGAGTATACCGTAAGATATATGTTAATCATCAAGACATATACTAAATGAAGTAATGAAAAATGTTAAATTTAGTAGAATACTAGCTGATTAACTGAAGATAATAACTGACAACTCACTGGATGAGGCTGTATAAGTTGTGTTTCCTAATTTTATACTGGTGTTGAAAAAGGAATGAAAACAGTAAACGATTATCGCATTGGGAAGACAGGATTATTACAGAAATCGGTAATTGGTGAAAAAAATTGGGAGTGTTATGGGGAATGCACTGAATATTGGGACTGAAGAGTGGTGAAGCAAAAATCAAGGTGATGAAACCATAAAGAATGGGAAATAATAATGGAGCAGTTGAAACAGATTAGAGAAATAACAAAAAACAGACAAGCTAATGAAGAAAATGTTATTAACAATATGTGGATCACAGTCCTGGTGCAGTTTGAAGGACATACTTATTATGCCAGTAAAATTTAAACATAGAACCTTCCATGTCATTTCAATATCGTAAAGCTATATAAAAACAGAAGCTAACAATGTTTGAATGCATTGTTCTGAGAAATATGAGGGTAATCCCAAAAGTAAGGTCTCCTATTTTTTGTAAGTACATAGACCTATTTATTTCTACAATGGTTTATATCCGTATACAGCTTGAACATTGAACTATTTTTCGACATAATCACTATTTCTGTCGATGCATTTTTGTAGAGCTGAATCGCTTTCAGGCCAAATGTTCTTTTAACCTAGGGAACAGGTGATAGTCACTGGGTGCCAAGTCAGGACTATAGGGTGGGTGGGTGATTATGTTCCACTGGAACTGTTGCAGGAGAGCAACGGTTTGCTGAGCGATGTGTGGGCAAGCGTTGTCATGGAGAATGTGTACGCCTTTGTTCAACATTCCTCTTCTCCAGTTCTGAATTGCCCATTTGAGTTTTTTCAGAGTCTCACAGTACTTGTCAGCGTTAATTGTGGTTCCAGCAATTCAGCTCCGATGACGAGGTGAAAGAAGAGGTTTATAACTTTCTGAACAGCATGGCGGCGAGCTGGTATGACATGAGCATACAAAAACTGCCACAGCGTCTACAAAAATGCATCGACATGAATGGTGATTATGTCGAAAAATAGCTAAATGTTCAAGCTGTAAACTGATGTAAACCATTGTAGAAATAAACAGGTCTATGTACTTATAAAAAATAGGGGACCTTACTTTTGGGATTACCCTCGTATATAAGCCATAGTGTGGTTATAACCAGGAAGCCACTGAGAATCAAATTAAGCTACGGAATATGTAATAAGAAGAAAATTTATAGTTAAAAATATTGTTGTAAAGAAAATTGAAGGAAATGGAGTGCTTTGGCTAGAGTGCACTGCAGTAATTGAGAAAAGAGACGGCCCGAATAGCTGCAGACTGGTAAAACGCTTACAAGACACCCAGAAACTAGACTGTTATAGGAATTGAAAAAAAGCTGAAATCTGGGAGGGATAACACTGTGTGCAATGAAGCAGTGTCAGATAGAACAAAGTGGCAGCAGCTCATGAAATTTGCAAATGATGTGTAAACTCATTGATCAGTGTGGAATTAGTGAGTGTTTTGGTTCCTTCTTTGTTTTGTGCTGTCAGTGTTTGTACTAGTAGGTTATGTATTTCTTTCCTGTTTATAACATTTATCTATCATGTGTCTTGTTACAGCAAATGTGGTTTTGTTGCAAATATGGAGTTTCTGTTGTAAGTACACAGATCAAAGATTTGTCCTTATTTATTTAATAATTTTGTGTAATGCTTTAATGAAAACATATATTTATGGTTGATGTTCTGTGCTCTTGATTTTAGAACAAGCCTCAGTTGGTTGACCCAATAGATTTTGAAACTTTCATTTTAAAAAACAAGACACTTCTCCAAAATGATCCTCAGCGAGAACTATTACTTTATCCTGCTGATGATGTGTCTGTAAGTAATAAACTTAACTTTAATACATGTTGTTGAATAGTGGGAATTAGTGCTGAATTACTTAGTTTCCTTTGCTGTCTTGTTTTGTTTTAGCAAGTTGTGCTTCCTAGACGATACAGGACAACTAACCATAGTGTGCCTGTAAACTATGAAACATCAGATTGCTGTTTGTTTACACGAGAATGTTTGAAAAGTTATACTTGTAACTGGAATCTGATCCATTACAAATACAGTGCATATTCTGGAACATACCTTGAGTTACCTAAGTGAGTGTTATTTTTTATATATTGGATCTTATGAAGTTTTTGTAATAAAACTAATGAGTGGTTACCTGTAGATTGGTGATATTATTATTGAATTCCTACACATGTTATTAACAATACTACACACATCACATGCTGTCTGTAAAGACAATATTAGATATTATTACCCTTCTCTTATTCTTTCAAACAATAAACAATGAAGGAACAATAGTCAAATACCAGACTGCTGGTGTCTTGGTATCATTTACTGAACTAATTCATTTAAATGAGAACTTAATTATGTAGCTTGCATTTCGTAAATTTGCTGTAGTTTAATCATGGAAAACATTTGTCATGTGGGTAATGATGTTCCCAGAATATTAGCCTATTCTCTCTCATTTATGAAGTATCCATTTAATAGACTTCCTGGAACATTTTTGTGTCTTTTCCTAATAAGAATTACTTGTATTTTCTTAAAAACTAAAGCAAACATGTATTTTGTCAATAATATTGGTTCAGTAATGTCAGAGGATGTTAAGAAGTGCACCCATTGACTTCTTGATATTTTTTCAGAATGTTAAGTGTCAGAGATGAATAATATGTCAAATACTTGTTTTAAGTGCAGTTCACATCATGTAGTATTTATATTTGTTGTTCCTTAATATTGTCATCCAGCAGTTACAACTAGTTACATTATTCTTTCCTATATTGACCACACTGCATGTGAAGCACACCTTTTATCTACTCTCTGATTCATTATTTAAAGGGGCCTGTAAAACTGTACATGGTTAAACATATTCTCTTTGTACTAATTTTACCATTTTTTATGAGAACTTTTAATCACTTTTCTTTTACAGGATTCTAAAATCAGAGGAACTGAAAGATGAGGTGTATGAAGTGGATACAGATGCAGATCAGATTGATGAGGTAGGGTCTAGTATTTATAACTTTAGAGTATCTAAAAATCGTGGCCAAACAGTACATATTTTATTACTTATTCAATAACTTTTGACAAGAAGGTCTTAGAACTATCATAGCTATTACGGTACTCAGTATAAATCGTGAATGTGACATAATTTTCAGAAGAGACGTTGGCAGTGGCGGCCAATGATCACTTGCTATAGCACATTACCAATGTTGCGCTAAGATTATGCCATTTATCTTTGAATGCAAGCTGGAAATTGCACAAAAATTACACTGTTCTTCTTCAAATGTGAGCTGGAAATTGTACAAAAATTACATCATTTTTCTTTGAATGTGTGCTGTCATGCAAATAAAATGGACAAAACTAGAAACCAACGTCGAGTGCTGAAATGATGGTCAGCCGCATTACGATCCAACTCATAGAAGGGTTGCAGCTGACTGTTTCTGACTGTGCATGCTCTGGTATGGCTGTATCCTTGCTGACACTGAGCATGTTATCTTGCTCACAGCACATAAAGCATTGTGCAAGCAACATCGCAGATTCTCTAGGTGTTGCCAGAGAGGCTCTTTTCGAATAGATCTGTTGAGGAGAAAGTGAGTGTTTCAAGTTGCGAGAATATTTCACCTGAGTCAGATGTAGGAAAAGATGAAACACTCTCTAAAGATTTACAACTATAGTTGTTGTTGTTGTTGTTGTTGTTGTGGTCTTCAGTCCTGAGACTGGTTTGATGCAGCTCTCCATGCTACTCTATCCTGTGCAAGCTTCTTGATCTCCCAGTACCTACTGCAGCCTACATCCTTCTGAATTCCCCCTACGGGTCCGGGGGTTAGAATAGGCCCGAGGTATTCCTGCCTGTCGTAAGAGGCGACTAAAAGGAGTCCCTCCCCCTCAAGGGGGTAGTTAGCGCCTGCGTCCAGAGACGGACGGTTTCACGACCTATATTTGTGGTCATTTTGGTTTTTCACTTCTTCTGGTTTCTTCCTTCCTTTGGTTGGTTCCTTTCTTTGTTCTTCTCCATCTCACTGTCTTACTTACTCTTTCCCTTGCCTCCTTCTCCTTGCCTTCTTCTCCTTGCCTTCTCTGGTCTCCGCCTTGGCGTTTGAGACAGTCTGTCCTTTCTCTCTCTCTCTCCCTTCTTTTTCTTCTTCTTCCTTTCTCCCTGTGCGTGCCTGAAGGCCGACCCACGCGTTCGCACGTGTAGCCGGTGACGGGGTAACTCGTAATTCCCCGCCCTGGGTAGACAAGTAAGGCACGCACGTACCCCCTGGTAAAGGCCAGGCCCAGGGAGGGGTAATTGCCTGAGCTGACACCTTCCGACCATGCCGATTGGTCCCTCCGTCCGTTTCTCGGGAGGTGTGACCTGAGGTGTAAACATTCACCTAAGGCGGGAGAGCCCTCTGAGAGGGTCCCCACAAGGAAGGAGCACGCCATCGGAGATGCTGGCAATCATGGGGGATTCCTCCGCAATGGATTTCTCTTCTTCTTCTCTCTCGACTTCTGCCCAAAAACGGAAACTTGACCAGCCACCAGTGACAAAAGTACTACCGCCTGCCCCACAGTTCCTCATAGTTTCTCGATCTGAGGATGGAAAGGATTTTTCCTCTGTCAACCCTTTCGTTATCCAGAAGGGCGTAGATGCCATAGCCGGATCTGTCAAGTCTTGTACCAGGTTGTGTAACGGTACCTTGTTACTAGAAACTGAGAGCGCCTTTCAGGCACAAAAACTGCTTCGGGCCACACTCCTGTACACGTTCCCTGTCCGGGTGGAGGCTCACCGCACTTTGAATTCGTCTCGTGGTGTGGTATATACTAGATCACTCGACGGATTGACTGACGAGGAGATTCAGTCTTTCCTCGCTGAGCAGGGCGTGACGGCTGTCCATAGGGTCATGAAAAAGGTCAACAATGACCTTGTACCGACCCTGACACTTTTCTTGACCTTTGATAGTGTTCAGCTGCCGTCGCGCATCAAAGCGGGCTACGAGGTTATTTCTGTTCGCCCCTATGTCCCGACACCTACGCGCTGCTACCAGTGTCAGCATTTTAATCACACTCGCCAGTCTTGTTCCAATGCGGCTAAATGTGTCACTTGTGGCAGGCAGGGATGCCCATGAGGGTGACTATCCACCTCCGTCTCCTCGTTGTGTGAACTGTCAGGGTGACCATGCAGCGTCCTCCCGCGACTGTCCCATCTACAAGGAAGAACGCTATATACAGGAAATTCGGGTCAAAGAGAAAGTGTCCACCTCGGCTGCTCGCAAGCTATTTGCTAGTAGGAAGCCCACGCTGCTCCCAGCAGGGAAATACCATACTGTCCTCGCCTCTCCTCGGACTATCAGGGAGGTGGCGACGCAGACATGCAATCTGACCTTCAGCACTACGATCGTTCGTTCGGCCAGTGCTAAGATCGCCCGGTCGACGTCTCCTCTTCCTCCCGTCACCCCTCAGACACAAGCACCTTCATCAGCTTCTGCCAAGACAAAGGCCCAGAAGTCAGATGCATGGGCCTTCAAGAAGGAACCGTCCCGTGCAGACTTCCTACGTACCTCGAACTCCCAGCCATCGACCAGTACTTCCACTAAACGACCTTCCAAGAAGGCTCATAGGAAGCACAGTTCTCCTTCTCTGCCACGGCGCATTTCTTCTCCTGCGCCACCCAGCGGTTGCCGCCCCAGGCCGTCATCCGTTTCGCCTGGCTGCACCGCTGGTAGCCGAACATCTGGTCGTTCACCGGCGGAGGAAGCTCCCCCTCCCGGCCATCTTAACAAGATGGCCGATGAACCTATTGAACCAATGGACGATGACTGTCCGCCTACTGATAGCGGCGGCAGTGCTCGCTCGAAGCCAGGCCCTCAGCGGCCTTCGAGGTGACCCCTTCTTGCATCTTCTTTTTCTTTTTCTTCTCACAATGGCACTTATTCACTGGAATATTCGCAGCATTTGCTCCAACCGAGAGGTCTTACAGTTGCTGCTCCGTTTGCACCATCTGCTCGTCGTAGCCCTCCAGGAAACAAAGCTACGCCCATGCGATCAAAATGCCTTGGCACACTACACCTCTGTGCGTTTTGACCTACCACCTGTGGCAGGTATTCCGGCTCATGGAGGGGTTACGTTGCTAGTCCGGGATGATAATTATTACGATCCCATCACATTGCACACCAGCCTGCAGGCAGTTGCCGTCCGAATTACTCTCCCCACTTTTACATTTTCCATTTGTACCGTTTACACTCCATCGTCGTCTGCCGTTACCAGGGCAGACATGATGCAAATTATTGCTCAGCTACCTGCACCATTTTTGTTAACTGGAGACTTCAATGCCCACCACCCCCTTTGGGGCTCTCCAGCATCCTGCCCGAGGGGCTTCCTGTTAGCAGACATTTTCAACCAGCTCAATCTTGTCTGCCTCAATACTGGCGCCCCTACTTTTCTTTCGGACACATCTCACACCTATTCCCATTTAGACCTCTCTATATGTACTACCCAACTTGCACGCTGGTTTGAGTGGTATGCACTTTCTGATACATTTTCGAGCGACCACTTCCCGTGTGTTATCCATCTCCTGCATCATACCCCCTCTCCGTGCTCAACTAGTTGGAACATCTCCAAAGCAGACTGGGGGCTCTTCTCTTCCAGGGCGACCTTTCAGAATGAAACCTTCACAAGCTGCAATAGTCAGGTCGCACACCTCACGGAAGTCATTCTCACTGCTGCTGAATATTCCATCCCTCACACTACTTCTTCTGCACGTCACGTACCGGTCCCCTGGTGGACCGCAGCATATAGAGACACTTTACGTGCTCGTCGACATGCTTTACGCACCTTTAAACGCCACCCTACAGTGGCGAATTGTATAAATTATAAACGATTACGTGCGCAGTGTCGTCGTATTATTAAAGAATGCAAGAAAGCCAGCTGGGTTGCTTTCACAAGCACCTTCAACAGTTTTACTCCTTCTTCTGTTGTCTGGGGTAACCTGCGCCGGCTATCTGGCACTAAGGTCCACTCACCAGTTTCTGGCTTGACGGTCGCAAATGACGTCCTTGTGGCCCCTGAGGATGTCTCCAATGCCTTCGGCCGCTTTTTCGCAGAGGTTTCGAGCTCCGCTCATTACCGCCCTGCCTTCCTCCCCCAAAAACAGGCAGAGGAGGCTAGGCCACCTAACTTCCGCTCCTAGAATTGTGAAAGTTATAATGCCCTATTCACCATGCGGGAACTTGAAAATGCACTTGCCCGGTCACGGTCCTCCACTCCAGGGCCTGATTCTATTCATATTCAGATACTGAAGAACCTTTCTCCTGCGGGTAAAGGTTTCCTTCTTCGTACTGGATTGAGGGACATGTTCCCGCATGCTGGCGCGAGTCTATTGTTGTACCGATTCCTAAGCCGGGGAAGGACAAGCACTTGCCTTCCAGTTATCGACCCATCTCGCTTACCAGCTGTGTCCCCCCAGGGGGTGCACAACTCTTTTGTGGATACGTGGGTAGCGAGCACGGGACCCCGAGCTAATGTGGCCCTCCTTCCTTTCCGGGCTGCATACCTTCCCTTTCCGCATCCTTCCCTATCCCCCATCTTCGCCCCCCCCTTCCCATCACCTCTGGCTCTTTCCTTCTCTTTCTCCCCCTTTGGGAGTATGGTTTGTGCCTAAGTCCAGAGATGGACGCTCGTAAATGTAACGCATTCTTCGCCTTCTCTGCTTGTATGTCTTCATCCTTTCTTTATTCTTCTCTTTTCCTTGCCTCTTCTCTTTACCCTTTTCTCCGCTGCGGCGTTTGAGACCTCTCTTCTTTCCTTTCCCTTTCTTTGTTTTTCCCTTTCTCTTTCTTCCCTGTGCGTGTCTGAAGGCCTACCCACGCATTTTGTGCGTAGCCGGTGACGGGGTATAACGCGTAATTCCCCGCCCCGGGTAGACAGGTAGGACACGTACGTACCCCCTGGTAACGGCCAGGCCCAGGGAGGGGTGATTACCCGAGCTGATACCTTCTGAAAGTGCCGATTGGTCCCTTCGTCCTTTTGTCGGGAGGTGTGACCTGAGGTGTGAACAATCACCTAAGGCGGGAGTGCCCTCAGAGAGGGCTCCCACAAGGGAGGAGCGTGCCATCGGAGACGCCGGTAATCATGGGGGATTCTTCCGGGGGATTCTTCCGCAATGGTTTCCTCACCTTCCACTATGTCTGCTCACAAGCGTAAGTTCACTGAGTCTCAGCCACAGACAGTTCTTCCATCATTGCCACAGTTCCTTGTTGTTTCTTGTTGTTTCTCGGTCTGACGAAGGGCACGACTTCTCCACGGTCAACCCTTTCATTATTCAGAAAGGTGTCAATGCAATTGCAGGTCCTGTAAAGTCTTGTTCCAGATTACGGAATGGCACCTTGTTGTTAGAAACAGTCAGTGCCCTCCAGGCACAAAAATTGCTGCGTACTTCACTGCTCCACACCTTCCCTGTCCGGGTTGAAGCGCACCGCACTTTAAATTCCTCGCGTGGAGTTGTTTATACACGCTCCCTCGATGGATTGTCTGATGAAGAAATTCAGCACTACCTGTCTGACCAGGGCGTAATGGCTGTTCATAGAGTTATGAAAAGGGTTGACACGAACATCATTCCAACCCGCACTGTCTTCTTGACATTTGACAAAGTTCAACTCCCATCGAAAATCAAAGCAGGCTATGAGATAATTTCCGTTCGCCCTTACGTCCCAAACCCTACGCGTTGCTATCGGTGTCAGCGGTCCAATCCCACCAGCCAGTCCTGTTCCAATTCGGCCAAATGTGTTACGTGTGGCAAGGATGCCCATGAGGGTGCTTGTCCACCTCCATCCCCTCGCTGCATCAACTGTATGGGTGACCACGCTGCTTCCTCTCGAGATTACCCCGTTTTTAAAGACGAAAAGCTCATCCAGGAAATCAGAGTGAAGGAAAAGGTGTCGACCTATGCTGCTCGAAAATTATTCACCAGTCGACAGCCCACCGTGCCTCAGACAGGAAAATACAGCACTGTCCTTGCTTCTCCTCGGCCAACAAAGGAGGCAGCCACGCAGACTTGCGACCTCACCTTTAGTGCCACGATCGTCCGATCGGCCAGCGCAAAGATCGTCCGTTCAACCTCACCACTTTCGCCTGCCCACTCTATGGCTCACCCTTCATCGGGTTCTGCTAAATCTCGAGCCCAAAAGTCAGACACCAAGACTTCGAAAAAAGAGCATACTCTTGAAGATTTTTTACGTACCCCAACTTCACAACCATCGGTTCCTCCTTCATCTAAACACCATATTTCCAAGAAGGCTCATCTCCTTCTCCGTCAAGGCGTGTCCCGTCTACAGCACCACCTGATGGAAATCGCCCTCAACTGTCTTCTGTGTCGCCGAGGCACACTGCTGGCGGCCGATCAACCGGCCGATCGCTGGTGGCAGGAGCTGCTGCTGAACAACCTATGGATCAGGATCTTCTGCCTTCGGCTGAATGCCATTCCATGCTGTCGATCGCAAGCTCTGAGCAGTCGTTGAGTTGACGGCAACCTTGGTCACATTCCTCCATTTTCTGTTCACCCTATGTTCATTATCCACTGGAATATCCACGGCCTTCGAGCCAATCGGGATGAATTGTCGATCCTCTTACAATCCTACTCGCCGGTCATCTTCTGTCTTCAGGAAACAAAGCTGCGTCCCCATGACCGCTTTGTTCTCCCCCATTTTCAGTCCATCCGATTTGATCTCCCCTCTGTTGAAGGCACTCCAGCCCATGGAGGACTCATGATTCTTCTCCATGATACTCTCCATTATCACCAAATCCACTTAAACACTTCCTTCCAAGCTGTCGCTGTCCGTCTTTCCCTTTCTGGATATACCTTTTCTCTTTGTACTGTATACATTCTATCGTCCACACCAATGGCACGAGCTGATCTCCTTCATCTTCTTGGTCAGCTTCCACTGCTGGTTGGGGACTTCAATGCCCACCACCCGCTTTGGGGATCTCCACATCCTTGTCCGTGTGTCTCACTATTGCTAGACGTCTTCCACCAAGCGGATCTAGTTTGCCTCAACACTGGAGACCCTACATTTTTGTCTGCCTTCACGACAAATTTCTCTCATTTGGACCTTTCGGTTGGTACTGTTCCGCTAGCTCGGCACTTCGACTGGTTCGCCATTGATGATACACACTCGAGTGACCACTTTCCATGTGTCCTTAGACTGCAGCCTCAACTGCCATATATGCGTCCGCGATGCTGGAAGTTTGCCCAAGCCGATTGGACACTTTTTTCGTCTCTCGCGACATTCGATGACCGTCACTTTCCCAGCGTCGACGATGAGGTCACACATATTACCGACGTTATTCTTACAGCTGCGGAACGTTCAATACCACGCACCTCCGAATTGCCCCGGCGCCCCCCAGTTCCTCGGTGGAACTAGGCGTGCCGTGACGCAATACGTGAGCGGCGACGTGCTCTTTGCGTTTTCTGCCACCATCCTACTTTGGCCAACTGTATCTGCTATAAGCAGTTGCGCGCGCGATGCCGTCGCGTCATCCGCGATAGCAAGAAGGCAAGCTGGAAATTTTTTATTAGCTCATTTAACACCTTCACTCCCTCCTCGGAAGTTTGGAGTCGGCTTCGACGGCTCTCAGGCGCGCCTATTTTCTCCCCGGTCTCTGGGCTCACTGTCGCGCATGATACATTAATGGACCCTGTCGAAATTTCTAACTCATTGGGTCAGCACTTTGCTGAGATTTCGAACTCTTCAAATTACCCGCCAGCGTTTCTCCCGAAGAAACGTGCAGCGGAAGTGCGACCTCTTGCTTTCTCCTCTCAAAATTGCGAAAGCTACAATACTATTTTCTCCATGCGGGAACTCCAACATGCACTCTCTTCTTCTCGCTCCTCCGCCCCAGGACTGGATGGTATCCACGTCCAAATGTTGCTGCATTTATCAATCCATAGTCTGCGTTACCTCCTTCGCCTTTATAATCGAATTTGGACTGACAGTACTTTTCCCAGACGATGGCGGGAAGTATCGTCGTTCCTGTTCCGAAACCTGGAAAGGACAAACATCTCCCCTCTAGCTGTCGCCCCATTTCTCTCACGAGTAGTGTATGTAAGGTTTTGGAGCATATGGTGAATTGCCGTTTAGCTTGGTGGCTAGAGTCTGGCAGTCTTTTAACACCTGCCCAATGCGGATTCCGAAAGCATCGTTCTGCAGTTAACCATCTTGTTACTCTCTCCACTTATATCATGAACAATTTTCTCCGGAAACGCCAAACAGTAGCAATATTTTTTGATCTGGAGAGAGCATACGATACCTGTTGGAGGACAGGCATTCTCCGCACACTGTTCTCTTGGGGCTTTCGAGGTTGGCTGCCCCTTTTTATTCACGAATTTATGGCAGAGCGCACATTTAGAGTGCGGGTGAACACTACTCTCTCCCGTACTTTCTCCCAAGAAAACGGGGTACCCCAGGGCTCCGTGCTGAGTGTTGTACTGTTAGCCATCGCCATAAATCCAATTATGGATTGTCTCCTTCCTGATGTCTCGGGCTCCCTCTTTGTGGACGATTTTGCGATCTTCTACAGCTCTCAACGGACCAGCCTTCTTGAACGACGTCTTCAAGGATGTCTCGATCGCCTCCACTCTTGGAGCATCGAAACCGGCTTCTGTTTTTCTCCCAGTAAGACTGTTTGTGTTAATTTTTGGCGACGTAAGGAGTTTCTTCCACCCTCCTTACATCTAGGACCTGTCAACCTTCCGTTTTCGGACGTCGTTAAATTCTTGGGTCTTATGTTTGACAGAAAACGGTGCTGGTCCTCCCACGTTTCCTATCTTTCGGCTCGCTGTCTGCGATCCCTCAACACCCTCCGTGTCCTGAATGGTACCTCCTGGGAAGCGGACCGAGTGGTCCTTCTCCGCCTCTATCATGCCTTAGTGCGCTCGAAATTGGACTATGGAAGCACAGTCTACTCCTCTGCTCGGCCGTCTATTCTTCGGCGTCTCGACTCTATCCACCACTGTGGATTACGTTTAGTGTCTGGAGCGTTTTACACCAGCCCAGTGGAAAGCCTTTATGCTGAGACTGCTGAACCTCCGCTGTCCAATCGGTGAGCTGTCCTTCTGAGTCGTTATGCTAGCCATCTGTCTTCCATGCCTGCTAATCCAGCCCATGACATTTTTTTCGACGCCCCATTTGACGTAGGGTATGCAGGCCGCCCCTCCTCCCTACTACCACCGGGAGTCCGCTTCCGTCAACTGCTCCATTCTCTTTCCTTCCGCTTTCCTATAACCTTCTTGACAACTTGGGGTACAGCACCGCCTTGGCTCCGTCCCCGGATCTGCCTGCTCTGTGACCTTTGTCAGTTTCCCAAGGATGGTACCCCTTCACTTGTTTATCGTCGGGCATTTTCTGCTCTATGTGCACAAATGAAGGAAGCCACATTTATTTACACTGATGGCTCAAAAACATCGTTTGGTGTAGGGAGTGCCTATATTGTTGGCGACACCCCAAATCAATTTCGGCTTCCCGACCAGTGTTCGGTTTATACTGTGGAGCTTTACGCTGTTCTCCAGGCTGTCCACTACATCCGCCGCCATCAGCGGATACAGTATGTTATCTGTTCAGATTCTCTCAGCTCTCTCCTCAGTCTCCAAGCTCTTTACCCTGTCCACCCTCTGGTCCACCGGATTCAGGACTGTCTGAGCTTGCTCCACCTGGGGGGCGTCTCGGTGGCGTTCCTCTGGCTCCCGGGACACATTGGTATCTGTGGAAATGAGGCGGCCGATATAGCGGCCAAGGCTGCAGTCTCTCTTCTTCGGCCAGCTATTCAATCGATTCCCTTCGCCGATCTACGGAGCGTTTTATGTCGTCATGTTGTTCTTTTATGACACGCACATTGGTCGACACTTCCCCATAATAAATTGCGGGACGTGAAAGCTCTTCCTTGTGCTTGGACCTCTTCCTCCCGAATGCGTTGTCGGGAGGAGGTAATTTTAACTAGACTCCGGATAGGGCACTGTTTTTTTAGCCATCGACATCTTTTAAGTGGCGATCCTCCCCCACTCTGTCCCCACTGCTCTCAGCTGTGGACGGTAAGACACCTTTTAATTGAGTGCCCCTATTTTACTCCGTTACGCGCCCGTCTACAGCTGTCGCCTGATATATCGTCAATTTTAGCAGATGACACGCGCTCGGCCGATCGCGTTCTCGAGTTTATTAGTGCCAGTGAAATGACGTCAGTCATTTGAACCTTTTTTTGGGGAGAACCAACTCCTTTCTGTGGTGGATTTTTAAGCCTTCCTTCTGCTTTCAGTTTCTCCAATTTTTTGAGTTTCGTTCCCATTGATGCTGGTTTCCATTTTCGGTTTTTTACTGTTTCCTAAGTCACGGACCGGGCGCTAAGGACCGTAGCAGTTTTGCGCCCTAAAACCAAAACAAACAAACTTACCAGCTGTGTCTGCAAGGTGATAGAGCGAATGGTTAACTCTCGTTTGGTTTGGCTGCTCGAAACTCGATGCCTACTTACCAATGTACAATGTGGATTTCGTAGGCGCCGCTCTGCTGTTGACCATCTGGTTACCTTGTCGGCCTTCATTATGAATAACTTCTTGCAGAAGCGCCTGACCGCAGCTGTATTCTTTGATTTGGAGAAGGCTTACGACACCTGTTGGAGGGCGGGCATTCTCCACACCATGCATACATGGGGCCTTCGCGGTCGCCTCCCTCTTTTTATTTGTTCCTTTTTAATGGATCGACAGTTCAGGGTACATGTGGGTTCTGTCCTGTCAGACACCTTTCGCCAGGAGAATGGGGTGCCACAGGGCTCAGTTTTGAGCGTCGCTCTCTTCGCCATAACGATCAATCCAATAATGGATTGCCTCCCAGCTGATGTATCAGGCTCCCTTTTCATGGACGATTTTACCATCTATTGCAGCGCGCAGCGTACATGTTTCCTGGAGCGCTGTCTTCAGTGTTCTCTTGACCGTCTTTACTCCTGGAGTGTCGCCAATGGATTCCGTTTTTCTGCCGAGAAGACGGTCTGTATTAACTTCTGGCGCTACAAAGAGTTTCTCCCACCGTCCTTACGACTCGGTCCCTTTGCTCTCCCATTCGTGGAGACAACAAAATTTTTAGGTCTTACATTTGATAGGAAACTTAGTTGGTCTCCACATGTGTCATATTTGGCAGCCCATTGTACCCGTTCTCTAAATGTCCTCCATGTTCTCATTGGTATGGTGTGGGGAGCGGATTGAACCGTCCTACTTTGCCTATATCAGTCGATCGTCCGCTCCAAGCTGGATTATGGGAGCTTCGTATACTCCTCTGCACGGCCGTCCATCTTACGCCGCCTCAACTCCATACAACATCGGGGTTTACGTCTTGCGATCGGAGCGTTTTATACTAGTCCCGTCGAGAGTCTTCATGCTGAAGCCGGTGAACTGCCACTCACCTACCGGCACAATATACTGCTGTGTCGGTATGCCTGTCAGCTACTGTCAATGCCCCACCACCCGTCATATCGTTCCTTTTTTGATGACTCTCTCGACCGTCAATACGGGTTGTATGTCTCTGCCCTGCTACCCCCTGGAGTTTGCTGTCGTCGCCTCCTTCAACCCCTTGATTTTTCACTCCCTGCAGCCTTTAGAGTGGGCGAGAGCCACACGCCACCTTGGCTCCAGGTTCAGGTTTGCGTTCACCTTCATCTCAGCTCGCTCCCAAAGGAGGTTACCCCCGGTTCGGTATACACTCCCATTTTGTCGAACTTTGTTCGAAGTTCATTAATATGACCTTCATTTATACAGATGGCTCTAAGACCAATGACGGGGTCAAGTGTTCTTTTATTGTCGGGGCACAAAGTTTCAAATACCGGCTCCATGGCCATTGTTCGGTCTTCACAGCTGAGCTCTTTGCCCTCTACCAGGCTGTTCTTTACACCTGCTGCCACAGACATTCTGCTTAAGTCATCTGCTCCAATTCCCTGAGTGCCATCCAGAGCCTCAGTTATCCGTATCCGGTTCACCCTTTCATCCAATGCTCTCTTCAGCAACTGGTGGACGACGGTTCGCCGGTTAGCTTTATGTGGGTTCCTGGCCATGTCGGTATCTATGGGAACGAAGCTGCAGATGCCGCGGCCAAGGCTGCGGTCCTCCAGCCTCGGACAGCTTGTTGTTGTGTCCCTTCATCAGATTGTAGCAGGGTCATTTGTCAGCGCATTTTATCGCTGTGGCATGCACTCGGACAACAAGCTTCGGGCCTTGAAACCTCTTCCCGCGCCTTGGACGACCTCTTCACGCCCTTCTCGGTGGGAGGAGGTCGTTTTGGCCCAGTTACGAATTGGACACTGCCGGTTCAGCCATCGCCATCTGCTGACGGCTGCGCCGGCGCCGTTCTGCCCATGTGGGCAATTGCTGACGGTCTGCCACATTTTAACGCCCTGTCCGGATTTTAATTCACTGCGTGTTGATCTTGGCCTGCCATGTACTCTGGATGCCATTTTAGCGGATGACCCAGGGGCAGCTGCTCGCGTTCTTCGTTTTATCAACTTGACAAACCTGTCTAAGGGCATTTTGATTATGCTGCTTTTTTTTTTAATCCTCTGCCCGTCTATGTCTTTTATAGTATTGTCCCCTTTAGGTGCATTCCTAACTTAGTCTGGGCGCTAATGACCATTGTAGTTGTGCGCCAAAAAAAAAAAAAAAAAAAAAAAAACAACCTTCTGAATCTGCTTAGTGTATTCATCTCTTGGTCTCCCTCTACGATTTTTACCCTCCACGCTGCCTTCCAGTACTAAATTGGTGATCCCTTGATGCCTCAGAACATGTCTTACCAACCGATCCCTTCTTCTAGTCAAGTTGTGCCACAAACTCCTCTTCTCCCCAATTCTGTTCAATACCACCTCATTAGTTATGTGATCTACCCATCTAATCTTCAGCATTCTTCTGTAGCACCACATTTCGAAAGCTTCTAATCTCTTCTTATCTAAACTATTTATCGTCCATGTTTCACTTCCATACATGGCTACACTCCATACAAATACTTTCAGAAACGCTTTCCTTGCCATTGCCAGTCTACATTTTATACCCTCTCTACTTCGACCATCATCAGTTATTTTGCTCCCCAAGTAGCAAAACTCCTTTACTACTTTAAGTGTCTCATTTCCTAATCTAATTCCCTCAGCATCACCCGATTTAATTCGACTACATTCCATTATCCTCGTTTTGCTTTTGTTGATGTTCGTCTTATACCCTCCTTTCAAGACACTGTCCATTCTGTTCAGCTGCTCTTCCAAGTCCTTTGCTGTCTCTGACAGAATTACAACCTCAAAGTTTTTATTTCTTCTCCATGGATTTTAATACCTACTCCAAACTTTTCTTTTGTTTCCTTTACTGCTTGCTCAGTATACAGATTGAATAGCATTGGGGAGAGGCTACAACCCTGTCTCACTCCCTTCCAACCACTGCTTCTCTTTCATGCCCCTCGACTCTTATAACTGCCATATGGTTTCCTGCCCCCAGGGGCTCAGCATTTATTTGCTGGGTACGGGCTTGGCGACCCCGGGGTTCCTGAGCTGGAGACTGGTAGGCGCCACTAGTCCCTCGTCACCGTAAGCTCTGAGCGTACTTCAGCGACCACCGTGCGGCGCGGCGGTGGAACGTTGTGTGTCTCAGGGAATGGGGATCTTGGCTTGACCGCCCGGATCGCGAGGATGGAACAAACCTCTATAAAAAAACCCTCAATCTCAAGGTGTGCTGCGCGCTGATGAGATGCATGGCTGTTGAGGTGGAACAGTCGATAGCGGGCAACCTCTGGGGAACCTGCCGCACCTCAGTTGTATAAGGCTTACCTAGGCACGCGGGGCTCTGTCTAGGTGGACTTCTAGTTCCCTAGCTGCTCGTAGGACCGAGATGGATCCTTCGAACTCCTCTTTTCTTCCTCCCAGCGGAAAGGGTGGGCCGCTGGAAGGTTCTAACACCCAGTCTCTTAAGAGGGCCCGTGCAGTCAGTCCCCCTGACTCCGGCGCTTCTTTGAAAAGTCCAGTCTTAGGTAACAGAATACATTCTGGTAATCCGAATGTGTTTCTCATTGTGAAACGGAAGGAGGGTAGTTTCGAGAAGGTTTCGCCCTTCTATATACAAAAGGGATTGGAGGGAATCTGTGGCTCCTTAAAATCAGTAAAGCGCTTACGTAATGGAACCTTGCTAGTGGAAACTTCCACTTCCCAGCAAGCCAATAAACTTCAGTCTGCTAAATGCCTTGGAGAGTATGCCATAGACACTGAACTGCACAGCACCTTGAACTACAGCAAAGGTGTTGTGACATGCCGAGATCTAGCTGATATTCCCAAGGAAGAACTGCAACGTGAGTGGGCTCCAGAAGGTATCGTTGATGTCCAACACATCATGAAGAGGGTTGATGGCACTCTTGTCAAATCCGACTCCTTTATTCTGACCTTCAGTAGCACAAAACTTCCTGAACATGTTAAAGCTGGCTTCCTTCGCCTTAGTGTGAGAAACTGTGGTCTGGCTGCTCATGAAGGAGTTGGTTGCTCGCGTCCGGCAAAATGTATTGATTGCTCTGGGAACCACCCTGTTTGGAGTAGGGACTGCCGCATATTTTTAGAGGAACGCAAGGTCCAGGAAATAAAAACAACCCAGCGTATCCCCTATGGTGAGGCCAAGAAGATCTATAAGTCGATGCAACCTCCCACATTTGCTACATCTTTTGCCTCCCTGGTTCAGAAGCCTACTCCAAAAGTCGATGCCTCAACGCAGACCGAGGTGGTGAGTGTTGGCACTAACACCTGTAGCTGTCAGTGCACTTGCAACGCACCCAGTGTTTCAGAGCCAGTAGCCCCTACTCGAACGGCAGACAAAGGTACAGTGGCGACCTTGGGCCAGCCCCTAGCGCCTCCAACAGCTGAGGCTGTTCCCAAACCCAGTGCGCCAATTCCCACTCCCACATCAGCTCCCCCAAAGTCCACCAAACCACAGAAAGCTACCGTCCAGCAGCAACAGCGGGTCAAATCCCGTGGTAAACCATCGGACCATGCGGATGTTGTTTTACGTGAGGCTTCATCTGACTCTTCCCCAGAGTTGATGGAGTACGATGTATGTGTGGGGCAATCATCTCGTCCCACGCCTGCCCCTACACCTGCTGCGGTCTCCCCGCCCCGTCGGAGAGACAGGATGAAGGTGCTACCCCCAACATAGATGGCTCCCATACTCCAGTGGAACTTGCAAGGGTTCAGGACGCATGTGGAGGAACTTCGTCTACTGTCTCAGGGTAGACCACTGTGTCTCTGTCTCCAGGAGACGTATTTCCATCCCTCTTACTCCCCTGAGCTACGAGGCTACACACGCCATAAAAAGGATGACCTGCGTGGAGAGAGAGCTAGAGGAGGCGTAGGTATTTTCGTCAGGACGGACTACCACTCCTCGCCTCTCTCACTTACAACGACTCTACAGGCCGTCGCTGTGTCCGTGCACGTGCGTCATCCATTGACGGTATGTTCACTTTACTTGCCCCCACATGATGCTCTTGATGAAGCAGCCCTCACCGACCTTCTTACCCAGCTCCCCCAGCCATTCATTATTTGTGGTGATTTTAATGCCCACAATGTGCTTTGGGGCTCTGCAATTACCTGCCCCAGGGGTAGAGCAATTGAGAGGCTTCTCCTGTCATCCTGTGCCTACTTGCTCAATGGAGGACAGAGTACTCATTTCTCCACAGCGACTGGGTCGTTCTCTGCCATTGATCTCTCGCTTTGCTCTCCGGCTCTTGCCGCCAGTGCTCACTGGGAAGTGGTCGCTGACTTGCACGGCAGTGATCATTTCCCAATCTGGATTCACCTGCCCGATGGCGTGGGCCCCGAAAGGAGACCACCACGATGGGTGCTCAGTGGAGCTGACTGGACACTTTATACCCAGTTGGCCCAATTCGACCACTGTGCGAATGTTGAGATGTGGGTGGATCATATTACCAAAACGGTCCACCACGCCGCTGCAGCATCCATTTCACGGTCCACAGGCCACCGGAAGAGGCCACCTGTGCCTTGGTGGAGTGCCGAATGCCGCTCTGCGATCAGGACCCGGCGTGCGGCTCTGTGTCGGTTCAAGTGTCGGCCGACTGCTGAGAATCTTGCAGCCTTTCGGGTGGCGAGGGCAAGATGTCGCCGCATTATTCGTGAGAGCAAGAAGAGGTCATGGCAAACGTTCCTGAACACCATTAATCGTTCCACCAAAAGTTCCATTGTGTGGGAGACCATCAGGAGAATTTCTGGCAGAGGAGGGAGGTGCCCCATAGCTGCTGTAATGAATAATGGCACTCTCCACACGGATCCGCGAGACATTGCCCAGACTATGGCAGCGTATTTCGCCACAGTTACTGCAACAACCAGTCAGGATCCAGGTTTCCAGCGCCATAGAGCCGTTGCTGAGAGATGTAGTCTGGACTTCCATTCCACCTCTCATGAAGTTTACAACTGCCCATTTTCTATGTGGGAGCTGGATTCTGCATTGTCTGGCGCTCGTGACACATCCCCTGGCCACGACAGGATCCATTACAGTATGCTGTGGCACCTCACACTGCGCAACAAAGACATCCTCCTCGCACTTTTTAATGCCATTTGGGCGTCGGGTCACTTTCCTGACGCGTGGCGTGAGGCGGTTTTAATCCCTTTTTTAAAACCCGGGAAAGACCGCTCGAGCCCAAGTAGCTACCGTAGCATTGCCCTCACTAGTTGCATAGGGAAGACCTTGGAGCGGATGGTCAACCGCCGCCTTGTCTGGATGTTAGAATCCCGGCAACTCCTTAGTCGCTTTCAGTGTGGGTTCAGGAGGTTTCGTTCCACCTTCGATAACCTTGCCCTCCTGGAGGCGGCTATCCAACAGGCTTTCCTACGCCGTCATCACCTTCTAGGTGTATTTTTCGACATCGAGAAGGCCTACGATACTACTTGGAGGCGTCTCATCCTGGAGCAGCTTCACGAATGGGGTTTTCGTGGTTGTCTTCCTCTTTTTCTTCAGTCTTTCCTCTCGCCACGATATTTTAGATACCGAATTGGTGACGTCCTGTCTGATCGCTTTGAGCAGGAGAATGGTGTCCCTCAGGGTAGCGTTTTAAGTGTGACTCTGTTTGCCATCGCTATTAATAGCATTACGTCCATAGTGAAAAGTCCTGTCCAGTGTTCTTTGTTTGTGGATGATTTCTCTTTGTTCTGTTCTTCTTCAAGCCTTGCAACGACAACCCGTCAGTTGCAACTTACGATTAGGCGTTTGGATGATTGGGCGAAGAAGAGTGGTTTTCAGTTTTCCACCGAGAAGTCTGTATGTGTTCTGTTTAACCGTTCTCGTTCGCTTTTAACCTTTCCTGAGCTGCGCTTGAGGGATACTATTCTTACTTTTAAAGACACGGTGAGATTTCTGGGGCTCATTTTTGACTCGAGGCTCACGTGGTTACCTCATCTTAAAGGCTGAAACGGCGGTCGCTTCAGGCTTTAAGTATTTTAAAATGTCTTAGCCACAGTACATGGGGAGCTGACAGGACTTGTCTGCTCCAGTTTTACAGGGCGTTTGTGCGGTCTCGGCTCGATTATGGGTGCACGGTGTATGGGTCTGCGAGGCCTTCTTACTTAAAAATGTTGGACGTTGTGCACCATGAAGGGCTTCGGTTGGCCACTGGGGCATTCCGAACTAGCCCCATCCCCAGCCTCTGTGCAGAGGCTGGTGAACCGCCACTTCATATGCGGCGACGGCTACTTACAGTGCGCCAGGCGTATAAAGCTTTGTCCACACCCTACACCCCTGCATACCATACCGTTGCTCAGCCTCCTCTGGCACGATTGTTTCATAACCGGCAACGTGCGACGCAGCCCTATGGGATTCGCGCACAGGATTGCCTCAGTGCGATGTCTATGGCTGGTCTTCGTGTTTTACGTCGCGGTTGGAGCAGATCTCCACCTTGGCTCCTCCGGAGACCCAAACTTATTTTAGATTTGACTAATTTTAAGAAAGATGGCACACCAGATTTTACGTTCCAATCTCTGTTTTTTAACCTTTTAGATGTGCATCGCGGTTTCACTGTCGTTTATACTGATGGCTCCAAACAGGAGACTTTCCTTGGCTGTTCTGTGGTGTTCCCTGCTCATGTTACCCGGATTCGCCTCCCTGCTGAATATACCGTTTTCGCAGCGGAGCTCCACGCGATCCTGACGGCACTGGAGCAGATGAATCGAGTTCGGGGCGATCGATTTCTTCTATGCTCCGATTCTCTTAGTGCCTTACAGTCACTGCAGAACCTGTACCCGACTGAAGAGATGGTCCAGCTGATACATGACAAACTGTACTTGCTCCAACGGCGGGGTAAAGAGGTATCCTTCTGCTGGGTGCCTGGTCATGTCGGCATATGGGGCAACGAACAGGCTGATCGGGCTGCCAAGGAGGCCTGCAGAGAGCAGGATGTGGTCCAGTGTCCTATCCCCTTGCAGTCAGTCATCGCTGCACTCCACAGGAAGTGCATGGAGTTGTGGGAGGCTGAATGGCTGGCGGTGACGGCCAGTAAACTGCGGTTAGTAAAGTCAACCACTCGGCCGTGGCGTTCCTCCTGCCGGCTGCTCAGGCGGGAAGAGGTGGCGCTCACACGTCTTCAGATCGGGCACTGTCCTCTGACACATAGCTATTTATTACGGCGGGAGGATCCTCCGTTTTGTGATGCTTGTGGTGTGCACATCACTGTCCGGCACATTTTGACAGACTGCGTTTTATACCGTGATGCAAGGGCAGAAGCACAAGTTGATGGGGATCTGCCCTGTGTTTTAGCTAATGATGAGACGTGTGTGTCTAGGGTTTTTAAGTTTTGTGATGTGTCTGGACTCTGGCCTAAGCTTTTAGGCTGGCGGTTTTAGTGTATTGCAGAGTGGCTGACTCCTCCCTTTTTTCCTTGCGGTCAGCCAGCCACTTCCATCTGCTCCATTGTTTTAGCTCCCTCTACCTTTTTCTTCCTGTGTTGTCCATGTTTTACTGCTGACGCCCTGCTTCATCCCACGCTTCGGTGTGGGTGAGCACATATTTTTCAATGATTGTTCCCCGTGTTTTATGTTCCGTTTTATGTTGCGTTAGATGTAAATGTTCTGAGTTTTTTCTTGACACCCGTCTCACTATGATACTGAACGGGCGCTGAAGACCTTGCTGTCGTGCGCCCACAAAACCCTTCTACTACTACTACTACTACTCTGGTTTCTGTACAAATTGTAAATAGCCTTTCGCTCCCTGTATTTTACCCCTGCCACCTTCAGAATTTGAAAGAGAGTATTCCAGTCAACATTGTCAAAAGCTTTCTCTAAGTCTACAAATGCTAGAAACGTAGGTTTGCCTTTCCTTAATCTTTCTCCTAAGATAAGTTGTAGGGTCAGTATTGCCTCACGTGTTCCAACATTTCTACGGAATCCAAACTGATCTTCCCCGAGGTCGGGTTCTACCAGTTTTTCCATTCATCTGTAAAGAATTCGCATTAGTATTTTGCAGCTGTGACTTATTAAACTGATAGTTCGGTAATTATCACATCTGTCAACACCTGCTTTCTTTGGGATTGGAATTATTATATTCTTCTTGAAGTCTGAGGGAATTTCGCCTGTCTCATACATCTTGCTCACCAGATGGTAGAGTTTTGTCAGGACTGGCTCTCCCAAGGCTGTCAGTAGTTCTAATGGAATGTTGCCTACTCCCGGGGCCTTGTTTTGACTTAGGTCTTTCAGTGCTCTGTCAAACTCTTCACGCAGTATCATATATCCCATCTCATCTTCATCTACATCCTCTTCCATTTCCATAATATTGTCCTCAAGAACTTCGCCCCTGTGTAGACCCTCTATATACTCCTTCCACCTTTCTGCTTTCCCTTCTTTGCTTAGAACTGGGTTTCCATCTGAGCTCTTGATGTTCATGCAAGTGGTTCTCTTTTCTCCAAAGGTCTCTTTAATTTTCCTGTAGGCAGTATCTATCTTACCCTCGTGAGATAAGCCTCTACTTCATTACATTTCTCCTCTCCCTGATTAGCCATTTTGCACTTCCTGTTGATCTCATTTTTGAGACGTTTGTATTCCTTTTTGCATGCTTCACTTACTGCATTTTTGTATTGTCACAAGTAGAGTATGGGGGATCTTTTAGGAGCTGTTGATTGTATCGGTCCTGTAGTGTGGTGGTTGAATATATCTAAGCAGTCCAATTTATATATGAAACATTAATATACTCAATTTAGTTACAGTTACTACTCTTTAAGTCAAAAGGCTATAGGTGGTGGTAGAAAAAGTGAGTCTCTGAGGAAATTTAGTATGAAAGTGTATGAAAAGAGTTGGATCTATGGATGTGATGTTGGCAATGCACTTTTTTGTTTTCTATGTTTTGGGAACTATGATGCATGGGGTACAGGGGGAGTGAATGTTCTAGTACATATTAATGCATTAATAAAATAATAAAAAAACAGAAATTATAAACATACAAACAATATACTTGATCTTAGTGCATTAGGTAAAGTTAATATCGCAAGACTATTAAGTTTCACATATCATGACAACATAGTGAAACTCAATTTGTTTAACAGCAAAAGGATCCTTTTATTTCCCCAGGATAACATTTTTCCACTTAAATGGCAGATGTATCTCATAGAAATATGGCTGAGCTGAATGGTTACCTGTACACTACCTAACCCACTATTCCATATTGACCCTACCCGTAGCTAAATGAGGCCTGATCCGAAGTTGATCAGTGTTCTCGTGTTTGTTTGTACACCCACACTGCACGTGGCTAAGCATTGTACTTCCATAAGATGGCATGTGAAGTTGCCTGTGGGAGGGGCAATACTTTGCGCTCCAAAGCTTCTCTTACATAATAGTTGGAGTTAAGATTGTGGGATTGAAGAAAGTATGATGCATCCAAAAGTGTCCTTAACACTCCTTCTTGGCATCTGTGTGATAAATTACTCAAAAATGCAGGCTGACATGTTGTAGTCACCTGTGTAGTAGTTAACATTATGCAGTCACTACTATAGAGCAGGTTGAAGCAGGTCTCATTCAGGAAAGCTGATTTGTCACGCAATATGCCAAAAACATGACCAAGTGACCATTGCAGTCTGCTTTTTCTTTTTAATGGTTTCTGAACAGTGAAAACCAATGCAAGTGCATGCATGCCACCAGTCAAAGCCACACATTTACTGGTTTTACATGCACATTGTGTGTAGCAGGCTGCCCTGTATAAGCCACAATGTCATGATATGATGAAGTCATTTCCTTGTGCCTGATCATTCCAACCTTTCAGTTCTAACTCATATGTTGATATGGCATCGTTCAGTGTCATTGAGGTGTACTGGCACCTAATTTCACATTTTCTCTTTGTTTGACAGCCCTTCACTGACTAGGCTTGGCATAACAGTGATCTTTCCACTCAAATAAGTTAAGGTGAGGGAGAAGGGGGTAGGATGTGGCAGTATGTGGACCATGTTCAGCAGTTTGTCACATATCGTCACTCTGCTATTCATCTTACAAATTTGAACTCATTTAGATCAGTCCTTTGCAGTGTAGTAATTCAATAAATGTTTGTGTATGTTGTGCCTTTAAACAGTAAGAAGTTTGTTTGAAAAGTAGCTTCCTGGCTTGATAAGTTGGTTATAATGACAGGGACTTAAAGAATAATATCAAATAAAGTCTGCTTTATACCTTTGCAATCCAACAGGTGGTGTGGAGGGGGCAGTCCACAATCCATTGCAAATTCCCTCTTATCTCATTTTCAGTGAGAGCTGTGTGGCCTCTAGTATACGACATAGCCCTCTGACACATTCTTTTTCTTAACTGCAGAATGAGAGTTTTTTTTTCTAGCATGGATGCTTAAATTGTGCCTAAATAATTTTCTTTTACATCTTTTTTCCACATGCGCTCTGGTGCTGTAAAATATTTATGATAGCTTCTGTGGAATTTTGTAAAACAGGAAAGATTTTTTAGCACCAGAAGTGTCACAAGAGTTCATTTTCCTGCTTGAGTAAGTTACATTATCTGTTTGTAACCAAAAAAGGGGGTGGTCTAATTTTGTGGTCACATCTAACTGCTAGTTTTGTTACAGTTCACACCCCTTTTGCAAAGTTAGAGATTTAATTATGTAACTAATTCTTAAACTACAACTAAGTTATTATGGGTACAAGTTGTGGAAATTTATCAGAACAAATGCCGGAAAGCACAAGATACTTTATGGTTTACACTTCATAAAGGAGAATTGGCAGGACTCTTTGTATTCTGCATTTGAACCCTGGTGCTGTGCAATGTTGTGATCTACCACGGAAGTTGACATTGGCATCAGGAAATTATATAAGTATCTTGTTGAGGAGGCAGTGTAACAACAGAAAATGGTGGGTTTTTAAGACCTTAACAAGAAGGAAAAAGTCTGAATAATAATGTGTGTTGCTAATGCTTGAAGATGTTGTCTGTGTATTGTGTATTCAAAGCTCAAGAAATTTTATTTGACTCAGTTAATATGAGGCCTGTTCAAAAAATATCCAACTCTTATTTATAAAATCAGTCTTCATTGAAATACAAGTGTTTGACAATAGTCACCTTCAGAGTAGTGCCCTTTTGGTTCTACACACATCTCCCAATGCTAGAAGCATTGCTGGAAAGCCTCGTTTGGTAGGGCGCACAGCTGCTCCACCGAATTCTGTATAATGTGTTCCTAGTTCTGTACTCTGGTTCCTTTCAGTGTCTTTTTTTGTTTAGGGAAAAGTCAGGAGTCACTCATTGCTAGGTCAGGAGAGTAGGGAGGCTGACAAACCACAGGCTGTGTTGTGTTTCACCAAAAAACTCTTGAGTTAATTGAGAACAATGAGCAAGTGCATTTTTGTGGTGAAGGTGCCAACTGCGTGCTGTCCTCAAGTCCATCTCACTGCTTTACAGAGGTGATGCAGAACCTTTTGGTAGTACTCCTTCTTGACGTTAGTTCCTTCTGGGCCGTACTCATGATGGACTGTGCCATTGAAGTCAGAAAAGACAGTCAGAATGACTGTCACTTTGCTGTGGGTGTGTGTTGCTGTTTTGGGTGTCAGGGATGATGGATGCTTCCATTACAATGATTGGAACTTTGTTTCTAATTCGTAATAACCATAAGCCCAGGACTCATCACCAGTGAGCCCTGTGTGAAGAAAGTTGGGATTACTGTTCACAGTATCAGCATGTGCTGTGTGATCTCCAAACGAAGTTGCTTCTGCTCACCTTTAACACAGATTTTGCTAAAATCCTCCTGAGGTCCAAATGTTTCATTAAAACGGAATGAATGAATCCAATACTAATTTTAACCTCATCTGCAACTTATCTAATCTTGATTTGTCTATCCTACATCACCATGATCCTAACATGATTAATAACAGCCTCATTTGCCAATGTTGAGGGCCTAAGTGAATGTGCTTCACTTTTCACTGTCTGGTACTCATTGCTTCGTCTTCAAACATTTGTCGAATCTTGTGGATTGCTTCAGCTTGAAAACTGGTAAGCTTAAGAACAATGTGATGCATAATGTTGTTCCACTTTTTCTGTCATTTTGCCCACAACACAAAATCTGACAACTACCACTTACACGTGGTTATTTGTTGAAAGCTACACTGTTACTCTTGTGAGGGGGGGGGGGGGGGGGGGAGGGAAAGTCACACTATGTATGCCTACAAATGCAGAGAGTGTGTGCAATACCATTTTTGGTTTCAGCAATAAAAAATAATGTTGGATACTTCTTGAACAGCCCTTGTAGTTTGTAGATAGAAACTTTGTAAGATGACTGCAATATACTGTTTATGAAAAAATTTGAAATGATGTTCCTTTCTAGTTTTACTTCCAGGGGGCTCACATCTCTTTTGTGAGTACGTGCTTGGCCACCACGTGGTCCTGTCCATTGTAGTGCTATTTCCATTTCCTTGCTGCAAGTCTATCCATCTATTATTACACTATGGTCTTCTTGGTGCCAATTATGCTTAGTTTTGGTTTATCTTCTAGAATTCTACAACTTGTCTTAACTATATGCTCCCCAAAGTTGGGTTTGACCTGCTGTTTATGTTCCAGATTCCCAATGTGGCTTATATTCCACATTAGCCATTGTGGTGGGGGTCATCAAATACCTGCACAATGGTAGCTCCCTTACCATGCAGGGATCACACTGTTAGTATCAAAGCTGGAAGCTCCCCAAGCATGATGGAGAAGTAATGCACCCCTCCAGGATGGAGTCATTTGGGACACTCCCTTCCCAGAAATCTGCTGATCTGCAACCAGATGCCAGCCAATGGCAGAAGGAGCAGGTCGTGTGACTTTCTGTTCCTCTTTGATCCCAGACTCTGAAGCAGACAAGTCCTCGCATACATTGAAATCATCTAAGGTGAAGAAGGGCAAGTAGTTCTTTGCAAAGGGAATTCGGTGGGCCCGATGCTGCCGGGCTCTGCATGTTCTGCCTCTGCCTCTGTTTCCAAGATAATGTCCATAGTGGCCCCAAACGCCCCCCCCCCCTGCCCTCCCCCCCACACACACACTGTGGTTTGCAACCAATGTGTCTTGATGCCATCTCCTCACAACCGGTGGCAGCAGTCAACCCTGAGACATGGCCTGCCTCCTTGGTTCCTTCGTGCCCCCCTCTGTTTTTTGCATTGCTCTCCAGGAAACTTGGTTCCCAACAATGCGGATCCCTAGCCTTTGTGCCTATTGGGGCTGTTTTAATTGCGCTGACTTTTAGAGTGTCTGGTGGTGTTTGCACATATGTTCTGGACTCTTGTCCATAGTGAACATGTGCCACTCGATACAACTTTGGAGGCTGTGGCTGTTCATGTGAGGATGTCTCCGGAATTTACCATCTGTGATGTGTGTCTTCTTCCCAACAATGAAATGTCCTAGAATGTATTGTCTGCACTGTTTACTCAGCTTCCCCAGATTTCCAATATTGGGTGAATTTAATGCCCACAGCCCCTTGTGGGCTGGAACTATGTCTACTCACCATTGTGAAACTCTTGTCACACTGTACATTCTGGGCTCAAGTTGCTGCTTCCCACAGTGCCCCCCACCCCCATATGCAAGATAATGGGGTCCCTCAGAGCTCTGTATTGAGTGTGCCCCTTTTTCTAGTGGCTATCAATGTTCTGGCTGCAGCTTTGGAGCCCTTTCTGTGTGTTGACAATTTTTGCTTTTACTATTGCTCCTCTACCCTGAGTGTTGCTGAGTGCTTACTTCAAGGTGACTTATGAACTGTGCAGTCTGGGCTGTCACCCATGACTTTCAGTTTTCAGCTGCTAAGTCATGCATCACACACTTCAGTCACTGTCATACTGTCCATCCACACCCTGAATTTTACCTCGACAACCAGTTGCTCAATGTGGTGGAGTCTTATCACTTTTTAGGACTGGTCTCTGATGCACAGTTGACATGGCTTCCCCATCTGTGCAAAGCAAACATGTTGTTCACACCTTAATACTCTTTGCTACCTCAGTAACACCAGCTGGGACGCTGACCACTCTACACTTTTGCATCCCTACAAAGTTCTGATCCTGTCCTGTCTTGATCATGGGAGTTTGGCATATGGGTCAGCATCACCATCAGCATTGCAGATGCAGGACCCAATACACCAGTGTGGGGTCCAATTTGCAACAGGTGCCTTTTGGATCAACCAGCCCTGCAAGAAGCCTACTTGTGGAGGCTAGGGTGTACCCTCCTTCCCCTCTACCGATCAGATGCCAACAACTGCTGCTCACTTATGCAATACACATTCACTGCTCGACTGAGAATCCAAACTACTGTGTCTTTTTTCCTGGTAGGGAGATCACAAAACAGGTCAAGTGCTGGAATTGTGATTGCAGTTCACATACAGGGTCTCTGCTCTCAACTCCAGCTACCTCCACTGTCCCCTTTTATTAGGAAGCAATCATGTATGCCTCCTACAGAGTCGATTCTGTCCTCAAACCTGTCTCAATCTGTCATTCAGAGCAAAAGACTCTGTTAATCCTATGGTTTCTCGCTGCCACTTTCTGCCTGTCCTTGATCCATTTCTGGGTTTGGAGGTGGTATACACTGATGGCTCTACAGTCGACTGATGAAGCAGGTTTGCCTAAATACCTGCAGGGTTCAGTCAATTATGCTCCCTGCCAATTGGGTGCAGTTTATTCGTTTCCATCAATTGAGCCCTCAGCCGTGTTCATTCTTGCACTGCCGAGACATTCTTAATTGTCAGTGACTCCCCAAGTAGTCTTCAGGCTATTGACCAGTGCTACCTTCGACACCCATTGGTTGTGACTATCCAGGATCTTCTTGGTGGCCTCCACCAAACTGGACAGTCATCTTTCGACCACAGGTCACATTGGGATCCCAGGAAACGAACATGCTAACTATTGGTCCAAGTTGGCTACTAGAATGCTGACTTTGGAAATGAGGGTACCAAAACTGGACCTTCGAATGACTACTCCATCAGTTGTTTGAGGCTTGGAACACAAATTGGCGTGCTACGGTTTTTCCGAGTAAGCTGTGAACCGTAAAGGAGACCATGACAATGTGGCATTCTTCCCTTCGTGCTTTTCGCAGGGAATCAACTGTTTGGCCCCAATAACTTGATGATTGCACTAGTGCTGCCAGAAGTGGATAAAATCAACATCACTTGAAAGGTATTTGTGTGTCTCTGAGCGCTGCCAACATCATGCTGTCCCTAGATGCGAAGTCCTACAAAAGGCTTGTATTTACTATATAGCAAGTACTTCTGTAAGTACTTGTTGTGGTGTTTACACTAGAACAAAATATTACTCAAGTTTACTTGTTCAAGTCACTGGGACGAGTTTATTTCAGGAACTTTCTGCACATAGTTATTGCAGAAGTGCAGTTATTTTTAAAAACCAAAGCAGTCTTCTCTATTACTGTAATATTATTAATGAATAAAAATCATGATGAAACACAAAAATAAAAAAAATACAAAATAGACAAAAATGTTTGAGAGCTACATATGGGTGTTACCAAGAGACTATTTAGTTAACTATAATCGGAGCATTTCATGTAGATTAAAAACTTTGAGGATGCCGTATGCAAATTTCGAACATCTCTTGTCCCCTGCAAAATCAAATATTTGTTAACAGGAAACACTGCGGCATGGTATCTCATCGAGAAACTGCTTTTTAATTACTCTTCGGTTTTTGCAAGCAGTCTTTACTGCTTATATCATAAATGTAATGCATTTATGTTCACGCTAACACTAAAAATCATCAAAAATTCCACTTCTGGCAAAACAAATTGATTGGTCAACTCACTTCTCACTTCCTTGACTGGTGGTTCTTATTATATGTGGGTTCCAGTGGTACATTTGTTTTGCCTTTTTCATTTTTAACACTGACATTTTTGCACAGTACTGAACACACACAACTTCTGTAAGTTTGAGAAAAACTTCCATAAAATGACAAATTCGGCAAGTATTTGCAGCAAGATGCAAGAAACTAGAACGAATTTTTACTTTACAGCAGAGTGTGTGCTGATTTGAAGCTTCCTGACAAATTAAAACTGTGTGCCAGACCAAGACATGAACCTGGGAACCCAATCTGGCACAAAGTTTTAGTTTGTCAGGAACTTTCATGCAAGAAACTGTTTTCGCTATCTTTGGAATTTCTTGAAGTTGACGATACTACTTGATGTCAAGGGAGGAAGGAGGGGTGTTTGCACATATGGTGATTCCTATATCCTATCAAATTCTGTGATTGTACGGGTAATGCGTCATACCATGACAGGAAGCTCGACAGAATGCCCAATAAGTATGATTAGAGGATTACGATGTTAGAGTGCCTGCGAGACAGGCAAATAAACAATGACTCAAGGAGGAAGAATGAATTGTTGCCTAAAAAGGAAAACAAACTAGCCATGAAAGTGTACAGTGTGGATAAAATCGCTGAGAGTAGAGATCGCAAAATAGTCCATTTACCGCCCTACAACTGTAATCTAAATCCGATAAAACTGTCATGGGCCAACATAAAATGCAATTTCAGGGAGAACAATGTCACTGGTGACGTGTCAAATGAAAGACTGCAGAATCTTGTTAATGCTGCTTTCCATTCAGTTACTGCTCAGGATTGCCAAGGTTATTGCAGTGTAGCAGCTGGAGCGAGAGCACTGGACACATGATGGAATAATGGTAAAGGTCATTGATTCCATTAGTACCATGCTCTCAATCTATGATGATGATGATGATGATGACGATCTTGAATCAAACGTAAATGAAAGTGATCTTCTGTGAACATCATTTTGACAGTTCTTTCAGGCACAGTTAATTATACTTTATGCTGTGCTGTATTTAATAAATACAATGTGCAAACAGATTCCAGAAATCAGTTTTTGGCTTTAGATTCATAGTGTCGTAAGTTGTACATTCATCTACTTTCTTTTTCATTACTTGCGATAAATAAATGTAACATAAGTTGTAGCTAAAACTCTTGAGCATGAATATTTCAACAAATTAGGCGATTTCCAATCTGATGGAAGTGTCACTTAAGTGGGTCTGATGGAAGTGTCACTTAAGTGGGCAGTATTTCTGCAAGTGCTGCCTCAGATTTCGTGTTAAGCACAAAACGTGGGTGGCGGTGCTCCTCTCCCTTCAACACTCGTAATGTGGTGGCACGGCCGTTCCTGACAGCCACCATGCCAATAGTCAACTTATCGTAGACAAACAGTACTGTTCTCTGTCAGCTTTGCGTTGGCCACATTTGACTTGCCTGTGGCCACATTTTCTGACATGAAGGTGCACCCCACTGCTGGGGTGGAACCAATCTCTCAGTGGCTCACATCCTACTGGACTGCCCTAATTTGGCCACCTTACTGTGAAACCTTAAACTTGCTAGCATGCTACCTCTGGTGCTAGTAATCTGATTTTGTACGTTTTACCCATGAAAGTAGTTTCTACTCCTGTCAGTGACATTGGGTATATTAGCCTCATTGGTCGCATGAGGGACTGGAGGGGTGCTCCGTCGCCTGCTCCGACCCATGGCACCCACCTATTGCTGCCCTTGCTTGGTGGTCCAGCCTGGCTCCTGCCCTTCCTACTTTTTTAATTCTTGTTACTCTTTTACATCTTTTGTTGGTTTACTGCCTCATCATTGTTGCTCTGTTTCCTAAAATTTTATCCACTTGCCCGTGTTGCTAGATTTATTGTGGTAATGGAGGGTGAGGAAGCACCGGTCAGATGCAGAGGGCGCACCTGCTGTTGCATAATGAACCCTGGAGTCCTCTAGCTGATGTATGGGTGGGGCGAGTCACCCACCTTCACCCTTTTACCCCTCCCTCCCTCACTTATATTTGCACCTGTCTCTTGGTTTTCTTGATTCTCGAGTACAGTTGAGTTCATTGGTATTTGTTGTCTGTGTCCTCGGTCTCTGCAGACTATTCCTGGCTGGCTTGATACAAAGACGATTGAGGCACCGATGACCTTGTTGTTTGGTCGCTTTAACCCCCATCAGTCCAGCCATCCATCCTTCCATTTTACTTGTGAAGTGATTATCATTAAATGTTGTTGAACAATTGTGAACATTTTATGCAAATTGAGCAAATAGTTAACAGCAATGATATGTGATGTACATTATGTCTTAAGTGTGTCTAACAATTCTTGTCAGTAATCCATTTCATTTTACAATTAAAGAAATTGCTGGAAGTAATTTAAAACTCATCCAGTACCTCATTCTTATATAGATTATTGCTTTTCTTGCTATTACTTCAAAATTTTTTGATAAACTATGATCAGATTCATATTAGTTGAAATGCATTTTTCTATAAATTTCAGGATTCAACATTAAAAGCAGATGGCATCACAAAACAGGGCTATTTGATGAAAGGCCCAGAAACAGGGAGTGATCGAATGTTTGTCAATCTAGGATCTAAATCCTTCAAACGACGTTACTGTTACTTGAGGTATGTACTTATTTAGGTTGCAGTATTTAAAAAGTAGTTCATACATATTTCAGGTGTAAAGCAGACCACTCACTGAAAAATAGCATTAATTGCTGATGCCTCTGCTGAATGCATGCTGGGTGAGAGCTGTCTGCTTTTCCTTTGTACCAATGTTCACAGCTTCTGTTTATACACATTTAAACTACAAAAGAACACATTACAGTTCACCAAACCTTAAATTTGCTGGATCAGTGTGTGCAGGAAAACTTGATGGTGGATAAATTAAGTGTTCTCTAACTGTGCATCCATGAAATGATTATCTTTGTTCATAGTAACCATAATTTATTTGTAACAAATCAATTTCAGCCTGATTACAAGAGTCAACATAATTTTATATTGCCTACCCTAATTAAGTCGGGTGATGCTGAGGGAATTAGATTAGGAGATGAGACACTTAAAGTAGTAAAGGAGTTTTGCTATTTGGGGAGCAAACTAACTAATGATGGTCGAAGTAGAGAGGATATAAAATGTAGACTGGCAATGGCAAGGATAGCGTTTCTGAAGAAGAGAAATTTGTTAACATAGAGTATAGATTTAAGTGTCAGGAAGTCATTTCTGAAAGTATTTGTATGGAGTGTAGCCATGTATGGAAGTGAAACATGGACAATAACTAGTTTGGACAAGAAGAGAATAGAAGCTTTCGAAATGTGGTGCTACAGAAGAATGCTGAAGATTAGGTGGGTAGATCACATAACTAATGAGGAGGTATTGAACAGAATTGGGGAGAAGAGGAGTTTGTGGCACACCTTGACAGGAAGAAGAGACCGGTTGGTAGGACATGTTCTGAGGCATCAAGGGATCACAAATTTAGCATTGGAGGGCAACGTGGAGGGTCAAAATCGTAGAGGGAGACCAAGAGATGAATACACTAAGCAGATCCAGAAGGATGTAGGTTGCAGTAGGTACTGGGAGATGAAGAGGCTTGCACAGGATAGAGTAGCATGGAGAGCTGCATCAAACCAGTCTCAGGACTGAAGACCACAACACAACACCCTATGTTTAAAGCTTAATGCTTAAAATCCGCAGTATAAGGGTATAAAAATTTATAACAAAGTAAAAGAAAAAGATTTGCTCAATATTAATTCAGAATTACTGAAAAAAAATTATATGACAGACTTGTTCAGAAATGTTGTAATTCAAGATGTAGTTCATGATAGTCTGTGCCTGGGTAATGAGGTCTTCAGGACTCAGCTTGTGAGGATAAAGACACATGGAAATTGCATAGACAGATGTCATTGTGCAGGGAAGTGTTTTACGAAGAAACTGGAATTTTTACAGTCACACCACTGGTGGACAATTGAAAATAAATGTAAACAAGTTTGCAGAGCACAGGGAAACATATATTTTTTGCAGGCACTAGTTCAAAGCAGTAAAACGGAGATGTGAAGACAGATAACTGCACATAGAGACTACTCCAAAATGTTAATTGTCTGTCATGTTATTTATTCCTTTGGAGCAAAAATAATAAAAGAAATTGATGAAAAACATAAAAGTTGATTAAAAGCACCAAGAGTAATAGGTACTGTTAGGTTGCTTTTGTGTCACAAGGTCGCAGAAACTGGAAGTAATTGCTGAACTAAGTGTGTAAATCAGTCAGGCATTTGGTCTAAGTATGAACAACTGAAAGATTGTAAAAGAATGATATTTTCGGAATTATTTGATGATGCTGATGAGAATTGATATGAGGTAACAGTTTACTCAGCAGTCTTAACTTGATAAACCCAAATAAAACAATCATGCTGTGTTTAAAGGGAATGTTACCCCTATGTTGACGCAATATGATGGGCCATGAATATGAATATACTTAGTTCTTCACCAGACTTACATCATATAAATCTAATTAAACCAAACAGTAACTGTTATATAATAGAGGGAAACATTCCACGTAGGAAAAATATATCTAAAAACAAAGATGATGAGACTTACCAAAAAAAAGCGCTGGCAGGTCGATAGACACACAAACAAACACAAACAAACATACACACAAAATTCAAGCTTTCGCAACAAACGGTTGCTTCGTCAGGAAAGAGGGAAGGAGAGGGAAAGACGAAAGGATGTGGGTTTTAAGGGAGAGGGTAAGGAGTCATTCCAATCCCGGGAGCGGAAAGACTTACCTTAGGGGGAAAAAAGGACAGGTATACACTCGCACGCACACACATATCCATCTGCACATACACAGACACAAGCAGACATTTGTAAAGGCAAAGAGTTTGGGCAGAGATGTCAGTCGAGGCGGAAGTGCAGAGGCAAAGATGTTGTTGAAAGACAGGTGAGGTATGAGTGGCGGCAACTTGAAATTAGCGGAGGTTGAGGCCTGGCAGGTAACGAGAAGAGAGGATATACTGAAGGGCAAGTTCCCATCTCCGGAGTTCTGACAGGTTGGTGTTAGTGGGAAGTATCCAGATAACCCGGACGGTGTAACACTTGCCCTTCAGGTTATCTGGATACTTCCCACTAACACCAACCTGTCAGAACTCCGGAGATGGGAACTTGCCCTTCAGTATATCCTCTCTTCTCGTTATCCGCCAGGCCTCAACCCCCGCTAATTTCAAGTTGCCGCCACTCATACCTCACCTGTTTTTCAACAACATCTTTGCCTCTTTACTTCCGCCTCGACTGACATCTCTGCCCAAACTCTTTGCCTTTACAAATGTCTGCTTGCGTCTGTGTATGTGCGGATGGATAGGTGTGTGTGTGCGAGTGTATACCTGTCCTTTTTTCCCCCTAAGGTAAGTCTTTTTGCTCCCGGGATTGGAATGACTCCTTACCCTCTCCCTTAAAACGCACATCCTTTCGTCTTTCCCTCTCCTTCCCTCTTTCCTGATGAAGCAACCGTTTGTTGCGAAAGCTTGAATTTTGTGTGTATGTTTGTGTTTGTTTGTGTGTCTATCGACCTGCCAGAGCTTTTGTTTGGTAAGTCTCGTCATCTTTGTTTTTAAACAGTAACTGTTAATTTAATAAGTGTTGATTGAATTGATAGCCTATTGCAACATATTCACTCACACCTCCATGGCCATGAGGTATCACTATTGTATGTAAAGCAACTCACACATATACACTGACAGAGTTATAATTGTGATTAATGGTAGTGATTCATTTCTCTGTTAAAAGTAGTAGTGATAATGCTAAATACATTCTGACATGGTGCATCTACAATTAGGCATTCACTAGTGATTTTACTGTTTTAATAAATCACGACTGCGAGAATAATAAAGAGCAATTATAGGGAAGAAAGCACAAGAGAAATTAACATTAAATTTGATAATTTTTAATGTGATTGAACTATGAAGTGTATGTAACTGTAAAAGTGTAGCATATCAAGTGAGATTGTTTTTGCCCCTTGATGCGAGGTTGACTTTTTCCTTGATAGCTAACCTTCTCCATATTCTCCTTTGCAAATTTTAATTACAGTTCATAGGTCATTAAGTAACTGAAAACAAGAATTTTAAAAGATGTTTTCATTGGTTCTGATGTACTGGCAATCAGCGATATTCTGTGAATGTCGTTGATAATTATTTTACACTTGTTTGAAAGAAAATAAGGTAGTGTCACTGCATTTAGTAGGAAAATTGTTTTACAGTAATTGCACATGACATAAAAGCCAAAAGATAAGCCTATGTCATTGCTGGCACTAAAGCTTGATACTATGCACCTATCTGAGTTCTTGTATATTCTGCCATCATTTACTGTCAAAAGTTGTCAACTGTTTATGTAATTTTAAAGTCATTTGACAGTGTTTCAGCATGAAAGTTTAGTCATGCATTAGTATTTATGTTACACAACATCATGGTTATTGCAATGTATGTGTATTTATTTTACAGGCAAGAAGTTGATGGGACATATATTTTAGAACTGCACAAGGATGAAAAGGAGACTGAAGCAAAAGCAACAATTGTTATGGATTTTTGTACAGAAGTTGTTAGGGTAAGAAAACTTCAGTGATCAATTTAGTTGTATACATTTCTGGTATTAATCATTAATAGTTTCTAACAGTTTTTAGTTGAGACCTTTGTGTGATTCAAAGTTTTGAGATGCGGTTCTATCTAATAATTCTTTCCAGAAAATGGTGTAGTTGCAGAGTTCAATGCAAATGAAGTGAAAACTAAACCGCGAGAATTGTTAATTTATTCTCAGTTGAACTATGGAAGAGTACATCTCAAATGAATGACATAATTGTGCATTGTGGTATATTGGGTGATCTATCATAATTTCAGAAGGGGAAGAAAATTGATGTTTCTTGCTAGGCACACCCTTCTTTACTATTATGTTTCCCGATACATATCATCTGGCTTATTTCCTTATATGATTCTGAATTATTCTGTATAGTGTGAACTTCTTACGTTTCCAGAAATAACATTTTTCTCCTTTCTTGGAAATTAGGGGTTTGGTTAAATTTTTCCCTTGTGTTCATAGTAAATATTTTTTTCTCCTTTTATAATGATTGAGAACTTGTAAAATGACTGGTATGTGCCATTGTTTTGTCTAAGGTGCAATATGCTGCTATTCATTTGATAATTGAGTCTGCTTTAGAAACTTATTTTCTTTTTGCTTTTGATGATTCTTTATTCAAATGTCTATAGCATATGTAAGCACACAACACAAAAATTAGTTGTTTCTAGGAGACATCAGGCTAATACCATGTAACACTGTCATTAGCCTAAATAACAGCCTCAACTGGGTGATTAATGGAGTCCGCAATGTTTTTGGGTGTGCCATTTCCAGCCGAAGCTACTTCTTGATGATTAGATCTCATAGAGCTACCAAATTTCAGGGAAATTGATTGCTACTTTTAACCTGCTGACCCAAACAGTCCCTGGCATTTTCTGTGAGATTAAAATTGGGTGAGATTGTAAAGAACAATTCCAGTGTCATGGCTGTGCTATCCTGTTATTTTATTATCTATTCCAGATACATCCAACACTTACATCTCAGTCCGTGTCGTCATTTTCTTATGGCTGATATGATGTAGAGTGTAAGACAGTTACATGTATTTAGGAGTAGTGTGGTTCAGATCCTTTTCTGGCCTGCTGTTTGAAAGGTCACTTCGGGAGAATGCTGTGTTAATTTTTGAGAAGACTGCAGCTGAGTTTATTTCTTTCCCAATTCCTTTTCTGACTGTGCTAGTACTTTGACATCAGAGAGACTTAAGATTGTAACCCTTCTTTCTGTATTCCTTCTTTTCTTCTAGCCTTACTTCCTTTCAGGATATATTTCTTCAAAGTCCACAGATATTGTAATCACTTTCTGTAATGTAATTGGTTGGATAAAAAATCTACTCACCATGCAGCAGCAGGAGAAGAAACATGTAAAAGTTAATGAAATGTGAAAGTTTTCAGAGTGAGTTGCTCCTTCTTCTGGGAGAAGGGTTGAAGGAGTGCCTTCGAAAGCTTCCACATTTCCTTAACTTTCATGTATATTTTCTCCAGTCATTGCTTGGAGAGTATTCACTTTTCTTTGCATCTCCCAGCCTTATTCAAGCCTTTGTACTGAACTCACATCAGTGGTTTGCTTGTTAGTTTTGCTACGTATCATATGTACTTGATTGTAGGCCATGCGTGAAATTGGGGTTCACCTAAACTTTTGAAACGAGATTATAATAAGAAGTAAATCTCGAATATAGGCCGCAACACTAAATTTACAATGAAGTTCAATTAGACAATACTTTGAGGTGCATCTCTCTCCTTCCCCTTCTTCAATGCTAGCATAACTACAGTTTAACTGTTATGTTGAGGGAAGGATGGCTCTGCTACAATTATAGCTTCACCCGTTCTGCAACTAGGTGGCAGGCTTTCTCCACTTGACACGTCTGTTGTGGAAATACTGGATTTATTGGGAGTTCTGGTGATGTGACTAATTCACGGGACAGTGTAAGGAGGTTGAGAGCAAGAGAAAAGTTGATCTTTTGGTTTGACAGTGACATTAGGAGAGGAGTATGCTAGTTACAAGGAAATATTTAAACTTCAGGATTTCAGCTACGCAAAGGAACATGGAAAATGGGTAGCTGAATGCAGATTTGATGTTGATGAAAAAACATTCATTGATGATGAACAAGTGAACAAAACCTCCTAAATAGTTTGAAAAGTTGTTGGGCATTTTGAGGGAAATAGTGCAAACATCCAGATGTGGAAAAAGACTTGTTCGATTTTGTGATTCAGAATAGGAAATGTGGATATGCTGCTACAGCAGAAATAATTCAAATTGAAGACAGCAAAGTAGCATGTAGAAGAAACATATTGCCAGTAAAATTTAAAGTTTTGTATGGGCGGGTTTTGCGATTTATGCAACAAAACAATCTGCCTGTTCATTGAAGAACTACAACTGCACAAAAACTGCCCCAAACTTACGAAAACAATTTATCTTTTCAGCATTGCATAATCCATATTTGACACAAAAAATGTTATTTACTTTCCCAGGTAGGGAACACAGACCAAACGCCAGTCTATTTTGATGTGCTGAGCAGCACTTTGGTAGGGAAACATAGTGTGCCAATACATATGTGTGGTGCTGAAAAGTAGCAGTGCACAGTGATGTTAAGCATTAGGACTGATTGGATGAAAATTGCCACTGTATGTGGTTTTTAATTAGAAAAGCCTCCCCAAGGGAGAAAGATTCCGACCTGGGGTATTATTGTAAGAGCTCGTGACAGGGGGTGGATGACAGAGCAGCTGGTCCCAGACTGGATTTCAGCAGTTTGGAAAAAGCAGCTAGGAGCTCTTCTTCACTCAAATCAGTACATACTTTTCACTGGTGCAATGGTGCTCAAATGAAACAGAATCTGGAAGAAGGAAACTGTGACTTAGTTATTATTCATAGCAGCATGACAAGTGTGTTGCAGCCTTTGGATGTGCGTACAAACCATTCACTCAGAGCTAACATAAGGCAGTTCTATAGAGATTATATAATGAACAGTGCAACTTTGACACCAGAAGGCCCATTTGCAGTGTGCTTCTGTGTCAGACGTGTGCCCTTGGATATTGGCTGCTTGTCATGAAAAGTTAAAAAAAATTGAATTTCCAATTATTTTGATGGGTCTGAAGATGGCCATGTTTATTTTAGTGACTCTGAGCAAAATTCTGGATCATTAAGAATGGGTGAGGATGAAGATGCCGGTGATGTGGAGAAGTGATTGTGCTCGATTTAGGTGAAACTCATAGTCTGGAATAAATGGGACCAACTGCATAGTGTTTCAGTATGTTCAGATTTTATGTACTTGCAGTTATATATTTTTGGCAAAAGCAATAAAATGTCATTGTTACCAGTAATCTATTCAATGTTGCGTGAATCTTATCTCCATCTGTCTTAATTAGATTTGATTACAATTCTTCGTTTGTGTGGCCACAGTGTTTGTAAATGTTTTATGCTTGTTAAAGATATCTGAAATCCGTATTGGCAACTACTAAAATGACATTTCCAGACAGCTGACAATGTTTTCAAAAAATAAAATGAAACATTCAAAATAAAATAGGGTCAATGAAAGCATCCGATTCCACCCGTTGGCTTTAACCCGTGACGTAAGGCTGTTGTGGTGTGTGATGTCACGACGGTGTCTGGTTTAGTTTGTGAGAGTGGTGCGTTTGTAGGTGTCGTTTTGATGTGATCGGTGGTGCTCTCTGGTGGTATGTTTATGTGGTGTGTGTTAGGTGATATTTTTGGTTTAGTTTGTGTGTGTGGCGTGTTTATAGGTGGCATATTGTTGTGGTTGGTGGTTCTCTCTGGTGGTTTGTTTATGGGTAGCGTGTTAAGTGGCGTATGGGGTTCATTTGCATGAGTACCTGTGTGATATCGGTGGTGACTGTGCTTTCAGCAGAATATTTTTCAGTGAATTAATGATTTTGGTTTTGCTATGTTGATGTTACTGTAATTTTTTTTCTGTTCATCGTGTATGAATTTTGGTAAATTGCTTTGTTTATATCTTTGGTATGTATGGATATGACTGTCTAGGTCAACAGTTTTTGGATGTCTGTGATGATGGGGGACGTGCGTTGTCTCTAATAAAATTTCTTCAGCTATTTGGCCTGTTGGCTGAAGTGTTCAATGTGTCATGAAGAAATGAGGGTTACTAAAGTTCTGGCATCTCGGAACAGGGACAGCCATATGTGGAGATGATGTAAGGATAACTTATGGCGCTCCATTAAGTGAGGTTCCTGGTTTGAGAGGTCTAGGTTGGACATGCGAGAAATTGTGTTAATGATATATCATTTTTGTTATAAATCCTCTCACAGTTTCTGTGCGCATGAGGTGGTGTGAGTGAGAGAACGGTGCTTGATTGGTATTCTTATTGTCGTGAGGCGTGTCCTGAATATATATGGTACAGGGGTAGATTGGGTGGGCCTGGTGTTGTGGAGAGTGATGAATCGCAGTTGGAGAAAAGAAAGTATGGGAGGGGTAAGTCTTTGGTTGGTTTATGGGTGTGGGGGGGCTGTGGTATCGTGGGGGGGGGGGGGTGTTCAGAATGTATATTTAGGGTTTTGGAGGGCCAGACAAAAAGGGAATTAATGGGATTGATTGAGGATTTTATTGAAGAGGGTACCACTATAGTTTCAGACATGTTTTCTTCTTATAGGGGGTTGGGTCAGCAGGGGTGCAATCATTTAGTAGTGAACTACAGTGTTGAGCTTAAGAATTATCAGACAGGGGCCTGTATGAATACTATAGAGGAGTTTTGGACGGCAGTTAAGTCAGTGATTGGGAGGGGGAAGAGGTGCTCTTCTAACCTTCAGTCTCATCTAGATGAGTACTGTTGGCGGAAGTGCGTCCCTGAGGGCTATTGTATTTTTAGGGCTTTTTTTTTAAGGGCGATTAGTAGGATGTATAGGCCGAAGGTTGTAGGTTAGTTAGGTGTTGGGAGGGGGGTGGTGGCTACGGCTTGGGGGGGGGGGGTTTGTGGTTAGTTGTTGGTGAAGTTTGTAGAGGGATGTGGGGCAGAGGGGGCAACTTCCAACTGTGACTGGCAATGTTGGCTGCACCAAAAACAGCTATCAGTACTGACTAAGACCATTCTATTTATATCAAAATATCAACTCATACCAGTCGCCTTGCTTCTGCTCTTTAGAAAGTGAACAAGTTGTACAAACAAGCTGACACAATTTTGTGAGACAAAGTCGCTTTCCTTCTTTTTATGAACTGCTACTCTATTAAGTTTCCAATCCTCAGTAGACGTGTACGTGTCATTTTGAAATTGGTACTTTATGATCTGAGGGTGGATGGGGGGGGGGGGGGGGTGGATCTCAATTATAGACCACACCATGGTTTACCAAGGTAAAATTTAGAAAAACAAAGAGCAGCCTATGTTCACGCAAGTTTGGTATATCATTCGATATCTTCTCATATGATCTCATGGTACCAAGTGGACTCGTCCTAGGCTTTCCACACCAGGATAATCACGGATGGTCATTGAAAGTTTGTGCCAGTAACTGGTAAATACACTAAAGCAGCTCTGCAACAGTCTTCCTCATAATATATTTATTTATTTATTTTTTCCCCCCCATGAACCATAGACCTTGCCGTTGGTGGGGAGGCTTGCGTGCCTCAGCGATACAGATAGCTGTGCCGTAGGTGCAACCACAACGGAGGGGTATCTGTTGAGAGGCCAGACAAACGTATGGTTCCTGAAGAGGGGCAGCAGCCTTTTCAGTAGTTGCAGGGGCAGCAGTCTGGATGATTGATTGATATGGCCTTGTAACACTAACCAAAACGGCCTTGCTGTGCTGGTACTGCGAACAGCTGAAAGCAAGGGGAAACTACGGCCGTAATTTTTCCTGAGGGCATACAGCTTTACTGTATGGATAAATGATTATGGCGTCCTCTTGGGTAAAATATTCTGGAGGTAAAATAGTCCCCCATTCGAATCTTCGGGCGGGAACTACTCAGGAGGACGTCGTTATCAGGAGAAAGAAAACTGGCGTTCTACAGATCGGAGCGTGGAATGTCGGATCCCTTAATCGGGCAGGTAGGTTAGAAAATTTAAAAAGGGAAATGGATAGGTTAAAGTTGCATATAGTGGGAATTAGTGAAGTTCGGTGGCAGGAGGAACAAGACTTTTGGTCAGGTGGATACAGGGTTATAAATACAAAATCAAATAGGGGTAATGCAGGAGTAGGTTTAATAATGAATAAAGCAATAGGAATGCGGGTAAGCTACTACAAACAGCACAGCGACCACATTTTTGTGGCCAAGATAGACACGAAGCCCACGCCTACTACAGTAGTACAAGTCTATATGCCTACTAGCTCTGCAGATGATGAAGAAATTGAAGAAATCTATGTTGAGAGGGAGACGAATATTTAATAATCATGGGTGACTGGAGTTCGATAGTAGGAAAAGGAAGAGAAGGAAACGTAGTAGGTGAATATGGATTGGGGGTAAGAAGTGAAAGAGGAAGCTGCCTGGTGGAATTTTGCACAGAGCACAACTTAATCATAGCTAACACTTGGTTCAAGAATCATAAAAAGAGGTTGTACACATGGAAGAAGCCTGGAGATACTGACAGGTTTAAGATAGATTATATAATGGTAAGACAGAGATTTAGGAACCAGGTTTTAAATTGTAAGACATTTCCAGGGGCAGATGTGGACTCTGACCACAATCTATTGGTTATGAACTGTAGATTAAAATTGAAGAAACTGCAAAAAGGTGGGAATCTAAGGAGATGGGACCTGGATAAACTGACTAAACCAGAGGTTGTACAGAGTTTCAGGGAGAACATAAGGGAACAATTGACTGGAATGGGGGAAAGAAATACAGTAGAAGAAGAATGGGCAGCTTTGAGGGATGAAGTAGTGAAGGCAGCAGAGGATCAACTAGGTAAAAAGACGAGGGCTAGTAGAAATCCTTTCGTGACAGAAGAAATATTGAATATAATTGACGAAAGGAGAAAATATAAAAATGCAGTAAATGAAGCAGGCAAAAAGGAATACAAACGTCTCAAAAATGAGATCCACAGGAAGTGCAAAATGGCTAAGCAGGGATGGCTAGAGGAGAAATGTAAGGATGTAGAGGCTTATTTCACTAGGGGTAAGATAGATACTGTCTACAGGAAAATTAAAGAGACCTTTGGAGAAAAGAGAACCACTTGTATGAATATCAAGAGCTCAGATGGAAACCCAGTTCTAAGCAAAGAAGGGAAAGCAGAAAGGTGGAAGCAATATATAGAGGGTCTATACAAGGACGATGTACTTGAGGGCAATGTTATAGAAATGGAAGAGGATGTAGATGAAGATGAAATGGGAGATATACTGCATGAAGAGTTTCATAGAGCACTGAAAGACCTAAGTCGAAACAAGGCCCTGGGAGTAGACAACATTCCATTAGAACTACTGACAGCCTTGGGAGAGCCAGTCCTGACAAAACTCTACCATCTGATGAGGACGGTGTATGAGACAGGCGAAATACCCTCAGACTTCAAGGAGAATATAATAATTCCAATCCCAAAGAAAACAGGCGTTGACAGATGTGAAAGTTACCGAACTATCAGTTTAATAGGCCACGGCTGCAAAATACTAATGTGAATTCTTTACAGATGAATGGAAAAACTGGTAGAAGCCAACCTCGGGCAAGATCAGTTTGGATTCCGTAGAAATATGGGAACACGTGAGGCAATACTGACCCTACGACTTTAAGCTAGTTTAGGAAAAGGCAAACATACGTTTATAGCATTTGTAGACTTAGAGAAAGCTTTTGAAATTGTTCACTGGAATACTCTCTTTCAAATTCTGAAGGTGGCAGGGGTAAAATACAGGGAGCGAAAGGCTATTTACAATTTGTACAGAAACCAGATGGCAGTTATAAGAGTCGAGGAACGTGAAAGGGAAGCAGTGGTTGGGAAGGGAGTGAGACAGGGCTGTAGCCTCTCCTCGATGTTGTTCAATCTGTATATTGAGTAAACAGTAAAGGAAACAAAAGAAAAGTTTGGAGTAGGTATTAAAATCCATGGAGAAGAAATAAAAACTTCGAGGTTGTAATCCTGTCAGAGACAGCAAAGGACTTGGAAGAGCAGCTGAACGGAATGGACAGTGTCTTGAAAGGAGGGTACAAGATGAACATCAACAAAAGCAAAACGAGGATAATGGAATGTACTCGAATTAAGTCGGGTGATGCTGAGGGAATTAGATTAGGAAATGAGACACTTAAAGTAGTAAAGGAGTTTCGCTACTTGGGGAGCAAAATAACTGATGATGGTGTAAGTAGAGAGGGTATAAAATGTAGACTGGCAATGGCAAGGAAAGCGTTTCTGAAGAAGAGAAATTTGTTAACAACGAGTATTGATTTAAGTGTCAGGAAGTCGTTTCTGAAAGTATTTGTATGGAGTGTAGCCATGTATGGAAGTGAAACATGGACGATAAATAGTTCATACAAGAAGAGAATAGAAGCTTTCGAAATGTGGTGCTACAGAAGAATGCTGAAGATTAGATGGGTAGATCACATAACTAATGAAGAGGTACTGAATAGGATTGGGGAGAAGAGGAGTTTGTGGCACAACTTGACTAGAAGAAGGGATCGGTTGGTAGGACATGTTCTGAGACATCGTAGAGGGAGACCAAGAGATGAATACACTAAGCAGATTCAGAGGGATATAGGCTGCAGTAGGTACTGGGAGATCAAGAAGCTTGCACAGGATAGAGTAGCATGGAGAGCTGCATCAGACCAGTCTCAGGACTGAAGACAACAACATCATTTATTTTTTGGAGGGGGGCCATCTTCAAAAACTTTTGTTAATTTGTCCTTACTTTCTAAATTGTGTTAGGAAGTTTGTTTCCTGGATGGTCATCATACTTTTTTCTAGAGTTCTGTTGAGAAGTTGTTTGATGTAGTTTGCGCAGTGTGTACCGTGACTCATAAGTTTAGCTGGCCATTTTCCATGCTTTATCATCCAACGATAGTTTTTCAGTAGCCATGCCAATCTGTGTGCTTTGTGACGTGCAGTGAGTGGATATACAAGGAGATTATAATTAAAGGTAAACTTTCGAACTGCTGTAGAAATAACACCACTTGTCAGCATGACATCAAATTGCAATGGTGTATTATCAGAGAAGGGGGAAAACGTATGGCAGAAGAAAAATAAATAATTACAAAATGTAGCAATAGATGGCGCTGTGCTGTAAGCATCATAATTTAATAGTGTTCGACTACAAATGACAAATGAATCATACAGTAATGCCTAAGGTTTACATTTGACGTTAAACAAACTGCACTACTCAATGTGCATGAGTGTACAGGTGTGATACTGTTAGTTACATAAGTCCATCCACCAAGGCAAGGTCGTATCACATTGGGTGGGAAATATCGATTTTTAATTGTCCTGAGGCCAAAAAACGCATAAAAAGTGTTGATGAGTTTTAATTTTCCTGAGGCCAAAAACTGCATTAAAAGCATAAATCAAAAACAAATCAGATTATTAATTTCCGTGTTACTGGTACAAATTATTATATTCAGTATGCTGTCCACCATTTTATGCAACAAGTTTATATCGAGAAACAGCATGTTCCAAAACTGTCCCAAGTGTCACGTTCAGAATGTGTTGCGCAATGGGTGCCTTCAGTGCAGCTAAGTTTGCAATCGGAGCACTGAACACATCTTTCAGATAGTCGCATAGCCATAAGTCACATGGATTCAGGTGATCGGGATGGCCAGGCTGTAGGAAAATGGCAGCTGGTAATTCTAGCATTTCTGAAGTGGCGCTTCATTAGCTGCTTTACTGTATTTGCAATGTACGGAGGTGTGCCATCTTGCATAAAAATGATCCCATCCACACATCAACACAGTTGGAGAGCTTACCAGTGACGGTACAGGTGACAGAACCAAAAGCACCTGTCTGAAAACATGTAGTTCTATGATAAATGATGCCGTAAAGCTGCACCACACAGTGACCTTTTCAGGATGAAATGGTACTGGTTGATTTGCCCATATTCGACAGTTCTGTGTATTGACATATCCTGTCAGATGGAAGTGGGATTAGTCTGTCCACAACATCTTCCATAGCCAATCATTATCCACTTCTATGTGAGCAAGAAATTCGAAAGCAAACGTCTCTCTTGCTGGAGGTCAGCTGGAAGCAACTCATGCACCTGGGTAATTTTGAATAGATAGCAAAGAAGGATGTTTCACAGGATTTTACACACTGTGTTCATGGGTATGTCCAATGTTCTGGCACTTCTCCATGCATTACACGTTTGCACACCACCACTCATCTCCTCCTGCATTGCTGTGGCCACTGCTTCCACTGATGTCGAATCAATTTGTTTGCTCCCTCTACCCGGTTGCATGCCAAAAAAGACCCGTCTTTTCGAATTTCCAAATCATATTCTCCAGACCCACAGCAGTCATTGGACCCTTGCCTATTTTCAAACCCTTCAGTGTCCTGAACTTCTGCAGAACAACATGTGCACAGTCATCATTCTTGTAATACAGCTTTACCAGCAGAGCGCAATCCTGCACTGAGACAGTCATGGCGAACTTCACAGACGTGAAAGGAGGAAAAGCCGTGTACCCAGCGTGATTATACCAACTTCAATCGGTTGTGCGCATGACAGGTGTTTTCATTTATGTATTCTGACACATACAGTGCCATCTATTGATCAATTTTCACACTATTTTTTTTCTTCTGCCATATGTTTTCCGCCTTCTCCAATAATATTCCATTGCAATTTGACATCATTCTGACCAGTGGTGTTATTTCTACAGAATTTTGAAAGTTTAACTTTAATTATAATCCCACTGTACACATGTATTGTGTCTCCAATACCGCATAGCAGTGGAGTGGTTCTGGATGATGTGACTGCTCACTACCGTATTTACTCGAATCTAAGCCGCACTCAAATCGAAGCCGCACCTAAAAAATGAGACTCGAAATCAAGGAAAAAAAATTTTTCTCGAATCTAAGCCGCACCTGAAATTTGAGACTCAAAATTCAAGAGGAGAGAAAAGTTTTAGGCCGCACCCCAAATCGAAACAAAGTTGGTCCATTTTAATATGAGACACAATTTAGGTCGAATGAATGATGATACAACTACAGTAGTTTGGTTCGAGTCGTAAGCTTAGCAGTTAAGCTTTACAAGGTAGCCATTGCTATGCGTCAGGCGCTCCGTCCATATTGATACGGGTACCCTTCCTTTTTCACGTGCTTGAATTGATTGCTTATTTTTCTTTGATCTGATAAGTGCCATTTTCTTTGTTATAGGTGTTAATGTCACTCTAAGCTGAAAGTGCATTACTGTGCTGTGTCAGGCATTGTTTGTCGCATTCTGATAGTGCGTGTTCTTGGCCGGTCGCCGATCGCGGCATGGCTTGCTTTTCTGCGTGCTACTGCCGCTAAAAAAAAAAAAAAAAGAGAGAGAGAGAGAGAGAGAGAGAGAGAGAGAGAGAGAGAGAGGAATTGTCTCATTAGCGAAACAATGGCAAGAGACTGCTATTTGTTGTTACTTACACTGCTGCTTTCTTTGATAATGATCAACAAGAACCAAATAATAGACTGCGTATGATAGAAGATGTTCTGAACGAGAGTTTCGCGAAAATTTTTCCCCGTTTAGTACATTACATTCTGCACAGAACTTAGTCATCTTAGATTTAAAAATCTAGTCAATTGCTGTGCTTCATTTCTGACTGTATCACTATTAGCCATAAGAATAATATGAATATAAACATGACATGATGTGTATATTCTTCCGCGTTTGCTGTTGTCTCACTCTAGTTTCGTAGTTTATTAGGCAGATAGGATTTAAATGGGATAGCAGCAAACACGAAAGAATACATTGCAAAATGTTTATATTCGTATTATTCTTATGGTGAAGAGAATACTGCATGTGATTCACAATTCATAAAAGTTCCTATTAGTAACCATCTCTTCTCACGGGTAGGAAAAAATTCAGAACATAGAGTTAGCCATATTGACAAAAATAACAAACAGTCTTGCCGGTCGGATTTTCGTAGTACATTGAAATGCTGCTACATTCGAAGATGAACAATACGGAATTTGTATTTACTTCGTTGGATAATGTATGAAAATGCATTGGTCGAAACTCGGGGCGGAGAAAAAAGCTCATCTTCCACCTTTTTATTTATTTATTTTTTTATACTGACGCAGAGGTTTTGGCGCCAGTATGTATCTTCGTGCCTGCAAAGCAAGACTGTGTAGCGCTACACATTTTTGACGGCAGAAGTTAATTCTGGCGGCACCTACCAACATTTTTCAGAACTTCCGCTTACTTTGCACTCAATTCTAAGCCGCAGGCGGTTTTTTGGATTACAAAAACCGGAAAAAAGTGCGGCTTATATTCGAGTAAATACGGTAGTTATTCTTGTTCAACACTGTATTTATTTATTCATCCAGGAACCACCTTAACAATGAGTTTTGTCATTGTAACATAGTAGAAACAATGTAAGTATGCTTTGATGAGGATGGGACAAGTGGTCGACCATGGCCTTGATGAAGGAGCCATCCTGGCATTTGCCTAAAATTCTTCTTCTTTGTTAGCGCTACAACCCTTGGTGAGCCTTGACTTCTTCAATGATTTTCCTCCACATTTCTTGGTTTTTTGCTGCTCTTTTCCATTTCTGAACTCCTAAGCTTGTGAGATCTGCTATTATGTTGTCAATCCATCTTTTTCTAAGTCTCCGATTTCATCTAGCTGAGTGGATCATACCTTTCATCATTTTCTTTGCAATTCTGTCCTCTTGCCATTCTTTCCACTTGTACTAACCATCATATTCTTTGTGATTTCATGAATTTTATTATGTCCCTACCTTGTATTAATACTTGTAATTTGGCACTGTAGCATGTTCTCCAGTCTTCTTACTTCCATATTGCACCATAGATTTTGCGTAGTATTTTCTGCTCAAAGGCTCGTAGTGGATTTTTGTCATCTCTGTCAATGTCCATACCTCTGACCCATATGTGATAACTGGGTGGACTATGGAGTTATATATTAGTAGTTTTGTTTTTCTTGTAATGAGGCTATTTCTGAAAAGTTGCATATTTGCGAAGTAAGCTCTGTTTCCTGCTTGTTTCCTGCTTGTATCATTTGCCATTGATGTTTAGGTCTTTAGCAGTTCTGGCCTCAGATTGTGACATGACCATATATTTTGTTTTGTTTTCTTTTACTATGAGGCCAATTTTTAATGCTCCTGTTTCCTTTGCCAGATATATTACTTGGAGTGCACTGATATTTCTTCCTACTATAGCAGTGTCATCAACATATGCACATATCTGGCTAGTTTTCATAAATGTGGCACCTCTTCTGTTGATTTTATTTACTAGAGTATACAGGGGTATATTTAATAGGTCAGTGGAGAGACTCTCACCTTGCTTTATGCCTTTATTAAAGTAAAGCCTTCACTTGTCCTGCTAAAGACCTTTATTTTTGCTCTTGTCTCTGTCATTGTCATTCCGATTAATTTTATTAGTTTAGCACATATGGCATCTTCTTTCATTGCTGTGTATAGTTCTTGCTGGTTTATGCTGTCAAAGGCTTGTTTGAGTCGATGAATAGGAAATGCAGATCTATATCATATTCATATAACATTTCTATCATTTGTCTTATCACAAATATTTGATCAGTTGTTCCTCTTTTTGTCAAAAGCTACACTGATATTCCCCTTATATAGCTTCTGTGCACTTCGGTATCCTTTCGTTTAATATAATTTTGAAGATCTTATAAGCTGTGCTTAGGAGTGTTATACTTCTGTAGTTTCCACATGCTGTTCTATCCCCTTTCTTTTAAATGGGGTTTATTATTCCAGTTTTCCAAGTGTCTGACATAGTTCCTGTTATCAGTTATTAATGTGCGCAGTTCCTTTATTACAGCCTCTCCACCAGTTTTTATTAATTCAGGGATTATGCTGTCTTCCACAGGGGCTCGATTGTTTTTTCTCTTGTACACAGTCTGGAGATCTCTTGTAGTGTTGGCTCTCTTACCTCATTGGCATCATTGTCTACTTCCAGTTCCAATATTTCCTCCTGTGCAGCTGTCTCTTTGTCTTGTAGGCTGGTATTTGGTGTTTCTTTGAAATATCTGCCCATCTTGCCACTGCCTGTTCATCCTCCCTTATCATTTTCTCATCTGTGCTGGAGCATGCCATTATTTTTGGCTGGAGTTCGCTCTTTATTTTGCCTGCAATATAATAGAACTTTCTTATTTCACTCTGTTCCTTTAAATCTTCTAGCTTTTGAAATTTCTTCTTCGGACACACTCTTTTCTTTCCCTTGCACGGTCTGTTAGCTCTTCTCCTCACTTCTCTGTATTGTTCCACATTACTTCTGGTTTCTCTCTGTAGCACTTCTATTCTTGCCCTGTTCTTTTCCCCTATTGCTGACCGGCAGTCTTTGTCAAATCATTTCTGGGTTCTTCTGTTTCTTCTTATGCCTATTATTTCTTCTACAGATTCTTTAATGCCTTTTTCAATCCCACCTTACAATAGGCACCTTCACTGCTGGGCAGAAGGTTTGCATGCTTCGTTAAAGTTAAGAGCTGTGCCAGCGGTAGCATAGCTACCGGCAGGGTCACTCAAGGCTGTTTGGTCTTGACTGAGGAGACAGACGAAGTGCGTCCCACATTATAGGGCAGGGAGGGCTCTGGAGGTGTAGTGAAGCCATAGAAGAGTAAACCTGATACAAATTCTCGTCCTCCAGGTTGGGGGTTGGGCATGGGGCTAATAACCCCATACCATAAAAAAAGAATATTGTGGAAATTCAACAGAAACCTTGGAAACTGGATGGAAAACATTTATCATGACCCTGGCAAAGTAAACAGATTAAGGATCTGACAGTAGCATTATGGAATGTGAGGTCAATGCTTCGACCTGGAAAAAATGAAAAAAATAGTCAATGATATTTTAAAATTATGTATGATGTTATAGGGGTACAGGAAATAAGACAGCAAGGAAATGGGCAGAGGTAAACTTGAGTACTCATTGGCACATAGTGGACGAGAAGAAAAAAGAGGCCAATTCGGAACAGGATTTATAACAACTTGGGAAGTTAGGAAAAGCATATTAGAAATTGAACTCGTAAAGTGGGAGGATGTGCAGACTCAAACTAAGAGGGAAATTTAGGAACATATCAATAGTAAATGGACATTTGCCAATGAAGCAAAAAGGGGATTTAATAAAAGAACAGTTCTCTGAAGACTTGGAAAAAGTATGCTGCGCTGTACCTAAATTTGACTTGATGCTAGTAATAGGAGATTTTAAGGCAAAAATAGAGAGGAATGAACATCAGTATGCAGTTTCTGGAAAATATTCACTGCATGAAGCAATCAGTGAGACTGGGGACTTGTTATGCCAATTTGCAGCAAGGAATAATACGACTATTAAAAGTATCTGTGTCTCACGCAAAAGGATCTTTTTGGGTACTTGGAAGTGTGCAGTCAATGGAGTAGTCAATCAGATTGACCATATTTTAGTGATTGCACACCACTACACATTAATTACAGCTTTATGAAACTGTAGAGGACCAAACTGTGGCTCGGACCACTTTTGTGATGCAATTAGTCTTGGGGAAAGAAACTGCCATTAAAAAATGACAACAGGCTACGAAAGAAGGTAAACTGTAATACTGACAAACTGAAAATCCCCGATGAAGTAAAAAAATTATACCTAAAATGATTTAGGAAACCCATGGGAAACCTACAGCAGGATGGCATGACAGAGCAAACTCTATCCTCCTAAATATAAGGTCACTGTCTTAACAACTGCATTGCTTGGTCCCTATTGTGCAATGTTCTTTGATTTATACACAGTTGGTGCCAGATAAATTATAACATGAAACATAATTTTGCTCTTCATCACTGCATACACTTAAGACACACACAGGTGACTACTGAACCATAAACATGCTGCTGTGTCTCTTACACTAACTCCAGTCTGTTTGGAAACTGACTTCATGTCTGTAAATATGTAACTGTGAACCACGCACATCTTCATGTTCACATACAGTAAGTACTTGGCTTGCTGCAGTGTGGTCCATTTAACTGTTACAATCTGTGATAGTTGATCGCTTGTTATCAGCTATGTTTTTTACTCAGCTTAACATTAAATGTATACAACTGAACAAAATGTTTCTTTAAATACTAGATCTGAGGGTAATTTCTATGATAGATTGGAACCAGTTACCAAAAACAATATTACTTCACTGAATTAAAAGTGCTAACCCTTCTCTAACACGTTTAATTGTGAAAGACCATTCTTAGCTATGTCTCTAACATAAATGCAATGATGTTTTTCACCTGTTGCTATCTCTGATTGAGTATTATGCTTAGTTTTTCTCCTCTACAGTGATTTACGATGAGATAATTTATTATTTCATCTTTATTTGGCAATTCCACTAATAACATTTGTTTTTACTTTAGACATCACAGAGAAGCAGAAAATAGCTATTGTACAGATAAAATTAAATTAAAGTAGATAATTTTGCAGTCAGAATTAAAGATTGAGAGACAAACACAAGCATTAAATGGGAAAAGCAAATGGTGAAATAAACGATGTGACACACAAAATTTAGCAAGAGTGAAGCTATGCTACGTAGAAGATGGGCAACTTCTTTCTTTATTTCTGCTTGAGTCATACACAACACAAAGAAAATATTTTAGTTTTAAAAACTCATTGCATTGCTTTTTTTATATGTGTTGCTTTACAAGCTATGTGAGAGGTTATATTGAATAAGTGTGATTTGCCAAGCCTTCTTCTGACGTCTGAAAAATCTCTTTCGTGTGCATTTGTTTAGATGAATAGTATGATTAATTCTTTTAAAAATTAAGCATTATGTTTCAGAACACTAAACGAGGCCGGTTTTCCTTTGAATTGCGCATGACTGCTGGTCACAAATCATTTACCCTTGCTGCAGAATCTGAGGCTGAAATGCAAGACTGGATTAATAAGCTGAGTGCTGTCATTCAGCAGATAAAAATACAGGAAGAAAAACGAGCGGCCTCATTGGAGAGAGGTATTATTATTATCTTATTCAATGGAATATGTCATTAAACTGTTTTAATTTCTTTGACAGGTTTCTGAACAGTATGGTATAACAGCATGAGTGGTAACTGGAAAATATTATAAAGATGAATGTAGTATGAAAAGATATTTAACCATAAAATACTGGAAGTTCCATGTAGTCATAATTTATGTTTATAATTTTTTGCCAAGTGGTGAACCAATACTGTAATGAAACTGCATGGCAGATTAGAACTGTGTGCCCGACCGAGACTCGAACTCCGGACCTTTGCCTTTCGCGGGCATGTGCTCTACCAACTGAGCTACTCAAGCAGAACTCACGCCCCATCCTCACTGCTTTAATTCTGCCAGTATCTCGTCTCCTACCTTCCAGACTTTGCAGAAGCTCTCCTGCGAACCTTGCAGAACTAACACTCCTGGAAGAAAGGATATTGCGGAGACATGGCTTAGCCACACCCTGGGGAATGTTTCCAGAGTGAAATTTTCACTCTGCAGCGGAGTGTGCACTGATATGAAACTTCCTGGCAGATTAAAACTGTGTGCCAGACTTAGACTCAAACTTGGGACCTTTGCCTTTTGCGGCCAAGTACTCTACCAACTGAGCTACCCAAGCAGGACTCATGCCCCATCCTCACTACTTTAATTCCGCCAGTACCTTGTCTCCTACCTTCCAAACTTCACAGAAGCTGTCCTGTGAACCTTGCAGAACTAGCACTCCTGGAAGAAAGGATATTGCAGAGACATGGCTTAGCCACAGCCTGGGGAATGTTTCCAGAATGAAATTTTCACTCTGCAGAGGAGTGTGCGCTGATATAAAACTTCCTGGTAGATTAAAACGTGTCGGGCCAACACTCGAACTCGGGACCTTTGCCTTTCGCGGGCAAGTGTATAGGTCTCGAGTTCGAGTCTTGGCATCACAGTTTTAATCTGCCAGGAAGTTTCATATCAGCACACACTCCGCTGCAGAGTGAAAATTTCATTCTTCAGTACTGTAATGCCACTACAGTGGAAATTTGGTTTTATGTTCTCTGATTTTATGTTTTTCCTGATTCTACACTATAAATTCGTAGTCCCTCTGAAAAGCCCATATCAGTGCTAAAAAAAATTCCCTGTTTTTACATAGTAAACTTTACTCAGTTTTACATTCTTGCTCGATTTTACCCCGTTTTCTTGCAATTGGCATTTGAAGTGACTGAATGAGTTATAAGTGGTATAAAAGACAGAAGGTCCACACCATGGGTGACGGTGGGGTTAAGGGAATATTTCTGGCGTATAAGGGAGACATGATAGAGGAAATACTGATGTAATCCATGAGTGGCATTGCCAACATCACTTTTAACGTTTAGCTTTGCCATTTAATAATGATGCATCCAGTATGTTTCACACTACTTTTTGCAGGAACTCACATAATTGTAACATGATGGCACTGTGAAAGTGACCAGGAACGAGGCTATCGATTCGTTAGTTGCTATAGGTCAAATTGATGTTGATTATGGATGTGTTAGTGACAAGAGAATCTCAGTTGTAGCAAGAACTCTTTAGGGAAATGTGTTTGTGGTTGTATAACTTGAGAAATATTTGTGACAAGAAAGAATATGAATTTTATTACTCATCGTTTCACTTGCTGCAATTTAAGCTGCCCTATTATGTTCCTGTCTAATGTCACACTCAGGAATCAGCACATATTAAGAAATAAACAATGAAGTATTTGTGACAAGGAACAATAAGAATTTAATTGCTGGTTATTTCTCTTGCATGAATGTAATTAGTCTTCTTAGGTTTTTTGCATGACTGCACACTCGGAAATCATCACATATTTGGAAATAAACAGACAAATATCTATTTCATCCTTCATTCTCTAACCAGACAGAAATTTGTACAACAATGAATATTGCAGAACATCTTGTATTATTATCATAATGAATGTGGTAACAATGATAAGTTGAAAAAAATATTGGCATCTAGCGAGTTGCGAACCTATAAACTCAAACTCAGCTAACCACGACGTTAGCCGTTATGCTACAGCTTCCTCCTCTGAATCTTGAGTTGTGCATTTGTAATCATAAAATCTCTTGTAGCCTTACATAGTAGATGCTTTATCAACGACATTTAATGATAATGCGACATATTTGTGATATGCTACTTTGAATACACTATTGCTTTTAAATGGCATACTGCACACACACATGTCACACCCTACAAAGGAAATGAATAATCGAAATTCACACAGGGGTTGTTAACATGCACTCTCCAAAGCCTATAGTCGAAAGCCCGCTAGTGACATCACCACTGTAAAAAGTGCTGTGAAGCCACATCAACACTGCCACTGAAAACATATTTCTGTTGGAAACATTATTTCCTACATTGTTTTGATCTCTTTACGACTTTGTTTCTTGCCTTTGTTTCTGTCCACACGGACAGCAAACATATCTCAGTGTATTCACATTGTTTGCAACACTATTTGTTGTATTGTTTTCATATTATGTGCCATGTGATGTTTAGAGATGAGGAAACTGTAATTTGTACCTGAAGGCTATAAGCATCTCTCAGTGTTTAGTAGTTTTACAGAATAAGGTTGTGTTTATCAAAGAATTTCGTAATTGGTGTGAAAAGTACAGTATTATTTTCATGAAGTTTTTTATAGTAGTTGATAATGGTTGATAAACTGGATTAGTTATATGAAATCAATTTGTAGGTTGGGATACAGTCGTCTTTGGTGAGCAAAAACATACTGTAGAACAACTTGTGGGAAAAACTTCCTACATATAGGTACTGAATATGGAAGACAGCTCTAGTTTCTGTAATTTCACTTGGATATCATCTAACAGTTGTGAATTTCTGGCTAATATGGTATCACCATTTCTTTAAAAAAAGATAGAAATTTCAGGAAAGCAGTTACAACTAGACATGCTGTTAATCTTAGTTTTCTGTCAACAGAAGATTCATTCCAGAGCCTTAAGTATTAATTTCTCATTTCGAACCAAGCTGCTACAGATGAATTTATTTTCTTTCCTACGCAATCTTCCTTGGTATTCTGCCAGCAGTTCTAGCAGCAGTTTTCTGCAGTGCATCTTGTTTTACTGTTCTTGTACTGCTTGATTCTTATGTTCCACAAGGAGTTGTCAATGTGGTATGACGATAACAATTTCACAGTCTTCTGCCTCATCCACTGCACTTTTTTTTCTCCCCCAGAGCATCTAACAACTGTATAAAACAAATGACACAATGTGACATATAAACATACACTTGCGCCATAAAGCAGTGACATGTGGTAGCTGGCCTGAAACATTGATTCTTTTGATCTGTAAGGACACTTCTGTGGGCAGAGGTTTCTGTGTTTCGAAAGATGTTTCCAAATGGTGTCCACATTAAGTAGTCGCAGACTTGTTTAAAGCTAAGTGTGTATTTGGCTTGAAGTATACTTGATCCAATAAGGCTGCCATTGGCTACAGAAGGAAAACGCACCACTACATGATAGATTCTGGTGCCTTACACTGTACTTCAGTTTTTGGTTTAATTCGTAATTTCCATCAATTTTTGCTTCTTCTGGTTGAACACAAAAGAAGGATGTCTCAAAAATACATGTTTTGACATATAATTTGTGGTCATAGCATGTCGGCAAATAACTTGATTACCTTGTACCAAGGACCAGTTTCAATTTTTTGATGAGTTTTTACTTGCTGTTGTACATCCGTGATGTTTTAAGAACTGACGAAATTCATTACCACAAACTATTGTATATACTTTGTATTTTGCATTTAATTTCCTTCGCTTATACAGATTTTATACAATTTGTTGCTGAAGACTACGATTTGTAATCGTATATGCCAATTACATACATTTTTTCTAATATTTTGGGGAGTTTAATGTTTTCCACAATTTTGCAGTTTTGAAGTCTGGACCACACGAAAACATAAAGTAGGGGTTTCACCGGAGTGAAAAACTCGTACTAGCCCCTTTCCTTGATCTACAACAGAACTTCTTCCCCCTTGATTTTTCGACGGGAAAAGGGTGCTCTTAAACCATTGTTTACAACTGAGGAATCTTGGAAGCTAGGAATCAGTGTAAATTATTTTAATCTGTGTTATGAGAAGGAAAGTTGCTACTCACCTTGTAGTGAAGATGCTGAGTTGCAGATAGGCACAATTAAAAGACTCTCACAAATAAAGCTTTTGGACAGCAGGTGTGTGTGTGTGTGTGTGTGTGTGTGTGTGTGTGTGTGTGTGTGTGTGTGTGTGTGTGTGTGTGTGTGTGTGTTTATCTTTTCTTCGCAAGATACTCAGTTGATTTTATTGAAGTTTGGGTTTTGCGTGTTGCGATATCGTTCCTGAACATGACATGCATTTCTTTTCTGCCTCATGTCACAGAAGCTGTTCAAATGGCCTTGGACCCAGCCTTGCCACTCACCTATTACAGAGTGAGAATGAAGTATCTCATGGCAACAGGCTTTTATAAAATTTTCTTCGTCTCCTTGCCACTTATAGTAAAAACTTAAGCTTTCAGTAGTAATCTCCATCAGCTTCACCAGAAACAGCTGACTGATGTAACTGCTGTTGGCCTATGATTGCATGACTTATGTGATTGTGATATTTGGCTGGGATACAAGCAACTCAGTGAATGTAGCCCCTTCCCTTTTTTTGAGGTTACACGTACCAAAATAGGTAGGGTACTTGGCAGAAAAGGCATAATACCTATTTTCTTACTGAAAACGAGATAAAAGAGATGCTGCCAGTTCAATGACATATTGACTGGTCAATCCATACAATTTCTTAATGTTGTGTGGAACACACCATGGCCCATTAAAAATTGTAATTTAGAAAAATCTGCCAGTGTGGTTTCAGTTCTCTGAGACTGCAGATGTGTGTGCAAGTTGTGTTTGCGTTTGTGTGTGTGTGCATGCGTGTGTGTGCACGTGTGTGTGTGTATGTGTGTCTACTGCTGACAAAAGCCTCCATGGCCGAAAGCTATAATTGTGTGAATCTTTTTGTTGTGCCTATCATGACTCAGCATCTCCACTATATGGTGAGTAGCAACTTTGCTTCTCAAATAAATATAACTTATATTTAATAGAATGAAAATCAAGTTCATGAATCAAGCTAGTGGGACTCCATCATCAAGGAGGCTACAGAGTTCGAAAGAGTGATAGTATGTTAATTGGGATTGTGGAAATGATCTTAATCATGCAGGGAAGCCAGCTCTCAACATTAAAAGATGACGGAAAAATTTGCTGAATTATTCACATTCCAGTGGAAGTCACAGTGCCACTAACATCGCAGATGTGGACTGTATCTCTGGCAACATGATATCATGTTGATGTAAGTTATTCTATAACAGACCAGTTATTTGTTATATAAAGCTCTCTCAACAGCAGTTATAATTATAGCAGGAAAGTTCTGGTAGAACGTAAATATTTTAGGATTTTGTGGGTAATCCTCTCTTCATCTAGAAAACACACACACACACACACACACACACACACACACACACACACACACACACACACACACGGATATGCACACTTGTGCCCCTACATAGTTCTGACTGAATGCACAATCCCAGGAGTGAAATTCAGCAGGTGGACTAGGGAGAGGTTGGGGTTGTGTCAGATGGATTGGGTAGCGGAAGAAAAAGGTGGGAGACAGAAAGAGAGCTTTGAGGTAGATAGCTAGCTGCTTGGAGGGGGCAGCGAGTGTTTGCTGGCTAGGAATGTGAGAGGGAGGGGTGGCTTCTGTCAGCTGACTCCTCTACGTAAAAGCTCTGCCATAATGCTCCCACTCAGATGTCCAACATAACATTCAGTCCCTACACAAATCCATTTGCCTATCCCAGAATCTCTCCCTCCAGATCCATCCTCCTCCTCTCTCTGACACCCCACATATGCACCGTCTACATGCTCCCCAAAAGTATGTAAACCCAGCAATCCTGGATGCTCCATTATAGCTATTATTGTGCTCATACTGAATTTCTGCTTTTCTTAGCAACATATCCAAGCAGTTGGCAAAACCTAGCCTCTCACATCAAAGATACTGACCACTTCCTTCATCGACACTCTACCAGTCCCACCCCTTTACCTCCTAGGTCCCTACTCATCGCTGTTAATGTCACCTTCCTATGCACCAACATCCCTCATGCCCATGGCCTTTCCGCTGTCGAATACTACCTTTCCCAATGTTTAGATTACAAACCCACTACCACTTTCCTCATACACCTTACCAACTGTATCATGATGCATAACTACTTCTTGTTTTGAGTAGAAGATATATAAACAAATGTGTGGCACAACCATGGGCACTCTCCTAACCAACATTTTCATGGGCCATGTAGAGGGAGCCTTCCTAGCCTCCCAAACTCCCAAATAGTGTGTCT